>NC_140575.1:31120401-32320401 GCF_057381845.1 Rhamphochromis longiceps | reverse complement strand
GCTGTGAATTGATGCTGTATAAATAAAACTGAATTGAAGACACATGAACCATAAATACACTTTTCTAATACTCCAAAAACAAAACAGACAAACACATTGTTGCAGAAATGGCTCGGTGGCATGCGGCCCAATGCCAGGGCATCAACCCAACAACATCAGTCATCTCAGACACACACACACACACACACACACACACACACACACACACACACACACACACACACACACACACACACACACAGAGTGTTTGGGTATTTCCCACTGACCTCATTTCTTTCTAGCTGCCTAATGTCAATTTTCATCTCTGTCCTCTCAGTTCTCTGTTTTGTTTTGCTCTCTGTGTTCCTACTGCCCAGTGTCATCACCGCTCCTTTTCAAATTCACTATAACCTCTTGCACTGCATCCATATGCTCCGTCATATATAGGACGTATCTCAGTAAAATGACCTGGCAGGAAAAAGCTTTTTTTTTGCTTCCCTCCTCTCTGTCTGTATATCCTGCCATCTTCCATCTGATGAGTACAATGTTTGTCTCGACTGTTATTTCAGCAGCTTTCACATAAAAAGATCCATTTACGAGCAGAAAATTGTGAGCAGGCACGATTTTCTTCCTGTCATGTTTGAAATGAGTTTCATTCTTAAGCTGAGATAGCCCGTATGTAGAGTTTATCTTTCATCTCGCCACACTGAAGCCCTCTCTGCCCTCCAAGGATGTCCTTCACGCTCTTATTTACACTGACCTCACCTGCTGACTCATATTAGTGTTCTAGTCACATCTCTCTTTCTCTGTTCCCCTTCCCCCTTCTTCACATACCTGGTTGAGCGCGGCGCTAAGTGGATTTGGGATGCCTCCCTCCTTTCTTCTTTGTCTCCCTGCATCGGATGACCCTGTTTTTTTCATGCTAGGACGTACATGTGGGTGTGTTTGTCCTCATATGTTTATGTCTGGTCCCACCTTCTCTCTAAGGCATCTTCTAAAACTAATATGTTTAAGAGTGTCAAAGCACAATGTCTTCCTTAACCGGCTTTGGGCATGAATTCAAAGTGTTCACCTTTGCGTGACATTGTTTTTCTGTTGTGTAAGTCGTCACATTAAGCAATGCGCTGACTCGTGCACACTTTCCTCGTGTCCTGCAGCTGCGTTAATCCGAGGAAACCGCAACAACTGCACACAGTTCTCCAACAACCTGGACTGGCTGGTGAGCAAGCTGGAGAGACTGGAGTCCTCTTCAGGTACACTCATTAGCATTCTGACACATACACATGAGCCTGCAGTGAAACAGCAGTGTGAGAGAGCTTTTGTGCAACATCGCAGAACTATTAAAATTCTTTAACAGGTACAGGAGTCTTTTTTTGAAAGGTGACACTGTTGGCTGAAATCATGGGAATAGCGACTTTTACTTTTTAAATGTGCAGTAAGGAGTGCACCAGCAGGGTTTTCTGTTGCTCTGTGCGGACAGAATGCGTCTTTGACGAGTGTCCTTTGGTGTGTCTTTTGCGAGTGTTAAGTAATTGATGAATTTTGCGGCTGTGCAGGGATTCTGGAAGTTCTGCACTGCATTTTAATCGAGAGCCCCGAGGCGCTCAATATCATCCAGAAAGGACACATTAAATCCATCATATCGCTGCTGTACAAGCATGGACGCAACCACAAGGTAAGCAGTAAGTGTTGTTGCTACACGGTGAAATACACATCTGGGTTATGCACATGTTGAAAAATAACTATGCAATACAAAGAACAGCAATTTCTGTTAAGAAAAAGCGTAACACTTTATAATACGGCCCGTGACTGCAATGAAATTGAATTTTTATGTGTATTTTATTTGAAACTACAAGAAAAAATACCTTTAAAATTTGCAGGTCTATGTGACCTTCGTGATGATGGAGCCAAGTCTAACTAATTTTGTTTTCCTTTCACAATCACTGTTTACTCATAAAGGGACTGTTTACTTTCCTGTAGTACACTTGGGACATTAGGCGAGGTTAAACCACTCCATACCCACCAAAATGTACAGCACACTTCTTATGTAAGATGGGGAAATATTGGTTGTTTTTCCACAAAATTACCAAGAAATTACTTAAAATTACTTACAATGGAATTTGTGTCTTGTTTTCTTTATTATAAAATATGGTTTAGAGCAGGGGTAGGGCAACTCCTGGCCTCGAGTGTCGGTGTCCTGCATGTTTTAGATGTGTCCTTGATCCAACACAGCTGATTCAAATGGCTAAATTGCCTCCTCAACATGTCTTGAAGTTCTCAGAGGCCTGGTAATGAACTAATCCTTTCATTCAGGTGTGTTGACCCAAGGGTGAGATCTAAAACCTGCAGGACACCGGCACTTGAGGCCTGGAGTTGCCCACCCACGGTTTAGACTGATTAAAATTACTTACAGTATAATTATTGCTTTGTTCCCTGTAGAAACCTGACTCGTTACCCCATTTTTTTGTGTACTTCCTTTTGTAAGTAGTTGTTGGCAAGTATAATTATACTAAACTTTCAAATAAAATACATTGAAATTAGATTGATTTACAAAGTAATACCAGAAAAAAAAAGTAAAACCCCAATAAAAGCATAAAGGAATAATGTGATGTTTTCTTTGTTTGTTTATGTGTCTGTACGATGAATATGTCACAATAACATGCAACCAATTGAAGTTGTCTTATGACTTATGACTGGCTGCACAACAAATTACTCCTGCTAAGAAGTGCACTGGAACAAAGCATTCAAATAAAAACTGCAAATTAACTTGGTGTTTAATGTTTTTTTCAACAGTTGAAGCACACGACATGTGAACTTCACTGGTGCTTGTGTACCTAACTTGGAAAGAGCAACACTCTTTGCCACAGTCTCCATGCTAAGCTGACCATCTGCTGGCTATTAGCTGTACATACTGTACAGATGAGTGGGGTTCTTCTTGTTGAGAAGGCTCCTGGAGCTTTTCGTAGCCGCGTGCCCCTAACACGAAACAGTCTGTTTAACAGTGAAATAAGATCAGGAGCCGGCCTGGGTCGTAAATCAGCCCGACTGTACCGTTTTGCAGTGGAAGCAGGAGAAAAAGGTCAATGCTAAAGCGTAGGTGTTCTATGCTGTCACCCTTGGCTGAGCATCCTGGCCCATTTAGTTCTACAGCTTTGTTAAGCTAACATCAAAAGGGTATTCTTTAACATGTTTTTGTACCCAGTAACAATCGCAGAGTAATTATGCAGTGGTTGCATATAAAGGGACTTTCCCTCCGGCAGCATCCTGGACAGTGAAGTATAATTAGTCATTTTCAGGTGCAGATGCACATCTGGGGTATAATAGGGAAAATGAAGTAAACGTGTTATCATTAGTGAGTGTTAAGTGCTGTTATGGTCTTCCATTAGATGGTGTTGCTTATTATCCCTACCTCCTTCACCTTCTTTTTTAGATACTAGATGTGCTCTGTTCACTGTGTGTGTGTAATGGCGTAGCTGTGCGAACCAATCAGAACCTCATCTGCGATCACTTGCTGCCCAAGAGAGATCTGCTGTTGCAAACCCAGCTGGTCAATGATGTCCAGAGGTTAGAGAGCCATTTATTTATCTTGCTATCTTTCTCCTCCTTGCTTCTCTGATAACTCAGCCCACAGTTATTTCTCTAGAGTCTAAAGCTTACTTTCAATTTATTAATCTGGTGAGGATCTTTTGTGAAATCATTATATGTTTTTTAATCTCTTGTTGGTTTGTTTTTTATCTTAGTAGTTAAATAACTTTGTATGGAATGTTGCAATTTGCTTTTTTTAAGTGAAAAGTACAATATTGTAATTAAAAATGTAACTCTGGTGGTGATGTCACATTGTACTTCTTTGCCAGCATGAGACCGAACATCTTCCTGGGCGTGAGTGAAGGCTCGGCTCAGTACAAGAAGTGGTACTATGAACTCATGATCGACCAGGTGGACCACTTTGTGACCAGCGAGCCCTCCCACCTCAGAATCGGCTGGGCGAACACAAAAGGCTATGCACCCTACCCGGGAGGAGGAGAGGGCTGGGGAGGTAATGGAGTTGGTGATGATCTCTACTCGTACGGCTTTGATGGACTCCACCTCTGGTCAGGTGGGTGGGACAAGCCAGTGTCTGGAGTAACTAAAGCATTAGAAGATGAGCGGTAACCCTGGGTTACAGCCAAGTTGTGTCTAGACAGAACCAGTGCCCTGCAGGGACGATCTCCTTGCCCAGAGTCTGTGTCATTGTGCGCAAATGTGTGTATCCAACAGTATGTGTGTGTGAGAGAGGGAGGTAGAGGTGTGATTTGTGCCAGCACAACTCACTAGGTCGTATTTCACATAGCAGTTTGTGCGTGTGTCCCGATCAGGTCGTATCCCGCGGGCGGTTGCGTCTATGAACCAGCACATTCTGACCTCAGAGGACGTGGTGAGCTGCTGCCTGGACCTTGGAGCCCCCAGCATATCCTTCAGGATCAACGGACAGCCCGTCCAGGGCATGTTTGAAAATTTCAACACAGACGGACTCTTCTTCCCTGTTGTCAGTTTCTCTGCAGGTGTCAAGTGAGTGTGTATTTTTTCTGTTCATATGCTTTATTAGACGTTAACAGGCAGAAAAAACTCATATTTATATATTCTAAAAATTCTATCTTTATATTCTGACTTTCATTTTGTCTTCGAGGCTTTTAGATTAGATGCGGCTTAAAAAACAGGAAAAAAATTCTGTTTCCATGGTGACCACTGATAGTGTGATTGATGTGACTTGAAAATGGAATTTCAAGCTCCAGCAGTTTTCCCACAATTCCATGATCGACTCCGACTTTGAAGAGCACAGTAGCCTTTTGCCACGTTCCCTCTGAGACACCTGCCACAATGTTTGGTCATGTTAAATATTAGAAAATGAATTTATTTTAAAAAAAACGTCAGAGTTCAATCATCATTCATTTAAAAAAAAAAAGTGGTTCATCTGTGTGGCTAAGAAAAGGAAAGAAAAAGGCGTAACGCTCCGCTTGATTTCCCCGTCTCTCAAATCATTTTCATGCATTTTTTTCCACAAATGATGTCACTTTTAATAGCGTCATTGTTCTCACACTGTCTGTATTATCTGACGTGCAGAAAAGATTAATTGAACAATGTGTGTTACTGACCCAGTTGTTACGCTGGTTAACAGAAGTTAGATAAGGAGTTTATTACCACTCACACACACGCTCATGTGCCAACATGCTGCATGAGAATTGCTTGAAATATTAAACAGTTCCTTTTTAAGGGATTTTAGTGTTTTTTTGTGACAGCTTGCTGTTACTTTGCACCTGGTGCAAAATTGGAGCAAGTAGAGGATTGGTTGTTTCTGTTAGTTTAAAGGTTAAAGGTTAAATGTATTTATGTAACATGTTTAAAACAGAGTTGACCAAAGAACAAAGATAAGTGATTAGACAACTAATGATTCATTGGCCCCTTCAAGAGGTCACTGGTCAGTTTCATGTTTTTTTTGTTAGTCTTTGCTGTTGATTGGAAGCCTAAATAACCTTTTAGATCATGAAATATGTTTCTTATTTTACAAGCGTTTCATCTTCGGTCAATGCATTCTACACTCAGAAACACTGAGCCATACTAAGGATTGGCATGGACTCAGAAAATGCGCTCAGATGGGAGTTTGTGTGTATCAAGTGTTTATTTTCAAGTTGGCGAATAAGCATATCTAATGTGGTGGAAGTTGTGGGACTGAGCGTGCGCATGTGAGGTCTGGGGAGGATGAGGAACAGAGTTAGCAATGGTTCAACCGGAGGTCGTGATTTGTGGACTGGATTGTGGAACCTGGAAATGGTCTTATTTGAGTGGGAGGTGCTTTGGGGGAGGAGGCTAGTTTCCACAGTAGGGTGGATCGGTGGAGAGTGGGCAGGCAGGTGAGCAGGTGAGTCTTCTCCTTTACAGGTTTGTATTTGTATTGTATCTTTATTTCAGACATATACAGAAAAAAAACCCAATATATACACAACTACACATACTTGCATTTACAAATACGAATATATATGTAAATACACACACACACACGTATGTGCTCAGATAAAACAAAATAAAATAAAATAAAATAAAATAAAACAAAGTCTAAATGACATGAAATGACAATTATTAGGTCTGAAATGGAGTAGGAAGAAGTATAACATACTTATTAATCCCTACCCCATGCTCAACATTTTATTGTTTCTGAGGTTCCAAGCTGAAGCGGGCACATGTGTCTGAAAGGTTTTCACAACTCTGGAGTTCCAGACATTCCAGAGAGACACGTGATTCAATAGTGCATGAGATTGGTGACTGAAAAGAGTGGAGAGACTTAGGATCGCAAGTTCTACATCAGCCCAGCACACCTGGTAAAGGTGTGACAAGAACAAACCAGACAGGGGACGAGTCCTGATGCCAACCTCACAGCTTATAATAACAAAGAGGTTCAACATGCAAAGACCCTTGAGCTGCTTCATTATTACAGACCGAGTGAAAGAATCCAAATTGTCTACAATTTCATAAAACAGGCTGTTTGGAACAGATTTGTCCTTTTTAGTAGTTGAAGTGTTGTCAAGGTCTGATCTGACTCTTTCATTGGTCGGGTGATTGTACAGCTAACACTGTGTTGACCAGTCACAGCAGAGCGTGAGCGTGTGGAAGCTTGGAATTGGCCCAGTGAACAGGGTGAACGTCTCCACGGACTTAAACGTGCCAGAACATGACAGCCACACATCCTCAGTGCTTAATAATTGAGGGCCGCAGTGAGAATGAGCTTGGTTGCGTCACTGCTACTACTTGAACTGCTATTTTGAGGAGCCTCGAGAGACGGTTTTGCAATGTTTTTTTCATTCACAGAACTAAACGTGTCCCCATTGGAGTAGAACCTGTTTAAGAGAGTTAAGAATAAAAGTAGAGGATTAGTTTTCTTTTCACTAGTCGCTTCTTTTATTAACAGCATTTAATTTTCTTTTAGTGTGCACGTAAAACATTGCAATAAGCCAAGTCACGTGAGCAACTTTTCTCTGGTTAGGGTTCGTTTCCTGTTGGGCGGACGGCACGGTGACTTCAAGTTCCTGCCTCCATCAAGCTACGCACCGTGTTATGAGGCTCTGCTGCCAAAAGAGAAGATGAAGGTGGAGCCGGTGAAAGAGTATAAGAGAGATGTGGACGGAGTTCGAGATCTGCTGGGCACCACCCAGTTCATGTCGCAGGCCTCCTTCATCCCCACACCTGTGGAAACCAGCCAGGTAAGCTCACAGGAGGCGTGCAGGATGGTGATCATGAGAAAAACGCCCCCTTTTTCACAAAGGCTGTGATGCAGTGTGACATGTAAAAGAATGCAAATCAACTGAAAAAATGCTCATCTTGAATTTGATGCATCTTGTGTATTTGTTTAATTTTTCCAAAAGAATTGCATTACTTTGTTTCAACTACTGAGTTTTTTGCATTCTATAGTTTGCAAAACTTTTTGGAAAATGCTCATTTGCTTACCTGTTCCTTCAGATTGTCATGCCGCCTCATTTGGAGAAGGTTCGGGACAAGCTGGCTGAAAATATCCATGAGCTCTGGGGCATGAATAAGATTGAGCTTGGCTGGTCTTATGGCAAGGTAAGGGTTAGATTGTTAATGAGATTGTTATTTAGTTGCTTATGTTGTTCTCCTACAAGTTCATCGCTCGGATCAAAAGATAAAAAGCATACTCCATGCCGTTTTCCATGTTTGTGGAGAAATAAACACGACAATTACAATTTTTTCTCGATGAGTGTGACAACTTACCATCACAGAGGCTTGTGTGTCATCTTGCTTTCTCTTTTATAATTTGCGGTTTACACCAAAAAGAGGGTAAGTGGAAAAAGAACACTGTCATTGTTCACATTCAGCGCTTTTCCACGCCACTCATTTACATCCTTCATTCACATCCAGTTTGTTTGTAGGTAGCAGAGTCATTGTGTCTGTGTTCTAGTGTCAGTCATGAATTACAAATTGTTGTTTCACCCAAAGGGCAGAACAGGATGTCTTGGCAATTTCATCACCTCAATAAACCCAGACTAAAATTTGCATTTTGTTTTTTGTTTTTCTCCTTTTCAAAGAAAAACTGATGGAGTTTCTAATTCTTTAAATGTTCAGAGGGTCAATCAAAACACATGACATAACCCGCTATGAGCCAGAAACCAATCAAAAGGCCTGTCTATATATTCGGAGCAGATGTTGTATCTTTTCTCCTGCTACTGATAGGAATCTGAGAATGTGATTGTATGCTATACTTAGATTGGAAGATTAATGTGAAATTGAGATGAGGCTGTGTTAGTCTGTGTTATTCTTGCCTCTGCTGGCTATGTCCAAAAAATTGCCAGATTAACAGCCGATGTTTTCTATTATTAACTGGCATCAAGCCTGATCAAGCATAAAGACCAGAAGCAGTGGGAAACACCTAGTCTGGATCTGTGGGGCAAGTTCAAAAGTATATCTGACTTAGCTTTTGAGCTCTTTTATCATCGGAGAGCTTATGCTTGAGGTTTTTTAAGCTGAAGTCTCCTGGCTTCACCTGTAGTGATATCAAATTCTCATCTAAACTCCCTAAAAGAACAAATTAGTGTATTTCCCAATACAGTCAGCTGGAAACGCATGCTTATAATTACAGTGTACGCAGTGCAATCAGCAGGCTCCTGCAACAGAAGACAAAAACTGTACCTGATTTAAATTCAGCTCCATCCCACTTCAAGTTCTCCTGCTGTGTTCGTATTGTTTACTCTCTGCTCGGGTCTATTGTAAGTCACGGTTGCACAAGTGGTCAAAAAGAAGGCACGTCCAAATTTAAGTCGGTTATGGTTTCATCTGTTTAACTCCAAATTCTAGCTGATGGCTTTCTGGTTTGTTGTATAGTTACCACAGGATAACGCCAAAGTGACCTGTTTTGCTCTTAAAGGAAGGAAAAACAAGAAACCAGCAACAAGACGCAGCTCTTATGTCTATAATACAACATGAGAATTCTGCGCTAGCTTGTAAGCTTTCACTCTGTCCTCCTCCTCGAAAAATCTTTGATTTAGGACAAAGACAAGTCTGAGATTTGGTAAACAACAATAATAAACTAGTTTTATTGTCAAGGTTGTTTTTTTTGGGTTTTTTTTACATGTGGAGCGATAGCCAAGTGAGTTGGAGTCAGTTATACATGTGGTAGAGGTCACATAGCAGATAAAATAAACCTGTTTTTGCTATTTAGCACTGGTTGCATGTAAATATGAAAGAGGAGATTTCCCATAGTTCTTGTACTATTCACAAAAGAGCTGGCTGCTATTCATTGGACCCACGGAAACAGCTGCATATCTGTACACAGCCCTGCATGTTTTCTTGGTAAACATCCACCATTGCCATGCCACCTCCTCTGAGCAGCATTGCCAAAAGGATTATTTGGCTTAAAGCGCAGCCTCGAGAGAGACGCATTACGCCTCTCACTCGGTATTCCTGCCATACAGCTCTCTGGCTCTGCCAAGAAAACATGCTCTCTTGTCCCTCTCTCATAACATGTTCACTAGAGTAGTCTAATCACTGCAACTAGTAGCACCCAGGACTTAAACCACATGCCCGCCCCCCTTGTTAGTTCACAGTGACAATGAGTTATGAGGCTGTGTATCTCATATGCATAGATCTAGTAGGACTTGATGTACATATGAATGCAGAGCTGCTGAACAGCAATGATGAGAACGTCAGGAGGTGTTTGATATGTGTGTTTTTTCTCTGTTTTCCTCACAGATAAGGGATGATAATAAGCGGCAGCATCCGTGCCTGGTGGATTTCTCCAAGCTGCCGGAAACGGAAAAAAACTACAATCTGCAGATGTCAACGGAGACTCTGAAGTACGGCGAACATGATGGATTGTTTTTGTCTTCATGGACAACACCTCTGTTATAAAAATAGCCTAAAAAACCATATCTGACATATTATTCTCAGATAATGCATTTTCTTTTTTCGTTGGATTTAAACTATGAGGAATATCACAAGTTTAGCTAACAGTTCACTGATCTCATAGTAAAGCTGAAGCGATGACGTGCTGTAGTTTAGTTGTTAGCACTGTTAGGACTTCTTAGCTTTTCTTTCTCTATTGGAAAAACACACACCAGCTACAAGGCTGTGGGCATTCCCATCCTTGACAGAGGTTTCCGCAACGCTGGCTCCACGTGTAGGATGACCTGCCTGTGTTGAGATTGTCATGCCCCATTTGATGAATAAATGGAGTATCTATTGCTCTAGACTACCAGTAGTCCTCTCTTCTTTAGAGAGACCAGGCTTTCAATACTTACACAGAAATGTGCAAAATGGAGGGGTAGGGTTAAGGTGGAAAGGCCCATCGCAGGTGATTTACATAAATGCTCTTCGAATCAAAAACATAAATGCATGCCGTCATTAATCTTGATCTGCTGCTTTGGGAGACACATCTGGGTGACAGGGACGAGTTCCTGAAAGACATCAAACTCACTTTTACTGTCGCTCCGTCCGATCACGAGGTGTGATTCACTTGGCGCCCGTTTCGTTGCCGTGGGTATTGCTCGGTCTTTCTTGTGTAACAGATTAGGACACGCGTAATTTAACCCATCGTGCTCTGTTTGGACACATTCAGCAGCCTCTCTGGTTCTTTGCATATACTGTCAAATCAGTTTGTTGGTCACTGTGGTTATTTTTTTCCCCTGCAGGACTCTGCTGGCCTTAGGCTGTCGTATAGTTCACATGAATCCAAATGCTGAGGACTCTCTCAAAAAGATAAAGCTCCCTAAGAAGTAAGTGGGTATGATTATAGCAGCGATGCGAGCACACGCACTACTCATGATATCGATTGTACATCACACAATTGGACAGTAATGACTAGGCCGCTCTATAGTAAGACAGTAAGAGAAATGAAATGAATCAAAATATTTGGTAACCCAATCACAGATCATCCAAAAATGTCCAGCAGTATAAGAAATAAAGGATATTTATTGTGTTTACTGCCATAGAGATTCCCATCAGGCTGTAAATGTAACTAAACTGGTCCCTGTGGTTTAACTGTATCCATAACTGGGGGAAAAATTCCTTTTTCATTGTTTTTTCCTGTAGCTACATGATGTCCAATGGTTATAAGCCGTCCCCTCTGGACCTGTCCGATATCAAACTGACTCCAGGGCAGGAGCTGCTGGTGGACAAACTGGCAGAGAACGCTCACAATGTGTGGGCCAAGGACCGGATCAAACAGGGATGGACATACGGGATTCAGCAGGTATTAGTGATGGGATTTCCGGCTCTTTTTAGAGATCCGGCTCTTTCGGTTCGGCTCACTAAAAAGAGCCGGCTCTTTCGGCTCCGAACCGGCTCTTCAGGTTGTTTTGTTGCTTTAATTAATTTATTATTAACAATAATATAAAATTATGCACAAAAGGAATTACTAACATAAAAACAAGTGGTTTTATTTATATATGTTTATATATAAATATATGCGGTGGCCCCTAGAGACAAAACACGTACAAACTCCAAAACACATTTCTAGCATGAACTGAACTTCCAAAGCAGAGCTACTAGATCACTTAAATTACACAATTGAAAGCATGTGTGTATTGTTTGTGTATTTATACACAGGCACTCATATATATATTCAAATAATTTTAAAAAAAAGTTCATTTACCTGTTATTACCACACACCAAATCCGGTCGTTGGTACTTGCTGGCTTGTGTAGCCACAAGATAACAAAGGCTCAACACTGCGCCCAGCATCCTGGAGCACTTCTGTTGTCTTTTGTACGTGTTTTGAGTTTTTATATGCTTCTGAGTTTTTATGTGCTTCGGAGTTTGTACGTGTTTTTACGTGTTTTGGAGTTTTTACGTGTTTTGGAGTTTGTACGTGTTTTTACGTGTTTTGGAGTTTGTACATGCTTCAGAGTTCGTACGTGATTTGAAGTTTGTATGTGCTTTGTCTCTAGGGGCCACCGTAAATATACTTTTATTTATTCACTCCACATAAAATGTAATAAATAAATCATATAATACAAAAATCAACTATTCACATTTCAAGTTTTAACTATTTAAATTTTCAGCTTTTTCCTTTCACAAATTTAAAGTGAAAAGAACACAAAACACTGCAAACCACAACACAATTAAATATAAATTATAATATGAAAACTAAAAGAACATGCATATTCTCTGTCATATGGACCTGCATGAATAAACTTTCTCAATCCTTTATCATCTGCAACTGAAAATAGTTGTGGATGATTACTATACCTTTCTAATGTTGTTGTCCCTGCCTCTCTTTCTCTCTCTCTGGCTCTGTTCCTGTGCTACTGAGTGTAACTACCGCCCCTCCCCCCTCTGCCCAGCGTAAAGCACAAGGCTCGCGTGCAGAGTGAAGCGGAAAAAAAGTGCGAGAGAGAGGCTGAGAGAAAGAAAAAAAAAAAAAAAAAAAAAAACCCACGTGACGGCTCGCGATAAGGAGCCGGCTCGCGTCGTTCACGTCAAAGAGCCGGCTCTAAGAGCCATTTCGTTCGCGAACGACCCATCACTAGCAGGTATGCTCAAATCCACCAAAGAATCGACACCTTCGCCAGACATGTGAACAGCGCTGAGGTTTGGTTAGAAGTGAAAGACGAATAACAACCTTAGATCACTGTGAACACATCTAGGAAAACACATGCTTTAATGTTCAAATTTGATTGAAGAGATTTAAAAAAAATAGCTTCTCAGAGAACAGGTACATTCAAAAGCAGACATTGTTGCTCTAAAGTGCTTATGAGTGCATCCCTATAATCTAAGAGCAGCAGCTTTACATTGTCCAGAGGTCTGTACAAATTACTCAGCCAGAAAGTACGTAATGTTCCTGGACATCTGGTGCACGTCTGTCCGGTTGTTCAGTCTGACGTCACTAGCCGTGTCTGGACCTAAACTCTGCTGCAGGTCCATATATCAAACAATCACTGTGGCATTACTGAGAGTTAAAAACTGTCTAAAGTCTTTCATCTTTAATAAAATGATCAGCGTTCTGCTCTACCAGGTGTAACAATTGAGTTTAACATCCAGGCATCCATGAAAACGGAATTTATGACATTTAACGGAGTTAGAAGTTAGCAGGGAGTTAGCTCGCTAGCTTCTATCTAAATACAATATAGCATGTCCTGACTGCGGGGTTTTGGAAACAAATTCAAACGTACAGCTCTGCTATCACTTCCAGCATAAATGAAGACAGAAAACTAAACAGCAGTGATGTTTGAAGGGTTACTGAAGTTGGGCTAGCTGGTATATAATGATGTGCTACGTGACCGCTAGCGACACAGCTATGTTAGCATAATATAAACAAGCTAACTTTTTTTCCACTCGATAAAAGTTAACGTGAGTGTTCTCGGTGGTCAGGAACAAATGTAATCGCATGGCAGGATGCTGTAAACGGACCAAACTTCAGCCAGGAGAACAACTGAGATAATCTATCCACAATACGAGGTTAGTCATTCATATACTGCTGCATGGGCTGGGCTGTAGTTACATCCTAAGGTTTTAAAAACTGAGCTTAAATAAATGATTAGCGGTAATAAAAGGGGGAGGTCAACAGTGATCACTGACTGTTTTAGGAGCTTTTTGAGATCAAAAAGAAGAAAATACATAACATTAAACATGTTAACAACACAAAAGCCATATTAAACGCTACTACTACTAACTACTTTAGACCCGGAAGTAGGATTCGTCACGTCATCACTGAACAACCGGATACAATGTGCTGGGAAAAAATGCTCAGATCAAATACAAATGCTGCAAAGAAAGAAAAATCTGTTTTCTTAATATGTGGAAGAATACGCTACTTTTGCCTGCTCCCTTATTCATAAGGGGTTGCCACAGTGGGTAGCTCCGCATGTTTGAGTTGGCAAAGCTTTTTTATGCCGGACCCTTTTCCTGACAAAAGCCCACTGGGATTTGTGTCTCCTCCCGGGATCAAACTGGGGATCTTTTACTTGTCAGGGAATTGTGTAAACCGAAAGGCTGATTTTGTTCTATTTCAGCTTTGTCTGTTATCTTCTCAGTTTCAGACCAGTCTATAGTTCACTTGTGGATTTGTTAACTAATAAAGTAGTAATATTGGACACATAACCAGCTGCAGAGCTTCAGCTACAGGCTCATCAAACAAACCTGAAATAAATAAAAGAAAAAAACTCTAATTTAAATTCACAAATCTGCTTTACAGCTGAATGAAATCCCTTCATTTGCCTTTCAACTGGTGGGACAAATGAATGTTTTTAAAAAAGGCTTTAAACTTTAACATTTCTCTTGCTGCTTCTCCTCCGTGCAGGATCTTAAAAGTAAGCGTAACCCTCGCCTGGTTCCTTATGCTCTGCTGGATGAACGCACCAAGAAGTCGAACAGGGACAGCCTGCGGGAAGCTATCCGCACTCTGATTGGCTACGGGTACAACATCGAGCCCTCGGACCAGGAAGGCGGTGAGTTTCACCCATGAAAGTGTGCTAATCAAAATGCCCAGAAGTTCAAATTATACAGTGCATAATAAAATGCTCCTTACAAAGAATAAGGATAAAAAAATATGTCCTGATATGGGACTTTGCCTTCCATCTCCTTTCAGTTTAGAGTGAAAGAGAATAGCCACATGAAATTGCTGCCTTTACCTACAGCCACTGGGTTTTTGCAATTAATATTTCCATTGCTTCTTATTATTCTCCTTTCACCCAGCAGGACAAGTCTCGGAGCGCCTCAGCATTGATAAGATCCGCTTCTTTAGGGTAGAGAGAACGTACGCAGTGAAGACCGGGAAGTGGTACTTCGAATTTGAGGCCGTTACCGGTGGAGACATGAGAGTGGGCTGGGCCAGACCTGGGTGTAAGCCAGATGTGGAGCTTGGCACAGATGAGCTTGCGTTTGTCTTTGATGGATACAGGGTAAGCTGTCAACCAAATCTCAGTTAATCCCAACAGCGTATTGGTGAAGTTCACGCAGACTACTCGAAAAATGGCTTTCGCCCTTTATTCTTTCGTATTTAAAAACCTATTTAATTATTTGGTGTTAAGCTCATTTAAAGTAGTTGCTCACATTGTGTGTATACCATATGGTATTCCTTGTGTCTGTACTGTGCACAGGGCCACTGCCTGAACATGGGCAGCCGGCTGTTTGGGCGCTGTTGGCATGCTGGGGACGTGGTGGGCTGCATGATCAACATGGAGGACAAGTCCATGATCTTCACTCTGAACGGGGAGATCCTGATCACCACCAAGGGCTCTGAACTCTGCTTCACGGACTTTGAAACTGAGGATGGTGAGAAAGAGCGTGTATGAATGTGGCTGTGAGGAGCTGTTGAGCACACGTCCTTGCCATCCTGCCCTCATCTTTTAAAGCCTTCACATGTAGAGCAGAAGGCTTTATCCCAGAACAATCATGGTGGTGATATAAGTTAAAATTGAGCGGCTCCCTGTGTGGAAATCAGCCGTATTTGAAGTGCCACTTGTAAATTGCCTTTTGCAAAAGCTGCATTGATGTTCCATCCCTCCTGCCGTGTATTCTTAAAGACTTCTTTCTCTCCTCCTCCTTTGCTCCCCCCCTTTGTCTTTATGTCCTTTGTCTGTCCTGCAGGGTTTATTCCAGTGTGTAGCCTCGGTCTGTCGCAGGTGGGTCGTATGAACCTCGGGAAGGATGCTAGCACCTTTAAGTACTACACCATGTGCGGCTTGCAGGAGGGATTCGAGCCATTTGCCGTCAACATGAATCGAGAGGTCACAATGTGGTTCAGCAAGCGTCTGCCTACTTTTGTCAACGTGCCGAAGGACCACAACCACATTGCGGTAAGAAAGAAGAAACTGTGAAATTGTTAAAAACGATTGAATTGGCCTAGACGATGAACGCGAAGATTGTCATCGTTTGTTTGCAGGTAACCAGGATCGACGGCACCATCGACAGCCCTCCTTGTCTCAAAGTCACCCACAAGACGTTTGGGACACAGAACAGTAACGCAGACATGGTGTTTTGTCGTCTGAGCATGCCTGTGGAGTTCCACTCCGTCTTCAAGATCAGCCCTGTGGTGGACATGAACGGTGTTCATGAAGAAGAAACCCTTAAAGTCAAACACAGGTGCTGAACTTCCCAAAACTGTGACTTTAAGCTCTTTTGCGAGAAAACCTTGAATCCGACATGTTATCTGCTCGCTAATGACTTTTTGAATATGGTTTCTGATAGATATCCACTGAGATCTGTGAGGCACAGCGATGAAAGTAGACGAGTGGACTACAGCAGCATCACTACGGTACAGAAGAAACGTCTGTTTGCAGCTGCAAAAACTAAATGCGTTTTCATTTTTGGCTAAGTCTCTCTTCTCTGTTTTGTTACAGTACTACCATTCAGTGAGGGTCTTCGCAGGTCAGGACCCTGCCTGTGTGTGGGTTGGATGGGTTACTCCTGACTACCATTACTATAGCAACAACTTCAACCTCAGCAAGAATCGTACAGTGACTGTAACCCTGGGCGATGAACGTGGGCGAGTCCACGAGAGGTGACGCCCTCTGTGTTCATATGTAATAAATGCTGACGATTATTTTTAATTACTAACCTTGTAAAGATTTTTATATATGCTTATTACTGACAGCGTGAAGAGGAGTAACTGCTACATGGTGTGGGGTGGTGATGTCACCAGCACTTCCCACACCTCCGGTCGCAGCAATGTGGATCTGGAGATCGGCTGTCTAATAGATTTGGCCACTGGCCTATTGACATTCACCGTCAATGGCAAAGATATCTCTACCTCCTACCAGGTACAATACACACAGCTGTGCAAGCAAGAATATAACTATTGCTATGTTTCTCTATAATTAAAAGTATCTAGTGTGATGGGTGCAACCCAAAATAACTATGCTACCGAACTAATAAAAAAGTAAATTTACAAAACTGTGCAAAAGTCTTGAACCTCTTCATCAGTTTTTTATATTTTGCTAGGAAAATAGAAATAAGGTGAAAGATTGAATGGAAATACAAAATATGGGGCAAAAACAGAGTTTGTACAATTCTAATGAGCTTGAAAGTCAATATTTGACACAACTGCCTTTGTTTTCCAACACATTTCTAAATAGTCTTCAGGAATGGTCCTGCAGGCTTCTTTAGGACATTCAATGATTTTCAGATGTTGGCTCCCCTTTGGTAAATTGTAAATGGAAAGTTATATTGTCTTTGGACTGTGGGAGGAAGCCGGAGTACCCGGAGGGAACCCACGCAAACACGGGGAGAACATACGAACCCTGGCCTGATGGTGGACTTGAACTCAGGACCTTTTTGAAGTGAGGCAACAGTGCTAACCACTGTGCCACTGTACTACAGTTAGTGGGGTTAGGTTGATTGGAAACTCTAAATTGTCCATAGGTATAGATGTGGGAGTGAATGCGAGTGTGAATGGTTGTCTATGTGTTAGCCCGGCGACAGACTGGCGACATGTCCAGGTGTAGAGCTTTTATCTACGCTTTCTATGCCTATTCACGTGCATCGGGGGCAACTTAGTGCATTTAGCAGGAGTCATGGATCGACCGACCTGACCTGCTCTACCGTAGCTTCTTTTTACTCCCAGTATGATCCCACTCTGTTTCAAAGTTGTTAAGGTTCGGGGAGGCCAGTCAGTGACCGACGGCATTCCATTGTGTGTTTTTCTATCCAGGTATGCTTTTACTGCTTTGGCAGTGTGTTTGGCATCATTGCGATGCTGAAAAATTAAACCGTTGCCAATCAGATCCTTTCCAGATGCTATTTCATGCTGGATCAAAATCTGACAGCACTTCTCACAGTTCCATCAGTTTTGACAAAATCCACAACACCACTGACTGACATGCAGCTCCAAATCAGACAGAGCTTCTTCTGTGTTTTACAGATGGCTGTAGACACTCACTGTTGTACCTCTTTCCTTACCTCCTCACTACACATTGACGAAGATTTGGAGAAAAACGTTCTTTCCATAAGACCTGTTCTCACTGATTTACATTCTAGTTCATATGTAATGTGGCATACCTCAGCTTTTCTTCTCGTTTTCCTTCCTTAAGAATGAAAAAGGCAATCTTGTGCCTGTCAGACTGTGTTGTTTTTTTTGTACATTTTGTATATATATATTTTTTGAAGATTCAAGGAAAAAATTACATGTTTTTGCAAAAGGCTGCTAGTAAAAATGTCAAAGATACAATTTAATATTCGCTCTTTTTGTCTGTTACGTGAAGACACAACACTTGTTCGTCCCTTGAGTTATGTGTTTGTTATTGCTTGAATGATTCATAGGTTGGAGTGAAGTGTTAACTTTAAAAAAACCCAGAGAACTGTGACGCAAAACCAATTGAAAACTTTAAAAGAACATCTGGCTCATTGGAAACAAAACTGTGAATTTGGACATCAATTTCAGGGTCTGCAAGTGCAGCCATAAACAATTCCCATCACTCCCACTTTTGAATCACCCTTTGAATCACCTGAATACCTGCACATCACCATTGTGCCCTGGAAATGCTTCCACGAATGCTGCTGTTTGGTCTCTGTTTATCGTAGTTCTCATCATCACTGATGGTCCTTGACAGTGTCATGGCGACAAAAGTTTATATTTGATGATGATAGCAAAATCACAAATGTGCAAGTGGTCAGAGCTGGATGCTCAAGGAGAGAACCATGAGGGGCATGGGGAGCAGTTAAATTTAATAAATCAGGTCAGTTTGTACACTAAGGAGCTTGGAAAGAAAAGCGTCTGGACTTCTTTAAGTTGCTTGAAGACGTTTTACTTCTCATCTGAGAAGCTTCTTCAGTTCTAGGGTCAAATAGTGGAGAGTCCCAGATTTAAGCCCTATGGGAGTGACCCCCAAGAGAGACATGGACCCCCTGATGATCCTCTACCTAATCATATGAGCCAAGGTGTGAAAATCGGTGTGGGTCACAATCAGCCAAGGTTTTGGGTGAACCCGCTGTGAAACCTAGCCCCACACAGTTGGTGTCGTAAGCCACTGCATCTGTTCAAAGATGTTCGTTCACAGTGGACATAGATGGCTTCTTTCACTCTGTCCTCGAAAGAGTGACCTTTGCCCTTTAGATGCAGATGGATAGCTGGCTCTTGTATGTTGTGCCATATGTTTATGAAGTGGCTGTTTGGTCTCTCCGATGTAGAGGTCTAAGCGACTTGAGCGAACTGAAGAAGCTTCTGAGAGGTGAAACGTCTTCAAGCAACTTAAAGAAGTCCAGACGCTTTTCTTTCCAAGCTCCTTAAACTACGATGACCTGGATGATTGAGAACCTTCACAGACATTTTGTAGAGTTTTATGGCTTTAGTTGTGGATCTTTTTTGGTAACAGCTTGTAAAATGATTTATAAAGGATATCAAGTCTTTTGCGAAGAAGATGCATGCATGCATTAATATCCTTATTCTTCACTAGCCTAATATTGGCCATGCATATATCCCTGCGTCTCCAGTTTAATCTGATGACCTTGAGAGTAACTTAATTTAAGACTTAATTTAAGACATATTTACTGAACAGAGAAGTGACTGTGCATCTTGTTGAATTGTGGACTTGTTGTTCAGATGTCCTCTCAAAAGTAAATCCCAAAATAATCTTTCAGAGGGTATAATCTTCTTACGTTCTTCCTCACTGAAATTCTTTGAGACTTCACACAGTACTGACTCATCGCCGACACTCTTAAATGTTCATGTGTACTCACTCACACACACACACACACACACACACACACACACACACACACACACACACACACACACACACACACACACACACACAGGGAAACTAAACTGCACTAAGTAGCAGAGTTTTCATGATGCATCATTAAGCTGCTTTCCTTAAGTCACGCTTTCAAGCTCCTTCTCAAGCTTTTGATATTTACTTCCTGTTTGGACCTTTTGTTTGCTTTCTTTTCACTTTTCTCTGTTCCAGGTGGAACCAAACACCAAGCTTTTCCCCGCTGTGTTTGTGCGACCCACCAGCCCCAGCCTCTTTCAGTTTGAACTGGCTAAAATAAAGGTGCGTGGCTCCTAATTTTACTTTTCCATTACAACAGGCTTACTTTTGTGTCTGCAATACCATAGAAATGAATGCTGTGCTCAGACAGGATTCCCATCAGCTGTCTCTGTGTGCTCTCCAGAACGCCATGCCTCTGTCATCAGCCATCTTCAAGAGTGAGCATAAGAACCCGGTTCCACAGTGTCCGCCCCGACTGGATGTCCAGACCATAAACGCCGTGCTGTGGAGCCGCATGCCCAACAGTTTCCTCAAAGTGGAAACGGCCAGGGTTAATGAGAGGCATGGATGGGTGGTTCAGTGCGTGGAGCCCCTGCAGATGTTGGCAGTGCACATACCTGAAGAGAACAGGTGTGAAACAAGGCTTAGTTCGCTTATAAGTTGGATTTGTTACTTTTTAAAGCACACTAGTCAATGCACACAGTATCTTAAATGTTTAATCTATACAGGAAGTTTCAAACCTTTTTTACCGAGGACCAGAGACAGCATGCAACTGCCTGTTGTAACACAACTTGTGTTCTTTATTCTTAAACAAAAGATGTACTAAATACTGATCTGCTAAGTTCTTTTTGTTTTGTGATCAGAACAAGGCTAACTGTTTTGCCCCATTTCTATTTTCTTAAAGCTAATTTCCTGTTTCATCTAGCTTTATTTTTAGCTTAAAGTAATGACAGTGGTATTCATATTCTCATTTAACTCTTAAAAAACACAAGCTTCCTGTAACCATCAGCACACATTGCAATAAAGTGATTTAGTCATATTTTATTTTTTGGTAACACAGTAAATTTTTTTAAATCTCAACAGTCACTCAGGATTTTCTGCTTTCCTCAGTTTTGTCGCTGTGTATTAAAATGTCCTCGGCTATAAGCTGTTAGACAGACAAAACAGGTTTGAAGTTGTCACCGTGGGCTTCGCTAAATCATCGTGCTGATTTTTTAACTGTTTGTGACAAGTGTATTAAGCAACCAGAAGGATTAAGGGACGGGGAGTTTCAAGTTATTATCACCTTCCATTCTGACGTATAACTGTTAAGATTCTGGCCACTGAACCTTTAAAATTTAAGAGCAAGACGTGAGTTTAGAGTGCAGTGCCATTAGCTATGACTAGCAAACTTGGTTAGTAACCTACATCGCATAAACACATGATTCTTAGTTAATGGTAAGCAACAAACCACCAATAACATAACTAATAAATTACTGTAATTTCACCACACAGTTATCCATATTTTCTGTCAGACAGAAAAGGCACCAACAACACAAAAATGGTTGAGTGACTCAGATTAGCTAGCATGAAGCCTAGCGGCTAGCGGGCAGCCACCTGGGAGTGAAAGCAGCCATGCTCCTCACAGTTAGTGTGAAGGGGGGTAAATTAGCTGTAGAGGGAAAAATCATTCTAACCCTCAGCTGTGAAAGCCTCACCCAGCCGGGCAAGTAGGCAGCTAAGTTTGTGAACACAATAACTAGAGAATGAGGCGATGTAGGGTTTTCAAATTGATACCATAACAATAATACCATATCTGTTAGAAATGTCAGGCAAATTTGAATCTCAGTCACCTTGAAGGTCAAGTTTTCTGAAAATCTTGTGATGCGATAACTAAAGATGTAAGTCACCTTGGATTTTCACATTGATTGGAGGTGAGGAGTAGTATTTTTTTATACCAGGTTGTAAACCTTCCATGGTAACGTTGGACACTTTAAGACTGGGTTTTATTGAGAGTCACTCACTAATGCTGGGCAGACAATGTGCGATTTTTTCAGTCACGTTATTCAGCTCCTGCTCAAACTGCACGATTGACTCGCAGGGGTTAGAAGTTCATAGGTCACGATGCAGGTCTCACACTATACGGCCCGATGCTCTGATGCGACCTGAGTGCTCACACTGTGCGTCCATAAAAATGAAGGTTATAACAGAAAATCTGTCGCTCGCTCTCTCCGTCTTTCACTCACACAGACACACCACCACCATCAGCTTTGCTAAATTGCTAATGAAAAACATGGTCAGGCAGCTGTGATTGAGCAGCAGTGTAGATCCAACTATTTTCACGGTTGTTGTGGTCGTGATCATTTTGTGAGGCCACATCGAAAAGGCTCGGATGAGCTTTCCAAAGTTCTCCAAGTTGTGCCTCCATCGCTTGTGTCCAGATCACACGCTGCACAGCCGCGTGCTCCGTCTTTTTCACCGACATTTGTGTTTGCGTGTGCGCAGTGTGACAAACTGCGGTGACACCCTCACGACGGTCGCGAGGATTTCAAACAGGTTTGAAATCCTCGTGACCAAGCGATTGATGATCGGGAGCTGGTCGTGAGGTGTCAATCGCATCTCGTTACCCCACGTATACTACACGATGCACGACGCACGATGAAGGCCAAAATCGGGCCGATCGCCAAAACGGTTGCACGACTCAAAATGGGCCAAAAATCGCACAGTGTGAGCCCAGCATTATGGAGACATCTTTAATGACCATTTCAAGTCCAACTGCACTGAACTGGCTTTACTTTTTAGCTCTAGAGGATGCTGCTTGAGAATTTCACATTGGATGCTGTCACATGTAAAAAGCAACTTACTGGCTTGAAAAAAATCCCCAAGATAGAAAAATATGAGTTTTTAAAGTTTCTCCCTGACCACCAAGTAGACTAGATCACAAACTTCGTGTTATGAACCATCATGAATTCTGCTAACTCTTGCTCTTTTTAATGAAAGGTGCGTTGACGTCATGGAGCTCTCGGAGCAGGAGGACATGAAGAAGTTCCACTATCACACCTTGAAACTGTACTGTGCCCTCTGCGCTCTGGGAAACACTCGTGTGGCCCACGCCCTTTGCAGCCACCTGGACCAATCACAGCTCTTGTACACCATCGACAATCAGTACCTGTCTGGCACGTTACGCGAGGGCTTCTACAATGTTCTGATTAGCACCCACCTGGAGACAGCCAAAGAGGCACGACTCATGATGAAAGATGAGTTCGTCATTCCTGTCACGGCCGAGACACGCTCCATTCGTCTCTTTTCTGATGCTTCTAAAAAGCACCTCCCGCCTGGGGTGGGGCTTAGCACCTCCCTGAAACCACGCCTAAACTTTACCCCACCGTGCTTCATCAGCACCAAACGGGAGCATCTGTACAGTCCCCAAATCCCACTGGATGCACTGAAGGAGAAAGCGATTTCAATGTTGACAGAGGCTGTTCAAAGCGGAGGGCACCACATCCGAGATCCTGTCGGAGGATGCGTGGAGCACCAGTTTGTTCCAATCCTGAAGCTCATTAGCACCTTGCTGACGATGGGTGTGTTAGGAAGCGAGGACGTTCGTAAGATTTTACTGCTCATTGACCCGAACGTCTTCAAAGAGGCAAGAGAGGAGGGAGCCACGGGGGCCACAGACAAAGAGGGACTAACAGGGGCAGAGGAAAAGGCGGTGGAAGCTGGAGAAGAAGAGGCAATCAAAGAGGCTCAACAGCCAATGGAAGGACTGCTGGAGAAGAGGCTGCCAGAGCCGGTTAAACGACAGGTGATCGTGAAAACACACACAATTGTATACACAACAGACAAATAAAAATAACCAAAACATGTGAAATCGATGCACATTGTAATCTTAAAGTGACAATCCACAGCTACGAACTAACCACACAGCTGTCCTCTCAAATGCTCCGTAACTGCTCTAATGTAATAGGCCCGTTCAGAGATCAGCCAAACATGAAATAGCTCCGTCTCGTATCGAACAAATGATCTCACGAGTAAATATCTCTCTTTAACAAGTGGGATAATGTGAAGCCATAAGGCATTTCGATATGTTTCTGTCATTCTTGATAACTAACGCCTGCTTTGTCACAACAGTGATGGAAGAGTACCTGTTTGTGTGCCTCCTCTCCAGATGTGCGAGCTGCTTCACTATTTCTGTGACTGCGAACTGAAGCACCGTATCGAGGCCATTGTGTCCTTTTCTGACAGCTTCGTGTCCAAGCTGCAGTACAACCAGAAGTTCCGCTACAATGAGCTGATGCTGGCCCTCAATATGTCTGCTGCTGTTACAGCGAAGAAGACCAAAGAGTTCAGATCACCGCCTCAAGAACAGGTGAGAAGAAGCACGCCGGGTCTAAGCCAGCGGATCCCAAAGTAGGAAGTAAAATGCAGCATTTCGATCACTGACTGGCCTGTTCCAGTTTAGATGATTATCTTTTACAGCCATTCTGCTGTAGATTTACTGCTGTGTTTGGGATTGTTATCCTGCTGTATGACAAAAAATTTGTACAAGCTTTAGCTGTTGGAGAGACGGCCTCACATTTGACTTTCAAATACTTCAGTACAGAGTTCATAGACTTTTTCCAGCTACACAATTTCTGTAGCTGCAAAACAAAAGCCAAATCATCTCCCTCCACCGCCATGCTTGACAAGTGGTAAGAGCTGTTATGTGCTGATATGCTGTGTTTCATTTGGCACTGTGCAATATGGCCAAACATCTCAATGATACACAGTGCATAGAAATCACAAAAGTATTCTCCTGATTTGTTCTTTGTAGAGAGAAATGGCTTTCTTCTTGCAGCTCTTCCAAACAACCCTTACTTGTTCAGTCTTTTTGTATTTATAGTGTCATGAAATTGAACATTTACCACAAGGCCTTCTGTGAGCATTGCACATCTGAAATTGGGCTCAATTTTCTTGGATGTCTTGAATGTTTGCTACTACTGAATAATCTTAATCACTGCAGAGTGATTGACTTCAAACTGTTTGGAAATAGCCTCGTGGCTATTGGCTATTGCTTCTCTAAGACCATTGGTGGTCTAAGGCATTGTGTTAACACACACCTGAAATCTCCAGACTAGTAAACATCTGCCTACTGATGATCAATGAGTTGAGTGTGTTTGATTAACAGCACCTAGCTGCCACTAACCCTCCTAATCCCAAAGGAAACAATAAGGGTGTGTTTAATTTTTCACATTTTACCTTCATTTGTGTCGGATTGTTTTTGTTCAATTGAGACTGTTTACCAAATTTTAAAACCCGACACTCACCAGATTATTCCATTTTTACGTTAAAGCATTAAAAAAGAGGTGATGTATTGCGCTTCTCCACCACAGCACCACTTTTCATCTGTGCCGGGGCTCCCTCGTGACAGCTTTACCCCGGCAGTTGTGTATCTCTGCTAATGGATTTCTGACAGTGCGCATATCTCCCGAGTGATCGTAGTGACGCTCGTGTGACGCAAGTGTGCAAAATAGCTGCAGAGGGTAAATGGCAGTAATTGTGCATCATTTAGAGAAAGAATAAAAAAAGAATATGTGACTCTGTAATAACTCAGTATACGGAAAACCTGCAGGCTCATGGCTTCAACTGATTGGTCAGTACCGTTGTTGTCTGAATACGTGACTAATTTGAGATTAATGTAGATTTTGGTTCAGTTCTTTCTGCCTCTTTTAGCCCAGAGAGAACCAGAGCTGCTTCTGGCTCCTAATGTTTCATAAAGCTCTCTTCTTTGTCTATATGTGAGAGTGTGCGAGCAAAGCTTCAAGGCAAATTCATTCCTCTTGGTCTTGGTTTGATGGCATTGCTTCCCCGGGAGGGCACACTCATCTGCACAAGAGTGCACATACATAGAGCATTTCTTTAAGGTCACGGCTGCAGACAGAATTCAGTGCAGCACAGCTCGTTTAATGGCTTGTCATGGTGTCCTTCGGCCTGTTAGTGCAGAGAGAGAATTAGCCACTCGAGCTGCGTTTTTTCTCTGTGATTCCTGCAATAACAACATTATAACAAAGCTGGGATAGTCTCCAGCCCTGCACAATGTACTACAGTAATTTGTATATAGAATAGAATAGAATAGAATAATCCTTTAATTGTCCCACAAGGGGAAATTTGGTTGTAACAGCAGCCAGAAAGACACATATACAACAAACAGGACACGGAACAGAAACATACACAATTTTTCTTACTTATTTACATTAAGGACAATGGTTACTATAAACAGAGTACTGTACAGTTATTAAATTAAATAAAAATAACTAACTATGCATTTTTTTGTATCTCTATGCATCTAATTTGAACATTTTCCCACATTTTAGATCAACATGCTGCTGAACTTCAGTATGGGAGAGGACTGCCCGTGCCCTGCAGACATCCAGGAGGAACTCTATGATTTTCATAATCAGCTGCAGCTCCACTGTGGTGAGATGCAGCTCTTGCAAAAAACATTATGAACCGCAATGCTAAACTGTTTATGTTTATTACAACACATATATCATCATTTTGCAACATGATGCAGCAATGTTACATTTCCCTGATTGCTTTTAGAATTCATTACAGTTATTTTACCGAGGCAGCACAAGCCGGCATTATGGCTGATAATGTAAGAATAATAAACAAAACAAACATCCTTATGAAAAATGCTTTACGTGCACATATTTCTTGGCACTGTTAGCTGCCGTTGCGTCGCCATCAGCAAAATTGTGCCTGTACTTCATGAGATGTTTCTTCCTCTCTCTCTGCAGCGCTTTCTGCCAAGGCAGAAGATTTGAACGTTCGCTGCTTCCGCAATTTCTCTGACATCTTGATGTTTTGATAAATAATTGAATCGCCCTCCCTTCCGTGGTGCTGCCGATCTAATGGCGGCCTCACCTGCGCAAAAAAAACAAAGAAACTTTAAATTGCTAAGAAATAAGAAGAGGGAGAGTTGTCCTGCGCATCATGCACATTGTGGTTGTTTTTTCTCTCTGTGTAATGCAGGAATCCCTATGGAGGAAGATGAAGACGAGCAGGATACATCGATTAAAGGTCGCCTCCTTATGCTGGTGAACAGGATCAAAGGCCAGGCGCACAAAGCAGAGGAGCCCACGAGGATGGAGCAAGCTGCACCCTGTGAGGAAATCACCGCTTTCATTGCACTGCATGAATGATGGAGCTGTGCCTACTGTATCGTTACACCTGAACGTGGTTAAGAGCTAACGATGATGCGGATTAAAAGTTAATTAGTGAGCAGGGGAACAACAAATTTGAGGAATATGACTGCAGAAGCATACCGAATCACAAGTGGAAGCAGTTTACTCTTAGGATGTGTTACTTCATAGTCAAGCTGTCCAACAACAAGAAAAAAAGGTGTCCTTGAGCAAGACATGGAACTGGTTTGGTTTGTTGTTGTTGTTTTCCCATAAAAGCACAAGTGCTGAGCTCACGCCTTGTACATTTAGTCCCTGCTACATTTTGCTCATTCATGGCCTTGTTCACCTCTTTCTGTACAACCTCTGTGTCTCTCTTTGTGTTCCTGGCACAAAAGAGAGGGCAGAATTAACAGGAGATGTTTCTGTATTGCACTTCTAGCGCCCTCAGTCTGCCGCTGCCACGTGGACTGATTCACTGGGTAGCAGTCATTTCCATTTCAATTTCCCTTCAATTTCATTATGGAAATATGCAGCCTGGTGGAGCAGAGAGGCTTCAGAGTGAAGAGGATCCTGTGTCAGCCGCTCCGGGAGATGAGAGCGGGGAAACGAAGGGGGAAAAAAATCCAAAATCATCAGCGATAAAACTCAATGCTTAACCTGATTAAACTCACAGACACGTGCAGACTGCATGAGATCGAGCACAAACATAGCAACACAAACGTTTCAGTAGCAGGTCCAAATAACGGGTGTGCCGCAAGAGTGCAACTGCGAGATGTGTCTAATTGCCTCTCTCAGGGATCAGGGACCACCACTGAATGTGAGTGACCACAAGTTCTTATTTAACTGGGCAAAGTTCTGTTTAGAGTTGGATATTTTGTGCTTAAAGACAAATTGCACACTTAGGCCAGCCCTAAAGCATCCCTACTTCACCTCTCTAATGGTGACCATACTGTAACCTGCCCAAATAATCATCCTGTGTTCAAAATATCTTGAAACATCATGAAAGTGCCACAGACAAATCACATATACAAATATGATAGATCTCTTAAATGGTATACCAAGCACGGTTTTCCTAGATGTTAGGATATTCAAATGGCACAACAAAAAAAGATTCGATCCACTGGTGTCGTTGCTGAATGATTTTAGTGTGGACCAAAGTTGTGGACCAACTGACCGTTGTCCTCATCCCTGTTATCGTCCCTCTTTGTGCAGTTAATACAAAACTGAGCTGGCTCGTGCTTTGTTCTGTCCTTTTATCATACACTGATAAGCCACAATAACCTTCCAGATGATCAGCTGCATTTCCACAGAACCTCTTGGGCTATTTTGTGATATCCACTGGGGATTTAAATGACCATGGATGCTTGTGTGATGTGTTTAAAACAATCTGTAGTTGACTGATACTTTTCAAAGTAACATTCACATGAATCCCAGCAGAGTGTTGCACTGCAAAGAAACAATACTTTTTATTCACCTCACCTGTAAGTGGTTTTAATGTTGTTGTGTATATTATGTGTCTGGGATTGTAGATAACGTTTAAAACTAGATATATGCTTTAGTGCAGCAGTCTCCAACCCCTGGACCGTTACTGGTCCATGAGTCATTTGGTACCGGGCTGCGAGAGTTGAGGCTCGGGTGTGAAATTTATCGTTTTTTAACGTTAACTCGGTTTCCCGGGGTCTTTACCCGTGTGTTATGAATAAATCTTTTTTTTTTGGTACCAGTACTGGTTTTATTTTGTTGTATTTATCCGCAACACCTTAAAGGCCGCTCCGTGAAAATATTGTCGGACATAAACCGGTCCGTGGCGCAAAAAAGGTTTAGTGTGCTTTAGTGTCTACGGTTTGTCATTTGTTGGTGTGTTTCCTTTTAAGTGGGTTTAGGCTCCAAGGAAGTAGTAGGACACCAAGTGAAGAAGACACCTATTAAATTTTGGTGCTGCGATTCAGGCTGTAACTGCTCTTCATCACGTCATCTCTCTTTCTCTCCTGGAGTCCCTGAAGATACAGATGGCTCCACTGTCTCAACCATTATTTCATAAGAATGAAGTAAAAGGAGCACAGAAGCTGTTTGGTTTAGTTTATCCAGTAGGAGCATTTAATGGTCAGATATGAGGAGATCTGTGTGTGTGTGTGTGTGTTTCCGTCACTGTGACTCTGGATAGTCCAGCTTTCTTTACTGGGGCGTAGTAAGGGAGAAAGTGGGAGAGCAGTATATTTAACAGCAAAGCAGGCAGTGACTGTGTTTGATAGTGTGACAGAGTGCGAGTCAGGTGCTTGCTGAGAGAGGAAAAAAAATGTCGCTTCTTAATCTCGAGCTTTTGCATCTGCCCTTTCTCTGACACCCACGCAGCTCTCGGCAGCAGGATCTGTTACTGGTGCCATCCTGCTGGCTTCCCGCCCATCTCACAAAAAACCACAGACGCACACCCGTGCACTGACTGACAGTCTGCTGTCAAACAGTCTTTTGAAAGCCAAGAGAACCAATCAACCAAACAGACACGTGGTCTTAAAAACGCAATCACCTAATTGCAGTACTGTTAAGGAAATCAACTGTGTGTTAATGACTCCATCGTTTATGGTACCGGACTGTTTAATTGATGTTTTTTTCCATCCTTTGTGTGTTCATAACCATAAAAAAACAAACCCACACACTCTATTGATCCAGTTTTAATGAAGCCTTAAGAGTAACCCACATATGAGCTGTCCAAACAAATGTTTCCTTTTAACCGCAAAGAACTATTAAAACCATATCCTGTTTCCTTCTTTATTCTTTACATAACAGTGGATCTTTCTGCCCCACTGAAAGTGTGGCTTTGGCATAAACTAATATTTTTCAAAGATTAGCTCATGTGACACAAGCATCCAGTTTTTTGTTGTTGTTTTTTAAAGCCACGTGAAGACTTCGATGTTGCCGTCTTTTTTCTTTCTTCTTTCTGTTCTTAAGGTCTTATTTGCCACATGGAGCAAGTTCTTTTGTTCAATATTCAAGCGTCAGTTGTGAAAAAGAAAGCACGCTGTCAAGTAGGCAGGTTAATGGAGGGAATTTGTGCATTAATGTGTGCCTACTGTATGTTAAGTGCCTCTTGTTGTGACCCCAGCTAATGGGAAGAGGGTCAAAGTCAATGTTCCTTTCAAGGCCCGTGATGTACAATAAGGATGTCGAAACGATACAGCGAGCGCTTCTGCCACGGCGAGCCTTTCTCTGCTTTGCTGTTTAATACGAGGCAATCAGCTTGTTTAATAAAAGGAAACTGAGTCGTCTTTGCTCATGTTTATTTCCAGCCAATCTGAAAGAGCTTATCTCTCAGACCATGGTCAGCTGGTCCCAGGAGTGTCACATCCAGGACCCTGAACTTGTTCGCAAAATGTTCAGCCTGCTGAGGAGGCAGTACGACAGCGTTGGAGAGCTCCTCCGAGCCATGAGGAAGACGTACACCATCAGCGCTGCCTCGGTCCAGGACACCATCAACCTCTTGGCCTCCCTGGGCCAGATCAGGTCTCTGCTGTCAGTTCGAATGGGAAAGGAGGAGGAAAAGCTCATGATTGATGGACTGGGGTAGGTCATTCGACTCGTATGGAACTGATTTAGATAGAAAAACTGTTTTTTTTTTCTTTCAGCAAACACCTAAATATTCAACGTTTGCTTCTTTTCATGTGCTTTTTAGTGACATTATGAACAACAAGGTCTTCTACCAGCACCCGAACCTGATGAGAATACTGGGCATGCACGAGACTGTCATGGAGGTCATGGTCAATGTCCTCGGAGGAGACAAGTCCCAGGTTTAACATCTTCTGCTTTACCCACATGGAGTCTGTAGCACCATCTCAGCAGAAACTGTGTTTTAATCCAGTCTTGCATGCTTTCCTTTGTGTGTAAAGCATGGTCGCAGAGCAGGTTTGCATTAATGAGGACGTGGTCCTGACTACGCAGAAGGGCAGAAAGGGCAGACTGAATCGGGCTGGCTTGCTGGCAGCGTGTGACGATGTCAGGCCTTTTACGCATCAATTAGAAGCCGAGACATGCGGGGGGAGTTTAGAGTAACACGCATGAAGGAAGTCATTACTGTAAACTCAGTTCCCCAGAGTGAAGCAACAGTTTCTCCAAAACCACTTATGATCAGCTGCTTTTCGAGGGACACTTCTGTATCCAGGGATAAAAGTAGTCATGTCCACTCATAAAAGCATGGCTGCTGCCTGCAGTCATTTCAAAACTTTAAAAGATGCAGTTTACTCTTATTAATATCCAAGTGAAGACATTTGAGCCTCTTAGGCTCTGTTTTATCCTACCCTTCAGGAAATTGCCTTTCCCAAGATGGTGGCCAGCTGTTGTCGCTTCCTGTGCTACTTCTGCCGGATCAGCCGTCAGAATCAGAAGGCCATGTTTGACCACCTCAGTTACCTACTGGAGAACAGCAGCGTGGGCCTAGGTGGGTACAGCCATGTTTAGAACAGGAGTGTAGTGGTTTACACATTCGTGTAACAAGTGAAAAATCCTCCGGTTTGGTCCCAGTGTTGTGGCAAAAAGTCATTTCTGACATTTCTGTGCTTTTTAAATATTGATTAACTTTATTTATATTGGTAAATACACTAGTGAACCGGATTAATGAAGGGGTCATATATAAAATCTAATCTAATCTAATATGTGAGCATTACGTGATGTATGACTTTATGACTCTACATTATGGTTCCCACATTATAATCAATGTTGTCCTTTTTGGTCACTTAAAGTATATTTATAAAACTGGGATGTCATATTTGTTACATTTTTCTGATAGAAAAATGATAACTGTATAGATAACAGTCACTCAGCCAAAAACCGTTTGCAGCTTCTGACAGGAATATTCTTTCTGGCTCAAAATAACTTAATATCAATTATTTATATTCTTTATCAAGTGACTTATGCCAGTTTAAATTCCCGCAATCGCTTTTTGGCAAATACCAGGAGGAGACACACATCCCTTCCTAGTTGCATCAGGAAGAATATAAGAAAACAATCTGCCAATCAGAAACAAGCTGACCTGACCACTGTGGCGACCCCTTTGTGAATAAGGGAACAGCTTAAAGTAGCTACGTGGCTGTCGAATTCTCTGAAAGGAGCCAAAGACCTCTTTCATTTCAGCCAGAGGATATGTGAAAGCTGAGCTGTATGAACTAACAACTCATTGAACTTATGTGTGTGTGTTTGTTCGCATGAACGACTTCACTTATTGCTCATAGGTTACAGCAGGTTATTTAGTACTACGGGGAAAAAAAGCTAAAAAGGAAACAACTCTTGTGAAATCAAACAAGCTGTGATATAAATAATGTACAGTGCTATGTTATGTCCTAATATGACTGAATTGTTCAGTGCAAACTGGTAAGAACCCTAAAACTAAGGCAGGTTAGCTTCCTGTTACATTTTAAAAAGTGGAAATAGCACCCCCTGCTGTTTACACATTATTTTGAAAAGCACACGTGGGCACAGGGTAGCTGTCTGAACAGTAAGACACAACAAAAATGACACTAACTATCTGAGCCTGTGTGGGTGGATTGTGTTGCAGCTTCGCCAGCTATGAGGGGCTCCACTCCGCTAGATGTGGCTGCTTCCTCAGTGATGGACAATAACGGGCTGGCTCTGGCACTTGAAGAACCTGACCTGGACAAGGTGAGTTTAAGTCACTGTGTAGTCTTCCTGCTTGATTCAGAGAGAAAGACAGTTTGGACTTGAGGACCTATACATGCATATTAAGAAAGAGATACCTACGGTAAGACCACCAGGGAGGGAATGCACAGATTATTTGAGCTACATGATGTGTGTAATGTATCTTTAGGTGGTCACCTACTTGGCTGGCTGTGGTCTTCAGAGTTGTCCAATGCTTCTGGCTAAAGGTTATCCAGACATTGGCTGGAACCCCATTGAGGGAGAGCGCTATCTGTCCTTCTTGCGGTTTGCTGTCTTTGTGAACGGTATGTCTGCATTTATTGGTTTCTCCCTGATTTCATCTCTCACTTGTTCTGTTTATTCTTGTGCCGCTCCTCTCTTTAAACGCACAGAGAAACGTAGCAGAGATTCAAAAGAACTGCCGTCACTTGCTTAAGGCGAAGTCTACTCAGATGTTGTCTACTCATGCTGAATGGCGAGCATCTCTATTCTTGCACGTATCCATATATGTTCGTGTTGCAGGCGAGAGTGTGGAGGAGAACTCGAGCGTTGTGGTGAAGCTGCTGATCCGTCGTCCGGAGTGTTTCGGACCTGCTCTGAGAGGAGAGGGAGGGAACGGTCTCCTGGCTGCCATGAAGGAAGCTATTAAGATCTCTGAGACGCCCGCTTTGGACCTCCCAGGCTCCGTCCAGGGAGTTAGCTCTGATGTGTAAGCCATAAAAATCAAGCAAATCTTGTAAAATCAATGCCAAGGCCTTAGCCTTCAGATTAACTGCTTTAACCAGCCCCTGTTGATTTGTGTCTTTGCTTCAATGCCCTTAAAAATGTTTCTGCTCTTTTCCCACTGTTAGGTCTGGTGATGGTGACGATGAAGAGGAGGTGGTCCACATGGGCAATGCCATCATGTCGTTCTACTCTGCTCTCATCGACCTGTTAGGACGTTGTGCCCCTGAGATGCATGTAAGTTTCTTAGAAAGTGTCACAGGTTGTTTTTCATGGAATTGCTTTGTTGTATTTTCCTCTGATTCACTTGCTTTTCCCGCCTAAAGCTCATCAACAAAGGGAAAGGCGAAGCTCTGCGCATTCGTGCTATCCTGCGCTCTCTGGTGCCTACTGAGGACCTCGTGGGAATCATTAGCATACCGCTCAAAATGCCCATTACTAACAAAGGTACTGGCTAACAACGTGACGTGTGAGCATGTGCATGTTACAGCATGTCACACACAGCGATTCCCAAACTATGCACGTTCAGTGCAAGGCGGAAAGTTATCGATTTCACTGCTCATGCCTTTTTAATCAGCGCGATGCTTTACCGCATGCTGCCGTGGCTCTGAGTGAGCCAGATCATTTCTATAGCGGGCTGTCTTGCTCTATTGATTGATCTGCTTAAGCATGGCAAGACTCGCCTCTTAAATTTGCTGCTGTGAGCATTGCCACACAAGCTTTGTCAGCAGGCCAAGAACCAAGACAACGAGTCAAGGGTCCAGAAAAACTGCTGCGTGCGTGCGGCCTAATGAATACGCATGGCTCTCCTAATTAGAAAAGACTTTCCATTATGAAGTGCATGCTGTTCCCTGGGTATTTCACTGCTTCATGCTTGCGTGGATCACAAAACTCCTCTTTGTTATGTCTGCTTCAAACTCCTAGATGGGTCAGTGACAGAGCCGGACATGTCGGCGAGCTTCTGTCCGGACCACAAGGCCCCCATGGTGCTGTTTTTAGACAGAGTGTATGGCGTGGAAGCCCAGAGCTTTCTGCTTCACCTGCTTGAAGTTGGCTTCCTCCCTGACCTGAGGGCTGCTACTTCTCTGGACACGGTAGGCGCAGCTGATAGCAGCGTAGGAGAAAAGTAATGAGTAGCCAGCCACCGTAACACGAACTTCAAGGAGTTTCTGGATCGATAATATCAGGCTCTGTTTTATAGCAATAAGAAGCAGCTCATTAAGCCAAAGCTCTGCTTTAAATTTGTTTGATTAATGTCATTGCTCTTTATTCTTATTAATCAACAGTACGCTTATAGATTACAACAAATAGCTGGAACACATCCATATGTTGCTTCTTTCAAATTGCCTCCTTAAAGTTTTAATCACTGTATATCTGAGTTTTGACATGTTGTGTGACCTTTTCCCCCTACAGGAGGGTCTGTGTACCACCGAGACAGCCCTGGCTATGAACCGCTACATCGGTTCAGCCATGCTGCCCCTCCTCACCCGCTGCGCCCCTCTCTTCGCTGGCACCGAGCACTACGCCACCCTCATAGACTCCACCCTGCACACCATCTACCGCCTGTCCAAAGGCCGATCGCTGACCAAGGCGCAGAGAGATGCGATAGAGGAGTGTTTGCTGTCTGTTTGCAAGTAAGAAGCGAAAGAGTTAAAAAAACCACTTTTCCAGAAGTAGTAAAGACTAACAACTTATCTTAACCATCTTTTTGAGTCAGTGTGACGCGCAAAATTGGTCAAAGTCTGAAGATGTTTAAAGGCAGCCCGAGTGCAGCAGAGCTCTTATCTCTCTCCCGCCCTATCCCGCAGGCACCTTCGTCCCTCCATGCTGCAGCAGCTCCTGCGCCGCCTCGTCTTTGATGTGCCCTTGTTGACTGATTACTGCAAGATGCCTCTAAGGGTGGGCAACAGTTTCTTCGCTCTTTCATTCATTTAAATTCCTCCGTCATCCTTTATTTCAGATCCTCTGTCGCCCTGCCCTCGTGTTTTTGTTTTCGCTGCTTCCCGTCGTCCTAATTATTAATTACTTCTTAATCGCCGTCTTCTCCTTTATTTTAAGTTCTCCCTTTCGTTTCTACATGCTCTTTTTGTGTGGTCCATGTGGTCGCTGCATGGTCCCGCTTTGCTCTCATACGTTCATTAGATTTTCAGCTTGGTGGGGAGCTACCAACAGCTCATTTCCACTAACTCTAATCAATGTAATGGTGCTTGCATTCGCCCCTCTCACTCTCTTTCACGCTCACATAAACCCTCCCAAGGTGCCACAGCTGTAACGCACCTGTAAGAAGTGTTAATCAAAGTGGGGAGCTATAGGAGGGGAAAAAAACAAAACAAGGGGGTGAAGTAGTGGACTGTCATTACGGGCTTGGTGGCTCTACGTCTCGACTCTGTCTCTCAGGCCACAGCAAAGAAACCCTGGAGATGTAATAGATTGCGGCTGGCCCACAAAAGTGTTTTTTACTTTAAGTTGTGCTGATTTTGGAAGAAGTGATTCCCCTGTGCGGTGCCATGTGTGGCAGTGTGCATGCTTATTACCTGTCTTTGAACTCGCTAAGCATGTGTGTCTTTCCTGTGCCCTCTAGCTGCTAACCAACCACTACGAGCAAAACTGGAAGTACTACTGCCTCCCTTCAGGCTGGGGCAGCTTTGGAACAGCCTCTGAAGATGAACTACTGCTTACCAAGAAGATCTTCTGGGGAGTGTTTGACTCTTTGTCTCAGAGGGTGAGGGAAAGTCCAAATGCTCTAAAAACACGATAAACCGTTCAATAAAAATCCCATAATTCATGCAGTCTTGATTAACATGTATGTATTCGAGGCACTACTTGGGTATAAATAGGTTTAGGTCTATTAGCAATGCAGATGGCTGGACTCAGCACATCTCTCTAAATGCCCACTCACGAAAGGAGGCTTTGCAAAGCGCCGGTCTGAAAACATCAATGTCTGGACAGCCGTCATTGATCCAAAGCCCCGAGCACGCCGGTCCCTCAGCTTTTAAGAATAATTCTTCATTAACGTTTCTTCCGCTTGCCTCTTGCTCTTTCTTTAAGACTGGAGTGGCTATACGACTTTATTCAAGTTCAGCTTAAATTAGCAGTGGAAGACATTACTTGCATTTGTTAAGTAACATTTTTATTTGCAGAGCTCTATAGGAGGAGATGCAATTTCACATTTATTCCTGTTGCTTTCCTTCTTTCCTCATGCAGAAGTACGACCCCGAGCTGTTCAAGATGGCCATGCCTTGTCTCAGTGCCATAGCTGGAGCTTTGCCGCCAGACTATGTGGATGCCTCCATTAGTACCACTGTGGAAAAGCCTGTTTCTGTGGATGCTCAGGGCAACTTTGACCCCAAACCAATCAATACGGCTAAGTAAGCCATTCTGAAGCCAGACACCAATTAGAAACCAATGCACACAAAAAAATGCAGCCACACACTCTGCGTAATTTCATTAACATGCATTTTGCACATACTTGCGACTAACTGTCAGCTTTTTATTCTAGCATCGCTCTTCCAGAGAAACTTGAGCATTTTGCCAACAAGTACGCTGAGCATACCCATGAGAAATGGTCTGCAGAGAAGGTAAGAGCCTTCGCCGAGTCAAATGGCTATTAAATGATGCTGTTTTAGAGCAGGCCACTGGTGTTATGAGAACAGAGCAGGGCACTGCGGAGGATGATAATCAGTGGAGGTGGATTTCAGCTACATGAAAGTGAATAAAAGTAACAAAATTAAGTCAGTGCTGTACATCATGATATCAGCATATCCAATCAGGGTCCCTGGAAGCGGTAGGTGGAGCCTAGCCCAGCTGTCTTAAGCTGATAAGTGGGGAAAAAAGTGGATGGATGGTTATCATGATATTTTCTTTTCTTTCTCCTGTGTCACAGTAATGCTTCCCCCTTGGCGATGCCTCCTTCTTTGTTAGAGTGGAGGGATTGCTCTGGCATGCTGACAATAACTTTGGTAGAGCCATAGTAGAGAGCTAATGCGCTCTCTTGTGCCAGCTGCTTAGCCTGCATTGTCTCATTCGTTAAAGTTTTTAACAAAAGCTGAGAGCAGCAACAACCATGACACGGCAAAATATGATGTGTACTTAATCTCGTACTCAGTCTGTCAAATAGTAAATCTTGTCCTCGGGAGACTCTGAAGGCAATCAGGTTTGCTGTCACTCTCTGCTTGCGCCTCAGGTGCTGCTGGGGTGGAAATATGGAGACTGTGTTGATGAGAAGGCGAAGACTCATCCTCAGCTGAGGACCTACAAAGGCCTGACAGAGAAGGTACAGTATGAAGAATGTGATATTTGTAAATAATATTAACTTTAAAGAGATTAGGGCTTTTAAGGCTCATGAGGTTTTTTTATTTGTTCTCCATTTCTGTCTCTCTGCTTCAGGAGAAGGATATTTACAGATGGCCTATAAGAGAGTCCCTGAAGAGTATGCTGGCAATGGGGTGGAGTATCGATAGGACCAAAGATGGAGAGAGCATGTCTCAACAGAGGGAGACTGAGAAAATGAGAAAGATATCTCAGGCCTCACAGGTACGATGCAGGGATGGAAAGTGTTTCCAAAGATTGTACGGTGAAAAATTGCTCGTCTCCAGCACAGCTGTAGTTGCTAATTTGCTTTCCTGTTGAGGAAATCTTGCTTGACTTGACTATGATTGTCAGAGAAGTAGTATAGATGTATGTGATTCCTTACAGTCAAAACACTCAACAGCTACTTTTTAGCTGAATGAATTTAGGCTTGTACACATTGTCATGACGACCTGCTGAAGTTCAAAGTGGATTTAAGTGACTTGCCAGACAGTCTGGTCCGAGTATTTCAGAAACTGCTGATCTACTGGGATTTTACTGGCATCTACTGGGATAGGAACCATCTCTATGGTTTACAAAGAATGGTCCTAAAAAGGCAGAGTATCCGGTGAGCAGCAGTTATCTGGGCCTCTGTGATGCTAGAGAAATCTGGCAGACTGCTTTTAGTTGGCAGGCAGCAGTGACTCAAATAACCACTCGTTACAACGACAGCAACATATGCAGAAGAGCATGTCCGAACTTGTTGAACCATAAAAAAGATGGGTTACAGCAGCAGAAGACCGCACCAGGTACCACTCCTGTCAGCTAACAGGAAAGAGAGGCTACAGTTCACCCAAGCTAACTAAATGTGAAGAACAGAAGATTGGAAAGATGTTGTCTGATTATATGAGTCTCAATTTCTGCTCATTCAGATGATGGTATAAATAATTTAAAGCATGGATTCTACAGCATGATCTTATATGGACGGTTCAGGTCGGTGCTGTTGCTGTAGGAGATATTTTCGTGGCATGCTTTGGGCCTCTTAGTCCACAATTTCATAGATGAACGTGAATGAATTCATCGTTAACGCATGAATATATGCCACATGCACATTTAAGCAGGTTAAAGGCACAAATGCAGAATCCCTGCGATCCTAACAGAACTTTGAATGCTGAACTTCTACCTGGTAGTGTTACTGTGCTGTTTTTTAGCTTTATAGGTTAAAATCAGTTAATTATACTGTTACCTTGTATGAATTCTAAACAAGAATTTATTTACATTTCAGAAGCGTGATCTTTTTTTTTTTTTAATCGACTCATTACTTGTAAATAAACTTAGCAATGTTAGCTGTATTTACTTTACATTTTCTAGTTTTCGTACAGGACCACCAACAGCACAGTACTAATGTTACTAATCACCTCCTTCAATAAGCCCAAATACACAAAATAATCCTTAAACACAGGCTATTAAGTCTTCTGTTATCCAACGTTCGATTTACAGATAACAGCACAATCAAGCTCAGACTCTCACCGCAAACTTACATGTGTTTTCAGGCTAACGGCTTCAATCCGAGCCCAATAGACACAAGCAACGTGGTTCTATCCAGAGAGCTGCAAGTGAGTGACCCCGCGTTTGATTTGTTGCACTTCTTCCCTTTTTCATGTATCAAAGGACGCCTCAATCTGAATGCGAGATCAAAAGCAATCCTTCCTGCATGCAAATGAGTAATGTGGGCGGGATGTGCGTCTCACTTCAATTTTGTCTTGTTTTCAAGGGGATGGTGGAGGTGGTGGCTGAAAATTACCATAACATCTGGGCCAAGAAGAAGAAAAGTGACCTTGGAAGTCGAGGTGATTTGCTAATGAAGCCGAACAGAAATGCGTACTGCTTAGAGACGCATGAAAAGCAGACAGGAAGAGTATGTGTGTGTGTTGGGTGGGTGGAAGTAAAGTGCTGGTTGTTGCGTTTAAATGTGTTTGGGAGCATATGCACGTGTCTGCCTCGCTGGTCTTGACTAACTCGATTCAGCCGAGTGGTGCTCTCCGGTTCGCCATCTGCCTTCACGGAGACGCTCAGCGGAGAGAGACGTGGCTAATCGTGTCTGAACAATAAGCTGCTTGTGGTTTCAGGAGGGGGAACACATCCTCTGTTGGTGCCCTACGACACGCTGACGGCCAAGGAGAAGGCCCGCGATCGAGAGAAGGCTCAGGACCTTTTTCGCTTCCTGCTAATCAATGGATATAGCATCACAAGGTCAATACAAACAGAAGCTCTCTCTGATGTTGAGTTAAGGTTTTGCAGAAAGTTTGAATGAATTTATAACTAGCCGTGGAATCCATCACCAAGGTTTTACCAACATTTCATTTATAGACATCTTCTTATGTTGCAGAGGTCTGAAGGACTTGGAGCAGGATTCCTCCTCCATGGAGAAAAGGTTTGCCTACAAATTCCTCAAGAAGCTGCTCAAATATGTTGACTCAGCCCAGGAATTCATTACCCACTTAGGTATGACAAAAATAATACTAATAATAATACACAAGATATGACTAAAGCAGACTTCAATTACATCAAATAAGCTTCTTTTTAAATAAATATTCTCAATCCAGAAGCCATGGCTGTCAGCGGCAAGACAGACAGGTCACCTCATGAGCAAGAAATCAAGTTTTTTGCCAAAGTAAGAAAGCGGCACAAATACTGCATGTGGAGAGCTCGTTCAAACATGATGCGATTAACCTGACCTGGCTTCTCATCGTCTTTGTTGCCCTTCAGGTGCTCCTCCCTCTCATTGACCAGTACTTTAAGAACCACTCTCTCTACTTCCTGTCCTCCCCTAATAAGAATCTAAGCAGCAGTGGCTATGCCTCCAACAAGGAGAAAGAAATGGTCACCAGGTACCCATTTAGTTGATGTACATTCAACAGTGCAGCATGTTGCATGATTATTTCTTGTTGCCATATTCTGCTTGAAATTAAATTGAACTCTTAACTTGAATTACTACTCCTCTGTTCATTTACTAACCCTGATTTTCTGATTTCATTGCTATTTCTTTAATTCCTCATGCCTCCAGCCTCTTTTGTAAACTGGCAGCTCTTGTCAGACATAGGATTTCACTCTTTGGTAAGCCGACTACTAGTATCTGGTCAGGTGTGTGTGTGTGTATGTGCTGCCTTATGAGCTTTGTTAACATCACCTTGAACATTTTCAGCTTAAAAATGTAAACACAGATGTGAGAGAAAGAGTCAGGCCTTAAGGGAAGAGTTCTTGCCCAAAGCTACTGTAGCATGAGAACCTGAATGCTTTACTTATAAACATGAAATATGACACCACTTTAGCTCAATATAAATATTAGAAGCAGCCAGCCTGACTTTGCCTAGCATCTTTTTTTTTTAGCTATGTCGCTAACTTAGTTTATGTGCTGACCCAAAGTTACTATAATTCCATAACATATGCAAGAAGAGGAGCTGTTTCAGCAGCTGCTGGTGCCAGACTCTCTGCCTGGCGCCATGCATCAGACATGGCACATGGATTTGAAATGCAAGAAAATCTAATTGGCTGCTGGCTCTAGAGTGGGAGTAAAGCGAGTCTTTATTTCACTATGTTGGAACTCTATAAGTAATTATGCATATTCTAAGTCTTTGATGTTTAGTTATATTTATATTTTCATCCTCTTAAAAATTCTTTATGTTAAACATTATATTCATTTTATAAATGGATATAGTCTGGAAACTGAGCTGTCATCTGACAAATTGTCCTCTGGGGACAACAGCCAGTGTCTTGCTACTTCTAGTGCAGTGATCAGATAAATGTCTCCTGTGCTATACTTGTTACTATCCTATAAGTGAATCTGGATACATTTTAACAAGCTAAAAGAAGCAAAATCAGACAATATTCAGTAGCTTTGAGTCTGTATTGCTGTCACATGAATCAAATGGAAATTGTTTTGACTGCACATCCAGCTAAGGGGGCTTCTTGAATGTTGTGTTAATCTGAGAGGCTCAATACAGACGAATGAATCATTCTAAGACAAGAAAGAAACGAGCGTGTATCCACATCATGATGATGGCTTATGTGTTCTTGGTGTTTCGTAGGGAGTGACTCCACCACCATGGTCAGCTGTCTGCATATCCTGGCACACACACTCGATACCAGGTTGGTGCAAATTTTGGTGCTAACTTTAAAAATTAAAGAAGATCAATTTAGCCATTTCCAAGTTTATGTTTTTTCATTTGTTAGTCACTTTTTGTACCATAACTTGCACTTTTAAGACTAGTGGGAAATACCAAAATACATCATTTCATTTTGACTATAAGACACATAAAACAACAATAATGACCATGTTAAGCACATGTTTCCAATAGTAATGTCTGAAAAGTTATGATTTGATATGTTTTCTTCCTCATACTCCAAACCTTATTTGTGCTTTAATTAAAAGCCTGATATGTAGAGCATTTTATTCCCAAAGACAAAGATATTTTCTCTTTTTTCCTGGCTCCTGGCTAGAACATTTTATTTCTGGAAAAGTAGATTCCCAAATGTAAAAACAACATCCCCAAAACGTTTTTGAACCCAGCTTCACTGAATATTCACATCCTGGAATGCATTCAGATTAGAGCACATTTGGATACAAAAAAAGCCAATTTGCAAACACAAAAATAAATACATAAATCTCTCGCTCTGAATAATCGACACAGGAAGGTTTCATCATGATATTTTTTGTAAATATTTGCCTGTTAAACTCTGAAAAACAGAAGATTTTAAATGTTATCTCAGTTGTGCTTAAACAATAATTGGTTTGAGAGGCACTGAAAAGCAAATCTAACCTCTGCTGAGCCCTCGAGAGGCGTATATTTGTCTTTTAAACAGTTTTAATTCGGGAGTCTTATGGGAGGCACTGGCATTAACAAAGAGCCTCCTTTGCCATTTAAATAAGCAACACAAATTTCATGCAGCACATGTTGCCCAAGGCTCACAGTGTTCTTTAGAGGCAGTGCACTGTTTCCTAATGCAGCGTACACATAATGAGGCTAAATTTGCAACATGTTATTGCGCCCTGTTTGTGCAGAAGATGCCCACAGACTCTGTCTTTCATTTCTCCTTCCTTCTGGGATACGTTAAAGCTTAACAATAGGCAATTCATTTGCCAATGTTACGAACTGTGAAATGCTCAAAACAGACACACTAATCATCTTAATGCACCGAGTGCTGTGCCGTTTTTCTTAGGTCTATAACAGGCATGCTCACCTTGGACTTAAATATTCTCCTTAGTTTATTAAATAAATCATTCATGTTTGAGTGCGAGGGCAGTCGGGTCGATACTCACACCTCATATTTCATGACTAAAGCCTTCACGTGCTCTGAGAGTGGAATAATTGCGTTTGTGAGCGCGCTCCACCGTGGGTAAACAACGTCGTCCTTTGCATGCCAATCTGTCCCCCCTTGTGTTTCTCCTCATTCGGTTTCAGTTGTTCATCACGCTCTCGTTCACCCTAACAGGACAGTGATGAAGTCGGGCTCCGAGCAGGTGAGGGTGGGGCTGAGGACGTTCTTCGAGAACGGCGCAGAGGATCTGGAGAAAACGTTCGAGAACCTGAAGCTGGGGAAGTTCACCCACTCCCGCTCGCAGATGAAAGGAGTGTCGCAGAATATCAACTACACCACCGTAGCTCTGCTTCCCATCCTAACTGCTCTGTTTGAACACATTACTCAACACCACTTTGGAGTCGACCTGCTCCGTGAGTCCTGACAGCAAAGGAATGATCAAACGTGTTGTTTGAGAGGTTGCAAAGGAAGGAAAAAATAGTCAAATGTCAGTGTTAAGTTTATTGTAATTCATGATTTTATCTTTGTAGAGGTTTTTCACAGTCCATTAGAATATCATATCAGTTTAGCTTCACTTTAAATTTTATGTAATGAAGTACTTTTTGCTCTGACTCTGGTTAGTACCTCAGGTCACATTTCACTCATTCTGCTCCAGAGACATGCTCAGTCATGTGAACCGGGCTGTGTATAACCTTGGAGCGAGTATTTGTAACATATAGTACTATGCAAAAGTCACCTCACATTTCTATATATTTTGCTTTTAAGGAGTCGGACATTCTTAGAATTTTTTGTTGTCTTGATAGTTTCAGTATTTCTGAAGATTATTCAAAGTTTTCCTTTGGATGCTGTTTTTCCACTATTATCACTCCAGTCTTTATACTTGGCCATTTGCAGGAATGTTTACCAATTTCAAATCTTTAGGCACTTTGTTACCACACACATTTTCTTCGCATTTCTTTTAGCTGACTCTACAAAAAATGCAGAAACAGACACAGTTTTGTAGACATAAAATTATATTTTTTGCACCAAAGATCTAATTGCTGAAAACTTGGCATGTCTTGGTGTTGTCACGGCTGGGCAGCCGGTGTGTTTGCAGTGTGGACCCAAAAGCAGACTTGGGAGAACAGGAAATGAAGAGTACTGAAAAGCGAGTTGTTTATTAGGCTGAAAACCAAAAATAGAAAACACACAGCAAAGCAAAACAAGGGCGGGACTAAACTAAAACCTAAACTGGGAAAAGTTAAGCTAACTATGAAAACGATGACATGGGAAATGAACACGAAACTGAACAGGAACACGCAAAACGTAGACGTGAGATAATCCAAATTCATTTACAGATGTCAAATTTACTTCCTCCAGCTGAATTCTAATCGTTCTATTTTCCTAGTGGATGACGTCCAAGTGTCCTGCTATCGAATCCTGACCAGCCTCTATGCTCTGGGCACTGGGAAAAACATCTACGTAGAAAGGTATCCTAAGGTTAAATGTTGTATTCACTGATAAAAGCTCCAATAAAGAAACATGCTGACCTTTAATTAAACTCTCTTTGCGTCCCTCAGACAGCTGCCAGCTCTCGGTCAGTGTCTGGCAACTCTGGCCGGCGCCTTGCCTGTTGCCTTCCTAGAGCCGCAGCTCAACCCGTACAACCCCTGCTCAGTTTTTAATACGAAGAGCGCCAGAGAACGAGCCAGTGAGTCATATGTAATTATTTCAAAATAAAAGAGATTCTAAATTCAAGCATTTATCATCATGACCTCTTTTTGCTCTCAAACATTAGGATTTATGAATCGCCTTAATTATCACAATCATGCGACACAAGATTTTATAAAATTGCAAATACCCCTTATTTGTCTCTTTTTATGTCATCTTCTCTTATTGTCTAACAAGCATCTTATTGATATGAATGATGCCCAGCAGATGGATAGTGATGATGTTGTGGGGTGTTCATTACTGATGTTCGAAAGAAGAAATCCTAAATGTGCTGGTGTGAATTAAATCTTCAAATATCAGCCCCTGTTGTGTTTTAGCTCTAGGAATACAAGACTCAGTGGAAGAAATGTGTCCTGGCATGCCACGGCTGGACCGCCTCATGAAGGACATCAATGACATGGCAGAGTCTGGAGCGCGGTACACAGAGATGCCCCATGTGATTGAGGTGGTGCTGCCCATGCTGTGTAACTATCTGTCCTACTGGTGGGAAAGGGGTCCTGAAAACCAGCCGGCCAGCGGAGGAAGCATCTGCTGTACCACAGTCACCTCGGAGCACCTCAGTCTGATTCTCGGCAACATCCTCAAGATCCTCAACAACAACCTGGGCATCGATGAGGCCTCGTGGATGAAGAGAATTGCAGGTGTGGATCTGTGAATGCTGCCACTAAACACTAAATGACTGAGTCATGAGGAATGATTAAGAAAACGGGGAAATATATTTACCATAATTTTTAGCTATGCAGATGTTTGCATGCTAAATTTGAATTTAATCGTGGTAAACATTATATCTACAAAGCTTACATTAAAAAATCAAATATAAATTTTTTTCTGCCTTTCACCGTTCAGTGTACGTACAGCCCATCATCAGCAAGGCCCGTGCAGACCTGCTGAAGAGCCACTTCCTGCCCACGCTGGAGAAACTAAAGAAGAAGACAGTGAAAGTGGTGGCTGAGGAAGAGCTCCTCAAGGCCGACTGTAAAGGAGACACTCAGGAGGCCGAGCTGCTCATCCTGGACGAGTTTGCCGTACTCTGCAGGGACCTGTACGCGTTTTACCCTATGCTCATTCGTTATGTGGACAACAACAGGTCAGCTTGCTGAGCAGTAACTCGTGGGGTTATTTTAAAGATGCATTTTAAAGTTGGTTTAAAGTGTAATCATCTGTCTGTGCCACTGCAGGTCAAGGTGGCTGAAAGAACCAGATTCAGACTCCAACGACCTCTTCAGGATGGTCGCAGAGATATTTATCCTTTGGTGCAAGTCACATGTAAATGTTCTGATTTATTACATGTTATATCGTGTCTTTTGTCCCGTCTCCCACCCCTCACCCCCAACCGTTCATGGCAGATGGCCCCGCCCCTCTCTGAGCTGGTTCTGTTCGAGGTTTCTTCCTGTTAAAAGGGAGTTTTTCCTTCCTACTGTTGCCAAAGTGCTTGCTCATAGTAGGTCGTCTCATTGAATAGAATAGAACTTTATTAAACCCTATGGGGAGGACCCCTCAGAGAAATTATGAACACCAGTTCACCTGAAATACAAATTAGAAAAAATACCAAGCAGGTACAAATATTTAAGAAAAGAATTTTCAAAATAAAACATCAGAAGCAGCAAGCTGTTGGGTTTTTATCACTATTATTTAGGGTCTTTACCTTACAGTTTAAAGCACCTTGAGGAGATTGTTGTTGTGGTTTAGTGCTATAGAAATAAAATTGAATTGAATTATATTAAGAAAGGTCAGAGAATCTCTATGACCAATAATACATATTTATAATCTTTTTTTTTCACTCAGAATTTCAAAAGAGAAGAACAAAACTTTGTGGTCCAGAATGAAATCAACAACCTTTCATTCTTGACTGGAGATAATAAAACCAAGATGTCCAAGGTAGGTTTCAATAAACTATCCACTTGTTCTTGAATTGACAGTTCAGTCGATTAACGCTCTGTTACTACTCATCGGTGCGTTCACCAATCACGGCGCGGAGGAAAAAATATTATGTCTGTGTTTCAGAGACGCAGGTAAAAAAGAGCAGACGTAAGTAGGTTTCTTCCTGTTAAAAGGGAGTTTTTCCTCCCCACCCTCGCCAAGTGCCAAGGATCTGATTGTTGGGGGGACTGTTGTTGTGATTTGGTGCCATATAACAAAAACTGATTGAAGTTGAATAGAACTGAATGTTAAAATGGACTTGTGTGTGTGTGTGTGTGTGTGTGTGTGTGTGTGTGTGTGTGTGTGTGTGTGTGTGTGTGTGTGTGTGTGTGTGTTAGGCACATGTGTATGAATGTACTTGCTTGTTGCAATAACTTGAGGAAACTAACATTCATCCCTCACTAAACAAATATTTCTTCATATTTTCAGGCCCTGTAAGCATTACAGGGGTTAGCGCGTTTTATTTCTTGTCTGCCTGCTTTAGATGTTTAAAGGCAAACAAATGGTTTTCATTGCAGAGCACGTCCACGCGACGACCGTGCGCTTCCATTAATTGCCCTCTCGTCCTTTTTCTTCTATCTGTCTTTCCCTCTCTGTCTCTCTCTCTGTCTCAAACAGTCCTTTAAGGAAAAGGTAGAGTGATGCAGTGCATGAGCTGTTTACCTGCCAGCTTATTGGCTTACATGCTCTAGTCGCCAAGCAGAAAAGCCAATAGCTTGAGCCCCTGTGCTATATAGTCTGCAGTGCAGTTATACATTATGTCACCCAATTATTTGTGGCCTCCATTCATCACCTCGTTTGACGTGGACACTTTGGTCATTCCTCATTGCCGTGTGGGTGAAACGTGTCTCATCTAGAGTAATGAAGCCCAGCCCGTGTGTAGAAAGTCTTGTGGTGTGTTTGCTGTTGATGGATTGTGATCCTCCGGTGTGTTTAGCCCATACTATTTATATTTTTGTCGATGTGTGATAACACTGTGCGTGTGCGTGTCAGACTATATATCTATGTTAGTATGGAGATTAGCGTTCTCTCAGAGCCAGCATCTCCAGTTTGGCTCAGCCTGCTTTTCAACTGAGGTGTGAGACTCCATTCTTAATGCTTCAGTAGCACCCATGATTTAGTCCAGTCACAGATTTTTGCCAAGGCTGAAAAAGTAAACGCTTCAGTCGCCTCTGGCTTTTGCTCAAGCACAGTGTGAATGCTCCCACTGTGGCACAAAATACTGTTAAGGTATCAGTGTAAATGTAGAGGGGAATTGTTTTGGGTGTAGCATTAGAAAATAGTGTGCTCCACCTTTTAAAGACTAAACATATTAAATGCGGAGAGCTGTTGGCTTTTATTTTCTAGTGTGTGTGGTCTAAGATTAACACTGTGAATTCACAGTCTGGGGGACAAGATCAGGAGAGGAAGCACAAGAAGCGGCGAGGTGAGTTCTACTCCATCCAAACCTCACTGATTGTAGCCGCCCTGAAGAAGATGCTGCCTATCGGTCTTAACATGTGCACCCCGGGAGATCAGGAGCTCATCTCTCTGGCTAAGACACGCTACCTCATGGTGAGAAACCGTCTGTCACATACTGTATATAATTGGACACGAATAAGTGATTTACACACTTTCACAGTAGATTCTTATTGTTAACAATGACCCCTGCTAACTTTTTTGAGCTGTCGAGTGAAACACATGCATGCAAAAACACAACCTCCTCGGCAGAAGCAACAATTACTGTGAAACGATTTGAAGAGCTTTGATATGAAGCATTGTCCAAGGTTTTCTTTCCCTCGTTGAATAACAGAAAGATACAGATGATGAAGTTAAAGACCACATTCGGCAGAACCTGCACCTTCGTGAAAAGGTGAGCAAGTCGAAACGAGGTTCATATCTGTGAGTAGATGCTAGCTTTAGTATATTCCTCTGCGTCTGACTTGCTCTTCTTAAACATACTCGTAGTCTGATGACCCTGCCGTGAGGTGGCAGCTCAACCTGTACAAGGACATAGTGATGAGGACTGAGGGGCTTTCAGACCCTGAGAAGGTGGTGGATCGTATCCAGAGGATCTCTGCTGCCGTCTTTAACTTGGAGCAGGTCAGGCTCTAACATTTCTACAGAAACAATATGAGGTGTGTAATTTTATTAGAAGTATTATAAGTATTAGTCGTATGTAGCCTGGTGGTAAAGTTGCGGGATTAAAGGTGCACGACTGTCTGCTTCCAAAATTTGCAATTATTTCAAATACACTGCTTGGAACAGGAATACACTTTAGATATGGCTTTTGTTCTTTGTGCCGAGATTGTTCTCCCTCTGTTGTCCCCAAAAAAATCTTACATGGGTGACAAATCCTGGAGAGTAAAATTGCACCTGGCCACTTTACCATTTCTGACTCCCACTCTGCTGTGCCGTGTCCTTTCCATTACAAACAGCCAGGTTTAGGATGAGTCAGCAGAATACACTGAGAAACCAATTATGTGTCTGATCAAAAGTTCTAAGCTGGTGTGTGTGTGTGTGTGTGTGTGTGTGTGTGTGTGTGTGTGTGTGTGTGTGTGTGTGTGTGTGTGTGTGTGTGTGTGTGTTTTCTGGCTCTCTCGGTAGAGAATGCCATTTGAGTGCGTTATAGAAAAATCTTACCCCTCAGTTTCTCTCCCCTCATTAGGTGGAACAACCACTGAGATCCAAAAAATGTGTATGGCAGAAGTTGCTGTCCAAGCAGAGGAAGCGCGCCGTTGTCGCCTGCTTCCGAATGGCTCCGCTTTACAATCTGCCGAGGTATGACTGCGGCGTAACAGTTAAACCGACATTGTTTAAACCTCCCATCGTTGTCTCCAGGTCTCCGAACATTTGAAGCAGCTTTGTAATGATGAAACCAAGGTGACGCTCCAGCAGAGGGTAGCACAGACCTTTCCGTGGTACCGGTAACAGATAGGAAAATGCTGCAGAAAGGGCATCCACGCACTCTGCCATCACACTTTCTCCTTCTTCTGTCTGACTCGCTCTCTCTGACCCTGCGTTAATGCGTAGCCTCCCCTCGGTTTGTAGGACAAATGTCTCGCCTATAGCTGTTATCAAAGAGTAAATAAAAACATTTAAAAAAAAGGGACACAAGCAATTTCACGCCCTGCTGCTCTGTAACTCAATCACAGGAAGTCGGGCAGGGTGCTACAGTAAGGAGGAAAACAATTACGAGGCCCAACCTCAGGGTGGCCGTCCTCAATATGTTCTCAGACGATGCCACCCGCCTGCCTGACAGCATGACTCATTTATTCAGAGTTATTGACAGTGAAATATGCTGCAGCATAGCAAATAATTACTAGTTAGTATTTGCAGTACGGGAGCAATGATTGTTTTTCTTCAGATTAATAGATTTGGGTTAGGGGGAAGTGTGTGATGGCAGCTCTTCCAAAGTTTGACACATTCAGATGTCATTTTTCTCTATTGTGTCTCTGTTCAGTCTCTATTCTCTCCTCAGTGTCACATTCTATTGTACGTCGTCCCCTTAGGCACAAAAATAACAATTACTTCCTGAATTCCTACCGGCACATTTGGCTGGAGATTATGCACGAGAACGCAGACCGTGACAGTCTGCTCTCAATGCTGACGGTAACGTAGCGCTGATCTAATGCTGTTACTATGTGGCCTGCTAACCCTCGCGCTCCCCTCCCCCCAGAGGCATGATTTCTGCCACATTTTAGCTTTCCTTTTTCCACTGGTCCATGTATGTGCAACAATTTAACGAGCCACATTGTAAAGAATTGGTTCAAGTAGTTTGAATTTTTGCCATTTTTATTTCTTGGCTGACTCAGATGAGAACAATGATGCTACTCTTTCGACACCTCTTAGGTAAGGCTCTCCAGACGCTGCTGTGTTCACAGACAGAAGCAGTTGGCTTCAAGTCATTCGGAGTGGAAGCTACAAACTAACATCCGACACTTGTAGCTGTGTGATGGCGTCTGACTCGAGGCGAATCAAACTTGAGCTGGCCTCAAATTTTTTCATTACTCTGCCTGTGTGAGAAGAAAAAAAATGTAATGTGGGAATACATTATCTCCAGATTTAGGCCAGAAATAAACAAAAGGAAACAAAAAACAACAAAAAAAGTCAAGATTTCCTCACAGGTGGCCTGTTAGATCAGTGCTCTAAACTAACTGATATTAACCTCTCCTGAAGGGACTTCTACCATCCTTCTCTCCAACTTCTTCCGTCCTTTGCTCTGCTCATCTTTAACCCAGGCTTCTCTATTCTTACCCCTCCCTAGGCATCGCTCTATTAACCTCTTCCTCCTGGCCTATCAGAGAATATGGATAGAAACAGAAGAGTACTCTTTTGAAGAGAAACTAGTGCAGGACCTTGCAGTAAGTACTTGTGCTGTCCCTTCGGTGCCCTTATGTCGGCACCCATGTGCTGCGGGAAGCGGCGCGTAGCTCACACCACTCTCTTCAGTCATCCGCAAAGTGGTTTACAGCTAGGCCCATTTGTGGTAAGCATGACATCACTGCTGATGTCAGAGCCAGCAAAGTAGTTTGATCACTGTGGCCCATCCAAGCAGAGGCAAGAAAGCATCCTGTCAGGATGCTTTGACTTCCATTTAAAGTTGATGAAAGTTCAGATTCTTTCCTGGACTTTCATTTCCATTAAGCTCCACAATCAGGACAGCAGCTTACTGTTAGACATGCGATATATTACATGCGGCATATTGGAACAAACTAGGCTGTGTTTGTTTATTAAAAAAGAAACTTTTTGAATTTATAAAGATTTAAACTATAAACTTTCTTCTTAGCATATTCGTATCAATGTCTTACTGTATCTTTATATTACTGATGAAGTTACAGTGCAATAGATGAAGAATGTCAAGATTCAGCCAATCAGACGCACGTATTTATAAAAACATTTAAAAAACCAATTGTTCCAGTAAGTAAAATAATTATAAAATGGTTATATATGAGGGTAAACTGGGCTTGTGGAGAGTCATGCTTAACTCCACTCACCTTTAACGCTGCTTAACACCATCAATCGTGTGTGTGTGTGTATTTGTGTGCGCTTGTACCAGCGTGTGTGTGTTTGTTGCATTTGCATGCATGTTTTGTGCATGTCTTTTTCTCCCATAGGAGTTAACAGTTGGACCTATTATGTTTTTCCACCATATGTATGTATGAGATAGAGATTTCTCATATTAAACGTAGCCAAAGTTTCAAATAATCAGCTCTGGAGATGTGCAGGTAATCCATGTGAGCCAAAAGCTTAGGCTTCAAATTCTTCTCTCACCCACCTGCTGTTCAAACCTTTAGTTTGTCAGGGGCAGCAAGACGATGACCTGAAGGGATCCACCAAGATCCAGAGATAATAGGATGTTGTGCTAATCATGTGACTCTGGGAATGAGCATAATAGGTCCCCTTTGACATGAACTTGTAAAATAGTGTTGTGATACACATTTGTTGGGTTAAACGTTAGCCTGACTCATGTGGCTGTGTCCAGAAAATACAGCCTAAAGTGGAGGAAGAGGAGGAGGAGGAGGTGAGAAAGCAGCCAGACCCTCTTCACCAGCTCATTCTGCATTTCAGCCATAACGCTCTGACTGAATGCAGGTAAATATACTCTCACACACCTGGCCACCTGGCACTAACACAGGTTGCTCCATCTGTGCTACATAATTGTTTTGGCATGCTTCTCAGCTGCTACAGAGAGCAATAAGCTAAACCATCGTCATATTTTACACTATGAAGAAAACCGAAGCAGCTTTTCAGTGTTTCTCTGGTTTATTTGCTGCAGTGGCTATAAATGCGATCACTGCCACTTATTATGTACAGATTTACAGTAGAGATGTGAAATATACAAGGTTCAATAAAGAGATATTTATCTCTCTTCTTTGTTAGTTCTCTGGAAGAGGATCCCTTGTATATTGCCTATGCAGATATGATGGCAAAGGTATCTCATTGAATCTCATTAAATTGCTCTTGTCAGCTTCTTAGCAGAAACATGCAGCTCTGATAGTCTTTTTTTTCTTCCCAGAGTTGTGCTGAAGGCGAAGAAGAGGAAGGAAAAGAGAAAACATTTGAGGTGCTCTAAATATTTGAGGGAATGTTGTTCAAGATTAAACTTTTTTTCTGTTTTCAATCATATTCAGAAGTGGTGCATGTCATAATGTCCTACAGGAAAAGGAAATGGAGAAGCAAAAGATGCTGTATCAGCAGGCCAGACTTCATGACAGAGGGGCTGCGGAGATGGTGCTTCAAATGATCAGCGCCAGCAAAGGTAAGAAATCAAATGCCTGACCTGTCTGCCTTCCTGCAGTCTATGTATTTAGATCAACGGTCATCTATGATCATCAGGTCGACTGGGTGCTACGGTAACTGTCACGCTCAAGCTGGGCATCTCCATTCTCAATGGAGGGAACATCCTGGTTCAACAGGTAACACGGTACTCTTCACGTCTAGTCTCTGCAGTTAACAGCTTCATCTTTTAGCCTGACTGTACTTTTCCTTTCATGCAGAAAATGCTGGATTATCTCAAGGAAAAAAGAGATGTTGGCTTCTTTAAAAGCTTGTCCGGACTCATGATGTCATGCAGGTACTGGAGCGATGAGGGATTAATACACAGTAAACTTGCTTTTTATTGCAGTTGCAGTTCAAACAGTTATCTAGTTTTCCTGACTCAGAACTAGCCATTTTTTTAACATCCATTTTGACCGTTCTGCTTTACTTTCCCACAGCGGTAAATTGTTATCAATCAGCTATAACATTATGACCACTGACAGGTGACGTGAATAACACTGATTCTCTTTATCATGGTACCTGTTAATGGGGGAGATATATTAGAGAAGATTTTGTCCTGAGAGGATGTGTTAGCAGGAAAAATGGGCGAGTGTAAGGATTTGTGCAAGTTTGATAAAGGCCAAACTGTGATGCTTTGACAAATGAGAATCTCCAAAACTGCAGCTCTTGTGGGTGTTCCCAGTCTGCAGTGGTCAGTATCTATCAAAAGTGATACAAGGAGGGAAAAGTGGTGAACTAGCAACAGGGTCACTGATGCATGTGGGAGACTATGGCTGGCTTGTGTGGTCAGGATGAGCTACTGTAGAGCAAATTGCCAGAAAAGTTCATGATGATTCTGAAATAAAGGTGTCAGAATACACAGAGCATCACAGTTTGTTACCTGTGCTTTGGCATAGCTACAGACCAGTCAGGATGCAAACTGCGAAAAGTGCCAACAATGGACACGTGAGTGTCAGAAATGGACCATGAAGCAATGGAAGAAGGTGGCTTGCTCCTATGACCAGGACACGTGGATGGGCCGGATGCATGCGTGTGATTAACTGGGGAACACCTGACATCAGGATGCACTATGTGAAGATGCTAAGCCTTTGGGATCATTTCTGCTGGGAAACCTTAGGCCCTGCCATCCATGTGGATGTTACTTTGACATGCACCACCTACCTAAGCATTGTTTCAGACCATATACACTCATTGAAATGATATTCCTTGAAGGCTGTGGCCTCTTTCACAGGATAATAATGGAAAATTGGTTCAGGAATAGTTTGAGGAGAACAACAACGAGTTTGAAGTGTGGACTTCACCTCTGATCTCCTCACTGCTATGCAGCATCTGTGGGATGTTATGGACAATCAAGTCCAATCCATAGAGGTCCCACCTTGCACTTTACAGGACTTAAAGGATCTGTTGCTAACATCTTGTTGTTCGATGCCACAACACAACTTCAGGGGTCCAGAGGAGTCCATGCCTCAATGGGTCGGGGCCGTCAAACAGTATTATACAAGTGGTCATAAAGTTATGCCGATCGGTTCATTTTCCAGAAATTCAGGTTACTTAAATCGTTTTTCTCTTTTGGCAGCGTCCTGGACTTGAATGCTTTTGAAAGGCAAAACAAAGCTGAAGGTCTGGGTATGGTAACTGAAGAGGGATCAAGTAAGTGACTAAAACACAGTTTTAGTGTTCCAATTCCTTCTCGTCCCCTTTCTTGGAGACTTTTAATCACCTTAATAGGAAAAGCAACAGACGGCATATTTGCAAATTGGCAATGTGCAGAAATGTACAAATTTGCAGCTTTATTTGTGCAGCAGATTGACCTTTATCTTCTTCCTCACTCCATCGTGGACGATGTCTCTTAGCAAACAACCGGTATTGTAACGTGTAGTGTCCTACTTAGTCTCATTTTGCTGTTTTTCTTAAAATGACAGCCACAAGGTTAGCTTGGAAAAAAAAATCTGCTCTTTAGTTTGTTGTTGTACATCTCCATATCACGTGGGTCCTTTGTGTTACGTTGTCACATCATCATGCAGGCAAACATGTGCTACTGTATGTCTAAGTCCTGTCTGAGCCTCGTCTGCAACTTAAGAACACTCAGTTTGCATAAAAGCTCACTTTTTATAATCAGAGGTCTTTATTTAAACCGATGGGTTGCATACAGTATATAAATATGCTTTAACCATACATATCCCAGCTCATTTTCACCTCATAAGCTCAGGCATAAGTGATGGTAACTGCTAGTTTGGTCCTAAACACCGGCCCAATAAGCAGACTGTACTCTTTTTAAGACTTGGTACTGCATGTCAGTGTCGCAATCCAGTGTGAGTATGTAAAGATATATCTACAGCCCTATCACTCTCCTGTTCCTACTTCTTCTGATTGACTCTAAATGTCTTCTCCTTTGCTTATGTCTGCTTCTGTTTTGTTTGTTTGTTTGTTTTCTTCTGATCATGTTTTTATGTCATCGGTCGCAGTCAACGTGAGTGAGCGGGGTAAATACACGGTTTAGATTCTACTCATTCTATGAAATGCTGACATGTTGATTGCCTCCAGTTCAACTCCCTCATCCCTCTACTCATCCTCTACCAGCCCTCCCCCACTTCCCCCCCTTCCCTCATTCTGAATGCAAAATAACCACCTTCTTTAATCTGGACTTGGAGGAACGCATGCATGCATCCTTTGACATCTGGATAGATTGTTTACAGTCAGCTGCCCCAAACTGACTCAGATCTTTCCACTTCTTCTTTTAAGCAAAATTAATGCTTGTTATTTTTGGACCCCACCCCTCCTTTTTTTTCCTTTTTTGATCATACTAACCAGCGTGTATTAAGCAATAAATCTCCCAAAGCTTTGTTTGTACTAAACAACAAAGATTTGCTGGTATTAAACAACAAGGCTCAGTTTGGTTCCTATTATAAGCCTTATTTTGACTTGTGAGATGATGCACTATACCTCGTATGCGTGTGTGTTCCGAACCGTCAATATAGTGCACATAATTTGATGCCGTCTGACAACTAAACAGCAGCTTTATGAGGATGTGCAACAAGCTCTGATGCCTGTGCAGACATTAAAATGATGGGTGCTTGACCTTCCTGTCACTGAGGAGGACAGCTAATCTTATTTCCCGTCCTCAGGTTCCAAGGTACTGCAGAATGATGAATTCACTAAGGATCTTTTTAGGTTTCTGCAGCTTCTCTGCGAGGGACATAACAATGGTAGGTGGATGCTTTCCCATAAGCCAATATTAAAGCCATGCTGCCTCAAGCTGCATAGAAATGACTAGAAAATAAATTCCTATAGTATCTATCTGCAGGAAATTGGTGTTTAATCTTTTTTATCTTCTGTTTTAGATTTTCAAAACTTCCTAAGGACGCAGACAGGGAACACAACTACAGTCAACATAATCATTAGTACTGTGGACTACCTACTAAGACTGCAGGTATCACATTGTTACATCCAGAGCTTTAAATTTCAATAAAGTAGATATGCTATTAATTTTAGTGCTTTCTCTTTTAGGAATCTATTAGTGATTTCTACTGGTACTACTCTGGCAAGGATGTCATTGATGAGGCCGGTCAGAGGAACTTCTCCAGAGCACTAGCAGTGGCCAAACAGGTGTTCAACTCTTTAACAGAGTATATACAGGTACATAATCACAACTCTCCACAGTAAAAGCTGCTTAAAATGTTCATTACAATATCTTAACGGTCTTTCGGCGCTTTAGTGACGAGAAAGGCTGCTTGTCATCGTCTGAGCGTCTCTTTTCGTCTCTGTTTTATGTGCTCCAGGGTCCGTGTATAGGGAATCAGCAGAGTCTGGCTCACAGCAGGCTGTGGGACGCTGTGGTGGGCTTCTTGCATGTTTTTGCCAATATGCAGATGAAGTTATCTCAGGTATGTGTTTGTCTGCAGTGACGCAGATGTGCCTTAACTTAAACTAACTTAAACACTTGCTTGAGTTGTTTCATTCTGTGTTGACTAAACTGTTTACTTGTGTTTTGCTCATCTTTACTTTCACTGTGAAGGATTTCTGCTTCACATTGGAAAGCTGGTACTTTGCTGATTAAGATTTAATCCTATTATAAATGATTTGCCTTAAATTGACTCCACTTAACAAAATATATGGTGTAATGGCCTTTTTATCTTTAACTGAGAGGATTGTTTTTCTCCATTTTAGCAGCATATAGAGTACTATGGTATGGCCTGTATTTGTATGTACTACGCCAAAGTATTGTTTCTTTCTATTTGGCTTCCACTGAGCCGCTGTTCCTTAGAGTAGTCTTTGAAAATTTCTCTTTTTTACTCATTTGCTGTCGCGTTCTTATACCTAACCATGTTCAGTGGGGTTTTTTTATGTTAATGCTTAATGTTTTTCAGTCATGTTTCAGGAAACTACTGTACCTGTTTCCCATTTCCCTAAAAAAATCATGAAAGGAAGCGTACCTCAAGACTTTTGCACAGAAATGTAGATCTAAAAATAATAGGAACCAAAGGGATGGCAGTGTAAATAAACTAGCATATGTATAAGGTCAACCACCTGCTTGTACAACTACATTAAGTCAAGTGACAGTTTTTTAAAAGAAAATGGGCTGCTTGTTTTAATACATGCCTGCTTAGCTATAGTTAATAGTTGTTACTTAAGTAAAGATTTGAAATAACGGCTTGTACAGATGTGAAAATGTGAACAGCCCCTGGTGTTTTATTCGTTGCCACTAGAGGTCTCTCCAGGCTCATTGATAATCAGAAGCAACTCCAGTACAATTACACATGTTGTTCACCTCAGCTACATGATATATGACTCCATCATTGATATGTCCAATAAGCCAGGAGTGGGATGAAATCCACCCACCTAATCTTAACTCGTGGTCGTCACAAAGGGGCTGGGTCTGACAGCAGCAGCCAGGATGAAGAAGAGCACAGGTGCATCAAAGTACGCTTCAGATTTATGGCACATTGAATACAAAGCCCATAGAGACCTTAAACGAGTCAGCCTGACCTCGCCATCTGTTCCTAGACAGCAAAATAACATAAACCCTGGTTGTGATGGATCGATGTTACCTAGAAGGACCTTCTGAGCCACAGCAGGGGCCATTTGAGGTCCCTACAATATTAAAGCCTTGATCTCTCCAACTCTCTCTGCATCACAGGGATATTAAAGAGCCTGGCTGTACCCTTACAGTTAGACTATCAGTGGTCTGTGTGACATATTGTACTATGACTCACCGCGTTTCCCCTTCCTGTCTTTTTTCTAACAGGACTCCAGTCAGATTGAATTACTAAAGGAGCTGCTGGACCTGCAGAAGGACATGGTCGTCATGATGCTCTCGCTACTTGAAGGTGGTTTTTTTGTTTTTAATAACATTATATAAGCTTTGTATGCTGGTACTTTCATAAATCGGATTTATTTGCCTGATATAATCAAATGTGTAGCAGAGCAGATTAGTCTGATCTGCATGGGGAAGTGTTTTTTTTAATGAGTTTACTGATAAAATTTACCGCTTTATTGTCTCACAGGTAATGTTGTGAATGGAACTATCGGCAAACAGATGGTGGACACCTTGGTGGAATCTTCCAGTAACGTGGAGATGATCCTGAAATTTTTCGACATGTTCCTCAAGTTGAAGGACTTGACTACTTCGGACAGTTTCAAGGAGTACGACCCCGAGAGCAAAGGCGTCATCTCAAAGAAGGATTTCCAGAAGTCCATGGAGAACCAGAAGCAGTATTCTCAGTCTGAGATTGAGTTTCTTCTCTCCTGCGCCGAGGCTGACGAGAACGACATGTTCAACTACGAGCAGTTTGTTGAGAGGTTTCACGAACCGGCAAAAGACATCGGCTTTAACGTCGCCGTGTTGCTAACCAATCTTTCAGAGCACATGCCTCACGATGCCCGCCTCTCAACTTTCCTGGACCTGGCCGAAAGCGTCCTCAGCTACTTCGAGCCTTACTTGGGCCGCATTGAGATCATGGGCGGAGCCAAGCGCATCGAGAGAGTGTACTTCGAGATCAGCCAGTCGAGTCGCACGCAATGGGAGAAGCCTCAGGTGAAAGAGTCGAAGCGGCAGTTCATCTTTGACGTGGTCAACGAGGGCGGAGAGAGCGAGAAGATGGAGCTGTTTGTAAACTTCTGCGAGGACACGATCTTCGAGATGCAGCTGGCCTCTCAGATTTCAGAGCCAGACCCCGTTGAGCGCCCGGAGGAAGAAGAGGATGACATCCAGACCATGATGGAGAACCAGGAAGAGGAAGACGAGGAGAGCGCGATGATGGAGTCTTCCTCGGCATTTACAATCGCATGCATCTCCATGAAAAAGAGCTTGTGTCACTTCCGCCAGCTGCTTACTCTTAAAAGCATGCGGCGGCAATTCAGGAAATTCAGGAAGATGAGTGTGAAGGAGATGGTGCGGGGCTTCTTCTCCTTCTTTTGGATGATCATCACAGGCCTCTTTCACTTTGTTTACAGCCTAATTTGGGGATTCTTCCACATCTTGTGGACCACGATGTTTGGGGGTGGCCTCGTTGAAGGGGCTAAGAACATGAAGGTTACAGATATTTTGGGAAACATGCCTGACCCCACTCAGTTCGGGATCCATGGAGACGTGTTAGAAACAGAAAAGATGGAGGCAAGCGAAGCGTCAGCGTTGGCTGAGTTGGGTCAGATGGCTCAAGGGGAAGCAGCAGAGGCAGATCTGATGGCTGAGCTACTCAACATACAGCCGAAGAAGGAGGGCAAGCACGGGGCCGAGCCAGGTTTGGGGGATGTGTCTGAGGTGGTGGTGGGAGATGCCCCGTCAATAGCCAGTGCAGTCAAGCAGAAGAAGGCACAGGTTAGTGATTTTGTTCAGAAAATAGAAGAAGAACACACCCTTATTAGTAGAACCTGAATGTTAAAGTAATCTGCTGATTCCAGATGGCTGCAAAGACGAGGGCTGTGAACGGAGACTACAGATCTGATACAGAGAAGGGAGAGTGAGTGTAACTTGTTCATTGTTACCTACATTACCACTTGCATATGTTTATTTGAGGATTGTGTTAGATTAGTTTCACATAAATAGCAGTTATCGTATCCATGCTTACTCCTGTGCTTGTCCCTTTGCTTAGTATCCACATTTTGTTTCTCCATATTAAGTATACATCTGTGTCTATGAACACAACACTAATGTATAATTTATGCTTGCAGTTCAGAAGATGGTGAGAAGAAGGACCACGACAAGACTAGAGACGAAGCTCCTCCAGAGCTGTCAGTGGAGGAGAAGAAAGCCCCGAAGAAAAGGCTCGGCTTGAAGAAAGAGGCACCGGAGGCTTTCATGGCGAGCTTCTTCGCCGGCTTGGAAGTCTACCAGACTAAGATGCTGGTCAGATGTTTTCCTCACTGCAGTTTTAAGATCACAACTGTTACATTAAGCACAAATACAAACTTGTTAGACATAAAAACAAAGATGATGATCACGATTACCTTTTCACAGAACTACCTGGCAAGAAATTTCTACAATCTCCGCTTCTTGGCACTTTTTGTTGCCTTTGCTATCAACTTTATTCTTCTCTTCTACAAAGTAAGTTTGGAGCTAAACTACCACTTTATATACTCACCTTAGGGTCCCGCTGTTTTGTAAGCTGGGTGTCAAATTTGGTGTCGTCACCTTTTAGGTGACCGGTGATTACTCGGATGATGAAGACCCCTGGAAGGGTCGAGGCAGAGCTGGGGAGGAGGAAGACGAGGGAGCGCTTGAGTATTTCGTCTTGCAGGAGAGCACAGGTTACATGGCACCAACACTTCGCTGTCTGGCAATACTACACACCATCATATCTTTCCTGTGTGTAGTGGGATACTACTACCTGAAGGTATGCACAGTTTTTTAAGGTGGTCTAATGAATTTGTTAAGCATTTTAGGTGCAAAAATAAAACTGCACACATGTGGAGCATTAAAAAAATCAAGTAACTTCAAATATCTTGTTTGGGTATATGTACATTTTATATTTCAGTACACTTGTTCATTGTTAACCCATGCACTCACGTGCACACACACACACACACACACACACACACACACACACACTGTCTCAGTGATGCAGCCCGATTTCTCGTGTGTTCAAGGTGCCTTTGGTAGTGTTCAAGCGGGAGAAGGAGATAGCAAGGAAGTTGGAGTTTGCAGGCCTCTACATCACCGAGCAGCCGTCTGATGACGACATTAAAGGACAGTGGGACAGACTGGTCATCAACACTCCGTGAGTCTGCCTTTTATCAAACGACGAATCATAATCTTGTGCAAACAGACGTTTAATTCTGTTTTTGTTTTTTTATCAGCTCCTTTCCCAACAACTACTGGGATAAATTTGTCAAGCGCAAAGTAAGTAGCTCATGTAATTTAAGTTTAATCTGCTGTGCACACAAGCTATAAATGGAATCTGGTTACACTTACTAAATGTCAGCTGCCGTGTCTCTTATATATTTCCGCGCGGCTTCTGTTTGTAGGTGATAAAAAAGTATGGAGACCTTTACGGAGCAGAGAGGATAGCAGAGCTGCTGGGGTTGGACAAGAGTGCCCTGGATTTCAACCCTACAGAGGAAACTGTTGCCAAGGAGGCTTCACTGGTGTCATGGTGAGAGATTGGGCTGATAAAAAGCAGACAGCCCAGGGCTGCTTGGAGTAAAAATAGAGGTCAAACAGAAAATACGAGCCCTTCATATCAACTTTTCTCTGTTGCCAGGTTGAGCTCAATCGATACAAAGTACCATGTCTGGAAAATGGGGGTTGTGTTTACAGATAATGTAAGTTTAAAAATAAGTTTGGATGATTAATTGCTTTGTTTTGTAGTCTTATTGATGGTGGTTTACATTATTTGACAGCTGAGGAGGTTGATGGAGGATTTTATAGCAGGGCGAACGGCTTCTGATCCATTTTGTTTCTCCACCAGTCATTCTTGTATCTAGTTTGGTACACCACCATGTCCATCCTGGGTCACTACAACAACTTCTTCTTTGCCGCCCATCTGCTGGACATTGCCATGGGCTTCAAGACTCTCCGCACCATCCTTTCATCTGTCACGCACAATGGCAAGCAGGTGAGGAGGAAACACATACAGCTCTTCTATTGAACAGCAGGGGTCACTGCAGAGCTGGTGGTGAAACACATTTTTTGATCACAGTTTGCAGTGATGGCATTTGAAGTATGCCATTCAAAATGTGCTAAATTCTGCTTTCTGCACGCCCAAAACAGATTTCAGTTGAAATCATTTTAATGTTGCTTTAAATGTTAACACAGTTATTTTAATATTATGTATTTATGTCCTTAAAAAATAGTAAATGGCCTGTATTTGTATAGCGCTTTTCTAGTCCATAGGACCCCAAAGCGCTTTACACTACATTCAGTCATCCACCCATTCACACACACATTCACACACTGGCGATAGCAAGCTACATTGTAGCCACAGCTGCCCTGGGGCGCAGACAGAGGCGAGGCTGCCGGACACTGGCGCCACCGGGCCCTCTGACCACCACCAGTAGGCAAACACGGGGTTAGTATCTTGCCCAAGGATATTTGGCATGCAGCCAGGGTGCAGCCTGGGATCGAACCACCGACCTTCTGATTAGTGGCTGACCTGCTCTGCCACCTGTGCTACAGCCACCCACAAAAAGCTACTTTAAGCGCTAAAAGACCCAGGCTTGGTTTTATAATAGGTTAAAGCCAACATATTAACAAATATGATCTTTTTATTAGGCAGTTTCTCTTGTCATTTAACTGATCTAATTGACCATTTAGGTCTAATTTGGTTCATCAGGTTCTGAGAAAAATGATCTCGCTTGTTGGCAGCTAATATGCAGGTGACATGAATCACAAATGTGTCATCTAGCAGATCCTGTATGTGTCGTGTGAGATAATTGGAATGTTCTCAGCATCCTTTGACATTTGAGTTCAAATGGCTCACATGGCTTAATTTAAATCCCACTTTGGATTGCCAGTTCTTCCAATAATTCCCATGTTAACTGACCAGAGGGACAAATCAGAATTTAATGTCACCTCAGTCTCCAAGGGCGGAAATGCACCAAAATGGCAAGGCCACAAGGAATCAGCGACATCTCCCAGACTCAGCCGTCTGTGGGCTGATCAATCACGCTGTCAATCTAAATGCGCTTTACGGCGTTGTTGCCTTTCAGGTTTACAACCGGCTGAGCTGTAGCTGAATCCATTTTTTATTATATGTGAAATAATAGACTCTTTTTTTGTATTTACTATAAATAAATAACTCATGTGAGTTTTCTTATTGCACTAAACTTTCTCTTCGTTTCCACGCGTTTGAACTTTTCCCCTTCTCTCTACTCACTCCTCTCTTGCTGATCTAATTTTGTTGCAATTTTTTTATAGAAAACAAATGGAAGCCAGCAGCTCTGCCCCTGCTGCGTCCATTGTGTGTCTAAAAGAAATACATAAATAGCAAAAAAAGAGCGAGTCTGTGAATGCAGATTTCATGTGTCTCTGTAGCTGGTGCTGACAGTGGGCCTGCTAGCTGTTGTGGTCTATCTCTACACTGTGGTGGCCTTCAACTTCTTCAGGAAGTTTTACAACAAGAGTGAGGATGAGGATGAGCCGGACATGAAGTGCGACGACATGATGACGGTAAACTGGAGTTACGCTTTCTTTTTTAAGGAACAGATTTGGGCTCGCTGCTTAAAATAAGCCACGACTTAATGCTCAGCCTCAGATTTCAATTAGACCTCCACCTGTGTTCCCGCAGTGCTACCTATTCCACATGTATGTTGGGGTAAGAGCAGGAGGCGGGATAGGGGATGAGATCGAGGACCCAGCTGGTGACCCCTATGAGCTCTACCGCATCCTGTTCGACATCACATTCTTCTTCTTTGTTATTGTCATCCTCTTGGCCATCATCCAGGGTACATAAAAAACATCCCAATTTCAACCTTATTTATCAGTAATTAGACGAACCCACAACATATATCCATTTAAATATTACAGTCTTTATGCTTAGGGTATGTATGTCATGCTCACAGCAGTTCCTTTATGGTTGCAGGTTTGATCATTGATGCCTTTGGAGAGTTAAGAGACCAACAGGAGCAGGTCAAAGAGGACATGGAGGTGAGAGGACAGATCATCATAACTTGCAGCACTGAAGGAAGTGGCAGGAGTGTAAATCATATAAAAGATGGACTTAGCTTATAGGTCTGTGAAGTGAAGCCATTGTAGAAGTCGTCCAGTGTGGCCACTCCGTGTTTGTTGACTTTGGTCATGTTGTGGATGATGTTCTGTGGATTCACGTAACGATGGTCTAAAACCTCTTCAAGAGACGGAACATCCAGAATCCTCTGATGGTGGGTCAGCGTGATGTCCTTCCAGATCTCCTGCTCATCCCACTGTCAGCTCTCGTCTCTGTTTCTGCTGCTCTTCTGTTGGCTGATTGTTGCCTTCCTGCTGTGTTTGGAGTGCAAATTCTACATTTTCCTGGTTCTCCGTCTCCTGCCTCCTCCTTCTGAACCTCCTCTTTGAAGGTCTCTTTTTTATGGATCTGGAGTCTGAGGGTCAGGGGATAGAAAAGTGGAGGGAAACCCGTGCATCACATTGTTGTCCTCCAGGTCCTCTGTTCCCCAGCATCCCTTTACATCTTCAGTCACATGGTTCTTCAGAAACTTCTTTAGGAGGTGAACTGTCTGTTGCCTAGTAACGTCGGGGCCAAGGCTACTGTTACAGAGCAGCTGGTGCAGCCAATCAACAGCAGCAGAAGCGGTGAAGCAGGAAGCATAGTGCCTGAAGTTCTATCGATGCTTCCTGAGGGGTATGCAAGCTCGAAACAAACGTGTCACATCATTCCAGTTTTGTGGCTCTGTACAGTCCAGGACAAATAACATGAGAACTCATATTTATCACAAAAGGGCAGCAATAAAGTTTATCTTCATTCGATGTAGCGACAGGTAATATCCATCACTCGAAGAAATATTTATGCATGTCTCGCTACAGGCTTAAGGGCCATCAGGGGGCAACTGTTAAAAAAGAAGACTGGATGAGACTCCACAGTAACAGCGCTCGGCTCTCTTGTTCTATGACCTCAGTTAATACTCTCTTGGTGAGCAACTGTTTGTTTCACAGACTGCTGAAAACAACATGATGTTCATTTTTGCAAATGATTACACTCTTTACCATCTGAAACCGGGTATAGTTTATGATGGGCCAACCTCATATCTGGAAAGTTGCTTCGAAATAGCGAGACAGTTGAACACTCAGCTCGACCCTTCATAACAGCACCTCCCTAACCATTAGACGGCATAATCGCGCTCACGTCCACCTTTCATGTACGAATAGATTTAATGTAGATCTTCTGGAGATTACGGCCTTATTAGTGGACTCTTGTGTCTCGTCTCGTGTACTTGTCTCTTTTTTTTCATTAATATTTTACTTTGTCTGGGTTACTTTATGGAAATTGTACCCCCTAACCCCCCTATTTGATCACGTGTTGAGTTTCAGAGATGTGACACATTTTTGTGAGCTCCCCATCTCTCTTGAGTATTTAAACAGTCACTGTGACAGGCAAGTGAAGATCAACGTGCATGTGGGAATATAAATATTAAGCCGAATTTTGGAAGCATACTTGTTGATGCATAACCTTGTCGCCTAAGAGAGGGCAGATAACCCTTAATGAAACTGTCAATAATAAATAACTGTGTTATTTTCTCAGACTAAAAGGTCCCTGCAGAGCTTCTGTTGTTCATAGGCTGAGTGGGACTGAGCGTGATGAGTAACTTGACCTTAATATTGTAAAATATGTCCAATCTGGTGTTGCTTTAGGCAAACTCTTGTTTACTGTAGTTCATCAATGAAGCACAGAAAAAGAAGAAGGAAGCGTGCCTTCTAATTTTCATTTTCTGTCCTCAGACCAAATGTTTCATCTGTGGGATCGGGAACGATTACTTCGACACAACCCCCCACGGCTTTGAGACCCACACCTTACAAGAGCACAATTTGGCCAACTATCTGTGAGTATCCTTTTGATCAGCAGTGTTTTTAATGATTTTTTGTTTTGTAATCATTGCAGTAATCTTTTACCATTCGTGTCAACGCTTTTCTGTAATTTAACCACATGATTGATGGCTTTAGCACGTTACTGCAGCATAAACACCAAAGTCACTAGTAGCAGCACTGATCCAGAACACTAGATCCCTTCAGGTATCCTGCCTGTGTTTCCCTCACACGCACCGCTTAGCCGGTGTTTCTGAATAATACCAGTAACAATAGAAAGTCTCAGTCCATTTGCTCTCACAGTCAGCTGGCCGGAGGATATCAGAGCGACCTCATTATGTTGCTTCATTACTATTTAATGCCATGAACTTTATTGGAAAATAGGTTTGTGATAGCATGCTCTCATTCAGTATTCATTATGATTTGGCATGCTGCGATGCCCATAGAGATACAGCGGCTCATTGCCATTTACGCTTGATTTGGGGAACAACAGGTGATTCTGCGATAGAGACGAGGTGGTGTAACTTTACTTAGACACTAGCATCGGGAACTGTGACACCCAGTGACGGAGAGTTTGACATTTATGTGATTAGTGTTGCAAAAATCAAATGTGTCACAGAAAAGCTTCTCATGTCCCTGCTCTGTGCTTCAGCTGTGGTGATGGGCTTAGATACAAGACTGCGATTCCCCTTTAATATTTTTTTCTTTGTTCTCGTTTTTCTTATAAAGGTTTTTCCTGATGTACCTCATCAACAAGGATGAGACAGAGCACACTGGACAGGTAGAAGACTATTTTACCCTGATTAGCTTAACCCATTCAATATTTCTCCTCTTACTGTCAACACCTATTTTGGTTTATTCGTTTTTTCATATCTACCCATATTGTGGTGGAATTAAAGTGTTGTTTGATACTCTGTGGTTTACATAATATTAATTAAGGTCATTGTACTAAACACATAGAGATTCAATTTTAATTTTAGGTCATATTTGTGTGGATAAAGTGGTAAGATTAATACTGCTCAATAACATTTCAAGTAGGTGCTCATCTACTAGCTAACTGTTTTGCCTCTCTTAGATAAGACAGTAGCTATGTCCCAATTTATAGGCAGCATCCTCCGAACACCGAGTTTAATAAACTCAGCCGTCTGCTCCTCACTCGCTAACATATAACTTGACATTGGAGTAAATTCTCGACCTTCTCACACTTCTGTTAATCAGTTTTCTGTTTGACGTTTATTTAGCTGTAATCTCAGCTGAACCGATTTACTCAGGAACAAATAAAACACTGAAAAAAGCCAAACAATAACATTTTTAATTTATCTGAGTGACTTAGTTACATGTTTAACCTGAGTAGTAAAAGACCGCGGGGGATCTGAAAGCGATGTGCCGGGAGTCCGCTGTTCTCGCCGGCTCCAGTGAGCCTTGAACCCCCGGCTAGCTATTGATCTGGAGGGTAACAGACGTCTCCGAAAACATTGGAGCACTTTTGCAAATATGTGATGTCTTGATAAATCGAGCAGATATATGAAATTTACACAGCTACATTCTTGCCTGAGAATATGTTAAAAGTTTATTTTGTGATTACTAAGTAGCTGCCGCCATTGTTGGAAACTGGAATCGGCTGGGCCGCGCTATGAATTCTGGGGTAGGGTACAATCCTTCAAATTCGGGGAAATGAAGGACGCATTTGTCGACCGCGTTTGGAGCAGCCTTCAAATTGGGACGGCCTTCGTCTCCTGGCTGTGACGTAATCAGCCTTAAAATGAGGTGGCCTAGGTTTTGGGACACAGCTAGTATACTCACTAAATACCAAAACTGTTTTAATGATCTTTCTGTTGATACGTTCACTTGGTATTAACTGCATGTTAATACCAAGTATACCCATTTCAGCTCATTAACACACCTGTAATTATGTAATGTTTAAATTTTGGATATTTAAGTTCAAAACATTCAGCCTTACTTTAGGCAAGTTAAAGATTTCGAGCTAAACTCTGATGTTGGCTTGTGTCCAGGAGTCCTACGTGTGGAAGATGTATCAGGAGCGCTGCTGGGACTTTTTCCCAGCTGGAGATTGCTTCCGCAAACAGTACGAAGATCAGCTTGGATAGAGCAGATGCATCCTCCTTACCTCTATCTACGTGGCCTGCTGGAGCATGTAGTCCCACCTACAACTGCTGGAATACGACACACACTCCCACACTGGTTTGGACTGGTGTGAGGAGAGGCAAATGAAAATGATGTACCCTGTAACTGTCAGTACAGCACCCGTCTATGAGGAAATGACCTACAACTTGCCCAGACATTTAGGTTTTCTTTTGGTTTGGGGGACTCGTTTTTGACAGCGTGTTGCCTTTTACTCCACATAACCCCAAATCATTGCACAATTTTTGTTTTCTTTTGGTCTTTTTGAGAAATATTGGGTTGTGTGGGGTTATGGGGACAATGTGTGAGTCATATTATGCACAATATATGAATGTTGAACTTGAGACTTAATGCCAAAAGAAAAGCAGTGGAGTATAGTAGATATACATAGTGCGCAAAAATGTGATTTAAGAAAAGATTTTTTTTCGTCAGATGTTGTAACATTTATCTATCGAGATGGAATCTGTAGGATGACGTGACAAAAGGTTTATTGTGTAGGATTTATTTTTAAAAATGCCTAAAGTTCTTCATGAAGTGCCTTACAGTACTGTATCTACATTACAATGAAGCTATGCAAAACTTTTGTTTCTTTTCTTTATTGTATGTAAGTACAGTAGTTTTCCTGGAGCAGTAACAAGTAGCTGTCCAGATATGTAGTTTGTGGCTGAACACTTTCATTTGAACATGGAAGAAGAGCATTGGGACGATTTCTTTTGTTGCTGAATGCAGCGTAACTGCAAATGTTCAAGATACAGTGTATACATGACACAACAGAATTTCCTGAAGACTTTCAAACAAGAACAGAAAAAAAATGAATTGCTATTGTATGGCCATTTGTATGTAATAGCTTTGCTGATCTGTGCATTTCTTTTGATGGAAAAAAAATAAAGAAATTGATGCAAGAAACGTTTGTGTTTACATTGTGGTTGTTTATTTTTCAGATCTTTGAATTTATTTCTTAAAGCAATTAAATAAAAATATATCTCCAAGTCTAAGATCTCTGAGTCATTTCAGACACGTAAATTTCACACACCCCAAACCTCAAAGCTATATCATAACTCTGACCTTCCTGTAGCTTTTAATTATGATTTAGTAATAAACAAGTAATGGCCAAGTAGGTGCGTACTTCTGGTGGGTTAGAATGGCAGGACGGGGCCTCAGCAGACTACATGATGGGAGTTTTAGACCTATTACCCATGGTGCCAGCTGTCAGCTCACATCACGTCACCACACCTTGGGCACCACACAGTGCTGAAGCCTGCCGCTGAGAGCAACTCTACCACCTCAGCTTACAGCTCTGGCATTCTGACTATTTTGTATGGTCCCAGCATGTTGTGTGTGTATTGTATTTTTGAAATTAAAACGTGACCCATCACTATCGGTCTTTCTACTGAAGACTATTGCAAAGCAACAATAAAAAGCTATCATTACCTCCAATTGTTTTATAAAGCTGCTCTTGTCATAGTGCAGTAAATATTTAACATGCAGTGTTTTGAGTGGATTAAAGCAAACGCAGTCTCTGAGCTAACTCAGTTTAAAGCTTCGTATGTAATGTCCTGTGCTCTAAAAAGCAAATGGGCTCCCACATTATTTAGCATATTATGCGGCTATAAAGGCACAGAAGGAAACTGTAATGTGCAATATCAGTGATGACTTCCATGTGAAGCAGAGCCAACATGAATTAGCAACAATTAAGCCATTCGTGATGACACACACAGAAACACACATATAACAAAGTCGTGTTACCAACAAACAACCAAGTTATAATGGGTTTCATGCATATAGATTGTTTCTGGCTACCACTTTTTAAAAACTCATAAATTTGTAAAACTTATAATTTGGTTTAGGTCAAGTAAAACTGATATGACAAATAGTCTACGTCAAGAAATTTTAACTGAGCTTAACTAACCTTGAGCTAGTAGAAAGGAAAGGAACTAGTGTGCTGCAAAAGAAGGTTCAGGGTCAAAGCGGCAATAAGGAAGTCTGTTCATATTTAAACCTTAGCGTTAGCATGATTCATGAGTAGTGTAAAGTGCGTAGAATCAAAACAACAAGTTAAACACTGCCTATTTTGGGTCACTTTTTCCAGTCCAAAGCCAGATAAAGGAGGAGGGATGGAATTGTGACATTAAAAAAACAATAACTACTGAAAGAAATTTAATTTGTAGTTCTAAATATATTCTAAATATATATAAATGCATTTAGGGTGTTTTTTACTGACTTTATGTCTCTTCCATGATGTTATTTCTCTGTCGTACAGCATCGGTTACAATTACATAAGCATGACCAATGAAGTCATTGAGCGACGTCTAGCCAACAGCCAATAGCGATTTTTGTTACTGAGGAGTTGGCAACACTAGATCAAGCTACCTGGTTGAGCTACATTTGCTAAAGCTAAAGCTACTGTTAAAGAAGGAGATATTACCCATATGGAAAAGAAATAGAACAAACTTATAGAAGACTTGCAAAAGATGTGGCCCACTTCATATAGTGAATCATATAAGGCTTATATGATTTACTCATGAAAGTGGCCATTTTCTCATTACTTTCATATATTGTTTTAGGAAGTATCCGAAACATACAAGTTTTATTTATATAATTTTTCAAGGGATCTTATATCTGTTTTTACTCTTGTATGCTTTTCATACAAGTTTCACACAAGATTTATATTTATATATATTTATCTTTTCCATATGGGTACATAGCCTTGCTCAGGGGTTTTTTAATCTGCCAAACCTTTTTAATTAATTATTATTTATTTATTTAATTTGATGCAGTTTAGCATGAAGCTGATGGGCTTCAAAGCAAATTTATAGCTTTAGCTAGTTCGCAACTCTTGTCCCTAGTTGGGCTTTTATATACTCAGTGCACAACCAAGACTTTACAACATCACACACATACATTACATACTTTGTCTGAAAGTAATGATACCTTTTTTATGAACAAAGCCGGGGTAAGTGTTTATCATCTTTTTTGCTAGCACAGAAGCTTTGCTAGCTTGAACCTTTGCTAACATTAGGCCAGCTGATATGATTGCTATTGTTCTTTTCTCCTGACTCTTGTTGAGAGACCCTTTTCCTTTCCTTTTTTTTTTTTTTTTTTACCAGCTTAGTGGTAAAGTGAAAAATGTTTATTTATGGAAATGTAGAGCAGGGTTAAGTTTTAAACAGGAAAGACAGCTAACTCCCTAAAGAAGCACTAATGTGTTAAAGTGCCTTTTACACAGTAACTCCATTATGGTACATGTTTGTAAGGAAGGAAAAAAGGTACAGAAAGTTCATTTTATCAGGCAGAATTACTCTGGGCTTTTCAGACACATACCCAAGGGGCTTGTTTTCTAACATAGAGTACAACATGACCGGAGCCTAAAGGTAGAATGACACATTTTACACCTGATTTCACTTGTTCCTTAGGGGAAGACCTGCCTCACAAACATCAATAAAATACAAAGCTTCTGGGTTTTTTCCCTTATTGTTTGGGATGTACTATTGTTTTCAACTTGGGGAAGTATCTGCTCCCTGTCTGTGTTGAATTTGGTATGCCATTTGGTGTGCCTTCTGTAATGCCCAACCCCTGTTCTTACCACAAGTGACCTATTGCTGATGTAATGTAGCTGAAAGTTGTATCCGGTCGATCATGCCGGGTCCCAGCGTGGAGCGCGGCTGCAGTGGAGTGACAGATCGCTCGGGAGAAAAAAGAGAGCAGCTTGAGTCACAGTGTGCGCTGTCACTTGCAGCTGCCACCTGCAGACAAACCTCCAACTGGTGACAAGATGCTACATATGGTCTGTTGTCAGTGTTTGAACCTTTTATTCAACATTACACAACAGCATACACTCTAATAGTTAAAGCAGGTTGGCTAGGTTTGTCACAGTGAACTCGATAATACCAAGATTCAGCTCTTGTTGCATTTAGTGTACGTATTATTGCCGTGTAGTTGTGTTTACAGACTCTGTGTCCATCTTGTTACACTCATATTTTGAGTATAATTCGTTTGACAAAACTCACAATAGACAAACTTTTAAAAAATTAACAGATATACCGTTAAGTCCACAAGCATCTGAACAATCAACACGTTTTTGCTGATGCTGCCATTATTCTGGTACAAGTAAAACTTGGTGTCAATAATTATTTTAAGGGCTGTCCAGGCTTTTTAGATGTTTTCTGATGAAGGTTAATCTGGCCTTCTTGTTCTTGAGTATAACCAGTGATTTTCACATTGCTTTAAACTACTTTCACGAAGGTGTCTCTTGATTATTGACTCTGATAATGATACACCTACCTCCTCAAGAGTGTTATTTTGTCCTGTCTTCCTCCCTTCACCCCCAACCAGTCACAGCAGTTGGCTGCCCCTCCCTGATCCCGGTTCTACTGGAGGTTTCTTCCTGTTAAAATCATGTTTTTTCTTTCCCACTGTCGCCAAGTGCTTGTTGAAAAGGCATCATTTGATTGTTGGGATTTCCTCTGTGTCACTGTTGGATCGTTACTTTAGAATACAAAGTGCATTAAGGCGACTGCTGCTGTGATTTGGCCTCATATAAATAAAACTGAATTTAATTGAGCTGACTTATATAAAAGCTATAAAATACAAATTCAGCACTTTGACTTTGGCCATTAAATTGTGATTAAAATGTTCACTTGATTTTAAATCGCTGAAAACTGTCAACTGGTTCGCTGTAATTCCTAAATAGTTACTTTGTGAACTAAAACTGAAAACTGCACTTCAATCAAATACTGACTGTTTGAGTTTAAATCCACAAAAAAAAAACCCAAAACAAAACCTACAAAAATTGTGTCTTCGGCCAACGAATTATTGATCTGTACAGCTGTGTAATAACTGTATAATAGTATAATTTTGCACACATCAGCAAATCCTGACATTAGCTTTTTAACTCCAAAAGAGTGGTGGGGAAGACCATTAACGTGGCCCCAGTTGTGGATAAGAACCTCAAACTATTCCCAGTAGTTTACCAACTACTTTTGTAAAGACGTCTTTTGATTGTAGACTTTGATAAAGATAGACTTATTTCCTTGAAAGTGTATTGACTTGACAAAATCATTTTGTCATCATACCCTTTAGTTTCAGTGTCTTTAGTGGTCTTTCAGGCCATCATTGCATTAATTCTTTTTATGAAAGGGCCCGATGTTTCGACCACTCCTGAAGATTTTGCAGTCGCCTAATGACAACCTTCTTCAGTTACATCAAAATCTCTTCGGGCTTCAAATTAAGAGCTCCGCCGAACAGCTAACCAAATGCAATTTCAACACATTTTTTATCAGCTTAATTTGTCAGGGAATAATGAGGGAACTGCGCTGACCTGGCCAAGAAAGTGCTGACGGATTAATTTTCAAATTACATGTAAGGCTTTGAAAATGGGACACTATGCATGAAAATGGCTGTAATTCCTAAACATTCATTGCTGAAAGTATGCGCTTCAGTCACATCTTCATTGTTCGTTTCAAATCCACTACGGTGTAGAGGAAAAATCACAAAAATGTGTCCTTAACTGTGATTTTTTTATGTATATATAATAATAATAATATTGTGAATTATTTTGGCTATGATTATTTTGCAGTGAAAAATCTCATACTTAAACATCTCTACCAGTTAAAGCACTTTGAGTAATCAGTTATATAAATGCTGGTCTCGTTTCTTTTCTAGTTAATCAATTATAATATGAATAAGTAGTAGTAATATATAACATTTAATATATTCCTAATAAATGTTCATTTTTCCTCAGGTAAAGTAAACGCTTCTCCTCATCTGAGAACTCAGCTGCCTCTGAACAGAAGCGATGCTAACTGTAAAACCCTCTGTGCTCTGTCCAAACACTGCAACACTGGCATCCATACTGTGGGCAGATGTGTTCCTCCCTGAAGCAAACTCTACAGCAGTCGATTCCGTGTGTGACTTTGTGTGTGACAGAGAGCAGCTGAATGAAAGGGATGGTGACTAAGAATAAAGGCAAAGAGCAAACTAACAGCAAATTTCAAAAGGCACCAGGAGGTGTAAAAGCAAGAGAATGAAGCCGTGTGCTTTATTCTCACAGACTGTAAATCGTGACATCTGTCAGCTGAGTCATCCGAACTGAATTTGATTGCAGCCTGCAGTAAGTTTTAATAAGAAGTCAGTCGAATGGGGTAAATAGTTTTATCTACTGGTATCACTGAGCCTTACTGGGGGGCCAGATTGGATGTAGCCTTTATTATGTGAAGACCGCAATTTCTATCACAGCCCCTTTGTAAGGTACATAAACCACAGGATTGATGGATCTGGGATATTCTATCTTAGAAACTCTTTGTGTGTCCAAACCACACCTATTAATGTTTCATGTGTTGTTTTTCTGTGTGCTGTTGGACTGAGGTGCTGTTTCAGAGTGTCTTCCTTTATAAAGTTTGGGTGGGAAACCCTTCACTCAACATTGTTCCAAACAGAAAAGATCTTCCCCTTTCAAATCTTATGTAATGTACTCTGAAGACAAATTAGACAGCCCCAATAAAAGAGCTAACACATGTTTTATCTGTGAGTACGGCCCAAAAAGTGTTCAACATGAAATTGAAACGACAAACTTTCTTGCTATATTGAAATCTTGATAGATTAAAAAATGCATTTATAGTTTCACCTCTGGTTTTTGTGGACTCTCATCCTTGATTTTTCTTGCTTGCTGTTTTATGGAGGGTTTTTTTTTTTTAAGAGAACTAGGTTCTAGGCTCTTGTCCAGGGATCTGTTACATGTTCAAGGTCAGACAAAGACATTTTAGCCCATGGCTGTTGAGCAAGTGAAGGCTGCAGGGCCAGCAATGCAGACATCCAGTGAGCGAGTGCTGAGCGAGGGGTTGAAGTGAGCTGAACAGGCTGCTTCGTACTCCGCGGGTGTTCTATTGCGCTGATATGGCAGGGGACAAGTCAAGTACGAATCCAGCGCTGACACCAGGCTAAACATCCCTGGATAGGACGAATGAGAATCCAAAGAGATTATGCCTTTATAAAATGAGTAAAGGTCTTGGAATTTGCTCCTCAAGTGGAAAGTCTGTGTTTGCATATAACACATAATCTACAGTGTTGTTATTTCCTTCTTGCTGAGCCTCATATACAGTGGCGTGTCTAGAAAATTTTTGTTGGGGGGGCCAGGTAGGGGCACAGATTTGGAGAAGGGTGGCAGATTTAATTGGCAGATAATGTTTAAAAAAAAAATTCTACCAACCCTTAACCATAATTCAATAATCCTATAAACCTAATAACCAAATGCACTTTTAACTCTTATTAGAATGAGATTTTAACCACTACGGTGCAAAGTTTTTAGATACTGCGTTGATAAAGTACAAGAGATACAATCAGTGCTTTGTCAGTGTTTACTCAGCATTCAAGGACAGCAATATTTGCATAGTATTTTTACTGACATGTAGTGCACATATGTTTTGGGCAAAAACATTTTTGAAAATTAAAATACGAACATTTGTAACAAACAATTGACAAATTAGCCAGTTCCAATGTAAAACTTTATCTGCTTATTAAAAAAAGAAGATAATCTTCTCACAAACTGGTGTTTGATTTTGAAACAGGAAAAAAGTGGGGAAACAACTGAAAAGACTAACATTTGAATAAAACCTGAAAGCAAGTAAATACTTTCTCTGCTGCCTTATGGTAAACTTTGGTAATATTGATAAAGAACAACACTGGCTGATGATAAAATACAGTCAGCTGGCATGGTGACACTGCCAGTATTAACCTGCAGGGCTGGACTGGGACAAAAAAATTGGGCATTTTTACTACAGACCGGCCCACCAGGTAGTAAAGCCATAAAGACTTTGACTGAAAACAAACCCTGTTGTGACAGTGATGTACAGTCTTGTTGGTATATGTATGATTTCTATACATTTTACATCAGATAAAAACTTTGGTTGTAAGATTTAGATAATTATTTAATAAAAACTAGGTATTTTAAATGAGAATAAGAAAGAAAAGTATTTCTTTGTGCCCACCTTTCCCTGTTAATGCCCTACCTGGCCCCCTGGCAAAACTTTGCTAGACCCGCCCCTGCACAGTTACCAGCTGTCAGCTACATAAAAAAGGATCCTGGTGTTATTTATCTCTCAGAAACAGTTGATAACTTCAACTCATTCATGTCACCTAAAAGGTAAACCTGTTTCTCCATCACCTGTTCAGCTCTGATGATTCAGTAAGGACATCTCCTGGTTTCATCTTCATGTTTCCCTCTCACCACATATCTAAACCGACATCATGACCAGCAGCTTTACAGCTGTGGCTCCAGCAAACATCAGCTGATACTAGAAATTAATATTAAATACATTCTAACAACAGCTGATCAAGCTTAAACGTGCTGCTGTTGTTTAGCGCAATATCTGCTGGTTTCCTCTTTCTGGCGCAAAGTGGGCGATAAACAAACAAGAGAGAAAAGCCGATCAGCTGATCATTGATCAGTTTCATGATTGAAGTAGCAACAGGAGAGGGAGGGGGAGAGAATGAGAGAAGAGGCAGCTGTGCAGCATAAAGACAGAATAAATCCAGCTTTGTGTCTTTTTTCCATTCTAGCTAAAGTCCGGGACAAACTGCGTCTCTTCTCAGCTCAATACGAAACGCGTAATATTTTCTCTGAATGAGGGACCATTCCATTTTTTTAAGGAGCCGTTGGCAACTCTACTAACTAACCTTATGAATAAAATAAAGTTCACTATCAGTAACATCATAGCACCCACCCAGCTGTATAAAAACTCCGTCAAACTGGCTAGAACGCAGTATGAGTTATTGCAACTGACAGTAAAAAGTCAGCAACATGAAAATAAACTCCACCTAAACTTGGTTTATATCTGACCCAGATAGACTGTAGGTCATAACTTCTTACCTGAAGTTCAGTTCACCTGACACTCGGACTGGCGGCTGCCTCGGGTCTTTCCTCCTCCTGCCTCCCCTTCCCTCATCCACCTGCTGCCTCTGTGGAAGCCCCGTCATAGCCACCACCAAACAACGGAGTTATTTCTACACATCGACCTGCATCTGGCCAATCCACCACCTCTCATTGTTCATGCCATTACAAAAAAAATAAAAAATAAGTCACTGGGGATATGCCCGATGGCCAGTCCAGCTATGTTAACCTGCAACCAAATTTGCAGCTCCATACAGCAATGTTACGACTTAGATTATATCTTATAACTCATAACTCTTATGTTAGCTGCCCTCTGTAGCATACTGTCTGAAATATTCCACAGCTGCAATAATTCTTTAAGTGTTATTTTTTTCCTTGGTATTCTAATTTCACCGAAGTTTACTAAACTCAACAAACTTGATATTACTTACCGGGACATTTATTCTGTCCTCATTTTCTTTCACCGAAAAATTGTTTCCTGCAGTGCCTTCGCGCTTGGCTCTCCTACCTTTGCTAACGTGATGCGCATAGCGCAGAAGCGATGCTGCATTCACTTACACTCGGATATCTGAGCGTCACCGTGAAAACATAATCGGACATTTGATATTTGATTGAATTTTATTGTTTTGCCTTTGGGGTGGCACCTGGGGTGGCCAGTCTGGTTTGGGGGGTGGCCTGTGCCCCCCCAGGCCACCCCGCTGGACACGCCATTGCTCATATATGTATTTCAGTTAAAGAGAAATATGAAGCTAGCGCTAGTCCGTCAGATAAGCAGATTGGCAAAAGCAAAAAAAAAAGCTTAAGTCTGAAAACAAATCCACCCACTATCTCATCTAGAGCCTATTATTTTACTCATTCCTGTTTGCTCTTGTTGGGTTTAGTAAAGTACAAAACCCTGCTGGAACACAAGACCAACAACTGCACGGCAAAACCAGACAGAGCTCTTTTGTCTTTAGACTCGCGAGGGAGGCCGGCCGAGGTCAAGAACTGTTCCCTTCATTTGAACCCAGCCAACCTAGGAACAGACTCCCGGGACCGCTTCTTTTTTTGAGCACAGGCAGTTCATACATGAATATGCAATTACAAATACACATGACAGTCTTAGCCCTTTACCCCACCAGCGGGCCCATTTTACAAGCGCTCTTTAAACAACTGTAACTCCGTCAACGTTTACGCTAGAGAGAAAATGCAAACGGTTTTGAAAAGAAGAGAAGCTGCGCTTTACAGGGATATTTGGGGTATTACGGTAGCACAAAGCGTTCACAAGCTACTGCTACCTGAACACAGAAGGAAAACTCAACTCCGCCTAAGTTTTAGCATGTGCGCTTCGCACTACCATAACTCATCGACCATTTGAGCTAGAGAAAAAATTCACACGGTTACTGAAAGAAGCGAAGCTGCGCTTTACAGGGATATTTGGTGTATTACGGTAGCACAAATGGTTCGCAAGCTACTGCTCTGGAAAAAGAAAAGCCAACTCCGCTTAAGTGCGCTTCGCACTAGCGTAACTCCTCGACCATTTGGGAAAGAGAGACATTTCAAACTGTGACTGAACGACGAGAAAAACTTTATGTGCATCATTAGGAAGCACGAGCTGCGACGGTCCAATCACAAGCAGAGATGGGCAGTAACGCGTTACTGTAATCTGATTACTTTTTTCAAGTAACGAGTAAAGTAAGGGATTACTATTGCAAAAAAGGTAATTAGATTACTGTTACTTTCCCGTAAGAACGCTACATTACTGCGTTACTAAAACCGTGATTTTTTGCCAGAATGTCTCATGACAGTGACGCAAAGTTCGTGACAACAGCTGTGTGCAGATCAACAATGGATCACATATCGAGTGCAGGAGAGAGTATGAGCGTGCAGCGTTTAAAGCGTGGAAGTACTGACCTTACTTTGAGTTTGATTCCATAAAAAGTGACAAAAACATTAGCGTCCGCTGTGCGTGGGAAGAAAACTTCTTTTTACAGAGAAAAAAACCCCTAAACTTCCAACAAGCACCGAGTAGCTACGACGTAATGGGAAACTCACAGAGAAACTCACGGATTCTTCCACTGACCGCGGCACACCTGCACCAGGGTAAACCTCCGCCTACCCCACTCCTGCTTTACAGGTGAAAATAGAGCAACAGGACCGCTGAGTCTTTGACTTTATTTATCTTCTGCTGTGTTTTACTTGCATCTATTTGAAAGACTGAGTGTAAACACAAAAAATATTTTATTTTATGTGCTGGAATGTGCAGAAAATAGGTTTAAATGTTAAACTAATTTATTCAAGTCAGAGAAAGTTGCAGATAATTAAATTTTTGCTTGATGCTTAAAGTTAAAAGATTAAAACTGATAAACAAGTTTTAAAAAGAGACTTTTCCATTTGATTACATTTTGTATGATGGATTATGTAGAAAAAGTAGAATTGGGCTGAAAGATCTATCGCTTTATCACCTATTCAGGGTGTAAATCGTGTTTTTAAAAAGTAACTAAGTAACTAAGTAATTAATTACTTTTGAAAATAAGTAATCAGTAAAGTAACTGGATTACTTTTTGGGGGAAGTAATCAGTAATTAGTTACTGATTACTTTTTTCAAGTAACTTGACCAACACTGATCACAAGTAAGAATTGATGACTCACGGAGCAGAGTGATGAGTGTGGAGAAGTGGCAACACCCCCAAAAGGCCTGGATATTTAAAAAAAACTGAGTGACCTAGGCTCAAAAACTTTATTGTACATATTTAGTATAGCTCATATTTAAAGTTGATGTTGTATTACATTTTGTTCCTGTTGAATATCAGTTTCAATTAGCTATAAATCTGAAACAACAGAGTCCGATTTTTATTTTTTTCCACTTTTAACTGTTGTTTCATTGTCACAACAATACAATCATGTAAAATGACTGCCAGATATTGAAACCTGAGGTTATTCTGAAAAAAGGGGCAAAAGAATTCACTTTTACAGCCAAAATTACCAAATAAGTCCAGGCGGCTTAAATGATGCTTGGTCAATAAAGGCAGGCATATGTGTGTGTGTCACTTCCTGTCACCATTTATGGCATGACCCTTTAACGAGTGTGAGCATCTTGCTGAACTATAAAAATATGAACTTGTAGCTGACTATACTTTCAGTGAAAATTAGCAAAGCTTAAAATAAAGCTTCTAATCGGCTAGAAGATTTATGGTGCACAATGACAACTGTATTAGGACACACAGAAGCAATAATCATGTGACTTCCTCTAACTATCAGCATATTTAGTCTTGCAGAACATGTCTTTCTGGTGAGATGACAGGAACTGGCAGGTGCAGTCGTGGTTTCAGTTCCTCGATCTTGCAGGACTCTATGGGTTTAAAAGGTTACAACATGAAACGGTCTGGCAGGTTCAGTAGGTCATGTGTTAACAGTTTATAGCCATTTGTTTTTGATCATGTATTCTTTGCACACAAATCATTCTCATTAATGACAATCAATTTCTCCAACAACTCTATTTATACAACAAATATTGTGGCATGAGGCACGCCAACATAGACCAACAGCGTGAACAGACAGCGCTAATATAGCTACAATTATTTCCTTTTTGAGAGTTAGTGTGTGCGTGTTCAAATCACAGCAAAACCTGGTCCTGCATTTACACACACACACACACACACACACACACACACACACACACACACACACACACACACACACACACACACACACACACACACACACGCAGACAAAATGGTTTTGAGCACAATGGCAAGTGTGGACATTTGACATTTATTAGATTTTGGAGTTGAAATCCCATCGTTTAATAGTTTCTAGTTAAGTTAAGCCCTCAAAACACAAAATCAGCTTACTGAAGAAACCTACAAAGGTCCTGCGGATCCTTGGGGGATTTGTTAGTGGAGTTTATTACAGAACAACTCGCAATGAAAGAGGTTAAGGAAACAAACAGTCCTTCAGCTTTCTGTCGTACTGGTGTGCCAAACAGAAACAGAAAGACCTTCTAAATTATCTGTTAGTGAGAAAGAGGATAAGCTTATGTGCCAAAACATGTTTTTAATGTGTCACAAAGAAAAACTTTTTTTTGTCTTTTTGATGGCTGCAAACTCTTAGATAAGATCAAAATTGCAAGATAGGATCACAAAGAGTAAAAGGTGAGAGCATCGCTGAGATGATGAGACAGAATGCGAGAAAGAAAGAACACACGTGGCAGAGAAAGTGATTAAACGATAGCACAGATAACGACATGCTACCTTATCTTCTGCCTGGCGCAGAAACAAAGGGATGGATCTAATCAAGGTAATCGTGCTGGAAGTAGCAGTCAGCGAGTATAAACGTGTGGAGTAATTAGCCATTTGCTTCTAATTACCAGGTTGTCATTCAAAAGCTTCCTGAATATAGTTTTTCAAACCAGGATGCAACCTCTTTACAAAGAAGAAGCTCGTTATGATTCACCGTCTGCTTCACAGTTAGTGAATTCCAATGAAAAACTTCACAAAAAAAAAAAAAAAGCAGCATCACTTAGCATAAGTAAAAACAGACTATTGATGACGACGACGATGATGATGATGATGATGCTCAAAACAGTGATTGTATAATTTAATCTTGAGCTGATCCTCCTAAACATGAATAATACATGTTATTATCACCGCAGCGTATGAATGGGGTTGACACTGATGCTGACTAATGCAAGTGGAAGAAGCTCGCAGAGGTAAGTCTCTGAAAAGCTTTTCATGAAGTCCCTCCGTTCTTGTAAGCAGTTTTGGATTTCCACTTCATGGCCCATTTCCTTTTCCCGGGATGTGAGCCAAAATCAGCATGTGTCATTTGGAACGTCAGAGTGGAACGCATTGAATAAGGGATGTCCCTGTGGACCTTCTGTCATCAGATGTAGCATTGTGCATAGCAGTGGATAAAAGATATTCCCTTTGACTGGTTCCTTTTATAATGGTGGCACAGGTCATATGGCGAGCAGAGAAAGTTGGCAGTTGTAGACATATCTCTACACTTCCTGACGAATAAAATAAATCTAAGACACCAATGCCACCATGCCAGAGATGGTTGTGTTACTAATGCAAAGCAGGGCTTTGAGCTAAATGCTAAAATATCTGCACATTAGCATGTTTGCATCTTCATATCTGGCTATTGTCAGATGAGATATTTAGAGGGTCATAAAGGCTTGATGCGACTTGGCAGGCACAGACTGCATGTTGCGAACTAGAAGAAGCATGCTGTTTATTATGAGCTGTGGCAGTGGGAAGGAGGTGTCAGAAACAAATTATCGGAAATAAGAATAAACGCAAACGATGGTGTGAATAACTCCGCCTGCCTTGGAAAAAAAGGAAAAATGACAGACATCTGTGGCTTTGACCATGGGTGGTAGAAGTAGGTCAGTGTTGAGTATTGAAAGATGTCACATGACAGGAAGATTTTATATATGGCTGATGCAAGCAAGTTCTTCCAAGTCAATATGAATATTTCAGATATTCACACTGGCATGCTCCCAAGGACAAATGACTGAATTCTAGTATGTGCAATGGACTTTCCATTGTGGTTGCATTTTCCTGGTTGGCTATCTAAAATGAAAAAGAGTACCTTTTTTTTAAGGGTTACACTTTTATGGGCATCTAGTCTCTGTCTGTCCTTGTGCTCCTGCCCAGCTTAGTTTCTGTATTTGCCTTTAGTTTTTAATCACTTTTTATAAGGCAAATCCAGAATTTTTACAGTTATAATCAGCTTAAAAGTCAGTATTTGGTATCACCGCTTTTATTTTTCAACATAGTCTTTAGGAATAGTTCTCCGGGCTTTCAAAGCTCTTCTTTGGATGTTGGCTGCCTTTTGCTCTCTGTCAAGACCTCACACTGCTTCAGTAACGTCTCCCTTCCTTTAGAATGGCTTCTTAACAGCCATCCTTCCACTGAGACCATTTCTGATGAGCCTTCAGTGAACAGTAGATGGATCAACGGAAAGGCCAGAGGCGTCTTTTAGCTCCTTTGTCAGCTCTTTGCTGGAATTTTTTTCCCCCTTTTTCTCAAGGACATGATATTCAATGTTCATATTCTGTGGATGGTTTTTAGGCCTGCCACTTTTATCCTCCACATGTCCAGTTTCCTTATATTTGTAAGGTTACACTGCACACCATCTCAAGATATGAGTTTTTGGAAATAGAAAGTGCAAAACTACAATTATTTGCCTGTCAAACAGTGTTACCTGTACTATATTTCATAGATTCAATGAAAGAAATGCCTGAATGGAGAACTGTTGCTCAAGATCATTTTTATTTTTAAATCCAAGAAAGTATAATGCATATAAAATGAAAGAATTATGGGTGGCTTAAGACTTTTGTGCAGTACTATAGATTTTTAATTGTAACAATTTACTGCCACCAAGCTGCCCTATTATTTTATCTACCCATTAGCTTTCTTTGTCTTTATGGGTTAAACACTATCACATATTCCAAGCATCCATCCATCCAGCCTTTTGTTTGCTAAACCTGTGTAGGACTTGCAGCTGTTAACCACCTGGGCTGCAGCTGATGAGTGGTGGCTGCTGCAACGCATATGGGGGTAGAGCATATGGCACAGGCAGATCTTAAAGCTTTTGGCTGCCCCCGGGTTAAAAAGGTGTGCAAATTTTGCTCTAGACAGCACTGAGAAGGGAAAGCAGGTACAGATAGTGACATTTGATCCATTGTTGAAGCCTTAAGTGTGTTCCACGGGTAATTTCAGAGTGGCTCAAGCTTATAAAAGCAATTTACTATTGTTTTTCCACACAGCTTTATGAAATGTTGTGCCTCAGGACTTGGCTGTTTGCTTAGACAGCTTTGGGTTATTGTGTTCATAAAAGTGTCCAAAGCCAGTATTAAAGTTTGCTGTTATCTGAAATGGGTTTTATGTTGACAGAATTATCTTGAACTAAGATACATGAAAGTTATTGATTAAAGATACAATCATGTTGTATTATTCTATCTTGCAAATCTTTAATTCTGTTTACTCTGTTATTTTTGACTGCAGATGAAACATTAGGGTTGGAATACAAAAGCCACCTTGAGGCTGTAATCACTGTTAGAGATTGGACTGTGATTGCCACTACATCTCTGCGGCTGATAACTGGCCAGCAGTGATTGTGACAGCTGCTGTTTGAGCTCTGATGCTTCTGATTTTGTTCTGCTCTCCTCAGCCTGTGCATGCAGTGTGTGAAATAAACACTTTCTTACTGCATTACTTCAGATAGTAAAGGCAATCATTTGTAAGGATGACAAAACTATCATTTCAAACTACAAAATCAAACTGGGGGTCAAGTTTCCACATAAGGACAGTAGTTCAAATAAGCACCAACTACTTAAGTAGTGCACAAGCAAGCGAAGCGAAGGTGCTTTGCAATCACAAACAGACATTATTAAAATTGAACAAGTATTTCAAACTACTTAAAGGATAAAAATGACTGGCTCTAAACTGTGGCTCAGGCAGGGGAGCTGTGAATGCTGAATCCTTTCTTTAAGATCTGATTGGACACATTAATATTTTAATTTAATGATATTAAACAAAAACAAACAGATTTATTTAGAGCCCAACTCTTAAGCATGGGGCTACAGGGCATTAGTCAGTTTGGATCGATTGAGATGCAGTTGCACCACACTTTAATCAAGAAAAAGGCTTCCGGTATAAAACAATTCATTCTCCTCAGATCTCCCTTACCTGCACAAATAAGTTATCTCATACATTCAGCAAGCCCAGACCAAGCCTAATCATCCTATTAATATTATTTAAGGCAAGCATCCAACAGGTCTATTACCACTATCTCTTTGGCTGGATTATGCATAGTAAATTGCTTAAAGGGATAAGACGTTTTCATCTACGAAAGTACCTGAAGATATGCATTTTCGTACCTTCTTATGAATATAAAGTATTCTGTCACATAGACAATCGCACTTTAAACACCCTTTGCACATAAATTTTCTAAATTTTCTTTATAATTTCAACATAAACAAACACCTATTGCTTACAAATGTGTAAATTCATATTCAGTTATATTGAATTGAATTCATTTATATAGCACCAAATTGCAACAACAGTCATCTCAAGGCTTTATGTATTGTATGGTAAAACCATGCAATAACAGAGAGAAAATCCCAACAATCAGACAAGCCCCTATGAGCAAGCATTTGGCGACAGAGGGAAGGAAAAACTCCCCAGGAACAGGAAGAACACTCCCGGAAAAACCAGGCTCAGGGAGGGGCAGCCATCTGTTGCGAGCAGTTGGAGTGAGTAGAGGGAGACAAGATGAAAGAAAAACCATTGAAGAAAACCTGAGATTAATAAAAACTAGTGCTGTCAGTGTTAATCACGTTAAAATGACGTTTACGCTATAACCGCATTAACGCGGCAAATCTCCTTTAGCGAGTTAGCACGGATCGCCCCGTGCGTGGAGCTGCACGGCGTCTACGCGTTAGCGAGGTTAGCTCGTTAGCACAAGCGCTGTGATTAAATGCAGAGTGGTGTAGAGAGCGTGAAAATGGGTAAGTGAAGAAGAATTTCCAAACTGAATAATAATAACATGATACAAAAGCAGACATGGAAAGCTAGATCATACTAAAGGCACATTACACTACCATGCAGTCTGTGCCACTGACACTGTTGTATTGGCAGTGTATAAAGATGCTAGTAGAAAATTTTGCACGTGCTACTTGTAAAGATGTCTGACAGCACTTTCTGCACTAATGCTATTCAAGACCTGTAGTAGCACAACCTGTGTAAGTTATCCAGAGGAGCTGTCTAGTCTTTATTTTCTGATCATTCAACTCAGGGGCTCCGTGCAACTTCAGCCAATTAGCACACAGCACCACAGGAAAGTGAATCTCATTAATAAACCAAGGCACATTATTTAGGATAGAAATGAAAGATTCATGTTTGAGACATCTTAAAAAGACAAGTTAGGTACTTCAGACCATCAAAGTGCACTTCATGAATTAGCCTCCGTTCATCCTCAAACTTTGACGAGATGTCACTTCTAATATCTTCTCAATGGCCCAGCTGTATGAGGCCATACCTCTGACAGCCAATGCATTGGGAGTTCTCAGCAGTTGAGGAAGCCATCTGTGTTTATTTTCCATTAAGAGTAGCTCTCTCATCTCCCCCTCTTCTCTTCTCTCTTCATCAAGGATAAACTTTACATTATGTGTATTAATTATTTAAGGATGCTGAAATGGGATGATCTACAACAAGGAACCCCGTTTCATATTTGAAAGCATTCCAACACACATATTCACAACGAAGTAATGCAACACTGCTTCTGACTCACGTTACTGAAATTGTCCACTTCTGACTGACATTATATGGAAAGACTAGCTTGAGGTAAAACGGCGCATGGTTCAAGCAAATGGGGAATTGTGTGATTTAATGAGAAAGCCACGTGATAGGCTGTGTATGTGTGAGCAGTTATTTGTTGGTGCATGCCGGGGTAGTAAATTGCCTGCATAAATGATGGGGGGCCACATAAAGGGCACTGGCTGTACGCCCAAAATAAACACCTTAGCAGAGAGTTGGGGTGGTGCTGAGAAAATGGCTTCCAGGTATTAGCCCGCTGAGGATTCCTGACAGACATCTCTCCCAATGGGTGCATTAGCATGGACGCATTTGACGCCCATCCTAATGCTTTGGGAAACAAACACTACATTAATGTAATGTCATTTTGATCACGATCAAGCAGGGTGACCACTGCTAAGTATAAAAGGACGTTCAGCAAGTCTAGGCATGAACTTAAGCACACAAACACTTGGAGATATTTCACTTAACACTTATTAACAGTTTTTAGAATTCAAAGACAGATAAAATGGTGCCTCTGGTGGAAAATAGAAAAGCATGAACATACACTAACACTGAGGAGCACACTAGTTTTACAGGGATAAGGACAAGTCCCATCAGGTGTACCTGGAACCAGTTCACCTTTTCACAACTTCAAGTCATCTGAGGATTTTGTGAAAAGCTGCACTATTAACTTATATCTCTTGGAATCGAATTGAATAAATCACAATGTGTAGTGAAGAGACCAAAAAGTGTCTGGAACAATGGCTTGTGTGGGGCAACATGGTAGCGCAGTGGTTACTTCTATAACTACTGTTTTCACTGAATATATTAACAACATAAATCATAATGGCTTACTGTGAATAAAAAAAAATTAACAATCTGGCAACTTATGCTTTTCTTTTGCTTGTTTCACTAAAATACATCTAAATATTTGGGACAGGCTCCTGCCTTCCAAGATCCTTACTTGGATAGGCAGAAGAAAATTTGTTTATGGATGGACAGCCCATTGTCACTCCCGACACGTAATATCCCTAACCCTAACCCTAACCTTAACCACCACCTTAATTGTGTTAGATGGTGTTTTCCAAAGCAATTTAAGTCAAATAAACATACATGTGTAGATCAATTCCAAATGGTTCTTGTGTTTCCTCATTTTTCCGAACTTGTAATATAGGGAGATGTTGGGTGGCCGAAAGCATAATATACCGACGATTTGTCACCTAGCATAAAATGTTACGCTTTGGGAGTGAGAATGTGTTGGGATGGACGGATAGAAGGTTAGATCACAGCAAGCTTTGACCTGAAGTCTCAAGTCACTTCAAAAACTTGAAAAAAGCTTAGCAGTTAGAAAGACAGTGTGCAGGTAAAGAGATAAACCGTAGCAAAACTGCTAGTATAGCCTGAAATAGAACCCGGCTGATATATAGGTCACCAATATATCAGCAGATATTAGCTATTTGTAAGAGCCAATGAGTGGCCATTTAAAAAGTAAAGAAGACATGGAATAAAAACCCTTCAACTATACTAAGATTGTTGCATAGTTTGTCAGTCAAATGGTCTTTTGCAACTTTCCTGCTGGCATCACACATATTTGGATTGCTACAATCACAACAGCCGCTGATCCAAGAAGAGTTGGACAGAGCGTGAATGCCTTGTACTTTGTTATAAAACAAGTTTATTTCTGAACTGTGCTGTTATATAATCTTAGTAAGAACTTAGAAATGACTTAACATATTAAATGTTTCCAAAAGAAAAAGAAAAATATTGGTTGATATATCAGATTTTTAAATAATCAAATATCTGTATTGTGCCAGCCTTAAAAATCCTATTTTGGTCATGCTCCAGTCTGAAGTACAGTATCCAAGTTATTGGAAGCTGGTTGTTATTGGAAGTTTTTCAAATGCCTACGTTGTGAGCAGAGGAGACTGGTGTTCAGTAGTTATTAGTGTCACATCCCTACTGTGATAAAAATGGCACAATTTAAATGAATAGTACAGCCCCATTTATATTCATAATATCGCGCACCTTTTCTACTATGGACAGTCCATTTTTTACCCTCATTAACAGTCTTTTGCTTTCTTTCAGTTAAACAGAGGGAAAAAAGTAAACGGCTATGAAGTGAAATAAAAAACAGAAGAATGAGGCTCAGGCCTGGGAAAAGGGCATTGTTCTTTGATAGCAGCTTTTGCTTTAGGACTTGAGCTTTTAAATGCAGAGTTGATTACGGTGTCACTATAAAGAGCACGGGAAAAATAATTTACTTCAGAGAACAAATTGATATTTACATATTAAAGTTCACCCAAATCTAAAAAGGTCAATTAAACTAGCTGAAGAAAGACGTAGCATAGCTAATGAAATATTGTTAGCGGAAATTAATAGACTGTGAGGCATATTAATTTGATGATATCTGATGATGTTTCCATCCCTGCTGGGTTGGCTGTTTTTAAGCCATCCCCAGGTGAAATTCAAATTCGGCCACAGTCTTGGCACGAATGGACAAAACTTTATTTCCAGCTAACTGTGCTGGCAAATTAATCCCAAGCAAAATGAGAGGAAAGTCACAACAGAAACTGTGCTGAAAGCAGACACTGCTGACTTTAGTGTCAAAACTTGCTATATATTTTCACCGAGTCAGTGGGAACCACATCCCCAAATTCACGCCTCACATCTCAAAGTTTCACTCTAATGGGACTGACAGAGGAGTTGCCTATTAAACTAGTTTTGACCAAACATATGTCTACGTACAATTCTGTGTCCCTTGGGCGCCATTAGAAAGGGCGACGAGCTTGGCCTCTGTTCCCAGCGAGGGGCTAAGCTGCTGTAATTTGCGGCTTCAGAACAGTGAGTGGAGGCAGACCCTCCATGTGGCTGTGTCGGGGGCCTTGCAGAGCTTTGATAATGAGGCAGGTTGCCTCATTAAAAGCCATGAAGCTTGCACACAAAAGAACCTCACATCAAAAGCCTCCATGCTGCCTTTAGTATGTCTCTGCACACATGCTTTTGACCACAGCAGTAACGCTGCAATATTAAAGTCGCACAAAAGACCTCTGCGCTTCTGTACTCACTCACTTTTGCTGTAGTCTGGCACCTAAAGGCAATTGTGTGTTTTGCTTTTGCAAATAATTAATCTTTCTTTCTCTTTTCTTTTTTTTTAATTAAAAGGAAAAATACAGGAACACAAATGGGCTCATAAAGTCTGTGTAGCGGAGGTGGCAGAACAAGGATCAGAGAATTCCCATGGTGGATGCGGACGTAGGTCATGCATGTAAAGCAAATGCTTCACTTTATTTTTAACCAAGCTAGCAGCGTGCCTCCATAAAAGCCGAGACGACAGACCACATTTTTGGACACAAAGTTCTCCCTACAGCTAAGAGAAGGAATGCAATTTATTATAGACGCATGCTCCCCTAAAGATGAATTTTATTTACTTTGGTGAGCTCCTATACTTTTTAGACATTATTACAAATACCTTGAGTTCAGGGGCAGATCTACAGGGGGGCAAAGGGGGCAACTGCTCCCCTGCTTTAGAGCCTTGCCCCCCATAGCTGCCTCCCAGCTTTTATGTCCATCACTCTCCTAAAAGTCATGGCTGAAATTAGTCATGTACAGTAAGCTACAGTTACAGTAGCTCTTTTTCTGTATTTATTTTTTTTGGTCTCATATATACCAAAAATGTCCTTGTTTTCTTGGAAGAGATAATAACACAATAAATTGCTTTTTGTGGATAGTTTGTTGACTCCAGGAAATTTCACATACTTCAATAAAAATATATGTGCCACCCTGCCTGGACCTCTTTGCCCCCCGTGTAAAATTTTCTAGATCTGCTTTCTAGATCCACTGCTCGAGTTGAAATCTTTTACTCATGTTTGATGTGTCAAAGCATGCCAATATGTCTTCTACGGCATCATAGTCTAGTTTGCTCATTAAGTAGAGGGAATAAAAACCCCAAACTAATCTGTTCCTTACTGTTACAGCAATTCATGTCTTCCACACAACAATCACGGTCAAATCATTTTCTCCACAAAAAGAACAACACTTGCAAATAATCTGTTGCCATAAGGTCGTCATAGAACTACCGACAAAGTATGATATAAAAAAACCAATAAAATAAAACAAAATATTAGTAACTTTTTTCTTAATTTGTTTCTATTTCTCTAATCCCACTGCTGTTAAGTGGACCGATATTATTTTGGGAGAAACAATATTACAAAGCCAGGTACGGTGTCTGTGGATGATCATTTATCACACTTTTCTCATTCTTAGATACACTCATAAGAACATAAATCATGTTCTTGATCAAACGTGTAATAGAATTATAGTTTCTAAATGCAAGAAATCTCATAACGTCTTTAGTTTGATCAAATACTGTTAATAAAATAGCTCTTTTCTAAAATACTCAACTGATTCTCACACTGTGGAGTGTGTGTCTGTGTCTAAGCCAGGAATGCTTTTTCTGCATTATCACCATGTTTGGGATGATTATCATGCTGAAAAATGAAGCCAGTTCCAGTCAGATGTTTTCCAGCTGGTGAATGAAAATCTGCCAGTACAACCCAACACCACAGGCTGAAATTCTGCTGAAATCCCACATTTGTCATTTAAAACTTGAAACAGAGACTGTGATACTTTGTGATTGAGCCATTAAATAATTTCTCTTATTCCATTTCATCCTCTGGCATTTTGCCATTGAGCTTTATGGTCTCCCATGTTGACTGATGCTGTGTGACTGTGACAGGTGGCAGATGAGATGCGCTCTGACAGTTGCCAGCAAATGTCAGGTGTCAGACATTATGCATACAGACAAGACTGAGAGAGAGGAGTCAGGGCTGAGTTTTACCGGTCTGATAGTGTCTATGTTTTTCTCTCCCCGTGCACACATTTAACAAAGTGAGTACCATGTACAGTAGGAAAATTTAGAGTACTTTCACTGCTGCTTTGTGTCATACACTTGGGCTCTTTAAACACAGAAGCCCCAAAACATGGGTCCACAGGTGCATCGGGGCGAACTGAGGTAAGTCTTTAGAGCTCCTCGGGCCATGAGGAGGGCAACGAGGTATGGATGAGAATAAGCAGACACACTTTGCTCAGGCATGAAATGCTTTCCAAGGAATGTGGACAGAGATACAGAGAGGGGCAAAAAGATAAAGAATGAAAATGACAGAAAGAAGAAGAGGAGGCGGAAAAAGCGAGTGAGTCACCATGCAGAACACAAAACGTATTCTTTTGTTGTCATGCAAATGAGTCACCATGTATTAATTTAAAATGCTGTTTCTGAACATTTTTTCATTTGGTCGTATCAGTGTATGATCTATGATATTTTGGGGAAAGTAACTTCCATGTTTGGAGAAATGTCAAATATTTTGCAAATCTAAACTATGGCTTTATCTCTACTTCTTTGCCCAAGAGCCAAAGAGACCAAGTGTAGTGAGCATGATGACAGCCCTGGGGCCGCAGTATAGTGAAAAGCCTCCTTATGGCATGTGATTTGGGTATTCTGTGGAAGTGGGTCCAAGTATTCCACCAACTGCTGTGTTAACTCATAACATGACATTGAATTGAGTTGAGTTGTTTGAGCATTTTTATTTTTCAGTTGAAGCACTGAGCTATTTCAAACTGCTTTTGTGGACCTAGAAATGCAAAAAAATGCACAAAAAAATCATCTATTTAAATATATAGAATAGTTCATTTAACCTGGGTGTATAGTACTAATGTCAGCTTGAAGCATGGTTTGGGAAAACCATGGTTCATTCCAGATTGGAGCACAATTTAGGCTTCAACAAAAAAAAAAGAAGAAAACCCCTTATCAATTCCACACACTTCATTACTGATTCTACTCATTATTTAATAGACAGAATTTCTAGGAGGAGCTAAATGATGAAAGGATTTGCTGCCCTCATAATCTCATCTCTGCTTTTTGCATACGATGTGCTTCCATTGGCTTCATCATGTGCTGGTTTCTACTGAGCACTACTTCGTTCGCAGGCAAGTGCAAAGTTGTGGAAATAAGAATTAGCACCGCCAAGTCTGAGGCCATGTTTCTCATCTGGAAGTGGAGTACCCACTTATGGTCAGAGACAAGATGCTGTCCCAAGTGGAAGAATTTAAATATCTTGTTCAAATGTGAGGGGAGAGATACATTGGGGCTGTACCGATCTGGCATGGTGAACAGAGAGCTGAACTTACAAGTGAAGCTGTTGATTTACCGGTCCATCTATATCCCTGTGCTCACCTATGGTCACATGCATTGAGTAGTTACTGCAAGAAAAAGATTGGAGGCACAATCTCTGAAGACTGGCTGGTATTTCCCTTACTGAGAGGGTGAGGATAGTCATTTGGGAGGGGCTCAGACTAGAGCTGCTACTCCTCAACATCAAAAGGACCCAGTTCAGGTGGTTCAGCCATACGACAGGGATGCCTCCCGAGTGAGGTGTTCCAGAAGAGGCCCCAAGGTAGACCCTGAACATACTGGAGAGATATTTGTCAGCTAGCCTAGGAATGGTTTAGTGTTCAGGAACAGGAGGTGCTGGCTGGGGAGTGGGAGCTTGGGTTTTTGTTTTGTTTTTTTGCCCCAGGTAAACAGAAGAAAATGGATGGATTGATGGAAATAAACCATCAAATAATAAGACTGGTTCAACACAGTCATCAAAGGTACACCTTTCATGAAATATTGCAGGGAATTGATACCACTGACATGCCCGCACTAGAATCCTCATTTGGAGTACACCTCAACTTTATCAGGCATGCATACAGGCACGTGGTAGACATACAAACTACTGAATACTATTATGAGTTGCTGCAATAAAAAACCAGCCATAATTTTTTTTTTTTTTCATTATGAATTTCAGGGTGTCTTTGAATTCAGTCCTCTGCAGGCTGGCGATTTCCATTTCCATCAAACACTTCACCCAGTCCATCAGCATAGATACCCATGTGTTCTTTTTTTAACATGTGCATATGTTATAGCATTTTGTGCATTATGCTCCCATTATTTAGAAAATGTCCTGCTGAATGTGTTAACAGAATTGCGGCTGATATGCCATCAGATATATGCTGAATATAGAAAATATTACCGCTCACTCTCAAACAGAATCTTTTTGACATAGTACAGAGAATTCAGTCTTTATAAGCACAAATTTGCTTTACAAAACACATTTATTGTAGTAAATGTCAACAATATGCTTCCTCTGATAAAGATAAAGGTGTGCTGCTCTTCTTCTTTTAGCACAACTGTTAAAAAGGCTCAAATATAAGGATTTCTGTGTCATGCAAAATAAGATTTGAGATTAAACTCAGCTGCAGCTCGCTGGAGCTGAATTAGAAGAAAAGCTTTGGATTCAGTACAAAATATGAATTAAAACAATACTTAAAGTTGCTACAATTTGTAACTGTGTATGCCAACAACACAGTGAGCCCTCATACACTGAGGAGGAGTGTCCAATGAAAAATGTTTTATTGTGAAATGGCCTCTTATTAAAATGATCTGGCAGGGAGTATCGAACCAGCCGAAACTTCCTGGATGCTGTACTCGCAGCAAAAAGCAATCCTGGCTCAAATCCACTGCAGTAATTTGAAACAAAACTTTTTAGAGAATCCATCTCCTGATCCTCCATTTTAAATAGCTTCAGCTAATGCACTTCACTTCTTGCTCTCTTGCATGGATGTTTTCTCTGAGGTGCAACACTTATGGTTTGATTAGGAAGAATAAGGTGCGCCTGAAATCGCTGTGTGATGTACACCATCGAGCCTGATTGAAGTGTACATATCATTTATAAAGAGAGGAGAAATAATTTGAGGAAGATCATATTGTCTGTCAAAATCATTGATCGTTAGTTCCACACGGCCGCAGATAGACACTGTTCATTATCACAGATTAAAAATGAAAAATGATGAATGAAGAGGCACATCAGCTCACCCAGTGCAGCTCAGTATCAGCTTATTCTTTGATTACCAATCAGGTTTAAACACTTCCCAAAACCATTAAATCAAGAAAATGAGTTCTTTTCTTTTCTTTTTATCAACAAGCACGATTACTTTGATGTGGACAATTTCCCCATGGGATGATATTCCAACCATTTAGTGGATGCTGATTGCAGCGTTCTTGATCAATATGAAACCATAATAGGGACAGCTTTGGAGTCTTAAGATGGCTAACACAAGCAGTGAGCACTTTCATTTTTTAATTCTCTTTAAACCTCAAATGTCGCAGCCCAGTATCAAGATATCAAGATATATATATTTCAGTCACAGCAACTACTTGCAATCGGTTTGCAGAACATGAAAAAATTCAGTGAAGTCACTTTTTTTTTTTACCCTAATATGATTATTCCATCACCCACCTCATTGTTTTTATAATTCACGTGTTCTTTGGGCATTAAACAGACCAGATACAGTATATTAACTTCAATTCAGTTGTATTTATATAGTGCCAAATCACACAGCAGTTGCATCAAGGTGCCTTATATTGTAAAGTAAAGACTCTTTACAAAGAAAACAGGGAAAATCCCAACAATCATATGACCCCCTATGAGCAAGTACTTTGGCAACAGTGGGAACGAAAACCCCCCTTTTTAACAGGAAGAAACCTCCAGCAAAACCAGGCTCCAGGAGGGGCGGGGCATCTGCCTGGACTAGGTGGGTATAAGGGAAAAAAGACAGGACAAATAAATGATGTGTGTGTGAGAGAGAGACAGAGATTAATAATAATAATGATAATAGCAACAGGGTAGATATTACCATTGAATACAGTATATAGATCTGCCTTTGCTTGCTGATGTCATGCTAAGTCACATTAACCAGCTGCCAGTAATATGAAAGAATTCTGAATTGTTCCACATTTAAACAAACTGTAGAAATTCATTCTGAATATAACATGTTTAGGTTTTCCAGTTTGTGTGTGACAGCGAGTGGTGTGGACACACGTGTCAGCGATGATTTGTGATGTGAATAGAACAGTCCCAGTGATTTGCCAGTAGGTGGGGGGTGGGCTCAGATGAGGGGGACAGCTCAAAGATGTGTCATAAACTATGAAAGTCATGAAAAGTAAAATATATAAAAAGAGCAGTCTCGCGTTCAAATGAGGATACCAGCAAAGAAATGCAAGACGCCATCACCTGCATGCATCTAGTCTTCTAGTTACGGATGTCATCATGAGGAAGAAAGAAAATCTTCCCAGCTGTCTTTTAACTTGAAACTTTATCGGGCATTCTAACTCAGGCGTTAGCGAGACATCTGTTTGTCATGCACTTCCTGCCTGCCCTTCATCTGACTCATCATTGTTAATGCAGCTGGCACAGCAGTCTGTCAGCACTGGTGAACAGGTAAGAGACAGCCCTCTGAGCATTTCTCTTTTATGTCAGAACAGAGGTGTCAAGACAAGAATAATCACAGGTTAACAGCAACACCAGCATTCAGAAAAGTCACACACAAGCATAACCAAAGTCAACCCCAGTGCTAATGTATCAGTAGGTTATATAAGCAGATTTTACTGTGGAACAAGAGTCATTTTAAGTGTCTGAACTACGCTTGCAGGTCAGCTGGCGCTCTCAGTGCTGTAGGCAGAAGACTCTGTGTCATTTATTCAAACCCACATTCTAAAGTGGGCCGTGCTGTTTTTGGTAGCATGAGCTAATAGTGTCGTTTAGGACACATGCACATGTTTTATCTATGAGAGAGCAAAGATTGTTGTGTGGAAAGCCTTCTCTTTGTTGAACAGAGGTCTTTGATTTAGTAACAAGTAGCGAAAGTGGATGGACTTTGATGTGATGTGTGCCCTCTTCCTTCAGAACTTGGATATGTTCCATCTTTGAAGCAATAATTTATATATTTTAATCAAAAGATGCTGGCAGGCCATTTTTGTTTGTTTTGAACGCAGCTTGGCTTTGTAGCAAGCACGCTGATATTGCAGTGGCGCAAAATTGGTTTGAACAAGCTTGAATCTCGAATCTTGTGTTTGCAATTAGGTTAGAAGATGCAATCTGGATGTGAGCAGAGATGTTCCTGCATCTTTGCATCGGCAGACTGAATGCATGGAAAGTGATGACTGAGGTCATAGATCAAGTGAAACATAGGGTTATCACCATAGATTTCCATACATTCAGACTTTGTTGTTTCACCATGAGGTGGGACCCGTTGTTGGCCACTAGAGAGAGTGCAGTTTTGAGGCACCATTGCGGTGGCTTCACTTTTCAGACCTGCAAATAATTTCCATCTTTTACATACAGACTACGTCTAAGAAAAAGGGTTTATATCTGCTATCTGTGAAGGTTCTCAGTCATCCAGGTCATCATAGTCTAGGGAGCTTAGAAAGAAAAGCGTCTGGCCTTCTTTAAGTTTCCTTGAAGACGTTTCACCTCTCAGCCGAGAAGCTTCTTCAGTTCTAAGAGCAAGTGGTGGAGAGTCCCTCTATTGATCCTATAACTAATCACAGAAGCCAAGATGTGAAAACGGGTGGGGGTCACAATCAGTCAATTGAACCCATCGTAAACCTAGCCACACCCTATCATGTGATTTCCTGAGGTCAGATGGCCCAGGATGTGAGTGGGTGTTAAGGCGTCTGGGAAGGGATCTCAAAACTGGATTATAGATGGCAGGCAGTTCAAAGATGGTCGTTCACAGTGGACATAGATGCTTCTTTTACTCCTCTTCCAAATCATCTGGCTTCTCTGTCCAAAATGTGAACACCAGCATCCTTGAATATCCTCTATATCTGCTGTGGTTAAAAAAAAAAGAAGTAATAGAGGTCTATAGTTTACATAAAACCCTGTAAAAAACAGAGAGAACAAATTTCACATCATGCTTCACTTCCTCTTCATTTGTCCTTGTCATAAATAATTAAAGACGGTCATAAGAAAGGCGGCAGGACACCAGTATAGCCCCTCATGGTGTGAAGGATCCTGCTGGCAAGTACTGTGTGTATATTTGTATAGCATCAATTATCTCAACAATACGAGGAAAATATCGATACAGGATTATTTTATATCACAATATTTTGTGTTGCGATATTGTATCGCCATGGATACCAAATATCAGTATTGTATTAAATAAATTAAAGTACTCTGAACAAGAGAGCTCATCTCATGCAACACCACCCTCAGATAATGTTAATCGGCTCAACCAAACAATCATCCAGCACTGAACAAACTTAACTCAACAGAGCTACCTCCTCAATCAGATCAAGCTTATGGCTCAGTCACATGACTTCCTAAGACCTGAACTCTTCCACGGCGTGCATTTTTAATTTCTCTTTGATATTTGGTCACATTGGGACCTGATGAATGTAACAAAAAAGAATTACCAGGTTTTTTTTAGCCTTATTTTTGTTTCTAAGAAAAATGAGAGCCACATATGAGGATATTCGTTTAAAATTTTGAAAGAACAGTGGTAGTATAATGTCCTCGTAAGTGGATATCAGGCCCTTGTAGAGCAAAATTGAGTATTTTAGTCTAAATAACCCAAAATGTGATGTCCACATATGTGGACGCAGGTCCTAGGAGGTTAAATTAGTGCAGCAACCTCAGTCCTTACATCTACAACAACAACAAAAAACTTGGTGAGTTATGGTGATTGTATTGGATTGTTTTTTTTTTTCAAGTTGTGGACTAAATAGTTCCCCACACAGCAAAATCTCCAGTGTTAAATTAACACTGGAGAGTGTCTATATGGGTCCACACCTCTGAGTGTTAAATACAACACTGTTGAGTGTTAAATTAACACTGGAGAGTGTCTATATGTTTAAAAGTAACCTAATTCATTTTGAAGATTAACAAAGACTAACACTGAGCAGTGCTGATTTTCTAACACTGGAAAATAACTCAAAATGTTAGAAATATTCCAGTGTTAGAAAACCAGCACTGCTCAGTGTTAGCCATTGTTAATCTGCAAAACTGACTAGGTTACTTTTAAACATATAACACTGTCAAAAGTGTTAATTTAACACTGGAGATTTTGCTGTGCAGAGCTTATGACTGTTGTACATTCAAGACAGAAAGCAAACTTGTCTACAAACAGTTGCAGTCTGACAGGCTGACTGCGTTCATTCTCTGAGATTTTGGAGGTCTGCAAATAATTGCTGTCTAATTTATCAGACTGACTCTTTCTCAGTGACTCCTATATTATATTCTTACAGAACAGGAAGACTTAGTGCAAATAGTTAAATGTACGGTGGCCCTGAGAGGCCAAATGGACTGCAACTTAAGAAAACACCAGCAATAAGAAAAACGCTGCAAAAGCACACAAAATACAATGGAAATAGGAAACACGACAACGGAAATAGGAAAAAACACAAGGGAAGTGTTTCTGGGGAGACAATAATCCGACGGATCAGTTGCAGGAAGCCAAAACATGGTAGGTGTGTTTTATCACGAGGCTCATAGTTAGGCTAACACGTTTCCCTCTCATCTTTTCTTTCCTCACAAAACCAATAGATCCTCCACTTCTTTTAAGTCTCTCCCAGCGCAATTCTTAGCATATTTTGGTTTCTGTAACTGGTCCGTCGGGTTATTGTCTCCCCAGAAACACTTCCCTTGTGTTAATTCCTATATCCATTGTCGTTTTTCCTATTTCCATTGTGTTTTGTGTGCTTTTGCAGCGTTTTTCTTAAATAGATTTTCTGTGTGAATTTCTATCTGTGTAGACAGAAACAGATATGTGATTTTCAACAGCTTATCATAGTTATTCCTTATTATCAGAAACAGATTACATGTAATTGCCAAATTGACCCCATTCAATCACAGACTGGTATGAGAGTGACAGACGACTTGCTTGACTGAGTTTTAACAGGTTCCCTCCTACTTTCAGAGCTTTATGTTAAGTTAAGCTAAATGAACTGATGGCTATAGCTACAACACATTTTAAGTCCCTCCTGTCAAGAAAGCAAATAAGAATATTTTTCTGAAATGTCAAATGACTTCTTTAGTAGATACAGACAGAGGATTTTATTAAACCCAAGGGAAATTGAGTTGTTGCGATGGCCAAGTCACATAAACCACAAAACGAAGAGATACTTGAAATTAGATAAGAGATAAAATTTAGAAGGTGCGAGACAGCCACACAGACTAGTTTCTACGAATGTGAGAAAATGTAAGATCAGTTCAAGAAGATAGTGACCATTATTGAACAGATATAGATTTCTTATGTTACAGTAAATATCTACTCTTTTTTTAACCTCTGTGTAATTCTTTTTCCATCAGTGACCAAGCAGAGTGAATGCTCGCATGCAAACTTTCCCTTGCAGTAGAAAGCCTTCATTTCTCATCAGAACCTCTGGCTTCTGAGTTTCCACATTCACACATAGTGTAATCGTCCAACAAGGCGTGTTTCCCTGAACTATACTATACCTCAGGACACTGCATAAGAATTCAGGGCTTCTGTTATGGTTAACGTTGCATGGAAAGCACATTAGAAGGACGCTCTGTGGCTGAATGCAAGAACTCATCTCACCAGGGGTGATAGTACTGATGAACTGTGAGTATAAAGACTCCCTGAAGAATAAAAAGACTCCAAGTATCAGCTTAAGAAAGAAGATTTATTGCAGTAGTGCTTTGTTCTGGACATCTCCTCATCCATAGAGGATAGTTACTGGCGTGATGGTTCTATTTTGCTGCTGTTATGATGTGCTTTCCCTTTTTCGGGATTTTTACATCTCTTACCTCGGATAGAGGCAGATGGAGGCATTCAGCGGGCGGCCCTGAATTACAGTAATTAAAAAGACACAGACAGCCCTGCAAGGCCAACCCCACATGAGAGCAGGGCAGCGCCAAGGGAGGCAAGCAGAGGCAGAGCAAAACACATCTGATATTTATCGTTTTTCATTCTTTTTTTTTCACGTTCTCTTGGTTTTTACTTTGGGGTTAAACCGAGGCTAACTGTGTTGAAAAGGTGTTTAACTTTTTCTTCTCAGACGAGTCTCTGTGACATCGACCTAGCATATTTGAAGCCTTGACACCCATTTTTGGCCCATAATTTAAACGGACCGTGACTGATAGCGAGTCTGGACATCTTGTACACAGTATGTGCCCAGCAGCATCTGCTTCAGTATGCACATGAGCACATACATAATTCACACACCTGCACAAACAAGGACAATGTCGAGTCAGTGAGCCAGCGGTGTGAAAAAGGGGGAAAAAGTCGAATCCAGCTGTGCTTACTTGTTATTCTCCTTTTCATTTTGTAGGGCTGTGTGTTTGTCAGGCACATTCGCTCCTAACTTTAGTTCAAATCCAGATATTTTACGCCATACGAATAAATTCTGTGCAGTCATCCACGTACTGTTTACGCTTTGAAGTTCATTTCAGCTATTTCGAAACAAATGCCAAGTGCAAAGTTTAGCATATTTATTCTGGTGATAGACAGTACTGTGCAATAAGAAATACATTTTACAGCCAACATGAAAAATGCTTCACTGTCACAGAAAACTCACATCACTAATTAATAATTAGTAAGGCAACAAAGCTACAGGACGTCATTGTGCCTTATCAAGAAATAATCCATCATCATATGACAACACAAAGTGTAATGTTTATAACTATATAATATATTATTATTATTTTTCTATGGCTCAAATAAACAAGATATCGATTTGTGTCGCAGGTACAAAGTTTGACTCTTTATGGTAAGCTCCACCTTCATGCTTTAGTTGCATATAGCGACAGACAGATGTAGGAAAGAATTCAATAAAGCCACTATCTATATACACGCACCACAAAGCATGCATGTGTTCAGCCATTCACATGGCAGCATCTCAGTGCATAAAGGCATGAAGACGGGATTCAGATACTGCACAAGTAAAACGAGCATCACAGTGGTGAAGAAAGGCGATGAGTTTCAATTTCTTCCGCAGCATTCGGACGGTAGGGTCAGAATTTGGTGTAAACAACATGAAAACTTGTATCCGTCCCTCCTCGTATCAACATATCAGGCTGGTGGTGCTGAGGATATTTTCTCTGTACAGTTTTTGCCCCTTTTGTACCAGCTGCGTATCATTTAAACACTGAGCATTGTGGCTGACCATGTCCGCATGACCGCAGTGTACCCATCATGTCACAAAGCTCAGATCATTTCAAACTGCTTTCTTGAACACATCAATGAGTCACCAGATCTCAGTCCAACAGAATACTTTTGGGTTGTGGTGAAACAGGAGATTCACATCGTGTAGTACGTGCACTTACCTGCACACCAACACATGGGCGCAAGGGAGACGCCTTGGAAATTTGCACATTCTGACTCTTAGGATAATTTCTACAAGCGTTCACGTGTGCAGGAGATGTGTGAGAAAAGGTTTAAGAAGCACGCTAAACTTACACATATTGTGCTAGTGTTCAGTGATAACAATGTCGTAACATCTGAGTCTAAAGTTGTGCTTTGGTGCTATGAAAAAAATGCGAGTAACTGTAATTTTAGTGGAGAAAGTTTGACAGGACGGCTCTGTTTGACTGCTCACTTGTATGGTGTTACAGACAGCCTCACATTTGAAATGCTATATTCTAATGGTAGTGCACTGTCGCTTGACAGTAAAAAGCCATTAACTACTGCTATTAGTCATGCATGCTTTTGCAAAATAAATAAACAAAAAAATAAGTTGTTTACATGTAACGTAAACATAAAAATGCAAATGCTATCTGTGTGTTATGAGCATTCCAGTGAGCCTCAATTAATGCTGCTTCGAAGTGAAAGTGCGCGGTATATATTTGGCTTCTTAATTAATATAATTATAATATAATTATCCTGTACTTTGTGGGGCTGCGGGATAAACCTTTATCCGGTTGGCTTTCTCTTTGCATGACAAACACTCACACCTGCACAGGTTGGACCCGGTCTCATCCAGACAAGGTCATTGTTGTTGACGCAGGAGTGTCTGAAGAGTCGGTGTTGGATGTCCTTAAAGGAGTAGAAACCACAGGTCTGCAAGAAGAGCTCAATCAGAGCTGCCTACCACCTAATCTCCTCTGTCAAGGCAACATTAAAGTTGCAGTGGAATGAGGGAGAGCTCATGTGCCACCCAGCTCCGGCTGATTGAGGAAAGCCAAGCCCTTGACAGACACTTAATTTAGAGCCTAGTTTTAACATGAAATGATCCAGAGCTCTGATGAAATGGTGGAAAATTTCTAATATGTCTTTAAACGTTGTATGTGTGCAGTCATTCGCTTGGAAAATTAAAAGCTCTGTGTATCTTATCATCTTAAGAGCACCAAAAAGGACAGCCTTTTTCTTCTCTTTTCGCTTTTTTACTAGGGGATAAAGGAGAGTGCCGCAGCAGGGCGACCTGTAAATCCGCTCAAACAGTGCAAGTTATTGGCAAATCATTTTGTCAAAAAGGAGTTGTTGCTTGGGGATGTAGGGAGAAAAGAAAGGCCTGACAAGCAGATAAACATTTGTTGCACATCTAAGCCGGGACATCAGAGGAGTCGATTCTTTCAGCCAGAGTGGAGGGCCACGCATGTCAGAGATCAGCTAGATTAAAGAGGTCTCCAAAGTGAGCTATTAATCGCTGCGTCTTTATTGTTTATATTGATAGAAGCTAATGTGATTTGGCTAAAAAATAATAATAATAAAAAAAGAGGGGATGAGGGCAGTAATGGATCAGTCCTTAACTCCTAAAACACTTCAATAATAAGCTTGAGGATAGACAGAGAGACGGAAGAGATATTAGAGCTGCACAAAGTAGAGGCTGATCTTTTTTGCCAGCATATGGGTGCACAATTGGGTCAGGAGATAAGCAAGCCCCCGTGGACTGTGGACAGATGCAATCCATCTCTCGCTGCGTTGATGTCCTCCCCCATCTTGTCTCTCTCGCAGGCAGGCAGGGACCAGACCATGACCTGTGGAAAAACGGTCGTGCCTTTAGGATGCAGACGAACGGTGAGGATGATGCCTGGATGCTAGCGAGGTTTCCCTGCTTTCCTGACATCTGCTTTCATGAGATATCAATAGGGAGGAATGTGATTTTGCTGAGAGGGTTGAGGCGAGTCCAAATCAAAAAGATATCCACTGCAGCTCGCTGAGGTGCGCTGGAAAGTCATCATATTTTAGCTTTAAAGGCAAAAGGTCACATTTTAAAGTGGATATAATTCAAAAGTTAGACATTTCTAACCAAGGCAATGATGCACATGTATGCAAATTTGCACTTTTCTGTGTGCATGTCAGTGTGTGGATTTGTCACGTAAAAATGATGGCTGCACTGTAAACTTTGTGCAGGTCAGCGATTCTGTGGTAATGATGAGCAAGGTGTCTGTCCTTTGTCCTGCTGCCTGGAAATCACATTAGATTAGACTGTCAAGCAGGGCGGAAGGTGTAGCGGTGGGTGGGGTGGGTGTATGCCGTGCTTTTTTAGAAGGGACGTGGTGGGATTTTCACAAAGCACATCAGTCACGCCACTCGCATCTAGCTCTGATCCGGGAGTAAAATCATCTCAGTGTGAGAGCTGCATTATAATAAATGTCAATATGAAGTGCAGGAGTGGGTGTCATCTGTATATTATCCACTCGCCAGCCTGTATTGCTCCACAGGGGGAAGAGCGGCCCTATTCTCTGCAACGCAGAAGTCTAATCATTTCATAGCTGGGTAATTAATTTTCAGTTTTCGCCTTTGCTTTATTTATTACTTCCATATTCCTGATTATGGATTTTGTTTCCTGTGAGGGACTTTCTATTAGCTGATATACAGACATGGTGAAAATCAAAGATTCACTCAGTTTGTATTACTTGTATTATTCCAGTTTGTAAATAAATTAGTATGAGCCGATGTATTCAGACTGCTTGTTCCCGAGCTTTCTGTTAGGTGCCTGCTGTGCCAACTATTTTGTTACAGTTAATAAGATTTAAGAAGCTTGAAATGTTAAAGAAGAAAAAAAAGAAGAAGGAGAAAAAAAACAGCGCGTGATAGTGAAATCATTTTCCTTTCTTTCTTTTTTAATCGATCATGTATGAATCAGCTACATGTACAGATTATGACAGAATTCAACAACAAGTACAATCTTTATTTGCCACACACACAGTCATGCAGAGTACAACATGTAATGAAATGCTTGTGTCCAAACTGTGGACAGGCTGCAGACGTATCCACGCCATTCCAGGGCCTGGTTTTAGCATGGTGGGGGTCTAGCCAGGACCCTTACTGGATACAGGGTGGGAATGGAACTTGCGACTCTCGCTCCAAACATGTAGTCTTCCAGCAGCCATGGATTATTAGCCGTGAAAATTTCATTTAAAAAAAAAGCATTTCCCAAGTCCTGTTAAACAAAGCAAGGAATTTTTTAACACAGTTTTTATTTTGAATACTGACATTATGTTACAGTAGTCTGCAAACAGAAACAAAAATTTCACAGGGTCAAAATGCAAAAAGTCAGTTTTTTCTCCTTTTAGCTGGACAACAGCTTGCAGTCATTTATTGTAGTTTCCATAAATGTCTCCTGAACAATCTCAGGCTGTTCCTCCTCGGTCACCCCACAGATTTGCTTCGCTACCGTCAATAAGACCAGTGTTCACTTTGGTTTCCTGAAGCTTATTCTTCATCCTCAGCGACGTATGTTTTAGGTCATAGTTGTGTTGAAAGACAAAACGATGAACAACGCCCAGTTTTGCTGCTGACTGCTTGAAGTTCTTCTTTTAACATCTTCACTAATTCTTTTCCCTTCCAGCTTTACGAGATTCCCTGTACCAAACTCACTGAAGCATCCCACAGCATGATACACCCACCGCCATGTCTCACTGTGGGGAAACAGCTCTAGTTTCATCTCATGACCAAAGGATGTGCTTTCAGTCACTCTTTGTTCAACTTGTCTTTAAAATGCTTCTGCAGAAGTGGAGTCCCAGCTCAAGTAATGACTGGAACCATTGCTGAAGTTATATTTATATATATATATATATATATATGTATATATATATATATATATATATATATATATTAAAAAAAGTAAAGGAAATTTTTGACAGAAACTTTACATTTCTAATAGTAATTTTGTCCTCATCTGCATGTTTCCAAGCAGGGTGCTGACTCGCAAGGTGAGTCAATTTTCTCCTGCAAGCTAATCAATATGCAGATTACAGATGAACTAGATAAGGAAAAAATGTGCTATTTTCTACTGTTCAAAGTAACACATTGGCAGCAACTTGATTTTATTGGTGTATCTCTCTGGTGATCTGATTGGAGCTCATGGGACTGATAGGCACCCTTTATCCGGATTAAAGCATCTCGACTGTACACCCATCCACCAGTTTGCTAATCCCAAGCAAATAATTCCCTAATAGCCACACACGCATAGACACAATCTCACACACAAGGGTGCTGGTAAAAAAAACAAAAAAAAAACATCTGTCACTTTAGTAGTCTGCTTATCTGGCCCAGCCATGGCAGTACTCTCCCAAGTGAGCACAAAGGCAGCAGTGGTGTTTTATGTTCTGCAGATGAGTTTGCTGATAGCCACACTGCTTCAGCCTCAGTGCTGTTCAAACAGTGAGAGAGCCGGGAGCAGCGATAACCAGGGTCACTGTCTCTTATTGCACTTCTGTAAAACACAGACAAAGGACATACCATTGGAGGTAATTAATGGTTCGTGTGACACATGTAGCCACACAGTAACAACGTTTGGTTCAATTGGTCTGACTAAACACCACCCTCGCCGCCACCTCCACACACGCACTCCCTCTCGTGCTCTCCCTCCCACACCCACACCTTCCAAAACGGACCCCTTCAATCCACCCGGCAACCTCCTCCCCCCCTTTTCTTTTCTTCTTCTCACACTTTGTGGGCTAAGCTGCATGCTCACTGTCCCGAAACGTGATGAACCATCCAGCCCTATGGGAATTTCTCCTCCCAGTTTGCTAGCGTCAGCTACATCTGTGTCTGTGTAGTTCCAACAGCAGCAGCAGCAGCAGCAGTGTGGCAATGGCAGTGACTTGGCTCAGGCATCAGACTGGCTCTCAGTGACATTCTGCTTCAACTTGACTGAGAGGCAGCACCGTTTCCACTCAGCTCAGACAAGCAGGGAAACTTCTCTCCTGCTTTTATTCTTCGGCTCTGGCTTAGATTCTTATTTAATTTATTAATGCCAGAGGAAGGATCCCTTGCAACTTTAAGGATACTTGTCTCATCTGGACAGACCAGACCGCTTTGGACAGCTGAGAATAATGTGATGCCGTACGCTGCGCCTCTTGAGCAGGGATGACCGAAATCTTCCAGTACCCACCCTCCTCCTCCCACTCTCCGTCAGCTTTCTCCTGAGCCTCTGCGTTCACACTTTTCCCCAAGACCCCTCCGGCACGCAAGGGTCAAGTCAGCAGGATTTCTCATCCACCACAATCCTCTCTCCAACTGTGTTGTGAGCCTGTTCCTCAGCACCATACTTGAGGAGAAAGGCTTCCCAAGCAAAACAAAGGGATTAAAAATGAACTTTGCTCTCACCAGGAGACACGGTCTTCCCTTAAACAGAAGACTGTGAGATCTGATGAAAGTCAACTGTGAGTATTCCTCTTTTTCCCCCCCTTTACATCAGTGGTTTGTTTCACAGTCTCCTGAGAATCATGCCCTTTCTGATTAATGCACAAAGGCATGACCTGGATTCAAGAGGAAATAGCATCATGTGTGCACAAGTGCATGTCTGAGAGGTCTCGGCATGTTTTTTTAATGTAGCCTTTTACCTTAATGAATGCAGCAGAGCTCCCAAAAAGATTTGTACATTTATTCTTCAGGCAGACATGCTGTCCAGAAAAGCACCATACACTACATTATATGTGCATCTATTAGCCATATGTCAGTTGTTTTAAAAAAGTTGCTGCTCCTAATTATTGCTAAGTCAATAAAGCCTTGACTCTTCACATATCTTAATTATTTTCTCCTTAATTGCTTTGGAGTTTTAATTTTAGATTCCTGAATGCTTTGATAACCTACACACATTTTTATGTAGACGCTTAATCTGTCTGTAGTTGTGCTGTTTTATTGCACAATCATATTTCTACCCCACACCATCTCCTCTCCAGCCCTCCAATCACCGTCTTTAGCCTCGTCTTAAAACATCTGATAATAGCGCATATATTTGATTTTCTTCTGCACACTTCTAAAATGTTTAATTCATCTTCTTTAGTTGAATTAAACAAGCAAAGAAAGAAAAAAAGGCATTTTGATTCACTTCCACAAAGCCAATCGATCTTTTCCTTCAAAAGCTAAAGCTCTTTTCTTCCCTTCCCCTCTCTGATTAACTGGAAATGACAAAACAGAGAAGGATTAAGCAGTGAAGCGTGATTTTAACGAGTCCTTCCTGTCCCCACAGACCTTGTGAGGTGTTACAACAAACGTTGAGAGGTGCTCGTGCTCTTGAGAAAAATCCTGGAAGCAGTTACCATGGAACAGTAATGGCAATGTTATGGACGAGTAGTCTGTTTTACCACAAGAAACATCCACTATTATATTAGTAAAATTAGGATTTTATGGTGAAACATTTCACGTTTTCAACTTGGGAGTTTTCATGCTCAGATGTACCATGTAATGGTGTGCAGTCTCACATGTGTTCCTCCCTCAGCTGCTTGGTTCTTCCAATATCTTTTGTTGTGCAGACAAAAGTAATATCAGCGCAGAGGAAATGGGGCGAGTTGGGAACAAACATCAGAAAACCCAGAGGCACAAACAATATTTAGCAAATTCTTCACACAAGAATTCAAATGAGCCAGATCATTATCCAAATGATGGGGTCTTAATGAAATGTTGTAGTCACTCATAAAACAGTACTCACTGTTATTGTTTTATTCCCTCCAGTAGCTGCCAAATCTATGCACATCACAATATTCGCCTAACGATCGTGGTCCTCATTTCTCACGGGAGGAAAGCTGTAATTTAACTTGTGCTGGTTTGAAAAACAAAACTGTTAAGCAGCAAAACTCGTATTTTGATCTTTTCCTTTAGCTGATTTTATCCTACACAATCATCCTTTTACCGCTAATGCTTAAATATCTGTGCTTGGCAGCAGTTCTTAATGTGAATATTTTTATTTGTTCTTTCCCCGTCAGTGGCACAAACGTGATTCAAGCAATATCGTAGAGCCACCCTCCTCTTCCAGAATCGAGAGCTCTTAGCAATAGTCCAGTGAGCTGACTGCAAACCATCAGCTCTGGGCTGATTTGCACATCGCCCATCATGCAGATGCATGCCCTACAGTATGGTTGCCTCTGTTTGCTTTCCCTTGACTTGTCTCTGTGTTGCTTTCTCTTCCTTCTGATGATCACTCTCATGTCCTTTCCCTTTTACTAATGCCACACACGCGCTATTTGAGTTTGTGCTTTTCGCTGTGCTGTGCATTTGTGTTTCCACCAAAGGACAATGTAAAGAAAGGTTACCTGTGACTAGGAGGCTCAGTGGGGGCAGTGTATGAGGCTGCTGCACAGGAGCCCTGATGGCGAGGTGCCAGAGGACCTGCAGGAAGCCAGCCTTCGACCAGATTTGTGCTACCTGTGCGGACTCACACTGTTAATCACTGGATCAATGACCATTACTTATGCATACCAACACAATATTTGAGAGAATGGTCTGATAGCCTTAGTATGTATAATTAATAAGGGAGACTCAGTTTCCTTGGCAAGAGCAACACGATTTCTTTGCACCACTGTTTGGAGCTGATGCACTCTGCCTACTCCCCAGTGTACGTCACATTTGATAACAAGCTTCATCCATAAAAAGCTCCAAAAACAGGACACAACAGACGATATTCACTATTTATAGTGAGGCAGAGGCCATGTTTACTCCACAGTCTGAGTTCTGAGTGTACCATTAAAATGCTTCCTGCTTCGATTTAGAAGCTATTAGCGGGCTTGACTTGTTCTACCACTTGAGGTCAAGCAGCAGAACAAGTCTATTCTTTGTGTGTGTGCCTGTAAGCCTAGAACACATCAGTCATCAGTGAGTCAGAAATATCTCTGTGCACCTATCATCATTAATTCATTCTTTTCTGAAAAAGGGTAATCAGATTGCTTGCATCACAAAATTGGAAAAACTAACAGAAAAACCAAAGACAGCTAAGAAATAGTCCACGCCTGTGCGTTTTGAGAGTGTACCTGACTTATCTGGGCTCATCTGTGCTACGCCAGCAAACATGTTCACGCAAGACTGCCAAAGCTGTTATGTTTAGAGAGGGTAATATTTTCCAGGCCACATTAAATAGCCTATGACCATTGTAATAAAAAATGTATCAGATGACTATGTGGAAAGAGTGTGTGCCTCTCATAGTGATTAATAAAGATTTATTAGCTATGGGCAGCGCTGCTCAGCTTTATAGCTTCAACCAACCGTTAGGGTGTCCACTAGTAAATTTAACATTTATACTCTCACTTACCATCATTTGTGGCAAAAACACACGGCTGTTTCAGGAAGAAATGGGAAACAAAATAGAAGATGTGACCATAGATTGGATATTGTTTGCAGGATTAAAAAGTAAGCCATGAGAGAAGCGTCTTAAACCCGCATTCTTCTGCAAGAAGCTAAAAGTACTCAAAACGACTTCCAGTTAGTCATGGTAAAAGTGCGCCCTCTTTCTCTCATAAGGTTTCACGGATCAGGACATAATAAAAATCATCTGGCCCTTGGCGGATGAAAATTGGGTAAATACAACCTTAGATTAACCTTTTTAGAGGAAATTTAGCTAAAATGCACAGAGACCTTATGAAAAACTCAGTACAGCCTTACTGTTTCCATAGGAGTTAAGAGGGTAAGTAGCAGCCAGGTACTGCTTATTAAATACACTTGATTAACTGATCATCAGAAATTGTGAGCACCTCTATAAAAGAAGAGATTTTGGCACACCGTAAAAAGAATAACCCTATTCAAATTAAAAAAAATGATGTCCAATTGTCACATCCAAAATATTTGGCTTCAGAGAATCCAAATTGAGTCACTTGATTTGACCTGATACTTTTATGTTGATATAAACAATATTACTAGACTTGACTGAAACTTTAAATTTTGCATTGATCCAAATTGATTTTTTTACATAGAACCATATTTTAATTATTGAACCAAGCTAATATATTGAAATTTAACCAACCTAATGTATTCACATCGAACCAAATTAACATGAACTAATATGTTTGTGTTGAAGCCAGGTAATTGATTTACATATATTCAAACTATATTTTTTACATTTCATTTTATTTCAGTTCAAAAATGCTCTGCATTTCCTATAAAAAACAAGACAGTTGGCCAACCAATTGTTTCAAAATTATTTATTGTTCCAAACCATTTTAACTATAATCAATAGAGAGGATTAGTAATATACAGATTTAGTGCTACGGCAGAAATGATTAGAGAAATGTTTGTTTTATAAAACCTGCAACCTTTTGAAAACCAGTATAAAACCTGCAACCTGTCTAAAACTGGCATAAAACCATTATAAAAACTCTTTTTAAACCAATTTGCAAGTACTCAAAAATGTTTATATGTGCACTGTGCCTGTACAATGTAAAAAAAAAATCTACACATGTATCAATGAAATCAACTTAAATCTCCCTTTCAAATGGGTGTTCTTATAAATTTTGAATGTAGAATACCACTGCAGGCCAACCAAGAAAATAACCAAGCACACATGCACATGCATGTGCACATACACATGCACACATGCATGCAAACACACTACTGTGCAGTGTTAAGTTCACAATTAAGTTTGCGAATCTTAGAGGTCATCTTGTTAAAGTCAAGCTCCATCATAATCTTTTGAAGAGCCTCAAAGGTGAACCTGAATCCTCGTGGATATTCCATATTAAGAGCATAACAGAGTCCAAAGACCATTGCCACTCCAGCTGCCACAGAAGGCAACTCATTCAGGACTTCCACACCATCAATGATTATCCCGATGTCTCGAGGCTGATGTAGGAGGCTTGAGTTGTCCCTGAAGACGAAGAGTGCCATGGTGGTTACTCTGCAGCTCTTCCTCAGCTTCATCTTTCTGGGATATCTTGAGGTAAAATATGGAACAAAATGTACAAGTGAAGAACTGAAGTCTGGCACACCTGATAAATCTTTGACCATAATAAACTACTATTTTGATAGTTGTTTGGTCACAGACTATTAGAACAATTATTTGACTAATCAGATTGTGAATTGCATAATCATTAAATTCAATTTTCATAAATGTTCCACAAAGCCCAAGAAAAAAAAGAAAACAATACAGAACCCTAAGATATTAACTTGATGAGTTGATTAATCGTTGCTGTCCTACATTAATCACTGCATTTAATAGCAGAGTTGTCAAATTTACATCAAGAGACTGCATCTCATGTAGAGACAGAACAGATATGGACATACCATGTATTCTTTTATCAAGTCCTCAACACATCAGCAAGGTGAATGAGAGGATAATGAGGGAGAGTCTAGATTATTATGAAATGTTTAAAAAGGATGTGCAGTGTAAATGCAAAATGATACCTGTTCAGATTAAATGAAAATGTATGCATCAGCCATGGAATGGATGGAGCGATCTGTGGTTCTGAAAGCATACAGAAAAAAAGAATAATGTTACTTCTCTATAAAACACATTACATAGAAAAACCAAGAAATACGTAACATGACATACCAAACAGTCTACAGACCAGCCATTAGCGACTAAGTTTGGCATAGGGTCAATTTTTTGCTGTTAAAATTAAAATTTCTTCAGAAAATGCACATTTTTCCGAGCCGCGCCTGAAAGTCAATTGAAGGAATTAGTCTTATGTCATTGATCTTATATGCTGGCTTGTTATTTCTGTCTCTAAATCATGCACATTAATAATTATCTTTTGCGCTCGGTGTACACACACATAACACACAGATATTTATATGAAGAGAGACAAACGTGCGCGCACAAACACAAGCTTGTGTCTAGAAACCGCGAGCTCACCAGAAAAATTCAAACGAAGCGGAGCACGGAGTTATACTATGAATGTTATGAACTATGAACTTATGCTAGCTAGCTTTATCCACCACCGATGCATCGTGGTAACGCTAGCTAGTTAGGCAAAAAGCCGTTTTTTACCAGTATACTAACTTGCATTCCTGACTGTGATGGTCGGTTTCTGGTAACCAGTTCTAACGTTGCGCAGGATAGCTAGCTAGCTTATAGCTAGCAGCTACAATCATGCAAAAATTAGGGGTGGCTGTCGACCCAGCTTAAATGGGGTTATTTTCTGCAATTTTGGCAATACAAATTATAAAAGCTTTTGTAACACACTTGGCTTTACTTACGTTTATTTTCAGATGAAATTAATCAAAGATGTGACATGATGTTTCCAGCAGCCATGCAGAATAAAAATGGGTCCCGGTCTATTTCTGGTGGGCGTGTTCAAGTGCAAATCACTTTGACTCAAATTAAAGATATTATCTGTTCAACATGAAAAGAAATATATGTTTTGAGAGAAATCAAAAACTTTGCGTTGTGTCCTTTGTACAGATATTTAGTTTCATCCAAATCAAAAGTGGTATTTTAAAATGCAAAAAGAAAGGGTTTCACAATCAAATCAATGATTTTATTCTGTTTTGAATGGCACTTATTAGATTGAATGAATGACTGCATGTTAGACTTTTTTCAGTGCAGTTTGCTGGTCAGATGTGTTAACAGAATTTGCAAGAAGGAAAGACGTCAGCAACAACATCAGTCTGGATATGAGTAGAAGGTCATTTAGAACCAACTGGAAGTCTGTCATTCGACAGAGAGAAAGATTATTCACAAGTGAAAAACAATCAAGACAGTTGCCAACTTTCCACGAGTGGACGTCACAGCACACGCCAAGGTCAGACTGTGCAATGCTCAGAGAAATTGCAAAAAACCTCCCAAAGGCTACATCTCACACCCTACAGGCTTCAGTTAGCATGTTAAATGTTAAAGTTCCTGACAGTACAACTAGAAAAAGTCTGAAGAAGTACGGCTTGTTTACAAGGTTTGCCAAAAGAAAGCCTCTTTTCTCTAAAAAGAACATGGCAGCATGAGTTAGCATGACTTGCAAAGTTGTTTCTGAACAAACTAAGACTTCTGGCACCTTTTTCTATGCTTAAGTGTTTTCTAACATTCACACTCTTATGGATGCATCTAACTTAGGGTTAATATTTTGCTCAAGGATATTTTGCCTACAGACTGGACTGAGCAGTCAGGGAGTGAACGACCAAACGTCTGATTCCTGGGGGACCTGCTCTGCCTCCTGAATAACTGCCACCCCAAAGTGATGTGGCTCAAAGACCCCAACAGTGGAGATGTTTGGCCATAATGCAAAGTGCCACATTTGGTGAACATGAAACACAGCATATCAGCTCATAGTGTCCGAGTGGCGGAGGGTTTGAGGGGTGATGATTTGGTGTTGTTTTGCAGGGACTGGACCTGGGTACCTTGCAGTTAACTATGAACACCTGTGTATACCAAAGTATTTTAGAGACAAGTGAGAGGCCATCCAAAGCGTGCCAAAAATGAGTCAGGAGAGACCACCTACAACCAGCAAATCTCCAATAGAATGGCTGAAAAACAAAAGAATCAAGATATTGCAATGGTTAAAGTCCAGACAGTCTAGAGTTAAGCAAGGACCTTCAGAGAACTGTGCATAAACAAATGCCTCAATGAAATGAAGCATCGCTGTATAGAACAGATGGCCAAAATTCCTCCACAATGATGTGAGAGACTGTTACAGTCACACAGAACACAAAAACTCCAAGTTATTGTGGCTAAAAGTGATTCAACAAGCTATTAAATCATGGGATATAGTTCGTTTTTCATTTTTCGTTTTAGTCTTTGTTGAATAAATAATTACATGGTATAATATGCAGAGGTGGGACCAAGTCATTGTTTTGCAAGTCTCAAGTAAGTCTCAAGTCTTTATCCTCAAGTCTCAAGTCAAGTCTCAAGTAATGTCAGGCAAGTCAGAGTCGAGTCTCAAGTCTGAAACTTTGAATTTCAAGTCCTTTCGAGTCTTTAAAAAAAAAAAAAGAAAAAATAATGTTGCAGTTATGCTAAATGTAAATATTAGACCATGTAATTTTAAAATCTGTGTTTTTCTCAACACATGACAAAATAGTGAACTTAGAAAATATACACAAATTGTGAAATTGCACCTCTAAAATGCAGCTCAATTAAACCTAGCTCCAAGAATAATTTTCACCGACAGTTCTGAGATACGCTGCATGTTATTCTTGGATGCGGTTGTAGGACCAGCTTTAAAATCGCATGACAAAAATATCATACACATTAAAAAAAACTGTATCACCAACGTAGCCTGGACAACATTTGCCAGTTAGATGAAGTCAGCTATCTCATCGTAGCATATTTATATGCATATTTATAATCATACGGTTCTTGGAGTGAGTGCATACACTCATGAAGTTTAGTAACTTCAGGTCACTGCAACAAGCCCAGGTACAGTTTACCGACGGATGGGTGCAGGACCTTGAAATGCACCGTGTAGAAAGTAAAGACCATCGTACGTATCATAAGTTTACCAGTCTCACAAATTGTCGTCATAAATACACATTCCTTAACCGTTTATTAATAGGACCTTTGAGCTCAACGGTAATTAATTAGCAGTGGAAATAATTTCTGGTAGCGTCACAGAAATGTAGCAGTGACAATAATACTGTATGCTGTAATCGTACTGGGCAATTAGTGATACAAAACAACTGTTTTATCCTGTGAATAAAAGTATATGTTTTTGTCAATGTACCATAATAACAGAAGCGAAACGCAATATTGTGTCAGGACAATTCACTATTTATGCACAATAAATAAAGGAGCATAGCGCGACAATTTCTGTTCAGCGCCAGACTTGCTTGTAACCTATATCACCAATTATGTTAACTACAACAGCAGACTGACCTTCGTGTAAATGCTTGGAGCAGACTAACCTGTGAGCTGGAGGGTTCTGGGACGTTATATTTGATCTTTGAATGGCTGCGATCCAGGCCATCCGTCGCGTCTTTGTTACTTCGGAAACATGGTTTGAACAATTTCTCTTCAACGACGTAATCCGATAACAACCGATCTCTTTACCCGTCGGCTTCCCGTGGCTGTCATGCGACCGGCTATTGCAGTTAATAATACAACGGCTTCTTGACATTTTTGTGTTTCTTTTTATCGCTGTATAACTGATTTTAATTGAAAGCCTGCGTGCGGTAGTACCGCTTGCCACGAGTTCCCAGAATCCTTTGCGGTTCTACCCGTGAATGACGTCACATTTTCAATCTCTATATAATATGCATGTTAAATTTTATATTTGGGGTAAAATATCAAGTCTTTTCAAGTAAACCGGTTCAAGTCCAATTCAAGTCCCAAGTCATTGGTGTAAAAGTCCAAGTCAAGTCACAAGTCTTAGAACATTTTTTCAAGTCAAGTCTAAAGTCATAAAATTAATGACTCGAGTCTGACTCGAGTCCAAGTCATGTGACTCGAGTCCACACCTCTGATAATATGTCATATGTTGTTGTTTATCTGAGGTTATATTTGCCTAATTTTAAGACCAGCTCAGAACCAGATAATTTTTTATCATATCCTGATATGTGAACCCTTAGAATTAAGGGTCGGTGCCCGATACCATGACTGAATATAGAAGTCTGATTAGTTCGTGGTCTCAGTTGCCAGCTTTTTGTGTCGTGACAAGTTGTAATATTGATTTTCCCAAAGCACTTCCATTTACAGTAAAATAGATGATGAAACAGTGTATACTTTAGGTCAGGCCTACCTTGTGATTGGAAAGCTCTGACTGTTTGACACCTGGCTTCAAAACTCCAAGATGCCAACATTGGAAGCACTTAAAGACTTAACAGGACTTTACAAAATGACGCATGGCATCAAGGTGGCAACATATGTGCTGTTTTTACAGTCTATGAATGGGGCTTAGTTAATACCTAGCTTGTGAACGTGTTGGAAGTTTGAGCAGCAGAATTACTTTGTGTTTAGCAGACCATAAAAAGAAACCAACAGGGAGTGAATATGGACTCCAAATGACAGTGATGCTATTCAACATGTTACTTTTGTCGTGCTACATTGACACTAACATGATGTTATCTGGAAGATGTTAACTGAGGCTGACATTAGTTTGTGTAATGAACATTGACAAATTGATCCATCTTTTGATGGGATCACACTAGCTGCAAAGTCCATCGTCAATTCAGTGTCTTATTTTAGCATGTTAGTGTCTCCAGTCTTAGTATATTGGCTACTGATAGTTGATTGATGCTATAAAAGGTCTAAAAAAGGAAGCCAACAAAGAAATTCCATTAACCTACATTATTTTAAATGGCCCACAGGGGAACACTCTGGTTTCCAAAGACTTCTGGTTATATTGAAGTCCAAGAGGCACCTTGCTCTATAATCTCAATAAATAATTTCATGTTGACTTTATGGATTAAATTACTAGTCATAGGTTGAAATCACTAGAACTTTAGGTTGATTTTGATTACAAGAGTCAGAAATGTGAATTATTAAGATTTGTGACTGAAGTCGTTAATCCTCAGTTTCACAGGAGTCACTGGTCACTCATCACATCAAGATTAAAAACACTAAGATGGTGATGGCAAAAACTCTCTCAGCTTGAGGCTTGTTATGGGAGTGGGTAATGTCTTTGGACTTCGGGAGGAAACCAGAGTACTAGAAGAGAACCCACTCAAGCTCAGGGAGAGCATGTAGTCTCCACACACAAGGGCCCCAGCTGGCCGGTGGGTTTGAACCCTCTTGCTCTGAGGCGACAGCGCCAACCACAGCATGCCGCCCATATTTGAAATTTGTAAATAGTTTATTCAAAGCAGGGTAATGATGCAGGGATTCGAGTAATGTGATATGAAATGCTATTCTATAACAAGATGAGGGACATTTGAAGTCCTGCCGGAGGACTCCAACTGTCGCACCGTCACTGTAATGTTATTTGTGCGGGCCTCAGGCTACCACTGGCACTCCTGCTTACCTGGCACTGTCCAAGAAATGCCTGTGAATAAGAACGTTATTTCTCAAGTGAGGTTGTGATTATATCCAGAGAATTACATTGCGGACAGCGATACATCTCTTTCTGGAGGAGTTATCCACCTGAGTGTGACGTTAAGAGAAAGTTTCCTTTTACCCGAGCTCAGACTCCAGCAGCATTTTCAGGATCACAAAATAATCTCAAAATAACTCTGACAAAGTCATTTTAAGTAAACTGGAGTTTAACGACTTTAGATTCAAAGATTTAAACAATTTTTTGTGCCTAAACTAAGGTTACCATTTGGGATACTGTTAGATATCTACATTTGGTTATTTACTTAGTAAATGAAAGTAGTCTTTTAGTCCAGGCTTAGTCAGCTAAAACATAAATGCTTGTATACGTGTCTGAAACCCAGTTCCACAACACTGACTGCTGTCCTAGCTGTGCCTGTGTTTTGGAACAGGCTGGCTGAGAGGGTAATATGTAAAGCTGTCTGTACCTACATGTGTGCCAGTACTCTGGCTGACAGCCTGAGGCTGCATTTGCTGCTACCCACATGGAGGTTATCTGCACTGAGTTCATTGTTGCTCTGCACTGAGAGTCTCAGAGCATCTGCACCTCCCCGATGGTAGATTCACCATATGCCGTAGCTGTATTATTTTCAGTCGAACAGAATAAGTGTGAATTTGAACATAAAGTTTTAGAGTTTGGAAGGTCGTACACAGGACACAGATGCTGGGCTGTAACATGGCGATTTCCTAATTTTAAGCAGACCAAGTGGCAGGGATGAAAATACCAGTGCCGTGGTGCCCAGTTGGCTGCAGCATTTCCTGAGGGAAGACTGACCGCTCTAGAAAGATAGAGGGAACGACAGCCTATTAACTCGTAGAAACAAGAGAAAAACTAGTGCCTCACAGCCAAGTAGCATTTATATATAAACAAATAGTCTACATGAATGGGTATGAATCTGTATCAGTTGTATATGCAAATATATTCAGTTTCACAGGATTTAATCTTGCTTCAGTAGATTTCAAACTGATCAAAGTCAGTGCAAGACCGCACAGATGTGTTTGTACTCCATGATAGACGAGGCATCAAGCCATAGCCATTTCCTACGGGCTTTGGGTGGATAGCCTCACACTCGCTATTAACTGTAGTTTCCAGCACAGAAGAACATTTTCACCTGGTCTAACCTGAGAGGGAGGAACCCTGTATGTTGTGAGCTTCCATGTGCATGTGCGATTTTTCACTGTGATCAGTTGTGAATTAATAGCTGTAGTGGTCACTTACTGTCCCTGCATTCATATGCTACTTTCCCCCCTACATCCAAGAAAATGCATTAGCAGGAGAAACCAAGCTAATGATCAAACATCAGGTTTGCCTACTTGCTAATTAAATGCGGTCCATCCTAAAAATGACAACAGACTGATACATGCAAATAAGCTGACAGCAAGTCTCAAGTGTATGCAGGCAATTACTACCTATACTGGATCTGTGAAATGATATATAATATATGTATAAATTAAACATCTTCCAGCAGATTAACGCTCCCTCCAAAAACATGTTAAATTGACAATCATGTCGACTACACACAATGCATGTGACTAGTAGCGCCAACAACCTTTCCAAGCATCTGACAATTGTTTGTAGGCTCGGGCCAATCACAAGCAGCAAACGTGTAACATAGTAAGTACACAAAAATAATAGATCATCACTTGATAGGTCTGCTCCATTCTGTTGGATATAAATTGATATTGCTTTATAAATAAATGTACTTATTTACTTAAGCAAATATATTAGGCGCTTCGAGTAGGGATATTTAAAATACTGTTTTATTTACACATGTAAAAGAAACTTGTTATTACAAATAGAACATATTTGTATGTGAGCGAACAATTCGTTTCTCAACAAGAATCTCAAAATGCAGTGAATATCTGTCAGAGAAGGATGATTACTAAAATATTCACTCTCTAAAATTGCAATGGCTGAATGAATAACAAAACTACAATCCCCATCATCACCTGTCTGTTTCAGAATTTCAGTTTTAACACAAGATAAAATCATTTGTCCTTTTTTGCATTTTGTCACAGACACAAACATATCAGCCTCAGTATTAACACCCCAACATGAATTTAAGTCCAGGTTTGACTAGTTCATGTACACTGAACTGCTGCCATCTAGTGGCAGACATACAGAGTAATGCTTCTTTTCTTCTTTTTTTCAGGAGGGCTTAGTGGAAATGACAAACCTGGTATTAAAGACTCCTGCGATACTTGGATGCCAATAACCAGGAGAAGGCCATGGAAGGAGAAAACATGAACTCCACAGTAAATACCAGCACGATGGATATCCACCTGGTCACCCACAGTCTCTGGGAGGTGATCACCATTGCAACTGTCTCGGCTATAGTCAGCCTCATTACCATTGTGGGGAATGTTCTAGTAATGGTCTCCTTTAAAGTCAACAGCCAGCTGAAGACAGTGAACAATTACTACCTGCTGAGTCTGGCAGCTGCAGATCTCATCATAGGTGTTTTCTCCATGAATCTATACACCTCTTACATACTGATGGGTTACTGGGCCTTGGGAAACCTCGCCTGTGACTTGTGGTTGGCATTGGACTACGTAGCTAGCAATGCCTCAGTCATGAACCTGCTGGTGATCAGTTTTGACAGATATTTCTCCATCACCAGGCCTCTAACTTACAGGGCCAAACGGACTCCTAAACGAGCTGGGATCATGATAGGTTTAGCGTGGCTAGTGTCACTTGTTCTGTGGGCCCCGCCTATTCTCTGCTGGCAGTACTTTGTTGGAAAGAGGACTGTACCCGAGAGGCAATGCCAAATCCAGTTTTTCTCTGAGCCTGTAATTACTTTTGGGACAGCTATTGCAGCCTTTTACGTCCCTGTATCTGTCATGACAATCCTCTACTGCAGAATCTACAAGGAGACAGAAAAGAGGACCAAAGATCTTGCAGAGCTTCAAGGGATTAACTGTTCTACAGAGTCTGGGGTGGCTCAGCCTCAGAAAACCATCATCAGATCTTGTTTTAGCTGTAAACTAAGTTCAGCATCACAAGACAGGAACCAGGCCTCGTGGTCCTCCTCCACCAGGAGCAACGCGGTCAAATCAGCGGCCACCACCAGCGATGAGTGGTCCAAAGCTGGTCAGCTGACCACCTTTAACAGCTACGCCTCCTCTGAGGACGAGGACAGGCCAGTGTCTCCAGGAGGCTTCCAGACCTCTTTTGGGAACCAGGCTTGCAAAGCCACCAAGAGTGGAGTATGCAGCGAGAGCGAGCAGCTCAGCAGCTACGATGAAGAGAGTTTCTTTCAGACGCCACCCAAAAGCAACTCCCAGAAGAGCAGCAAGTGTGTGTCCTACAAGTTTAAACCAGTGACCAAGGAAAGTCACACGGAGCACCAAAGCAGAAACGGAGACACGAAAATCACGTCGCCAACATTCTCCTCGGCCGAGTCCATGAGCGTTCCGTCCACCTCCACCATGTCCAAGCCCATAGACACAACGCTGAAGAGCCAGATCACCAAGAGAAAAAGGATGGTGCTGATCAAGGAAAGAAAGGCAGCTCAAACTCTCAGCGCCATCCTGCTGGCCTTCATCTTAACATGGACTCCTTATAACATCATGGTGCTGATTTCTACCTTCTGCTCTCAATGCATCCCCGTCTCCCTCTGGCACCTGGGCTACTGGCTGTGCTACGTCAACAGCACCGTCAATCCCATGTGCTACGCCCTTTGCAACAAGACCTTCCAAAAGACCTTCCGCATGCTCTTACTCTGCCAGTGGAAAAAGAAAAGGATTGAAGAGAAACTATACTGGTATGGACAAAACCCTGTGGTCAGCTCTAAAATGACATGAAGAAGTTGTGAGACAGTGGCTGTAAATCACATGTTTGCACCAATAACTTTGGCTTTATGAACTTGTGCATACGTATTAGGTGATATCAAAAGATATCCAGAGCCTAGTACATCTTATAGTGCTGCTCATTAATCAGTAGGTTTGCTATAGTGTATGGTAATTGCTGCTGGAAGAATATTATATATTTTGTACACTGTATGTAGGGTCAAAAATATACAAAACAAACCAGTATTTTTCTCCAAGTTGAAGCACATTTACGCCATTGATTTACACAGCAGCACACTTTGATATATGGAGACCATCGTGAAGTTGCTCCAGTCTAAAAAGTCAAGCTGATGCACTCATACCCAAAATGTCACAAGACACACAGAGCTCTTTAATTCTTAAAGTATTGTGCTTGTACTGATGAGGTGTATTTCCAAATGGCTGTCGTTGTTTTTATTTAAAAGGGCTAATATGCTTCATCGTGATGTCGGACTCTTGCTCGTTAAGTCAAGACACTTACTTGATGTTCATGAAAGCCTTTTAATGTGTGCCACTGTAATTTGTCCAATGAATAAATGTGTAGAGAGTCAGCTTCATTGTTTTGTCATCACTTGCTATGATTTTCATGTCGTGCGAAATCCCAGTGCAAAATACGGTTATAGGAATCATGCGTAAAAGGCATTAATGGATCACTTGAGTTTACCGATTGGGAATAACTAACTTGTTAATAATGTCAGTGTTTACATTGGAAGTTTTGTGGAGGATTTAACAGCTCACACTGTTTATGAATTCTCTTTATTACATTTTATTCTCAGGATATTTTCGTTTTCATTAAGCATTGAACTACAGTATGTTTTACTGTGGCTAAATCAATATCACTGTATTTCTGGCAAACTTGTAATGTACTGTGGAAAATATGTTGGTGCGCTGCTCCTTTGTGTACCCACTGAATGGAAGATGCCTTGCACAGGCTATTTTTTTTTTATTATCTGTCATAAGCTATAATGCCATGAAACACTTCTTGGTAACTGTGATAAACCAGGAGTCTGCACTTGCAATTTTCAGAAAGAAAAAAACAAAACTAAAAAACATGCTTTGCTTCAAGTATACTGACTTGGTGTGTGATGGAAACAAAGCTAGAGCTAAATCTGTACTGCGACTTTTTACTGTATTTCAAGTTTGTGATGCGTTTTTGTTTCTTTTCAGTATTTTGTGATCATGTCCATGCATTTTTGAATAAAATGTGGTCAATAGAAGGTCCAGTAGTCACTACAAGAAAATCCCTGATATCACCCATTGTTGTGTTTAATGACAAAAACTCAAATCTGGCACAAATCCTGGGAATGACGTCCTTATAGCTCATCCTTCTTGCAGTCTCCACTCTGAATCAGTTTCACTGTGTCAGAAGGTCTCACCATCATCCATGCATACTTGCACAGCCGCTCCTTGTTGCAGTCTTTTTGCCAGTAGATGACATTTCTGCGATTCAGATTGGCGCCGGCGCAGGCGTCGTACCACCAGCCTCCTCCCGGCACCCCTTGAAACTCCAGTTTGGCACAGTTCTGGAAGTAGTTATCATTGTCTCTGTCTTTAGTGGTGAATTTCTGGTTGTCATGGAGATAGTTCTCTGTATCCAGCGTCAGAGCGTCTACGGTCGTTCCCTCAAACAACCCCAGTCTCAGTCTATAAGCTGATGCTTCATCCTCCACCAGGAATGGATCATACTCTCCCATCTTTGTGACAGCATCTTGGTCCACAAGTTTTATTCCTAGTTTATAGCGTGCAGGCCCACGGGTAAGCTGATGAAGGTAGTCATTCCCAAGCCAATGATCTCCAGTGATAAAACCAAAGCCTTTCTTATATTCCGCCCAAGTGCAATCAAAATTCACACTGCTATTCACAGTAATGTGCTGCACCACGGTCCAGCCTCCCTCCTGCATGGCACAGTAGGCCACAATGGGGGAGTCCCCTGGTTGGATCAGGTACACTCCGTCTCTGGCCCGGCCTGAAGAGGCCATCAGCATTTCATAGCAGTCTCTGGGCAGCACTGTTGAGCAATTAAACATCAGTCATATCAATCAGGGCAATCAGAATGACTTTATAGCTAAGAATTAGGCAGGTTTATCATATACATCACACATCGAGTCTATTACTCCATTACCAGCTTTTTTGATAATTACCACATATTTGTTTTGTCTTCATTTAGTACAAAAAGGTTTAACGTGTGAAAATGACAGTTATTTCACAAAGTTTATGTACTGATCCTCGACTCAGTGGAGTAGCTTTCTAAATTCTGTAATATTATCGTGATTGAAATGTGAAATTTAAATAACTTAAACAAATTACAAGCTGCTAGTAGGTGAGCTTTTCAGCTGCACATTCGTTTTGAAGTCTTCAAAAGGAGACGCAGAAGCTTTGTTTGCTTTTCCCAGTTTTTACACCAAGCTAACTAGCTTGCTAACATTAGCGTCTAGCTTAGAGAAACAGAACCGCCCCCCAACTGTTTTTCAAATTGCCAAACAACTTCTTTAAACCCAATCCATGCACAATTTGGTTATGTCTAATTTAAGGACCCCTCAGGTGTTCAGTGAATAGTTGCGGTCTGGTACAAACAATGCAGGTCAGGAATTGTAGTGATGTCTGAAAATTTGCTTACCTTGTATTACTTTCCACCCAAGGCATGATTAGATTTAAACACAAGTGCTAAAAGTCTATAAAAAAATCCAGTACTTTATGAAAATGATCATTTTATTTATTTGAGGGACAAAATATCAGATCTTCTACTTTTGGAATCTGGTTTATTGTGCAGCTGTTGTGCAGCAATAAATAGCTTTAAATAAATTTACACATGGCCCAGATGGACTACAACATGTCCAAACCATCCTACTCCTTCAATTGTGCCTTGGAAAACATTTTTATGATGTCATGTTTCTTTTCTTCAAAGATAATCTTTCTAATATTACCAACAACCTTACGTGAACAGAAAGCAGACAGGCAGAAATGTTGCTTTGAGAGAGCCGTGGCTTTCTGCTTGCAGCACTTGCAATGCACACTGCTCTTGTTCACTGTTCTCCTGATAATTTTCTTAAGAACATTGATATTAACCAATGTGAGAGAGGCCTTTACTTACAAATCACACTCTTGGAATAAAGTCTGCTGATCTGCTTTACATGGACAGGGTAACAATTCTGTCCAACATTTCTGAATGTGAAAGGACCGTCTGTCTGATCACATTCAAAAAATATGTTTCTGTACAAAATAATTTCTCAATGTTTCCCAGGTAAGCACAATAAAACATTGCTTTTCTAAAAGTTTTCTAATAGATTGCCTTTTAACAATGCACAAATAACCTCAGAGGACCTAATGCTTATCATCAGTGAGTCAATAAGCGATTTGGATCTAGAGGTTGGAATTAAACTCACATCCACAAGAGTAATCTTCACAGATAATCACAGATATGAATGTATTCAGCATTTAAAAAAAATCAAATGATTTTCCAGACTAGTGTTTTGAAAATTCTCCCAAATCATGTTCAGCTTTTGTCCAAATCCACAACTGAAACAGACAGGAAAGAAAAGTCAAACAGGAAGTGAAAGCCTGCATAAATAAATACCTCTCATTCCACGGTTCAGGACCAATTTATGCTCATCTGGTGAAAGGAGATTTAGGTTTTCAGCTTGGAGATGCTCCATGTCAAGTCCAGTCACACTAAGCAGCAGCAAAACCACTGCTGGCGACAGGCATCTCAAATACTTCATCCTTTACTTTTTCTGTGATCAAACCAACAGCATTTTTTTAGTGATATGAGCTGATGTAACAAATACAAAACTCTATCCATCCATCTATTTTCCTCCGCGTATCCAGGCCGGGTCTCAGGGGCAGCAGCCTAAGCAGACAACCCCAGACCTCCCTCTCCCCGGCCACCTCCTAATACAAAACTGTGCTGAAGAAATATAAAATCAAAGCGCTTACATTAAGTAGAGCCACCTGTGTCCTGAAACACAGTGTAGAAATGTGTTGTCTGTACCAGAACCGTCTCCCACTCTGTATTTGTCTCCTCTGATCGAATGACAAGCAGCAGAAACACAAACACAATGGCCGACAGCTGAGTTCGGATTGAGAGACTGAATTGCAGTGCCCGTGCCTAGCTAGAGTTGGACTTTATCCTCAGGTTCACCTTAAAATGATAGACACCAGTCCTCGACTTATCTGTGCAAAGTGAGATAAAACCCACATTTAAACACATATCTCTGCCTTACTTAAATCACTTCAACTGTGAATGAGGTTTAAAGTCCAGCTGAGACTGAACTCTAAAGGTTCAGCCTTTGCTCATTTCACTCCTCCTCCTATTGAGTGTTTTTGTGAGTTAATTGGAGTGTGAAAGCCCCTGATCTCAACTGGTGTTTGCCCTCTGCTTCAACACAAGCCTATTATCTTGATTTATATCTAACAAGCGTTGTGTTCTGCTACAGTACTTAACGTTGGTGATTCTGTAACCTCCTGTATCATTAGTAGTTTAGACCCTTGTTATTTGTTGGACACTGGGATATGTATGAGAAAAAAAAACTGCCCCATAGGACTTGTATATATCCAGAAGTATTAGAGTAGTACACAGAGTACGGTTTCATTTTTGAGTTAGCACGCTGCACAGAACTGAAGCATGTTCATTGCATTTTACACATAGAATTGATTAAATGACCTCTTTTTAAATTCTGATCTCTTTTATTTCTTTATGTCATGTAACATCCATCAGTCTTTCCTCCCCATGTGAATTCTGCTGATTGTTTTTGCCTTCAAATTTTACCCATTTCAGAAGCATAAACACTAAAGAGCCAGAAACATCTGGTTCTTTAGTGTTAGTTGACCTTTTTCAAAGAGTGTTGCTTGTAATCTGACAGTTTAGTTCAAGAGTAGGGGAGACCGGGGATAGTTGTAACGTGGGTCAGTTGTAACACTTCCAATTTCTCCAATCAGGGCTAAGTTTCAAATGATGTGATTAATCCTGTGCATGCCCAACTCAGTTGTGCTATCACATGTGAAAAATCAGCACATTTTGTCAAACACAAACAATTTAACATGAAAAAAAGTAATTTGTATGCCAAAAATTAAGTTTTTCTACTTTATTTCAATTTCTAATAGCATTATCTGCTTTGCAGTTAAACTCATCAAACTTAAATTATGTTATTTGTATGTCTATGGGGATATATTCTGTGTAAGTCTTTAGTGCTAATGTTTTAGCCGTTGGCTGTAATGTTAGCTAGTTCATGGCTATAGGAGTCTGGGTTAGTTGTAACAATAATGCAGATGTTACAACTTACCACACTATTACTTTAACTTATATTAAACAAGTTGGGGCAACGACATCAGCAGAGAGAGGTTCACTGGTCGCATTTGTATATGCGGTTAATGCCATTGGCAACACAATTCCTCCACTGTTTGTGTTCCCACACATACACATTCTCACACTGTGTCAGAGATGGACCAGTAGGAAGTACTGGTAGTGGAAATAAATCAGGATGGGTGCAAGAAACAGATTTCCTCATCTTTCTGAAGCACTTTGCAAACCACACCAAGGTAAGCCATGATAAAAAGTAATGGAATTGCGATGCTGGTGAACAACTACATTTTTTCAGCTTCATTGTTATGTTCAAAATTGGTGCAAGAGTTGTAGGTTATAATGCCCACTGAGCCAATGAGGCCAAACGCAAGGAAGACCAACCAAAATTAATGAAATATTCAGTTGCAGAAAATTCCATAATTTGTCTTTTTTGGGGGGTTGGAATATGTTCAAAGTTAGATTTCTGCATTCTGTCACACACACACATAACTACATAAATGGCTCTAAGTGCATTCATGTGTTGAATAAACAAAGATTACATGTTAATGTTTTGTTAGTACCCTTATTTCATTGTGTTACATTTCACCCCAGGATATGTTACAACTAACCCAGACTATGGGGTTAATTGTAACATTTCACTCTTTGTGTTTGAGGCCATACCATGCAATGGGTAATTGTGCTGCAGAGAAAATAGCTGCACTATTTAATAGCCGAGACATGTAAATACTTTGCATTACATTTTGAATCCACTACCTTAAAAGAGCTCCAATTTACAGACAGAAATGTCAAAAATGTTACAACTATCCCCGGTCTCCCCTAGTTCAACTTAAGGTAAAGACAGTCATATACAGTTTTACGGAAGATGCAATTGTTGTTTTTGCAGCCATAAAACAGAAATATTAGTGGCATCCCTTTTTAGTGTTTTTGTAACATATCATTATAATATCAATCACAAATGACAAAAAAGTGTTAATCATTAATGAAGCAGTTAAAAGGACAAAAATCTTACAGTCATCACAATATCTGCGTTGTGAAAATAAGTGGATAATTATTTACAAAATACTACTTTGCTACTTAAGAGAGAAATTATCGGCCTTGTCACACCATTGCTGTTGTAGACATTGCTCAATTCTTTAGTTGCTTAAGCTGCTCTGCAAATACATCCAGCCCACACTAAGAGCCAGTCAGTGCAAACGTCAGCAGCTACTATGAATAACACTTTCAAAACTAAGGAGACTGTTCATGCGCCCTGAGGCGAATAAAATTGAATTGAACTGTTAACGGAGAACGATGCGTTCAGGATCTTCACTGCTGACATGTGAGTTTAGACAGGAAGGAATCGATGACCTAAGGGGCAAAAAGATGTACATAAAATGCAAAAACATAAACACACACATATATACACATATAACTAACAGTGTTAAATTCTGCATGTTTACCTTTGCCATGTCTCCTGCAGGTCCTGGAACAGACTTCAAAAAGGGTTCCTGCTGCCACAATTCCCATAACTGCTGATTAAAAACTTGAAAGTTTCTGCAACAAAGGAATAAATCATACAACTCTGGCAAATTAATGTCAAAAGATTGTGCTTTTTTTTTTTTAATTAAAAATAAATATATTAAACTTACTCATCCAGCAGAGAGTTTGTTGAGCCACTGAAGCCACTATCTTTTAGATCCTCCCACCAGTTTTTTAAAACTGAATTTACCCACTTTAGGCCAACAGTAAGATGCCTATAAAAGAAAATACAAAAAATAATTATCCTGCTGCTAAACACAATGTTATTGTACATGTGTAAAGTGTTTTATTCAGAAGGATTACTCACTCTTCATATGGACTGCTGAGGACTTTGCCAACTAAAGGAAAGAGGTCGACACAACAGCCGATGGTTATCTTTGAAGAATCCTCATCAATGCTGCAGGGAAAATATAAAAATTATTGTAGTAACACTATAATCTCAGTGTTACTAGGATATTTGCAAAACTCAGTGCTCACCATTTGCTTATGAGCGGGAGAAAGTCAACAAACACACCAGTATCTTGGATACTGTACAAAAAATATGATGTAATCAAACTTTGGAAATACTAGCAAACAAGCATTGGCGCATGTTTGAAAGCAGCCGCACGGCGCACACCTCAGAAAGTATGTCAGCAGCTCTCCAACATTTCTCTGCCACAACGTTAAAGCCACTTTGAGTCTTAGATTTCTTCCAAAAAGCACGTCAGTCAGCGTGTTGTGATCCCTCGTGAGCTGGAAAACATAGTCAGCTTTAAGTAGTTTCAGCTGCGTGTTTGCAAGAAAAGTAATTCATAAAACAATGCAAACGTCTTACTGACCTCAGTCAGTACACAGTAGTCAGCCTCTTCACAACCAGTTCTATCAGTTCCTTGGTTGTTATTGATATTATTGACATGAAATGGGAAATCCCAGGGGTCCATACTGAAAATATCCTGCTGTGTGCCCTGCAAGACTTTTGTTTCATTTTCCTTGTTTGGAGCATCACAAGTTCTCCCAGACCCAAGCTGCTTTCTTCGAGCCACAGTCAGATGATGAGTCTTCCTTTTACATGACACTACCCGCTTCACTCTGCCTGGGTTGTTCCCAGAGCGGCTAACCGGGTATCTGGATGGGGTAAAATTCCAAATATAGCTTTTAATCAAAAACAAATGGCTGTAAAAAAATGCAAAACAGGCAGGAAATACCTCTTTTTGTTGCACTCTTCATTTGCAGCATCATCCGCCTGAATTTAAAAAGACAAAACATGGCGATGCACAAACACAGCTAGAGGCATAAAAAGCACCAGGAACCAGAAATAGATTTGTGCAACATAATGACCAACCCAGCTCACCTGTTTTGTGTTTCTCCCTTTAGGATAGCTCACTTTGTACTGTGCTGCATAATGATGCAAGCGATCCTCAACATTTTGGCTCTCTGCATCTTCAGTGTTGGGGTCCATTATATCTAAAAAGAAAGGATATATGAATGAGTTAACACATTTATAAACACGACAAAATACATACATACCTCACTGAACCTTAGAGCCTTTGCCTGAAAATCATCTAAGATCAACTTAATGTATTATTTATATAATTTTTGCTCATTTCCTAACTTTTACCATTTTTGTAAGACAAGATAAAAACTTTTAAGGCGATTAAAAAAATGCATATCACAGGATTTTAGAGGTTAACAGTGTATGAATCTTGTGTTTCTGGCCATAAATGGCTACACATTGTGGACAGTGTAAACATTATCTTGTCCCCACAACATACGGGCTACACATGTCCAAATACACCGTTTACCACTGCAAACAAAGTAAGATAGTAATAATACATTTTTCCCAGTAAATCAATCATTAATTATTCATCTAATATTCTGTTTATAACGCGACACGCTGAAAAACAACATCTCCCACAATCCACTCGGCCATTGTTATCGTTCTGCACATGACGTGGTCAGGAAGCGCTCTCCAGCCAAAACAGCTGGTTGAGTTTAGCTTAGCTGTAACGTTTTGAAGTTTTTATTTTTCTGAATAAATGTAATTTATTCAGAACAGAAGTCGTTTGCGCTTTTGGAGACGATCATTCACTGCCTTTAGCTTAACTGTAAGTGTTGTACAGAGGCATGAATTTCTTTGTTTCCTATTGCACTTAATGCAAAGTATTAGCTTTGAATTATCGCTAACAAGTAATTAAGCCAGGTAGCTAACAGTCAGGTAGCTAACAGCTAACCAGACAAAAAGAAAGAAGCTTTTTAATTGTGTTCCAACCAGCGGTCGAGGAAATACATGTGAAAATAAATGCGTCACAGCATTTAAAGTGAAATAAATAAACAAACCTGTAAGCGTTCACAGTAAATATGATGTACTCACTTTGCGCTGCTTCTCCAAACAGAGATATGACAGTTAAACACTTTGATTCTTTTTACGCAACTAGCCGGCGGTACCGCCCATCATTGGAGAATAAAGCAGCCTATTCATCATTCAGCTGTTGGACTGTGCACCCTCTATCGGCTATTGACACAGTGTTGGTGCACGTTTCACAACCAAAACACACAGCTAAGAGAATCGTCAATGATCAGCCTAACTGACAATTAATGTAACTGATAGATCAGATCAGCTGGTATAGTAGATTTTGACTCAATTAAAAAGCACGATTTTGTCTTCATGGGCTGTGACACTGATAGTGTCTTTGTTCTGGTAAGTCCAGCATAGCAGCTGCTTGCCTTTGCATTTAATTGATCTGAGGCAAGCCATAGCATGTGAGCTTACCTCTTCTGTCTTTCACTGCAGTATTGCACAATGAAAAGCAACATCACATGCTTTTATTGTCACATCATCTATTTCTAAACTTGTTGCTGACTCTGCTGTTTTGGTTCTGCAGTTTCATGGGCTGAATGGAGGTTAACTGATTTGGACATACTCAACAGAGACCAAAACACAGTATGTGACTTTGTTTATCCTAACTACTCAGCATGTGTAAACCTCCCCTGAGGTCATGTCATTTACTGGAAGGCTTTAAATATCGTCAATATTTCCAAATGTTTTTATACTAGTGCCTTTAGAGTCATGTGATTTTTGTTATGAGAAGTCGGAGATCATGTGATTCAAGTGTGTGTGTGTGTGTGTGTGTGGCTTCTTTAATCAGACGTTTGTTCCCTGAGGTCCAGCATTAAAATGTCGCCTGTTCACGCTGCCTGTGCTTTGCTATTTGCTGCACCCCTGCTGGTGCTCAGTGTTCCTCCTATTTGGACCCAGCCAGAACAGGTGCACCTCTCCTATGGAGGTAAGTGTTTGACCTTTTCCACCTGACACATGTGGGATACAGTTTTTCCCCTTGGTCAAAGGAGCTTGCAAAGAAAAGCGTCTGGACTTCTTTAAGTTGCTTGAAGACGTTTCATCCGAGAAGCTTCTTCAGTTCTAAGGTCAAATGGTGGGGACCCACACCCAGTTTCACACCTTGGCTCAGGCGATTAGAGGATCATCAGGGGGTCCTTTTGTCCCTCTTTGGGGGGAAACTCCCACTAGGTTTAAATCTGGGACTCTCCACCATTTGACCTTAGAACTGAAGAAGCTTCTCGGATGAAACGTCTTCAAGCAACTTAAAGAAGTCCAGACGCTTTTCTTTGCAAGCTCCTTTGACTACGATGACCTGGATGACTGAGAACCTTCACAGACATATTTTTCCCCTTTGAAATACACACAAGTATCCAGGTCACTTGCAGATTTACAGATGTTTTGTACAAATTGCTCAATATTCTGTTAACTGACTACATCTGACTTTTTTTCAGGCAGGTTCACAGAAATATTCCCTGACTGTATTTTTTGTCATGTAGGTTGAGGACACCGTTTAATTACCTAAACTTCCAAACCTGTATCTAATGCAGCATAAAAACCCTTTTGTTCTTTTCTTATGAAGGTGAAACATGTGGTACTCATTATTGAACTGATGTCTTTATGCAAGTACCTGGCCAACTCAAGTCTGCCTTTATAATGCTTCATCTTGCCAGCAGCAAGATCAAAAGTTCCACTCTTGTAAAGTCAGCTTTTTCACATCAGCATCTTTTGGCTTTAATAAATGCACCAGTAAGTGTATCCAATGTTCCTGTCAGACAAATCTGCATCACATTTCAAATAAATGGACTTTTCTTCTTCAGGAATGCCAGGCACTATGGTAGTGACCTGGACAACCTTCAATGAGACAGAGAGCAAGGTGGAGTATAGCCTTCTGGGGGCTCGGCTCTTTGAGATGAGCGCCATAGGACACGCGACTCTGTTTGTTGACTCGGGAACGGAAAAGAGGAAGATGTTCATTCACAGGGTCACACTCAGAGGCCTCAAACCGGCAGCTTCGTATGGTGGGTGGAGTTTTTATATAGCTGACATTAGGGTGGCTGTATCTGTAGGTCCTTTATTAATTAGATGGTTGGTGGTTTGATCCCTAGCTGCTCCAGTGAGTATGCCTAAAATACTGAAACCCACCTTGGTGTGTGAAGGTTAGATAGAAAGCACTTAGGTAGAAAAAATGCTTGCACGTATGGATGAATGAGGGATGTTATATAAAGCTTTACTTTAAGTACTCATGTAGAGTAGAAGAGCACTCTATACAAACTAATCTATTCTCCATTTAGCTTTTGGCTCTCACACCATCTCATGGATCACTTAACTGTGAAACTTTTTTCCTACATTTTTTTCCAGTCTACCACTGTGGCAGTGAAGAAGGCTGGAGCGACGTGTTCTTCTTCACTGCTCTTAATGACAGCACTACGTCCAGTCCCAGGTTTGCTTTTTATGGTGACCTCGGCAATGAGAACCCCCAGTCTCTGGCTCGACTGCAAAAGGAAACTCAGCTCGGAACGTACGATGTCATCTTACACATAGGTAACTTCTACCCTTCTAGATATTTTATCATTCATCATTGTAAAAGAGGCATTAAGTTATATAAACCGCAGCTTAAGGCATTAGTCATCCACAGCTTGTATTAACATAAATCAAATCAATTAAGCCAGCTGACATCCGACAGAGATATCTAATGAGGAGGCAATATATCATTGTGGTAATTACTGTAATTACCATAATAACACATAGTCATCATTTGCACTTATTTGCTTTGAGCATTATGGGATGGATTCTGGTCACTAGCCTGCTATTCATCACTTCACTGATTAAACTGCAGAGTGTAGGTTTTTGTTGTGCCAAAGAACCTAGTTTTGATTCACTGGATCGCCAGCTTTTATAATCTCTCCATTTTTAATAATAGGAAATAATGTTTCTTACCTTTTTATTTCTCCTCAATGTAAACACTAAGTGAACTACCTCTCCCGCTGGTTCAAGAAGGCACAGCAGTACAATTTGCAACACAACTTGCTGAGGGGGTTAATAATATATTAGTTCTTAAATATAGACATCTGAGTGATCTTAATGCTGTGAAGTCATAATGTATGAATAATGGGTGAAGCAGTGCATTTAGTTATTTTGTACCAGTCAAATGTCATTCATAGATTTTGTGTTTGTGTAATATTGGTAATATTAAAAGTGGGGAAAAAAACCTTTACCTCACATTTTGCAATATTTCGCTAGATATTCTATTTGGTACAGTGACATCAAATATCAATATTTTGTTAAATAATTCACGAACAAGAACGCTCATGTCATGCACCACCAACCTGAGAAAATGTTACATTAAACTGGTTCAATCAAAAAACCATCCTCCTAATTCAGAGCAAGCTAATGGCTCAGAAACAAAAACACAAGTATCAATTTTTGTGAAAAAAAATCACGAAAGAAAAAAGGAAAATGCATGAAAATCATCAAATAATAATCAACCAATCCTTGAAATCTAGTTCCTCCAATAAAAAACAGTAAAGTGTAAACTTTACTGTTTTAAACATATTGGCCTTTAAGTTGACATTTCTTGTTCTTGAGTTAAAAAGAGTCAGGATTTCTAAGGATCATCTGAAGTTTAAAGTGAAAGAGAGCAGCTGTTGACAAATGGCGCTTTATCACAAGCAGTTACACAAAGTTAGAGATCAGCAGATTTATGTACATCTCTGCTTCAAATACCAGTTTACATTTTTCAAGTGTGATGACTGATGGCTTAAAATGGTTTATTTATACTTTTACAATAATTCTGTCATCGCTGGACATGTTTGCTGTTGTTCAACATCTAAATCACCAAACTGTCGAAGCAGTTCTTGTAAAGACTGGTGCAGCGATCGTGTCTGTGCCGGGAATAAGAAAATAGAGAGAAACTGTTTAATTTAGTTTCCCATAATAACAGAAAGCAAGGAAAAGCAAGATGATGTAATCCCCCGTGAAACTATAAACTGTCATTTATACATTTTGGGGTTTTGATGATAGGCACAGTCAGACTAGTTGTCTCCCAGTTTCTAGCTGCGTTGTGGTTTTAGCTTCATTATGTTTAGCTTCTTTATATCTAACACTAGAAACGAAACAGCAAAATGCCAAAACTACGTAAGAGTTCAGCTCTCTTGAAATAAATTCTGACAATATAAATCTAGTGAAGCTGATTAGATGGTACTGCTTGGGGAAACTTAATCTGCACATCTTGTTTTTACATTATGCTGGCAAAGAGTGAAATCATGTAAAAGATTCTAATCTATAGATTTTATGTGCTTGTTTTACAGGAGACTTTGCCTATGACATGCATGAGGTAATTTACCCTTCTATCTTTCCAGTCTTGTGAAATGTGATCAAACCTGCACCTAGTTTCAATTAAGGTCACTGACAGCAAAGTTCTTATACTCTTAAAATCACTCTGATACATCCCTGATTCCAATAAGACAGAAGAGATAAGCCACTTTACCTTTCTCTACTGCACACCACTGTTTGTCCTCAGGGCATGTGAGAGCTTTCAGCTGTGGTTGGGACATTAGCATTGCTGTGAAACGCCTTAAGCCCGCAGTGAAAGATGAGAGTACGGATTGTGTCGCCCAAGTATTTCATGAATAAAAGTGGTGCTACTCAAAACCACAGATCTTAAGTCCCAATAACATATTGGCTCATATGAAATCCTCACAGCTGTCACCTTTCATATTAGAGGACATAACCTTGTCTCGGATGCTAATATCATTTTCCCTTAAATAACTTTGTGCGTTATTAATGCTGTTTTTTAATAGGGAGAGAATGTAAAATGCAATCATCAGGCTGCTGCAAAAATTAATAACCATAATTCATCTGAGCTGTGTTCTCAGCTGGAATGTGCAGGCACCACCTGCGGCTTCGCTGATATTATAAATAGAAAAACAGAGGGAGAATTTAGCCTGAAAGGTCGTTAATGGCTGTGGCAGGTAAAAGCCATCAGAGGAGAAATGAACCGCGGTGTGCTTTTAAAGCACCGCAGACAGTATTGGGATATTTAAGACGAACTCTTCAAGTTCCATTGAGGTTTATTTGGTAGCCTGTGCTACGTTCCTGAAGCATTCTGGAAAATGGACTGAATGTGCAAAAATGAACACTGTCTTAACAGGAAGTTCTTTGACATCATGTTTAATGGCTCAATGACACTGTGTGATTCCAGGATAATGCCAGGATTGGAGACGAGTTCATGAGGCAGATCGAGTCCATAGCTGCCTACGTGCCCTACATGACCTGTCCCGGCAACCATGAAGCTACATAGTAGGTGAAATTCAACTGAATCTCTCTGCTGTCTCTCTCATTCATACGATGCATCCATAGGTGGAAGTCAGGCACACGTTCATTACAAAAACACGTTCTTTCTCACACAGCATCTGTTTGTCTGCTGTCTGCCTTCAGCTCTGTTTTTCTTTTTCTTTATATTTGCACCACATTCTGCTCACAGAGCCAGGAGTGTAATTAATGGGTTTTGGACAGAAAAACAGCAGTGCATGCTATATCTCAAGGCTAGCCCCATCAGCTGCACTTTTTCTTCTGCAAAATAGAGAGCACACTCGGTTAGTCCTGAAAAGTCTTTACTGTACCGTTTGAACAGATGGGAGCTATTTTTGTCTCCGAAGTCTGGAGCAGCATTAGGAGCCACCAAGTTCTAAACAAGTCAACACTGTCCAAAACTAACATTAGTCTGACTGGGAATCATCAGCTTAATATCTGTTTTTGAGTTTCCAGAGATGGCCTGCGGTGGTGGGAACTGTCAGTATTTTCACTCACGGTTACCAAATGTGCTCTTTGCATCTGAGTGTGGGAACTTATCTGGATGAAAACACAAGACAAAGCCTTAGTTAAATGGTAAAATCTTAAATTAAAGTAAACTATTTCATAATTTTTCAAACAAAACCCTGAAACATTGCTTCTTGTAGCTTCTTAGATGTCAGGTTTTACAGCTTTCCCTGATTTTATCTATAACACTTTAGTAAATCACATATAATAAAGGCTTTTGTGCTGTTTTGGAGATACCAAGCAGTCTGAAGGAGTCAGCTTGGGTTAAAGAAACTGTGCAGTAAATAGTCAGTGAATGTTTTAGAGCAAAAGAGCCATATGTAATAAAATAATCTGCAGATTAATTGATGATAAAAAACCCCCCAGCTTACAGTGCGACTCTACATGCAATCATGTATGCATAGATATTATTCAGTGGGTTGCCCCCCATTAGCTTCATAATTACAACTTGACAATTCTCCCTTATAAAATAAAAAAACACATTATTACAATATGTCACTTAACTGTTTCAGTACATTAAATTACACATTTATTAGTTATAGTTAAAGTCAGACTTCTATAGACATTCATATGGTTTTTATCATGAGGATCAGCAGCGAATGGATCCCTGAATTCCAACAACATCTGCTGGAGTTAGAAACTTTCAGTGGTGTCTGATCCTGCACCATAATATTTACTTGCCGCTTCTATACGGGGACCGTTCTCACTCTCTTGGCTTTGCCATGTGTAATAGGACTACTGTCTGCCTCTTTATTAAGGAGCTGCTAACAGTAGTCTCTTTTTCTTGGCGCTGCATCCCGACATAAGAACCTGATATCAAAAACCAGCTCGGTGCATTACATAACCAGAAATGCAGCTCTCCCCCCCGCCCCCTCTTCTTCTATACCTAAATATGTGTTTCGTTCTGTGGTGTCGTTCAGAATCCAAGTATACCCAGCAGCTGGGCCCTGCTTTTCTTCCTCACTTTCTGTTGTGCTCCGTCTCACTGTACTTCTCTGTTACTCTCGCTTTCCAACCTCAAAACCTAATGAGTTAAAGGCGATTAAAACGGAGCCGACCACAAAGGTTTTCAGTCAGCATTCCAGCTGCATGAGAACAGCCGGTCCACGGAAGATGCTAAGGCCCCAGTCAAGGCTGTCTTTGTTCACCAAGATGAGCACGTGGTTCAGCAGACCAACGGTCATCATCTGAAACAATGATATGCTCCATGAATATTACAACTGGATCCTTTAAGTTGTCATACTGCCTGGATTTAGCCCATCAGATGATGAAAGGAAAGAGTTGACGAGCAGGGAAAATCTTACTGGGCCAGTTGAAGCAGACGGGTTGTTCTGAATTTGACATCCAGATTTCTATCTCAGTGTTAATTTAAAAAACCCACACATTTAGCTGGAAAGATGACAATCTGACTTAGAATGACTCACATTTTTTGCTGAACTCCTATACAGATCAATGACACAAATGAACGCTTGTCATGTCTGTGCTAAATTACATTTCCACTGCTGAACTACAGACTTGATAGCTTGTTTTTGATTTAGTTTCAGCCAGTGAATACATTTCCTGTATGTCTAAAAATCCAGTGATTCAAAACTAAACAAAACAGAACAAAAAACCTTTTTCTGTGTTCCCAGATCCTTAAAATGCCTGCTGATACCATTTTTAGCCACAAGATGGGAGTATGAACTTATAAGATAAGATAAGATAAGATAACCTTTATTAGTCCCACACGTGGGAAATTTGTTTTGTCACAGCAGGAAGTGGACAGTGCAAAAGTTATGACGCAAAAATTAGAATACAATAAGAATAAATACAGTACACAGCTGTACAGAATAGAATAAAATAATATACTATATACAGTAGAATAAAATAGAATAAAAATATACAATAAGATAAAAATAGAATACGAATGCTATATACAACTGAGTAAAAATACAACGATGACAGAAAGGATTATTGCACTTAGTATTATTGCATATGTATGGATGTGTGTGCTTGATCAGTTAAAGTCTTTATTATGGAGTCTGACAGCAGTGGGGAGGAAAGACCTGCGAAATCTCTCCGTCCCACACCGTGGGTGCCGCAGTCTCCCACTGAAGGAGCTGCTCAGTGCTGTCACAGTCTGCTGCATGGGGTGGGAGATGTTGTCCATCAGGGATGACAGCTTAGCCGCCGTTCTCCTGTCACTCACCACCTCCACTGGGTCCAGAGGGCATCCTAGAACAGAGCTGGCCCTTCGGATCACCCTGTTCAGTCTCTTCCTGTCCCCAGCAGAGATGCTGCCGCCCCAGCAGACCACGCCATAAAAGATAGCACCACACCATATATTATATATATTATATTAGGACTCTTCCTTATTCACCACAGTGATCACATTTGGCTGTGAAATTTCAATCACAACAGATTTGTTTGGGATAAAGAGCTCATCCTTATGCTTTTACGTTAGGGTGAATGACTTAAGTAAAGATTTTTTTGTATTATCTATACTAAAAGATGAAAAAATGTCCTTCATATAATAACTTTGAAATAAAGTTCGTACCTATAGCTATTTTTAACATTTTAAAGGTGCCATCTGTAGGATCAGCCTGCCATTGTGCACATGAAATGATGTTGAAACAAGCGGCTCACAAACTGACCTTTGCTGGGTTATCATGCTGACCATTTAAACCTGACCTCGGTGCCCACCCAAACTACAGGTGACATTACTTTAAGACTTATTCAGCATTAGTTAAGAGCTCTGTGATCCTCCTTTTGGGTCCTGAATCCTGGCCTTTAACCTCTGACCCTGCTGCTCTCAAGTTACCCCTAACTCAACATTACCCCTAGCCCTACATTAAACTTGTCAATTCAGGGATCTGCTACCCTACTCTGGCTGCTGCCGAGGAAATTGCCTCTTTTTCCCACCTCCCCTACGTAAGATAAGAAAATAATTGTTCCCATCACCTTGCTTAGTTAATGGCCTGTTGAGAAGACTGGCTCCTGCCTTCTAAATTAAAAACTGTGAAAAGAGTCTGACAGATTGGAGTCTGGGAGAGCTTCCCATGAAATATTTTTTTTAATTTTTACTCTTTTGCGTTGTAAAATTTGGAGATGCTGGTTTGATAGTGTTTTAGCATCTCTCGAGTTTCCAATTAGTATGTGTCTGTTTCATGTAGTGCAATGAACAGCGATGGACTGATCACTTTAAGTGTCCGGCTATATCTAGATCAATAAAAACCGCCATGACTCGGTGGTGAAACCACTGCAGGACTACCTCAAAACTGGATTCCTCTGATGACTGCTGGATGTAAAATTACAGTCTTCTTTTAAAACGATGTCATGGTTTTAAGAGAGGTATATTTAGAGACATGTTCTTGATTGACAGCTGTGGCACTCTCGGTCATGGTGGCTCCTACTCGCTTATCCCATGTCCGGCTCCACCCAAGCTCCCTCATGTTGACCAGAGTTTGATTATCTGGCTCCACTTGCTGACCATGATTTTAAGCCTCAGACTATTCCATCACTAAGCTATAGGTTGATGTCACAGAGGCTACTTTGCGTTTCTGCCCAGCCTTTAATTTAGAGAGGGATCCTCTGATAGCTTGCATGTAGCAGTGTTTATAGTTCCTTTAAATATCTATGACCTTCCAGGAGGTCTTAGAGGTTGATGGTTGTTTTCAACCGATGAGGTATAACTCCAAGTCTTCTGCCAGGTTTAGATGACAAATGAAAAAGCACATAAATCAAAAGAACTGCACCAAATGCAGGGGCTTTTTTTCCACGAACAGCTGGTTTATTGTATTTCAGAGAAAGCTTGGAATTATCTTAAATCTATTCTGAATGGATTGCAGTTTTTCCAGGCGCTGGTATAATCATCTCAAACTATGAGAAAGCAGCAGTTTGAGGTGCTAAGTGCTGCTTCTCATTTATTCAAGGAATGTAGAGTGCACGATCAGTCCATCTCATTGCGTTTCTCGCTATATTGTTTGTTCACAGCAACTTCTCCAACTACAGGAATCGCTTCAGCATGCCAGGCCAGACCGAGAGCCTGTGGTACAGGTAAGGGAGCTGCTTTAACAGCAATCAATTAATGCACCGAAGCAGGTGAACGAATACGAAAGCATGTCATTGCAAGCCCTGCACACACCACTCGTGATGAGTAATTCATTGTTTTCTAACAGCGGGCCCATGTGAAGTGTCATGTTAAGTGTGTCAAACGTCCTGCTGTATTTCAGTAAGCATTAATGAGTCAGCAGAGGAGTATAAAGCTCTCTTAGTATAGCTTACTTCTCCTATCTCACACACTGAGACTACACAAAGGAGCTATACATCTGACAGGTGTGACTCATCGCCCACCACAGGCCTCCTTCTGTCAGACAGTAAGATAATACAGTACATTGCTACACCACAGGCCAGCTGCCCACTCTCTGGGCAGGGCTGCTGGCTGAGAGCCTTCCACTCATGTGCACAGTTAGGAGGCAAAGAGAAACTCCATCCAGGCAACTGACTGCAACTGGAAACTGTTCATAACATTAAGCACACATGTACAGTGGCACTCTTCCATTAACCCTACAGCACGGACATGTAAGCACTCACAGTACAGTGCGGCCTTTTAAAGAGCAGTTTAGTCTATTTTATAACAACATGTGAGTGACGCAACGTCGTCTGGATCTCGGAGTATTTTTCACACTTTGCGGTTTAAAGTGAGACCTGCTCTTGCTTATCAGATGACTTTTAACACGCTTCCTCTCCTGGGTCAGTGCAGTGTATTATTTTAACAATGTCTCCGCAGCTGGAACCTGGGCTCAGCGCACATAATCTCCATTTCCACCGAGGTTTACTTCTATCTTGACTTTGGCCAGGACCTCCTCTTCAAGCAGTACGACTGGCTGGAGAAAGACCTGGAGGTTAATGACCACAACAATTCCATCTGTCCACTGTGGCTAAGTCCTTTCTTTTGTTCCCACACTTGCTTTGACCTCTTTTTTTCTCATTTTAAGACCAAGGTCATTTTATATCATTATAATATTCAGAATTCTCATTTCAGTGAAAGTAAGAGCATGTTGCTGAATTTGTTTCCCTGTTTTAACGTGGCACATGTGTGGCTCCACTTTTGTTTCATCTAGGAGGCCAACAAGCCCGAGAACAGAGCAGTGCGTCCTTGGATCATAACCATGGGGCACCGGCCCATGTACTGCTCTGATGATGACCAGGATGACTGTACTAAGTTTGAATCCTATGTATGTAAGAGTGTTGTCTGTTAATTTACTTACATTGCTACAGTGAGAAATGGTTTATATTATATAATAATTTTTCACAATTAATTGTGTAGGGCACTTATTAACCTTCCTGCCTTCTTGGGACCTTTTTGTGCCACTGCTATGTGTTAAATGGCTGCCATTTCCACTGTGTTCAGTGGAATATAACCAAACTTGCCACAGGATAGTTTTTACCTGTCAATGTTAATATTCCAGTGTGAATTCCTTAAATCAGCCTAAAATGGCTGAGCAGCAGAAATCCCCACACCCATCACCCTGGGGACCATTTTCTGCCCATTGACTTCCATTATAAACGCTATTTTTCAACCCCAAATTATCATCATATGATTTTATTTTTTCTTCTTTTCTTGGATGTCAATGAAGACTCAGGGCCTTGAAGTTTTAATTTTTAAATTGCAAAAAAAATGCAAAAAAAATAATGGCAGGTCAAAATGTATGTTGGTGCCAATCTTTGGTCCATCTAAAGGCCTACTTATAATGACAATCACATATTACTTCAACTGGTTTTTTGTGGAAATATTTAGTTTCGTTTTTTGGTTTTTGGGGCTTATAACACAGGGCGCTCATGTAATAACACTGGGATTTGAAGGGTTAAAACAACGAAAATATAATTAAAACTTTACATGAATATTTCAGGGAGAAGTAGTTTTACAAGGTTGGCTAATTTAAAGTGGAATAAAATATGGATATATGGTCTTTTTATGGCGTGGCTGAGAATGGTCCCTAGGGTGATGGGTGTGAGTTTTTTAAAGGATGGCAGGAGGGTTAATGTAACTCCCAGGCTGATGTTTTTATTGTTGGACTAGAGTAGCTTTGGATGATTTACAATCCCCACAGATAATACAGTGTGTGAAAGAAGATGTTTTAACTCCTTCGCTCCCCCTTTGAAGATTTTTTCTGATTGGTTGTCCTTTGCAAATACAAGATTGAACAAAACAGAAGTTGGGCAAGCCCGACTTGTGTTCCTCATATGACAATATTAAACATTCAGATTAATCTGAAGGCTGAGCTTTGGTTCACATAAGCTGGGCTCATTATTTAAACCTTTGACTATGTCTAAAATTTTATAGAAAAATGATCGAAAACATGTACAGACAGGCTGAATGTCTAGCTTAGTAAAGGGTGATAGTGCCACCCATACCAGTGCCTTGTGGGGTATGAGTGTGGTGTTGTTTAGCTAAATTCCAGACTCTTTACTAGTACTATTCTGTATTACCATATCGGTAATTCACTCTATAGGTGTGATGTAATTTTACTACTGCAAACGTCATGTTGTCATTACCTTAAAATACCGTGAGCCTTGGCTTTAAAGAAGCTGCTGTTAATTGGGAGCTGTGTTCCCGGTTATGTAAACAGCAGCATGTTTGTGTTGTTAAACATTTTATTTTTATCACATAATGTTATTTGCAGGATTTATTTTCACAGCCTTGCTTTACACTTAAATTGCCCCTGCTAGGAGACATGACAAGCATGTTGCAGACTGGCCAGTCCACAGAACCCATAAGCAGCACGGCGTGCTGGCATAATCACTGTAATTTGGAGCAAATAGTTTCCACCGGGGCTTGCTTCTCTCAACACTTGGCATTGTTGAGAGTGAGGCAGGCACAGGTAATGGATGCCTGCCAGATAGTGTTTCACCCAGCAGGTAGTGGTTTGGATGTTAATGTCAATTCATATTGTCATTATACCTCTCTCACCTATGTCTCAGGTCCGTCTGGGAAGGAATGACACAAAACCACCGGCTCCAGGTCTTGAGGATCTATTTTACCGTTATGGTATGCTACCTAGTCTGTGTGCTGCTAATGGGTGTTTAATATTGCAAATTTGCACACTTAGACTAATGTCCTAACAGCAGAGCAAACCAAACACCAGGCCTTCTGTCTGGCTGAAATGCTAACAGCCTGTTTTCAAAATGTTTTTCCTGTATTACGTTTCTCAGACTTTTCGCTCGGTTTTAATTATTTAATTTGTGATGAATCGCTGTCAGGTTTTGTTTCTCTGATCGTAAGGTTTTGTTGTTTGTTGAGAAATCTGCAAATTAAATAGGCACAGGTTCTGAGGAACTTTCAGTTGCACCACTGAGCTGTTTGTGTATGCTTCTCATCTATGAAAGGGTTTTTTTTTTCCCCCCACAGGAGTGGATGTGGAGTTGTGGGCACATGAGCACACGTATGAGAGGCTGTGGCCTGTGTATGGTGATAAGGTCAGCTGGTGCATTCTTACTTCACCCCATCCTTCATCCTTGCATTCCCCTGTTGTAAACTAGTGTTCCAAACTTATTGTGCTTTGCTCCTTGAAGGTATTCAATGGCAGCAGAGAACAGCCTTACGTGAACCCCAAAGCTCCAGTCCACATTATCACAGGCTCTGCTGTGAGTAGTTTCACGTCACTGTGTCACTGTTAACATTTTTGTGTGCAGGTCAGTGCGCAAAGTGACAGTGAAATCAACAGAAATGCCGTTATGTATGGTAAACAGCTCTGTCTGTGCAGCAGCTGGTCTGCTACATGAGTTTAGTACCATCTGTTGGTCTGGTTAACTCTTTTCTGATGTGGTGGTGAACAGTGCAGAGTACACTTTGTCATCCAACCACAGAGGGATTAGTCATTGGGATATTAAAATGCAGACAGACTCACACCGAGGCACAGCCGCAGTTGTAAATGTCAGAGTCTGAGGAAGGCATGTGGCTCCTATCTTAAAGGCTCTGTGTAATTCCTGGTTAATCTTCTGCAGGGCTGCAGAGAGAAGACTGACAAGTTCAATCCAAACCCCAAAGAGTGGAGTGCTTTCCGCAGCAGAGACTACGGCTACAGCCGTATGCAGGTGGTCAATGGAACCCACCTGTACTTGGAGCAGGTGTCTGATGACCAGGTGAGCACACGAGGAAGAATGTGTGAGTGCGATTCATTTTACGACCAAGGAATATTGCTCGGATGATGACAAAGACTTTTCTGTGTGTTCCAGAATGGGAAGGTGATTGACCGCATATGGGTGGTGAAAGAAAAACATGGCTTCTCTGCCCGGGTATGAAGACTGTCTTTCTTAAAGCAAATGCACTTTGAGCCCAAAACAAGTACTTTTTGCCTCCAAACCAATTATGCGGTGATCATAAAACTTATTCCTGCTCATTTGATTTCACTGAGCCTTGTGCAATTTTAAAAACACCTACCGTATTTTTTGGACTATAAGGCACACTTAAAATCCTTTAAATTTCTCAAAAATTGACAGTGCACCTCATAATCCGGTAGGCCTTATGTATGAATTCTGGTTGTGCTTACTGACTTTGAACCGATTTTATATGGTACACTGTGCTCAAAAATCTGTCAAAAAACGTTTTAGTACGATTTTGGTAAGCTACGAAGCCGCAACGCTTGATGGATTGTCGGAGCATTACGGCTACCATAGTCAGGAGCATTGTGGAGTAATCTGGGTCCAAAACTCCGTCTTCTTCAGGTCCCAAAGTCAAACGATCACTATGGCATTACTGAGAGTTGAAAACTGTCTAAATTCTTTCATCTTTAATAAAATGATCAGCGTTGCTGCTTTACCAGGTGTATCAATTAAGTTTAACATCCAGGCATCCATGAAAACAGAATCTATTAAATTTAACAGTTAGAAGTTAGCAGGAAGTTAGCTCGCTAGCTTCCACCTAAGCATGATATAGCATGTTCTGACTGAGAGATTTCTGAGAAAATTAAAAGGTACAGCTCTGCTATCACTTCCAGCATAAATGAAGACAGAAAACTAAACAGCAGTGCTAGCTGGTATATATTGATGTGCTACGTGATTGCTAGCGACACAGCTATGTTAGCATAACAAACACAGTGAAGCTGGAGGATGAACGCCAACCTTTTTCCACTCGAAAGTTAATGTGAGGGTTCCTAATGGTTAGAGACAAATGCAATCGCATGGCAGGATGCTGTAAACGGACCAAACTTCAGTCAGGAGAACAACTGAGATAATCCATCCACAATACGAGGTTAGTCATTAATATACTGCAACAACATGGGACTAGAACAGCTGCAAGAGAATTCAACATTAATGAATCAATGGTACAGAAGTGGAGGAAGCAAGAAGAATGAGTTCAGTAAAGTTTGACTTATCTGACTGGTTTGTTTTGCTTAATGCGCAAAATCCGGTGTGCCTTATGGTCTGAAAAATACGGTAGTCTGATACTCTACTGTAAATTTGCTGTATATAATGTGACTGTAATTTACTGAAAGGTGTTCTGATTTTCTATGAACATTGGAATAAAAAAATGTCTTATGTTTGATTATATTTGGATTTTCTCACTGTAATTCATCCACTGCAGTAAGCTTCAGTTGTTAGTTGAACTTTCCTTTAGAAAGTAGATGTAGGTCCCTTTATTTCTGCCTGAATCGGACAGGATGAATCTGGCAGACAAAAATCTGCATTCCCCTTAGAGAATATTTTTCATTTCAAAAACCTGCAAATGCACTTAGACATATCAGGTCTCTTCTCTATCAGGCTATCAAGAGGACAGATTCTCCCTTGGCTAATCCTATCAGGTTATTGGAACCTTATTTGATAGCACATCTGTGTGGCCGTCAGACAGAAAGACACATGGAACCTCACGCCTGCACAAAAGCACTATTATGCAACTCAGGGATGCTTGTGGCTTTGGCTAATACAGAGTGAGACAAGACTCTCCAGAATGTTTCTCATGCCGTGACGCTTACCACTGTGGCAGTATTAGTCCCTAATAACACCATGCTGCTTCTGATGACTACTGGCAGACAGCCATTGCACATCTGCATAGATCTGTGTGTTGAGCCGTCTAGCTGTCTGTTAGCGCCAGAAGGCAATTATTATCTCTCTGTACAATTCTGTTGACACAACGTGCTCTACATGCAGAAACGCAGCGATCCATGAACGCTACAAACGACGTAAGATACGTCATTGTATTCGTAAGACGCTTTCATCCAAAGCACATGCAATGCAACGTGTGGATGCACTGATTTTATTTTAGACAAATGAAGAACTTATCAAAGAAAAGACAAAATGTGAGCAGGGCCGCAAGATCTGTCAAAGCAAATTAGTGAGAAGCTGATGTGTTGTTGTGGAAACACAAAAGTCAGGCGTCTAGCCAACCGAGAATTTGTCACTGATGTCGACACTGCACAGTGCAGTGTGTCTGGCATAGGAAAAAGACACACGGGGAACAACGATCACACCTCACGCTCACATGCTTTTTGGCATGTCTACCCACTGCTAACTGCCACTAACACACAGCTTCACGGCTGTAAAAGTTCATCTGTGGAGTAGGCCCTCCACTACGGAGTTCCTAACCTTTGACCTTCTCATTCCATACTCACCCCAAACCAGGAAGAGGAGGAGGCCCTGAGTGAGTACAGGCTGTCTAGACCAGCTTGGAGCTCGAGATCACATGGAAATAACCAAATATATATGATCCAGCAAGACTTTGTTGTTTTCCAGACAGTTGTTTATGTGCAACATATGATGCAAAACTGGACGAATGGAAAATTCTTGCCCTAAATAATGAGCAAGTCCTGTGGCGAACACATTCCTCATCAATTAGTTCATGTGATTTCCTTTTCTTTGATCACAATCCAGGAAAAAAAGACCAAGAAGAAAATAATATGTGACTTCAGACGGCACGTTTTTTGCTTGAAATATGGCTTATTACAGCAAGAGGCACAGCAGGTTTCTAGTGTTGTGGTCAAAGACGTTTGTTAACAGATATCATTCTTGCCTTACACATTGCAAAATATTTTTTTAGAGGCGAAATTGTCAGAACGATGGAAATCAGATTCATTTGCTTAGTTTAACAAGACTTAAGGAGACTGATAACAACCGTTTAAAATACCTTGCTGCTCACTGATCGTATAGATACGTGTGTTGTAAACACCAGTGCAAGAGGTCAAAGGGCTACAGTATGTGTTACATTTGACTGGAATTTGCCCTTTAACTCAGCTGAAGTTCATGGCAAGTTGATGACTGGAGTAAAACCGGATCTTCTGTCTCGTTAGATAACTAACCTGACACTGGCAGGGCCACTCTGTCTTCATGCTTAACTCCATCACAGCAGGCTAATTCTAATGATACACAACAGCTATTTATCCAACCCCAAGCTTATTGGTGAGTAAACCCAGAAAGTAATGAACTCTCCTTGGACCACATGTGAGATTGGGAAGCCAATGTCTCTTTCTATAAAGCAAAAAAGCTGTGAAGCCTCTTGAGAAGACTCTCTAAATTTTCTTCAGCTAAATTCTGTGGCTTACCAATAATATTTATCTATTTTCAGAGTCTCTAGTAGCTCTCACTCTCAACAACAAGCTTCCTCAGGAGACAGGAGGGCTTCTGTGTGGTATTTCTCCCCACGGGTGATCAAGGCCCGGCAAATGATCACAGGGAGACTGGGAACATGTGTAATGAATTCAAGCTTCAGATGCTGGATCTTGGCGGTATTTCATCAATCCAGAGGCTCAATGCTCTTCCAGAACCAAAGTGCCAGTATTAAGCAGCCTCAGACCACCACCAAAGCAACAGCCAGAACAGCCTGCTGTTGCTTTGGTGGTATCGTGGCACATTCTTACCATAATTCCACTCTCAATATAAACACCACAATAACCTACAGGGCTTGGCAACACAGCATCAACCGAAACAGGAGATGTGAACCATGTCTATTGCCACAGTAAATCTGGACTAAACAAGATAGCACCCATGCTTAAACAGTTCTGTTTTTCTACTTGCACAAAGTGAAAGAGGGAAAATACAAAGCACATTTTCTCCAAAAGAAAAATGTAAACCAAAATAGATCAGACTGGGCGTTTGATGAAAGTAATATTCCTAAAGCCACGAGGAGCAGGTTGGCTGGGTTGAAATAACACTGAAAGCAAAGTTTAAAGCCCCAAACTGATAAACCTCTTTTGGAGCCCAACTGCGTGCACTCTGTCACCACAAGATGTCTGAATGACATTAATATAACAAGGTCAGGCACACATTAGTTTTTTTTTTAACTGCTTATGTAACTCAGGGCCACAGGGGAGGCTGGAGCCTATCACAGGGCAAAAGATGGGGAACACCTAGCAAAGGTCCAGCACAGACAAACAGAAACCACATGCATACCTTTGACTAATATAGAATCACCTATTAACCTAAAGCCCCAGCTGAGCAGGAAGTTCAAACCTACTTGCTATGAGGCAACAGCGCTAACCACTGATAAAAATAGTCAGTGTTACCTTTATTACCTGATTGTGTATTTTCATATTATTTATGCAGCTTATATTGTGGGAAAGCTAAAACTTCCTTGGTGGGCACCAGAGTTCTTATATACAGGAAATGTGTAAGTTTCAGTAGCCTACAGTTAGCTTCCCCTTTAGCTTTAGCTAAAGGAACATTTTAAAGCAGTGATACCAACCAGCTAACAAGTGCTTGTGTTTTCTTTATTGTGATTAGCTAAGCAACGTGGCAACTGAAAATATATCCAGAATGCATGTGCCAAAAACTAGAGCAGGAATGGCCAATAGCAACCACCTTCAAACTATTTAACCGCCCAACAAAGAAAAAAAAAAGCTTTGTTCCCAACAGATAATTATTAAGGCAGTTATATGAGAAATGTGGGTAAATATGCTAATAGACATTCTAAAAAGTCTAATACATTTTTAAAATTATTTGTGTACTGCAATAATTTACAGAGGATCTTTGTCTTTGCAATGTACCCATACCTAAATAAGCAAACCAGCTGGGTAGCAAATACATTTAAAATATGGACTCTTCTCATGTTCTCAACAGCTACATCAAAACAAAATTGCACCATGGTTTCGACCCAGCGTGCCACCATGAAGTAATCCAGTCCAGAGATATAGTAAACTTCAACCATAGACATAGTTAGTAATAGTACCGTATAGTACAGCCAACCTTATACTGTCTAAGGCTTGGAAATCAGTTCATGGCTCTGCTTATATAGTAAGTAAGTAAAATTTATTTATATAGCGCTTTTCACAGATAAAAATCACAAAGTGCTTTACAACACAGGAGATGGAAATATAAAACAATGTAACAGTAAATAAAACAGTAATGTAAAACAATAAAAACAACATAAGAGGAAATTAATATCTTGATGTAAATCTGCACAGAGCAGTAAATCTCAGAGCAGCAGCAGCAGCACAGGTCAACTGTACACAAATCTATTGGAGCGCACTATAGAAATCTACACCTTTCCTCACCCATAAAAACCAACTTTAACCCCTGACTGTACTTATTTTTCTGTTTAGCTGTGGAAGAAGTCACTTACCTACACTATATTTTTTTAAATTCCCTTTGTTCCTTTCTGGTTGTCTTCTACATAACAGTGTTCAAACTGTGTGAATTAACTAGAATTAGAATTCAGGTTGAAACAGAGTTTGTATTCACTTGTATTATTTTATTATCATATTAATAGGTCATGAAGTTCAGTTAGCTTTTCACAAAGATAGCTGGTAAAAATGCCCCCCAAAAATCTAATTTTTACTTATACTTGGAGTACATTTTAGAGCCTGTACTTCTTCACTTTCACTTGAGTAAAGAAGTTGAAAGAATACTTCAGTTTTTACTGAAGTATTACTTGAATCGAGAATGTCTGACATGATTAATGGTTGTAATGGGGTTTGCACTTTTAAACTCTTATCCCCCTAAAAATGTCACATACAGTGCCTTAGGTCTTTTTGAGTGTTTACAGGCTGCCAGGCACATGTACAGGACATACTTCATATTCCTCACATTAGGAAACAAATAGAAGAGTAGAAACCGCAAGACCTCTGGGGCTTTTTAAGCACATGCCTGCTGCTGCTATTGGACACAACAATCACCCAGTGGTAAGCAATCCCAGCAGTACCCAAAGGAAATTATTTAGCTTTGTAGGAGTGTTATGACAAGGGCATAACCTGACTCTAGACGTAAGACAATATTTCAACACCTTATTTCCCATTGGGAGTTCGTACAGGTTATTACTCAGTAAACTTTGTTGGTACTGAGAACGTTGGTAGGGAAGCAAACACTGATGGATCTTTCAGCACTCAGCAGAGACAGCAGCGTCTCACAAACCAGCCAAAGCTTGCATTTTTCCTTACCCACCTTCGGTGAGTCTGGCATAACAGGCTCTTTTCTCAGATTGACTTCATGTGTCAACAAGGCAGACCTCCCCTGACTTGGAGAAGATTCAGATGGCCACAAAGTTGTGCCCTGTGTGGCCTCTGGCTTTCGCCGATGCGTTGGCCAAAAAGGGTGCATGCACGCACGGTGTGATGCCTGCCATTGGGCAAACGATAAAAGAGAATAAGATGTGGCATCTATATCCTCCAAGCCACATTTCAGACTGTAAAGGTAATCATCATGAGGAAATAATGTCCAGCATTGCTTTTTAAAGCATATTAGACCTCTCCACCGAAGGCAAGGTGGTTTTAGCATTTATTAAGGAATCAGAGAATCAAATAAATCCATAATGTAGATCTCCGGTGTATTTTGGAGAAAAAAAAGAAACCCCTCCTCCTTACCAGCCGCTACTACACCGCTACTAAAACACACATGTCTCAAATCACAGAACACAAAGCATTCAGAGAATTTGACCAGCATAGCAGATGGTTTTTCCATGAGAGGACATTGATGCTCTTGGTCTGATGACATGCTACAACTGGACTCAGACAGAAAGGTATGTCCTCCGTCTAGACCTGTGAGGATACCTTGGAACTCAATGTACGCCATCTGAATCATTCTTTGCACTTTTTGCGATGGATGAAACGTAATCCTGTTGACTTTGGTGAAACTGAACTAACCTTCTATCTAGGTCAAAGTTTCCCTTTACTCCTCAAAATATCTCTATAAGTATTGGAAAGAAGTTAAAGCCTAGTAGTTCTTCAAGTCTTGCTTGGAGTGCTTGAGTGAAATGTCGTCACATCACACAAGGGGTTTATGTCCTATTTATGATGAATAGTAAAAGGTTTGATGACCTCAAAATGTTTCAGTTAAGCACTAAGATCAGGTAAAAATGTCATTCTTTCTTTTGTTTTCTGTGCGGCACCACAACTCTGTTATTCTAGGCTTGTTAAACCAGTAAATATGTGAGGAGTCGGTTTCAGAGTGACTGCGTAAAACCAAATTTAAGCCACACACTAACAACACATTACATTCCCCGTGGGTGATAACAGAAACAGGTGGATACAGTTTTTGCACTCTTTCAAGCCAAGGGAGATAACACAAACATGACTTGAAGTGTTTATTCTGCCTTACAGTAAGTATGTTTGACCACCCGTTAAATGGACCAATGCGTGACCACGGGTAGAGAGAAGGAAATCATCCCGTGGCTGGGAAATGATTTCGTGCGGCCACTGAACGTCAGAGGAGCTTGTTTAAACAGACCCAAATCGAGAGACTTAATGATCATGCTGACAGCAGTCAAACGAGATGTCTATTGAAGCTGGTGTGCCGCAGATGAGAATTGTGCAGCTGCTGAGAGAAAGGAAGGCACGTTGCGGTCGCCGTCTCTTTATGCAAGTTCCAGAGAAAAGAGGCGTGCAGGGTTCATTTTTAAAGCTGAATTCAATATTTGTTCTCCCACCAAACCTAAACCAACAGAATATAGGATATGCAGTCCCCGTGGCAGCCTGCTGTGTTATTCCTGCCACCTCAGTCGTGTTCTACCATTAGCACTAACGTCATCCCAATTAGACGTCGGCATCCGGACACAGAACAGCTCACACTTAAAGGCCAGTTAGTCGTTTTGTAAGGTAGTGGTGAGTTTAGATTGGATTCTTAATGTAATCACACCTTTTTTAAAGCACTTTGTGCTGATTTGATGTTTCCCTAAAACTCCAGGCTCTCTCTGCACATGCCTAACACGTGCTGACCAGCGCTTGATGTGGATATGCAAAGAAAGCAGCATAGGGAAAAGACTTACAGTTCTGTCTGTATTCTAAAATAAAAAGAATTCACACTATTCCAGCTGAATTGATCTTTGGTAAGAAGCCACTTCCTTGCTATTCTTGCTGGATAATTTTGAAAGGATCCCTGGAAAAACTTAAAAAACTTAATGTACTTCATAGGCTTTGACCTGCCCTCTGGGTGTTTCTTATGTTCATACCCAGCATTCCCTGGGCTTTAACTGTGCTGAGACCGCATAGTGTGTAAAATGTTCTCAAGTCTTTGGGCCTCTTTATCTGATAGAGACTTGGTCTGCTGCTACATTTTGATCCCTCTAACTTAGACCAGGCCAAAGCAAAGACGACAATCCAGATATCAAAAGCTCTGAAGAGTCTCTGTACTCTGTGTTCTTAGGAAGGGTTCACTTCGGTTGGTTATGCAACCAAGCATGTCCATCACCGTAGATGTTTTCTTTTTCTATTCCGTATAAAACTAGCACAACATGTTACGGAATACTTCATCCTCTATGTTGAAGTACAGCTCATTCAGAACTCTGCTGCTCGAGTCCTCACTAAGACCAAAACAGTGGACCACATCAGTCCAGCTCTGAGGTCTTTACACTGGCTGCCTGTCCGTCAGAGGATAGACTTTAAAGTTCTGATGCTGGCCTATAAAGCTCTGAATGGTTTAGGACCAAAATACATCAGTGACCTCCTGACCCAGTATGAACCATCCAGATCCCTCAGGTCATCTGGATCCGGTCTTTTATCAGTTCCCAGAGTCAGAACCAGACACGGAGAAGCTGCATTCAGCTTTTATGCTCCTTATATCTGGAACAAACTCCCAGAAAGCCTCAGATCAGCTGAAACACTCAGTTTATTTAAATCCAGGTTGAAGACTCACCTGTTCTCAGCTGCATTTGAATAAAGCACCAAATCCACACTTTTAAGCTTAAATTTCAAAACTTACATTTTAACTACTGATTTTATCTGTTTTGATTTTATATACTGTTTTGTTTGTTTGTTTGTTAATTAGTTAGTTAGTTTGTTTGCTGGCTTTAATCAATTTTAAATCATGCTTTTTATTTGTTTTTGTTTCTAATGTCTCTGTAAAGCACTTTGAATCACCTTGTTGTTGAATTGTGCTATACAAATAAACTTGCCTTGCCTATGTTTGAAATGGAATATTCTTCTACATTTAAATGATGATGATCAGGTTTCTAGAAAATGATGTGTCAAAGTCAGAAAATATTAGAAAAAAGACAGGATACTAACCTCTGAGATTCCCTGGCTACCAAATGCAATGCACAAAATCTTACTGCGGATTTTTTTCTGAAAAAGTTACAAATGATGCAACATTTGCTTCTTGCATGAGAAGACAAATGCCCATCTCAGTTGGACCTGATAACTCTCTAATGCATGTGAGACTGAAGGAAAAAAAAATAGAACAGACAGAGGGTGTATTTTCTTTTACTGTAATTGTCCAGGTGAATTTATGGTAACAAAAATATTCTGCCTCACCTGTATGCTCTCCAGTAGCACCTTTTCCTGAATCAAACTGAGAATTTTATGTGAGAAAGTCTGAGCTTTGAACAATGTCCTGACCTGGTTTTTTCCAACACTGACTGGAATTCTTGTGTGAAACTTGCTGAACCAAACACCAAACCAAACACTGCATAAACAATGTTCTTATAGTCACTAAAAAGCTTTACAGCTTGTACCTTATACTCAAATAATAAATCTCCTTTCAGTTTGAGTCTTGTTTGTTGTTCACTAAGACCAACACTTTTAAAATGACATCTAAGAGGCTTATAAGGCCACGATATGATTGCATAAAGGGAAGAAAGAGAAGGATGATTGTGCAGAATGAAAAAGCAAACCTCTGCCATTGATTTAAGACTTCCCAGTCAGGATAACTATGGCTATCCTCCACATTTCAGCACATGAGAGAATAAGATAAAATATTTTGGAGGGAATACTGGCCATCCTTCCTACTGTGGTTATAGAGCATTTGCTTTCTGAAGAAGGTCACAAAGGTTACTGTGATGAAACTTGTGGAAATCTGTTCTGTTTTATCTCAAGGGTCAAAAAGCACAACCCTGCTTTTACAAGAATGACTTCATATGACACATTTAATATTATGCCTCTATTCACTTTTGGGCATCTGATTATTGTGGAGAAAGAAACAGGCTGTCTCTTCAGTTGGCCTTTAAGCAACAGAAATCTCACGTGGGATGCACATGATGGTTCAGACAAGCAGTAATCTGAGAGCAACATCAGACAGCAAACAGTACGTCTGACCGAGCGACTTTCCCAAGCCCACAGGAAGTGATGGGAAAAATAAGGGGCAGAAGCTCATCTTTTTTCATCTAACACAGTCGTCTTATATCCCCTCCGTGTCTAATTTTAGCTTCGTCAGTCCCAGTCTGAAACTGGCATTAGGTCAAGTACAGCTTTAGCATTAGGGTGAAATATTCCTCTTGTGTTTGGATGTCGTAGTTCCTGTCTCTGCTCTGTGTGTCCACATAATCTGTCTCATCTGTGGTATGTAAACCATCTTAGACAGAGCTTGTTTTTTGGAAGTTTTCTCTCCACAAACACACACTCTTCAGATCCCAATGTAGCGATTACAAAAAGTCCCGTCCTACCCAGAGCTACAGATCTTATAATTATCTTGACAGTGAAAAACGTTGATAAACACTACAATTAGGATTCTATGAATAGGAAAGATTTCATTTGCATAATGCCCCTTTTAAATTTCACGTCTATGTTCAAAAGTGACTTTTGATGCAAGTGCATGTGGCCCATCATGCACACACTCCTGTCAAGTATACACATGTGGAGCGTCTTCCCAGTCGCGGCGTAGATTGCAGCCATTTCCACGCCTGTGATGGATCCAAACACGGATCAGTCAATCAGTCTGTCAGCCAGTCCTGCAGAGAGGTGTGATTCACTCCTTTGGGCTGCATGACTCAAAGCCCTCTCTTCCCTGCCCCCTCACGTCCCCCTCTTCCTCCCACTGTCCTGAGCGGTCTTGAGCTTGCCATTTGACCTGCTGCCAATTTGGATCTTCTCCCCCAAGGGTCAGCTGTGGGATTGTATACAGCATTTCTACATAGCAACAGTCTGTTGACTTACACTCTGAGGAATGCAGAAATGACAAACAGGTGGCAATGGACGTGGACCGATTTGTAATTTTCCATTAAAATGACACGTTGCACTTTTTCCTCACAGTTATTCCACATACTCTTAATCGATAGTTTAAGTTTTAAATCACTTTGATACAGGCACAAAACTGTCAGCTCTAGCGAGAATTAACACGTGCAGGTTGTTGTTTTTGGAAGGTAAAGAATCGACTCTTTCATAAAGTAGCTTTGAAAAAAAAAAAGACTGTGAAATTCCTTCAAATTGGTCCAGAAATGAAAAAGAAAAACAGAAATTGCCATGTCCAGCTAAAGTATCACGCAATGACTGAGCCCAAGTGGGTGGTTCTTCTGCCAGGCGTTAAAGAGGACCAGATGACGGGGTGATACACTTTCGGCCGAGGGCTTTCTGATATTTTGTGGGAAGATGGGAAAAGAGAAGCAGAGCTGCAGATGTTGATGCTTCTTGAGCTGACATGAAGTCATATTTCTGCTTGTCTCAATTCACATTGAGCACTGGCTGATTGCGATCAGACAAGATGGGCTCCACGGCTTGTCGAGCCTTTGTCGGTTCCTGTATTTACCGATCTCTCCGGACCTGCCACTGCATCATATTTATAATGGGGTGCGAAGCGATCCCCTGGACGGCCCAGACCGAGAGGGAAATGAGGTTGCAACAAAATGACCTCAGATTCTAAGAACTAAAGGAGTTTGCCCTGAGAGTTTTCCAATGAGACACATTCTGCCCCGAGGGTCTGTAAAACAGCTTTCCTGTTCCTCTCCGCGTGAGCTTTGAAATCATTTCTCCACTTTCTCACTTTCTTTGCAAAGTAGAATGTAAGACTGTAATAAAAGCAGTCACTAAAGTCAAACGAGAAGGAAAGTTAGGCTGGCCAGTGTACAGACGCATGGTGTCATGTAAGCTCGGGAGCCAAACACCACAGAGCAGCTCACACACAGGGAGGGGCGTCCGCTCTCTGCATAGCCCACAAGAACCAGAAAAGTCCCCTTAAACATTTGCAAAGGACCACGTAAGCTTTGCTGTGTTGCTTTATCAGTACCTGTTCTTAATGAGGATCTCAACCCCAATCGACCAGTCAAAAATCACAGTCAAGCAATGGTCTTGTGTTCATGGCTGAAAAATTACATCTGAACAATCGGGATTCACTCGGAGAATGGCAAGGCTCAGCCTAGACACCGTCATTAACCCCAGGCTGGAGTAAATGGCAATTGTTGGTAACCCTCATCATAGTTTCTTCAGAGACGTTATCTGATCCAAACCGTAAATCAGTTTACAGCAGTGAAGGATTTCTGGCATTAGTCGGAAAACGTTCTAATCAAGGAATGACGTGTTCCCTGTGTTTTCATATGGAAACTAATCAACATTTCTTTTTGTGTGTAATTAAGGGAAATCAAACATTTTGGGAAAGTGATTATTTATACTTTGAGTACCAGTTGCCAGGTAACTGAAAGTGTACTTTTTGAATGGATTAAACAAAGATAAGAGTCTCTGTCTTTTTATGAATCTTGTGCCTCTAAAAGGAAAGAAAAATCGGACTCGTCAGACGTGAATCAGCTCTCTGTGCAAGTTTCAAGTTCATGTTAAAATCACAAATGCTCACATGGAAGTCTTCAGAAAGGAGTTAATAAAGTTTTGTATTTTCTAATTGTTTTTTTTATTTTTAGTTCATTTTGACTTTTTGTTTGTAATTTGTTTTTAATTCTTTTTGTGTGGATTGCATATTTCAGAGTCAGGATTTAGGAAAATCAGCGTAGATGTTACAATAAAAACAGGAAGCAGTTGACTCACAGTCTTATCAGTATGTCCATCAATGCCTCATCGGGGTAGTTCTACTAAAATTTTCACCAGTCCAGTCTACTAAACCAAGTTTTAATTTTTCCATCCATCCATTTTCTTCCGCTTTATCCGAGGCCGGGTCGCGGGGGCAGCAGCCCAAGCAGAGAAGCCCAGACCTCCCTCTCCACGGCCACCTCCTCCAGCTTATCCGGGGGAACGCCAAGGTGTTCCCAGGCCAGCCGAGAGATATAATCTCTCCAGCGTGTCCTGGGTCTCCTCCCGGTGGGACACGCCCGGAACGCCTCGCCCAGGAGGCATCCTTGACAGATACCCGAACCACCTCAACTGGCTCCTTTCGATGTGGAGGAGCAGCGGCTCTACTCTGAGTCCACCCCGACCGGTGAATTGTGAGCCGGGCGGCAGCCAGGAGCGTAGGTCCTGGCGGACCGATCCCCAGCTACCAAGACCAAGTTTTTATTTTTATTTTAGTTAAATAATTTATTTATTCACATCCAGTTTTATTTCTTAGTTTAGTTTTAGTCAACTAAAGTAATCTTGTTTCAGAGGGGTACGCGGCGATGGCTTTTAAGGGGCTAGAGGGAAAGTTGAACTCAAATGTGCTAACTTTAGAGGTCCTAATTGGTTTTGTTTAACAGTGGATAAATCAGGCTTGTTGCTCTCACTTATCTTTTGGCACAAAGATGGGTGAGAGCTCCTGGTTGTTACTAAGTTCTTAATGGATGGAGATGACTTTATTGAGAAAGTGCATGAACATAGTTCGTAAAATGGTAGTCACACTTTGTTTAGATTTCAATTCTTGTTGATTTGATGATGCTTGTTGTTACCGCAGCAACAGCTAGTTTGTGTAAAGTGCAGCGCAAAGAGCAACTGAAGTATCTGTTTACAGTGAAGCCAAACAAACACGCCATATTTTACCGAACAAGACACTCAATAATCATTTGCTTCACTGTCTGTTCAGGCAAAGAACACAGAAAATAGTAACTGCTGGGCTGTTTATGTAACGTGTTTATTCCTACAGAGTCAAAGACCCACTCATACAGATGTTAGCTGTCAGCTAAAAAAATGCATAAAATGATAACTGTCTTTGTTTTGCAGATAGATTTCAGAAGAACAATTGTGGTAGGTCTCAATGACAAATACACAGTTTCCTGATTCTTTCTGATTAACAATACAAGCCACTGTGTGTTTCACACAATTGAATGGTTTTAACGTGACGCATTAGCAGCAAGAGAGCGTTTAATGAGCAACAGCTTGGTATGGAAATTCTGCAACTAATACTGCAGAAGTCAAGACAGGATGTCGATAAAATAGCCATTTATTGCAAAACACAGTCCACGAATGCCATCAAAAACCTACCTGTGGCTGCTTGTGAAAGAGAGTTCACTTGAATTCAGTTTTTTTAATATAGTGCCAAATCACAAAAACAGTTGTCTCAAGGCGCTTTATGTTGTAAGGTAAAGACTCTACAATGATAAAGCAGAGACCCCAACAACTAGATGGCCCTCCTGTGAGCACCTGGTGACAGTGGGAAGGAAAACCTCCCTTTTAACAGGAAGACCCTGACAGCAGAACCAGGCTCAGGGAGGGGCAGCTATCTGCCACAGCTGGTCATGAGTGATAAGAAAAGGAATTTTATTGGTTTCACAATATTAGACTCAGTATGGGTTCACCCAGAAACGCTGTTGTTGGGCACTACTTTTAGTGAGGACAGGAATGATTTGTTGAGCTAAACAGTGTCCAGTCATCCTGAAATTTAGTGTTTGGGTTCAGTGAGTTTCTTCCCTTCAGACAACACAACTGAATATTAAGCTGGACAGTGTTGGTGGATTGTGCACTAAAGCTACAACCTCTTGCCAAAATCAATAAAGCTAGTTTTTTTAAGCAGCAATTCATAGCAATGTAGAGATTTTAATCTTGTTTTCGCCACATGACAAAACACATTTGCTTTTTCGCACTGGGGCTGCCTTTACTTAAAAACTGGGAACAGACGGGGTGGAGCGATGAACTGCTCAACAAGTACAGAAAAGGCCTTTGGGTGAGTCTCACACCTGGAAAACAAAACAGGTGAGAGGATGAAGGGGATATGTGCCTGTCTCCAAGAATTCAGACCATATTTTTCTCAAAGCCTTGTGGATAAACATCAAGCAGAGTGGTCTGTCTCATCTTTGCTACCATGCCTGCACGGTTAAAATAAAAGGGACAGCAGATTCCACAGTGACTCCTCAAATAAGCAGCACTCAGCACGGCACCTCCCTTCACAGGAAAATGGGAAGGAAGATGAGATGGAGCGAGACACAGACCTGCCTGTCCCTTCAGCCACTGGAATGGGAAAACTAAACATCTTGGTTTAAACATTCGATAATGGAATCCACTCATCCGTAGTTGACAGCCCTGGCAAAAACAGGCACCTCCTTTTTGTTTTTGTGATTCACCTTTGTCCAGGGTGGTAGAATAATAAAAAGTACAAGTGTTCCAGCTCTTAGAATGATACGCCAAAACAAAGCTGACAAGCGGTTCTTGTTGTTCACGTCCTCCACTTGAAGACACAGCACAGCTGCTTTGCGAATGAAAAGCGCTTTAGTCATGCATCAGTCCCTCACTTCACTATCATAGTAGTGGATTAAAACTACTCTTGTACAGCACATGTAGCATGCACCTATTTGCACAGCTGCTGACATTTAGTCAAGACTCAAATCACTGCTGTGAAGTTTGCTGGGTGCTTAATGCTATTTTACAAATGTTAACTTCGATGGTGAGCACTGGATGTCGGTTAAAATTAGCATGTTAGCATTGTCATGTCACGTTTCTATGGTTCCTCAGATGAGATTAATACTGGTTTCCTATACTTACAGGCATTTTTCTGTCATAGATCACATATACTCAAGAGTTGAAGGATAATATGAGACTTGTAACAGAAGGTGGAGCCGCTGCATAGATGCCATAATTTATGGAAGGCCCTTAAAGAGTTATTAAGGCTGTTTAACACGAGTCTTATATCATCCACCTGCACCTGATTGGCTCCTGTAAATGTTAGGGGTCGCACATAGAAAATTAGCACGATCTTTGAGGTCTACACTTTCACCTGACTTCTAACAGGGAAAGAAACTCTTTACAATCAGACACACAGGCTCTGCCTAAACAAGCGTATAAATCGCAGATTTACCAAGGAACAAAAATCTGATCATCAACCTGGTAGGTCTTTTGTCAACAGTCAAGTTTTTCCATAAAAGGACAAAGGGAAGTGATGTCGTCAGAGTGTAACGATGGCAGCTGGTCTCCTGTGAAATGCTAGTGATATTAGGGATGACAGAAACCAGCTGCTGACTCAGTGACTCATTTTTACCTCAGCGAGGGAGAGAGAAGGAAATGGAAGAGAGCAGCAGCTCCCGCCCAGACAAAGAACAGACAAACCCAGCTTCAGCAGGGCGGCAGCCAAAGCAACACTTCACTGAACAATTTAAAGTCCGCCATATCAGTTTGTGTCATTCGAGGTTCCTGTACTGTTGCCCTTGAATCATGTTGGAATGTAATCATCTGGTTTGAAAACAAAATATGATGAAAAAGTCCAAATAAAAGCGTTCATCTCTTGGTTATTTCAGCAATTAGTATGAGATCACTGAAAGCAGAAACTACAGAGAAACGATTGTTGTGTATATGTGTTTATCTTTGCGGCTAAATGTTGGCGACCCAAATGACTGTTTCTTTTTCCTCCCTCACTCTGTCCTCGTTTCGCTCTACAGATTATGAGGACAAGCCTGTGTTGCGTCTGACGACTGGCAATAGCAAGAATTCTGTGTTCTGACAGATGATGATGATGATGATGATACAAACAGCTCAAACAAAAGCTCTCATAGTTTTCAGGACTATTAATATTATTATTAACCAACTAAGAAACTTACTATCCTGTGCAAAAGTTTTTGAGCCACTCCTCGTTTCTTTATATTTTCCTTCCAAGTTTCTTGTAATTTCTAAAAGTTGTCTTCAGCTACTCAAAGTTTTTCTTTGGGCACTGGCTGCTTTTTCACTCATTTTCAGCCCAGGCCTTGTAGCTGACCTTTTTCAGGGGAATATTATTTTTGTTTGCTAAGCCATTTAACACTGACCTATGAATCATTCAAGCATGAAAAGGGCACGTAACTCAAGGAAGGGAAAGGTATAAGTTGGCATTAGTACAGTGGCTTGCAAAAGTATTGGGCCCCCTTGAACTTTTCCACATTTTGTCACATTACAGCCACAAGACCAACACAAAGTGGTGCACATGTGAAAAGTGGAACGAAAATCAGACATGATTCTAAAAATTTTTTACAAATAAATAACTGCAAAGTGGGGTGTGTGTAATTATTCAGCCCCCTTTGGTCTGAGTGCAGTCAGTTGCCCATAGACGTTGCCTGATGAGTGCTAATGACTAAATAGAGTGATTACTGTGTGTAATGTCAGTACAAATACAGCTGCTCTGTGACGGCCTCAGAGGTTGTCTAAGAGAATATTGGGAGCAACAACACCATGAAGTCCAAAGAACACAGCAGACAGGTCAGGGATAAAGTTACTGAGAAATTTAAAGCAGGCTTAGGCTACGCAAAGATTTCCCAAGCCTTGAACATCCCTCAGAGCACTGTTCAAGCCATCATTCAGCCATCATGTGGAAAAGTTCAAGGGGGCCCAATACTTTTGCAAGCCACTCTATCCGAACTTGCACAAGAAATGGACTGACAATCAGTGGCAACAAGTCTAATAGAGCGATGAATCCAAATTTGACAATGTTGAGTCATATTATCAGTGCAGAGAGCCAGTGGTGTTGGGGATCTTGTCAAAATTGATGGAATTATGAACACAGATGACACAGACATCAGACTTTGATCCACCATGCATCCAACACCATCTGTAAGGTGCCTGATTGATAGTAGTTTCATTTTTTGTTTTTTTAGCATGGCAATGATCAGAAGCAGACTGACAAGGCAGTAAAAGCATGCCTGGATAGAAAAACATGTTCAAGAAGCCTGAAGACTAATTTTAAGAAATGACAAGAAAGCCTTCCTAAGAGAGTTCAGGATGTGAGAAGAATAAAGGTGCAAATACCAAATATTAACTTTCAAGCTCATTAAAATTGCACAAGTTCAGTTTTTGGATCACTATGAATGTTTGCACATTTACGCACAATCACATGAACAAGAATAGCTAAAATTAGCTGAGTCGTGTGTCATTGCTCTAGTCTCGCCCCCTGTTTCCTGTCACTATTGAATTGATGCCAAAGATACGATGATATATATTTTAAAAAGTTGACGCCAATCTTTCCCCTGGTTTCTCATGTGTAACTCTGTTTCTGTTTGGAAAGTTTGAATCAAGTCTGCTGGTGGGTAAACACCGCTGACAGCAGCTGAACCCAATCAAAAGGATGAACTCTGGCCCGCCACAAATTTGATACAGAGCCTTTCCCCCTTTGAATCCGGGAAAAGAGTGTCTCCTCCTGTGTTACGGACACATCATTTTTCAGATCTCTTCCCACCACAAGGGCGAGATCTGTTGAAGCACTATCTTAATCATCCTTAGACAATACATTAAAATGTCTTTGAAATTCCCAGTAACACATTGCCAGTAGCTACGGTTAATATGACTCTACCAATCAATCGTTTCGTAAGCAAAAAAAGAAAAAAAGTCTCGTGATGTCATCTGTGACCGCACTGGAAAGAAGCTCTTTAGATAAACAAATTTCAGGCTCACAACTTTCCTGTCTCACGAAGGGAAACTACTTAATCCTCACAGATGAGAGCAAAAAATAGATGCAAAAGAAAGAAAAAGCACTCAAGACGGCACAGGCAGAAGACAGCTGGAGAGTGGGAGTCATTATTTTTCATAGTACATACCAGTTGTGCCTGGGAAGCTATGGGACACAGTACCTCTGCCCTTATAAGGCTGCTGCTGTCCATGAAGTGTGTCCTGTGAGGGGCAACCACTGTAAAAGTCTTAGGAACAGCAAACTTGAATTACATAACAGAGTTGGCAGGGGTGTTAAGCATGTATGCGAGAGGCTCAAACGTTGAGTCACGCAGGATTTGTCAACAGTTGCTGGAATGTCTAGCGTGTCTGGTACCATTGATATACAAACCCAAGCAATCTGCTTATTGCTAATCCAGCAAATAAAAACCAGGCTTTTATTATTGTCCACAGTGCTTTATAAAGGCTGCGTGACCAAACAAAGCAGACAAACAAAAATAACATGCAAATCAACACGCCAGACTACGAGGAAACCAATAATCAGTCCGCAAAGACATAACGTCTATAATTGAGAGTCAAAACGAGTCAAATCAAGCTTTTCCCCTCTGCCAGTAAGGGGTTATTTGGTATGTGATTATCTTACGATGCGGAATGGGCATGAGTTAGAGTTTTTCAAAGGAATAATGTAATTTAAAAAAACACACGCTTCGAATTATGGGAATTTTTTTCTGTGTGCGTGTGCTTGACTGTTCTTTGCTCCGACTGATACAAACTAATAGGGAACAACATGTCTGCATTGACTGATTTGTCATTCGATGATTAATGGTAAAAAATCCAGCGGACGCTTGTTCTGAAAAAGCAAATTACAAAACTGCATTTCTGATCCTTTATTGCAAGTTTTATTATTTAGTACCAGAGTCAAGAATGTGCTATTTTTTTCACACTGCTACATTTCTTATCACACATCTGCTCCAAGTTGGCCATAAAAGTACACAGCCAAAAAGAGTAATACAGATTCCTTGCAATTGTGTGGCCTTTGGGAGTTTGCGTTGACAGACAACACGGTTGCTACGCAGGAGAAACCAAACATAGCACTTCTTGTTCTACAACTGTATCGAGGCACACTATGGGTTTTTATGGGATTTTTTTAGGAATTATTGCATTTTATTAGGGTCAGTATTGAAAGAAAATGGTTTCTCTTAATGGGCTATTTGATTTGGGGTATCACAGGCCAAATCCAGAAACCACAACAGGAACCCCAAAGTGCACTTAAACTGGTCATTTATTTGACTCAAAGAACTTTAAAAGTTCCCACTGCTGGGTTCCCTTTTGTGTGGGATTCTGTCCAGTGCTGGCCGGTCAATATGATATGAATCACTGGGATATTAAAAAGCTTTTGTTTCCAGTTAAGATGCATTGTTTCGCCAGTGTGTTTCAGCTACAACAATTAAGAAAAAAACAAAGAAAAACAAGGAACAAAAATATGAAACAACACGTTTCATATTTTTATTGGACAAGTCACTCCGGTGCAGTTTTCCAAAAAGGAAACGCGAATGTTTGATGAAAAGAAGAGTGCAGCTGGCCTTCAGTCATTGTTTCATTGATTACTGGAACTGGGTCTCCTCAAGTCCAGCCACTTACTAAAACCTCCGTGTGAGGGATCACCACAAGTTCACAGTGTTCCGCAGCATCAACATTTTAAGGATTATTAATGTTGCATGGCTGTAAAGTCTTAAAAGTAAGGAAAAGTTGATGTAAGGAAAAGCATACTCTGATGAACTCACCAAGAATTTTCACCTCTTTGTCTGGACTAATTTAGTGCAGGGTTTGCAGACACTGTGGCCAATAAATTTTCATTTGTTTTCACTGTGAGGCACATATTTGACCTTACACTCTCTGAAACATCTGTCTATAGGTCAGAAAAGAATAAAAATCCATGTGAAAATTGCCAAAGTAGGAGTTAAATTGATAGCAAGTTATGTAAGAAAAAAAAATGTTGCTGCTACCACTGCCTCTAATGTTTGAAACTGCGATGTGTTGCTACACAGCCCACATTTTATATGCACTGAAGTCTTCTCTTCCTCAAGACATAACAAATGAAGACTGCAGCTCATGATCTTTGACTTTTATTCCATGTGGAGAGTAAAGGGAGTGATATACCCGAATTGCCTAGATTAACTAATGTTAATTTGATTTTAGCCGAACCACAACTAACAGGTTTTTCATGACCTTATGAACTCAGAGTGTCTGGTCTTCTTACCAGTGCACAACTTTTCTATTTTAGGCCACGCTCACACTCACTTTCCACGTGCACCTGGAAGCTGTTTGTAGCTCTAAAAAAGCTGCCCTACGTCAAAACAGAAAACACACACTAATGAACATATTGCATCATTTAGCGATTAGCTATGGAAAGAGCTTCTTAACCAACTACAAATGAAAATGTAGCAGGCCTCAGGGCACATGAGTAGTAAGTTTTAATTGAGTTTTGGGAAGTAGGGCTTAAAAGAAAAGAAAATACCTGGTGCTGACGTCGAGCTCGGAAACCCAAACTGCACCACGTAGTTTTTTGAAGAAAAACAGATGTTGAAAAATATAAATTGTGCGGTTTCTTTGCTGGGGTTGTGCAGGTTTGGGAGCTGTGTGGATAGATAAGAAGAAGGTTTTGCGAGATAAACAGATTTATTTGACTGCAAACTACAAACATTAGCTGATCTAACCTGCTTGGTTTGGTTTATGGAAAAATCTGGGCTAGGATTAAAATGTGCCCGTGACCAACATCAACACGAGATGTTTGAAAAATGCAGTGCGTACATCCGTGCATATCTCTGAAACACCAGCAAAACTGCAGTACTGACTGAGCAGAGGCTTAATTTGCATTATAAAAGCTCTGCTTAATGCAACTACTTTTACAGGTATGTTTTGAGTGTTTAATTTGACTAATTATATTTTTCTGTACTAGACAAATTGTAGCAAATCGCCTGTTTAGCTAAACCAAAAGTTTTTTCTTGGTTTTTTTTTTTAAGGTGAGACGTGGCATTTGGCATTTATTCCGAAGAGGAAACAAGGTGCCAAGTTTGGGAACGAATGCAGAAATATGTTACACCGAGTCAGCGCTGCACACTTTCTGTTGAAGAAAGAGGCTCTATTTTCCTCTCCAGCTGTGGCTGTTCTTGCTGGCAGCACAGTTCTTCTTGAGAAGAATCCTGGCTGCAAGCTGAACGGTCTCCGCAGCTCAAATTTGAAAAACGGGGCTGTGATAAATGAGCGAGAAATGCTGTAATTCAGCATTATTCTCCGGTGGGTCCTTAAAGGCTGGTGGTAGCCCACAGTTCTACGCAGATAATTTGCCCAGTAGCTGTGATGTTGTCACAAATTGTACTCAGCATAGAGTTTAGCTAAAGATGAATAACTTTGAAAAAAAAATGTAGTGATCTATTACATCTATATAGACTGAAAGAAGTGATAAATTACTGTTTGTGAGTCAGTGCATCTGCCTGTGAACTTTGCACAGACAGTTTACTCAGATCCAGTGATAGGCCTGACATGATACATGCACTGTTGTAACTGTCTTGTTTGAATAATATAAAACTGGATTAAACCACGGCTACAGTGTTTATGTGAAGTTTCTCTCCACTCATAGTTGTGGTTAGCCACAGCATTCCTACCACAGATACCATTTTAGTCATACCTGCTTATATGCACAAGCTGCAGGAGCAGACAGTCACCCAAATAATTATTCCATTTGTCCAGATGATTATACCATTCAGCCACCTCTGAAATGGTAAAAAAAAAAAAAGGGTGAAGCATTGCTTATACTCGAGTACAGGAAAGTCACAAGGTTTGATTACAAAAGCTGGTGAAGTATTAGTAATAATTCCAATGCAGTCGTCACACTTAAGCTCAAACTACAAAGCTTTTTTTTTCTTTTTTTTTTTTTTTTACAGTGGATTAATAGAAATGAGAATTGTGTAATTATAGCTCCATAAAGGGAGCAGTTTGGGGGAAAGTAAATCCTGCTGGTGTGATACGCCTTGACTTTAAAGATGGTGTGGTTTTTAATTCCTGGTGTGTGGCATGCTAATAAATGTCAGAAAGGATGTGCTATTGGAACGCCAATATGCTATTATTTGTGGTCAAATAAAACCAACTTCCAGACCATTTTACACAATTTATATCAAAGTATTCATTTTCTACCATAAATTTATATAAAACAAAGAAAGCTGCAGTAGTAAATAAGTGAACATTCGTTGTAATAAACTTTAAACTCACTTGGCATTGGCTCTGTGGTATTCTGTCACTCTTTGTTCACGTTACAATGCACAGTGGTGTTTCGTCTAGCTTAATATGTGTAGCCTGTTTGCAAACCGGCTACACGTAGAAAACAATTTATTTCACTGTTTTATGTTCATGTTTTATCCAAAAGCACACCCTCTGTTAAATCACCTGTTAACTACGTTCAAAATACTCCCTCCCTGCATCTAGCTAGCTTAACTAGCTTAATGTAGCTATTAGCTTAGCTCAGCTCTTAGGCAAGTCACTAGCAGCATGGCTTCTTCACCTGTTCTCCTGTACTTTCCTGCTCAGTGTGTCAGATGTTTAGCTACTCCTCATCCTCCTTTAGTAATAATGATACCTGAATGAATGTGAAATAGCTAGGTGAATTGGAGACCCATCTTCACACCCTTGAAAATCCTGCAGTTGGCCAGGCCACTATGGACAGTGGGGAAGAAAATGGGAGTTTTCTTATAGTGGGTCGTTTGATTGCTGGGATTTTCTCTGTATTACTGGAGCATCTTTACCTTACAATATAAAGCAGATTGAGGCAGTGGTTGTTGCACTTTGGCATTATATAAATAAAGGTAAATCAAACTAAACCATGTAAGATGAGGAGCAAAATGACTTCCTGCCTTTCTTCACTATGTAATGGACACATTATTGATGTTTGACAATGGTGTCATTTTTCTGATACCTATTACATAATTGGGTCATTGTTAGGGCTTGTAAACTAGTTAAGACAGAGGAGCAGTTGGCTGTTACCTCTTGGTCATCATTCACATGACTCAGAGTCACTAGCAAAAAAGTCTTCTGACGGGAAAGCTTGAGCATCAACAGTCAACTAGAAATGTAACAGCAGAGTTTCTGTCCTGTTGATCCAATCTAGAATTAACCAGAAAACCAGGAACAATACTTTTTTGTCCCAATTTGGAATTTGTGAAAGTTTACCATCACGTGAAACGAACATTTTCACACGTCAGTATACCCGATGATTCAACAGCTTGTAGACGCACCTTTGGTGGGAATAAGTTGAAGTAACAATTTTCTGTACAACTTTATCAGTGTCTCACATTATTCTGGAAGAATTTTGTCCTGCTCTTCTTTACGATGTCACTTCAGTTTATTGAGCTTTGTAAGCATTTGTTTATACTCAGCTCTTTTAAGGTCCTTGATTAACTCTAGACCTTCTGGACTTGGGGTCACTAGAGCACCTTATTATTTTTAGCCATTATGTTGTAGATTTACTGCATGTGAAGACGCAACTCTAGTCAGGGGAGCGGATTCTTCAGCTTCAGTGAGAATCCTTGCAGGCAGAGGTGGGATTTTGACGACTACACCATTCTTAATCCTTCCTCAGACTGATGGGCAACACTAATTACTTCTCTGAGATCACTGCAGATGGCTTTTCTCCTAGGCATCGTGCTAACAAACACCCGAATGCTCCAGATCTGGTAACTGACAAAAATTCTTCTTTTATAGAGGTGCTCACTCTTGCTTTATCAAATTAATTACTATAGAAGTCATGAGGGTGTAGTTAGTTTGTCATGAGAGTTTATAGAGTCCTGTGAAAACCATCTTTTTCACATGATTGTACATAAGCTGCAGCATTATGTTCATGGATATTTTGAATAAAATTTCACTGCAGTCCATTCAGTAGTTGTTGATATATTTCAGTCAGGACCATTCAAATAAAAAGACGATCCCTGCTGTCCATAGCATTTGTTGTTAATGTACTATTTATGATATAATTGAATGTTGTGTGGCAGTATTCACCTTTACAACTGAAGATGTTTTTTATTCCTCAGACTATTTTTTATGTAAATGAGGTAATGACCTAATAAAATTGAGGGGTTTTAAACAATCTGGAAAGCCTATTGAAGAGAAATTATGTAGGTGATTAGTATCAAAATTCAGTTTTAGGTCCTTGGTGGATCACGTCTTCTGCTACTGAAAGGACTGTTATTTCAAGAAGTATTACCGACTTTGTTTTGGCTTTAAAACTACAATAATTCATGTGGAGTATTGAGTAACATGTGCCTCAAGACGTTTTTATTTCTGTAATACAACACTTTTATTCATGTATTTTTTTTTTAAAAAAAAGAGAAAAAAGCACCATGGCAGGCAACAAATTCTGAATTGAACAGAAGGTTTTTGTTTATTTCCTTACTGATGTGAAGTGTCACATGAGAGCAAACTCTGGGGATGGGGTTCGTTATTGCAACACTACCTTCAGCACGGAGACCGGATCTGTTCATTTTATTAGCTCCGCCTGTGATTGATGTGAATATTTGAATAAAATATTCTCCTTTTTCACAGACGGACTCTGCTGTGCTTGTGTCGCGAGGCAATAGAAGGATATTAGTAACCTTACAGGTCTGCTTTTCATCATACTGACCTCATGTCTGCAAAGTCATTTCAAACTGTGACATTTTGAGGGTCAGAAAAACATCTTCTGTGGCAAAACACTGAAATATTAGATTGCAGCTGCAGTTTAATGATGAATTCAAATGGTATTTAAGATGCTTGACGTGTGTTTGATTGATGTGAGCCTCAAGAGAAGAATAAAAACATTCAAATTTTCTTAAATAATGTAACAAACACTTGCTGGCCACTTGCTAAGACAAATACTTAATTGGCGAACCTCATGGAAGCAACTTTGCATTCAGGCGTGTAAACATGGTCAAGATGACCTGCTGAAGTTCAAACTGAGCTGCAGAATGGTTAAGAAAGGCATTTTAAGTGACTTTGAATGTGGGACGGTTGTTGGTGCGAGACAAACCGGTGTCCTGTTTTGAACCATATGGTTCAAAAGAAGACTGGAAAAACACCGCCTGGTCTGATTAATCTTGATTTCTGCAGAAACATTTAGATCACAGGGTCAGAATTTGGTGTAAACAGCATGACAGCATGAAACCATCCTCCTTTTATCAGACAGCGGCTGTTGTGTAATTTTGTGAGGGATATTTTCTTGGCACAATTTGGGCTTGTTAGTACCAACTGAATATTATAAACACCACAGCCCAACTGAGTATTATATCCATCATTTTATGACCTTTTCAGATTTAAAAATAAATATTTGTATTTTCTGGTATAGTGCTAGTGTGTGGTTGTCCGTCTCTCTTGCATTTAGCCTAGCATGGGAGAGTTTTGAGCTCCCCGTTAACCGATGTTGGATAAACTGTTAAGAAATGATGGGATGGAAGGGATGGATGCCATTGAATATTTCCTGGCATGCACCTATATAAACCATTGTTACATCTACAATAAAACAATCCTGTTTTGCATATGTAACATGGTGCTCCAGACATTTAATTACATGCATTCTAAAATCCATTCGGTATGCCTTCTCACGAGAAGCACAGACATACTCCAAGAAAATGTACATGGTAAAACAGAATACAATTTCATGGAGAGAAGCCATGGAAAATCTCCTTGTTAAGGAGGATAGATTAGTTTCTGTGGTTGTCTTTTTCAGTGTTTCTCCTGTTGTATCTGTTTACAATGGGGCTTTAATAGAGAGCGAATAATCTGGATGTTGATGAGTGGAACATTTTATCAAATTCTGATGTGTTTATGGCTGTGCTCTCTTCCACTTAGTAATATAATGAATGCCGTCATTCTCTGAGAGGAAAAAGCCAAACCGCAGGCCTGTTCATGCACAAGCACAAACCTCAGTATAACCCTCGGGGCTGCACTGTCTTAAATAATGGGATTTTTTTAATTTATTGACCGATAGTAATACATCAGGTGAGGACAAAATACGTTTTGTTTTTAAATGCTTGAGATCATTTAATTTATTTCAAAGCATGTTACAAATTCTTTCTGGCCACATTGGTGCATAACTTATGACACATGTTAATATAAGCCGATTAAGGAAGTTAATAAAAGCCTATGGAAGCCCATTTCCGCCATTAAAAAAAAAAAAAAAGTATCCACGACTCAAAATTTCGAGTTATCTTTCTCGAAATTTTGACACGTTTAGAAAAGTAACTCGTAATTTCGATTAGCGCTGCCAATCAGTAATCTACACGAATGATGTCATTTCCTTGTTACCCGGAAGCTGAAGCCCTCAGCTACAGATGCTACAGCTAAGCTACCAGTATTACAGCCAGTCATGAATGCATATTTGCTGAGTATTTTCAGCGTGGCTTCACTAATGATGAAATCCTCGTTTTATTAGCTGAATCACATGACATTACTATCAGCAAACGTACTCTCAAAGTCACCAATTTGTTGTGATCTGGTTTATCCTTCCGGGTAACAAGAAAATGACATCATTCACGTAGATTACTGATTGGCAGAGCTAACTTGAAATTTCGAGTTACTTTTCTCAATATTTCAAGCTAATAAGTGGAAATTTCAAGTTAATGAGTCAAAATTTCGAGAAACTAACTCAAAATTTTGAGAAAAATATAGATACTTTTTTTTTAGTGTCAGAAACGGGCTTCCATAAAAGCCTATTTAGATATTAGCAGATTTAAAGGCTATTTCTCTGTCACTCTGACCAATAAGAATGTCAGTTAATTTCTTGAACCCTTCTTTTGTTTTTTTGCCACCTTCTGAGAATTTGTGGATGATTCTGATAGACCTCTTCCACATTACATTTAGTCCATCTGTTATTTCATTTGGGAGAGATCCATAGAAAGAATGAACTGATTTACTGATGTACAGAATTTAGAGGTATTCGGCGGTTAGACTCTGATGGCCCGTTTCGATAGGGATTAGACCAGGACCGGAGATGGTGGTGGTGGAGATGAAGATGGAGTGATCAGAGGCGGTGATGGGGAGGACTTCAGCTGCACAAAGGCGTCTGCAAAGGAGAATGACAGATCCACAGCAAGATAGAGCATGCAGCGTGAATGCTGACGAAGGCGAAGGAGAAGATGACTGAACTAGACTGGTGAGGTCACAAACAGCTTGACTGCATGTTTGTCAAAATGCAATAATTTGCAAATCTCATATTTATTTTAACAAATTGGTGTGATTTAGATTTGTCAACCCAGGAGTTTCTAATTTTGGTTTGGTACCATGGAATCCCATTTGTTGGGAATGCACATACTCCTCAGAATTTGAATGAATTTAACTGAAACTGTGATGAATTTGAATACCTCATCACCTAAAATTTCACCATCTGATACATCATGAAATGAAAAATATGACAAAGAAGAACCAGGACTGCTAAGCAACAAGAGTGGTATGTCAGACAACAACTGTTCTCCTTAGTTCCCAGATGTTTACAAGGTTTTGTTAAGGGGAAGCTATACAATGGCCCTGTCTCAGTTTTTTTTTTTTTGGATATGTGTTATTGTTAAGTACGTTTTTTTTCTTCTTATTAAATTTTTCTCAGTTTAAATATTTGAATTTTTCTGCTTTCCTCTGTGAATAAAATATGGGTTGTGCTAAATAAAGTCTTCCTTTATTTGAACCCTATTATGTCTTTTATCAAGGGGTTTTACAGGAACCACAAAGCGAAACACTGCCTATCAGCCAGCCAGTATTGGTTTGAATTAGGCTGAATGGTGACTTCAAGCAAACTCACAAGCAGCCACTGTGCAGTAATCTGTGAACCTCAGACATGACGTGTTGGAAACAACTTATCCATTGAGAAAGCTCCAAATGTTTATTAATGAGCCCTTCAGACTCACCACAGTTATGTTGCTGGATGCTTAAAAAGACATGATCTAACTCCATAACCCTCTCAGGCTGTCCGATTACAGCTTTACTCTTCCCTGCGCAGCCTGAAGATCACTTTGTAATGTCATCTAAGATGGTATTGTCTCAGATGTTAATCATCATAGTACATCGGGGCTATTTGAGAGTGAGGTACTGGTCACGTTCACTGAGATCTCCCAGCTTGCCGAGGAAGTTGTGTTGGAAATATTAACATTATTGTGAGTCCAAATGCAAGTCAAAATCATTAACGGTCTGATACCCAGTCTTTGTGGTATGGATATATCTTTCGCCATTTCTCAAGAGCAACACAAAGGCAGTGACCCTATCAGAGCACTAAGTGATCTAGCAGAAGGAAATTGGCTGTCTAATGTCTACAGAGAGGTTTGAGCAGAGATATGCTCCCAAGTTTTCCATGATTGCATGTTCAAATCACAATAAATATCTCTCTGTTGAGCCACTGAGCACAAGGTAAAATGTTCTGTTGCTCTGCTGCACGAGATTGCCGTTTAAAGAGCCTGGCAAAGTGCTTATAGTGTAAAATACCTGCAGTGGTGCTTACTGCTCACACCGCTAGATGGGGGAACCTGGAGCCTGGCTGCACTGCTGAAAAGCCTGAATCACACTGAAGCTGAATTCACTGGAGCACAATCTGCTCAACATTTATCCTTGGAAGAACAAGAGCCAAGAGTTACCCTCCACGTGTATTTATGTTATATCAAGTCTGCAGGAAAGTTCACAAAATGTGCAGCCATGTTTCCGATAATTTTAAGGGAATAGATGAATCCCTCTAGTTATGGTTCTTTTTATTAACCTTGCCGTCTCCATGTTCTCCTACTGAACAACAGAAGAATTTTCCTCCTCATGCGAAAACTGTGTCATAAACCAAGCCTTTCGGTAAAAGAAATCATCAAAATTAAGAAGGAAACGGGGTCTGAAAATAGCTTAAAGGGCTCCTGACATTCTTTTAGCTGTAGATAATTTGCTGTGCAGACAGACACCACATGGAAATGTGTTTTTGGGCAATAATCCCAACACAACAACGCAGAAAAACGTGACAGCAATTTCTGCTGTTGGGATTTTTGTGTGCAACACGAAGATCAGAAAAAAAATAGCCTCCCACAATTTATTTTTTTGCTCAAACACAAGGTCGGAACAGCAGAAAAGAGCTGGATGCAGGAGGTTCAAAGCACTAATACCACAACTTTCCAGAAGCCTTTTTTCAGCTCAGTTTGTTGAACCTTTGGCTGTTAGGCCCCCTATTACTATAGAGGTATAGACACATTCAGCTTTTCCATGTGGTGGACATTCCAGGCCACATCTGCTTTCTATATATACACACATCCAGCTGTTTAAAGCCTATAGTCTAACAGTCATTTCCCAGTCAGTCCACCGCTGCTATAAATGTGAATGGCATTAAATGCATGCACTGCTGCGTCATTGTTTTAATGTAAGAAAGTAGAATAAGCAGTAATTACTGCATACAATACTATATTGGGAACATATGCAATCAGATATCTGTTTAAATGACATCACGCATTTCATTTGCTGTAAACATCTTACTTATCACTATAACTATTTCGTACTTAAGTATATTCGATGTATGTTCATTTATCATGTTACTTTTTGTGTTCATGGTATCAATGCATATAGTCAGATGGCAAAAACAACTGTTCATCAAAACCAAGAACCTGAATAATAAAAACTCCTCTTAGATGCATTTTTCAATCTGGGTGAAATTACTGTATAAACTGCCTGGGGTATGTCATAGCAGATCCTGGGTCTGCTGGAGGATCTTCCTGTTAAAAGGGAGTTTTTCTTTCCCACTGTCGCCAAGTGCTTACGCAGAGGGAGTCTTATGATTGTTGTGGGTTCTTTCTGATATTGTAGTGTCCTTACCATAAAACATAAAGTGCCTTGAGGTAACTGTTGTTGTACTGAAGATGATTTTAGATTTTATTTTTGTGTCCCCTGTCCACGTTTGCTATTTAAGTGTGGGGTGAGCATATTCTTTGCCTTGATTTATCAGAAAACCTGCATCTAATCAAGTTTCTACTTGATCAGCTTGATCTCTTTCTACAGAAAGGCCCAGTCTGTTTCGATTAGTCAGCTGGTTGCACGCTGTGAGTCAGAGAATTTACTTGTTGTCTTCTAATGAAATCTTACACATTTGAACCAGAACCAGGCCCAGAAAAAACAGACTGCAGAAGTTGTTAAATTACACGAGAAATAATGGCTGCCATCACGTTGCTATTTCAGGAAATACTTGCATCGTGATCATTTGTTCCTTAACCAAAGGTTTAAGCTTCAGCTATTTCAGCTATTTTTACAGTTCCGTTTGTAAGTCTGTTGGAAAGAATACACAAACCCAAATTCCACGAAACTTGGTGGAGGTGTGGGAGATGTGGCAAAAGTAGAATACAATACATTGTGGTATAGATCCGAATCACTTAATTTAAAACGGTGGAAGAGGTGAAGTGTCCCATCCTTATTTTGTCGTGTCTGACATCAAAGAATGCTAACAAAAAAGCCAAAGTTGAGTCAAGACACGAATAACAGTAACCCATACTCCGACCCTGTTTACTGAATTTGTGGACATGCAGTTAAAGTGAAAGGCCACATTAGCCACATTAGCTGCACGTCATCCTAACACTGAAAATCCACTGTTCCTAAAATGATTTTAGTGCATGGTGACTTCTATCCTCTCTTGCACCCAGTGGTTGTAACAGTGTGTCAGATCTGTCTGCATTTGCTTCTGGCAGGACGCTAAAAGAGGTCCTCTAAGAATTTGTTACACAGTGCTTTGGATAAAGGTAAAAACCATGCAATTTTTTGCACCTTTGTCAATTAATTGTGGTTTGTCGCCCATTTACTGTGCACAGTGCGCGCCAAAAGATAAAACTAAGTGACATTTTTGCATCTTCCCTCCCTAGCTGGCTGTCTGCATTCATGAATTGCATGTTTGAGTCTGTCTTATCTGATCTCGACTTGCTGTCAAACAAATATTTCCTCCCTTCATGAACCCAAAATAGCCTTTTGCCATCAACTCAAGTTGATAGAGTGGCCTTGCTGATGAGACCCTGGTTCTCATCTGAACTTCAGAACCGTGTCAAGCTGCCCTGCAGGCAGCGGGCCGGGCTGGAAAGACCCTTTTCCTGGACTGCTGCAGAGGGACTTCAGCCAGTTGTACTTTTGCTGTTTATTTGTCTTTCATGAAGCATTTGTTGATGCTTTTCTTGATTTTTTTTTTACAAGTTTGTTGCTTTTGATTGTTAAAGATAAGATTAATTGTTGCATGGTTGTGCATATTGTGACCACATATCTTGTGGTCAAACTAAATAACAGAAGTGAATCCAGAGCCCTGATTTACAGCAAGTCTTTATCTGCTCCCAGGCTGCCAAAATGTTAAACTGTTTCACAGATGAAGAGCACAATGCTTGTTTCTCTGCAAATACGTGTGCCTGCAGGAGCAGCACAGGTAATTTTAAAATGACAGTTCACAGGTCAAGTTCTCACGGACAAGACATTGTCCTCACTGAGCCTTAAGGCCAAAAACAACCAGCTTCCACTGGTTGCTGGAGATGGTCAGGAATCACCCAGTGTTACTATCACTCAAGTAGCTTAACCTGTCGCACATATAGTTTAGTATTAACCAGTTAATCAAATCATTTAAACTTGGGTACCACACAGCTCTAAATGCATTTTAAACTTTCATTCTGAACTTTAAAAAATGAGGATAGGCAATAGATGTAAACGGATTCTGAGAGACAAATAGAAGAACTATAAAGCAGCTGCTGTGTCAGCAGTTTGCAATTTGAATTCCAGCTAGAGTCCTCCCATAAGGGAGGGAATTTCCAGCTTGGAAACTGCTTGTTTTTGGCCCATTAAAGGGCTTGTAAATGTAGAAAGATGCACAGCAACAGTTTCCTCGCTCCTTATAGGGTCTATCTGCAGCACCCAAATAAAAATTTCTCTCATCAAAGTTTACCAACCACCATGGCCTTTAAACCAACACAGGCTCCGTTGCATAGTTTTTCAAGATATTTTGCATTCTCTTATTTCAAACATCACAGAAAGCTTTCCAAAGTTCTTCAGTGGATTTTTGTCCATTCATGTAATCAAAGAATGACTCGGTTATATTAAGACCGCAGCCAAACCAGTCTCTTGCAGGACTCTATGTTCTTCTTGTCACTGAAAATTGTTTGTTATGACTGAAATAGCACTCTTTTTTGCTGTCATGGACTGCGAGGAACTGCACGTCAATGGAACAATGGAAAAAGACAAGCAAAAGAAGAGAAGCGAGTTACGTTTTTCAAAAAATCAACGACTTATGGCAACTTATGACACACATCAAGAGCCTGGATAGCAGATTGGGGACATGAACTGAAACCGTATATGAAAGTAAATGTTTTGGTTGTGGGTAATGGAAGAGTGGATCAAACTTAGTCACTTCCTATTGTTATTGCCAAGCAATATCATTTATAAACCTGCTAAAAAATGACAGTGTCAAATGGAAGCAAAGACAGAGTTTAGTGATCATTAGAAACCTAGAAACCAGATCTAAAAATGCTAGGATACTGCTAGGATACTTATCAGTTACTGTGTGTAACTGATAAGTATGTACCATTTAAAAAAAATAAATGTTTCATGTGGTGAATTTTAATTTTTTTGGCGCCAACATGTCTCAAAAAAATTGGGGCAGAGGTGAAGTTAGAGACGCAGGCTTCGAGAAGGTGGCAACATTTTTGATCACGTCCACTTGTGGCTTTAACTTTGTGGTTGGCACGGTGAACTGAGTTGACAGCAGTCACTTGAAAATAGTAATTAGTGATTACTTCTCCAAGAAAGCAATCCCATTACTTTACTGTTTACTTATTTTCAAAAGTAATTAGTTACTTTATTACTTTGTTACTTTTTAAAAACATGATACACAATCTGAATACGTAATAAAGCAACAGACCTTTAAGCCCAATTCTAATTTTTATGTGTAATTCATCATATAGAATCAATAGAATCAATCAATGTAATCAAATGAAAAAGTCTCTTTTAAAAACTTGTTTTATTAGTTTTAAATCTTTTAACTTTATACACATTGCATCAAGCAAAAATTAAATTGTATGCAACAGTTTCTGACTGGAAGACATTTGTTTAACATTTAAACCTATTTTCTACATATAAAATAACATAATTTTTGTGTTTACACTCACTCTTTCAAATAAATTCAAGTAAAACACAGCAAAAACCTGTATAGCAGGAGTTGGGCGGGTCGAGGTTTGCCGCAGCGGTCATGGGGATCCGGGGGTTTCTCTGTGAATTTTATATTCCCGTGGCAGCGTGCGAGGTGCTTGCTCAGATTTGAGGTATACATTTTTGCTGTAGAAAGACGTTTTCTTCCCACAGAGAGTGGACAGCGCTAATTTTTTTTGTCACTTTTTAAAGAATCAAACTCAAAGTAATGTCAGTACTTCCATGCTTTAACACTGCATGGTCGTTCTGTCTCCCGCTCTCTATATTATCCAGTGTTGAGCTACACATGTCTGTTGCTACTGGCGACGTTGCACGCTTGTACGTCATTGTCATGAGACACACTCACAAACAAAATCACGGTTTAGTAGTGCAGTAACCCAGCGTGCTTACGGGAAAGTAACAGTAATCGAATTACTTTTTTTGCAATCGTAATCCCTTACTTTACTCATTACTTGGAAAAAAGTAATCAGATTACAGTTACTGCCCATCTCTGATTGAGAGACGATGATTTCAGGAAGTTGAAGAACATTATTATTTGCACTATTTTTGTTCCACAATAAGATTTTGGGTTTGAGAACATCTCCTTGCTTAAAGGAGGTTTTTGACAATAAGCAGAAAAGGTTGCCAAACATTCCCAATCACATCCTTCCAGCAAAGACGCACTTTCATGTTGATGTTACAGTCTGCCCATTTTTTCTGTCAGCACATTATAAAATTTCCTGGACTGTTTGTACTTTTTGTGATTGCTATCCTAGTGGCGCTGAAGCCGGAGCTTGTCAAACCATCATCTAAACAGGAATGTCCAAAACTCCAGTAATTTCCACTTTGGAAAACTAAACAACTACAGCCACATAAAATCCCATCCCTGTATTTCTACAGTTGCATAAAAATATCACTCAGTCCGGACCACAATCTCTGAAACAATATTATGATGGAAAGTGAACAACGCAGCTGTCTAATCGTGAGACGTCGACCCGATGAGTTTTAAGGTGATATTTTCCATTTCTACTGGCTCCGAGTCGTTTCCTTCACAAACCTACAAAGCCATCCGTTTCAAAGAGTATTCTCAAAGTGCTTGTATTGATCCTGTTTTATCTAAGTTTTCCTGCCAAAGTAGGTGATGTCAAACTCCTATATACCTTTCACTTGAGCTCATTCAAACATCACACATCTGTTAGATGTGTTGCAGGGTGGATGAAAAAAGAGCAGTGATTGTCTGTAAAGTCATAATAAGAGATGTTAAAGTGATCCAGGTACTGATAAGGGATGCGAAAGTCATTTATGCATCTGCAGTGTGATAGCTGTATCAGGCATCTGTCCTGAAAAATAGGCAACGTTCCTTTTGGCTCTCCAAGAACAGGGAACAGACATACAGCTGTGTTTTGCAGAAAGACCAAAATGGAGAAAAGAACCAAAAGCAGACCGCAGTCGAGTGACATTTCCGTTGCTATACAATTTTGCGCGACGCTCAGTTGTTACTAAGTTGAACAATGCGTAAGCACTTGCAGATTCCAGGTAACCTTTCTACCTGCCAGCTTCCACACATCTCTCTGTTTGTCCGACAAAACTCTTCAAACCAGCAGTTTTCTTTAAATTCAAACCTCTGTGAAATGTAGTCTTAGCAGCTGATTGCTGTGCAGTAAAGAATCTTTCCAAGCTCTGCATTTCCATTTATGCAGATGATCCTTTATTACGTGGACATGGATCTCCTCCAAGACAAGTCTGGCATAGATTATGGCAAAGCCTTTACTTTTATTGTCGGGCATTGGCCTCAAACTCTTGCTTAACAGTAAGACAAAATTTCTCAAGTGCTATAAGATTTAAACTCAAGCAGTCAGGAGTGACTGACTCATCCTCTTTGCTCGAACTTTTATATAACTACAGATTAGATCGAGAAATGAATACGCACATTGGTATTGTAAAGTGGAAAATAGGCAGCCAAATTAGCCCGCGTGGCTTAATGATCCTGGAAAACAAAGACAAAAGTGAGTCAAGGACTGGGGTCGAGAGCAGGCCTCGCACAGTGTTGTGTAAAACAGAACTTATGGGTTATTCTATTTTTTAAGACGTATCTTTTGATTCTCAGTAAATGGACTGGTTCTTATAGAGCTCTACTCTATTATACATATTTAGACTTCATTAGCAACCAAGGAGACTTTAGCATGCAGGCTGGAGCAGCCAGGGATCAAACCATCAACCTTCTGATTAATAGAGGATGTGCACTAGCTCCATGCTCTTCTTTAGAAAAGTAACATTTCCAGCCTCTGTGGTAGACCACAACAACCCAACACATCTGTCAAACAACTGCTTTGACGGACACTACCTGAGACTAAATGCATATTGCATGAGCAATTAACAAGGAAGTGAGAAAGATGAGTGTTCCTGTGCACATACTCTCTCTTACAATTGAAACTTTACTCAGAACTGACTCAGTGAGGATTTTCTCAAGAAGGTATCCAAGTCTGGGAGGATATGTACTGTGTTACTCAGACACTAACTGTGGTGATTAATCAGTGGACAAGTATGTAATAAAAATACTACGCTTATTTCTGATAACTATCACAATATGAAATTGTATAACTGATGCTTATGATATGTTGCTGTTAATAAAACCACTTATCAAAATGAAAAGCTACATGCACTGACTTTCTGATTATCAATACTGTGTATTTGATAGTCTTTTCACTCAAAATGCCACGTCACACCTTACACTCGCTGAGCTTTGTTTTTCTAAGGTGTACAGTAGCAGGACTCCTGTACTGAGGCTGTGGCGCTGGCTGGGAAACATGAGAGCCCCTCAGGAGGAAAAGGGGATTCAAATAAATCCTTCAGCTGAGGGAGAGGGAGCTCTATAAAAACTGCCCTCCATTTAAAACACTCAGCTGTCACGGCTTGTCTTTGTGCTCGGCACTATGACTGATTGCACTCTCAGCCTCTATACTGTTGGTGCCATTCTGAGAGCAGAAACGAATGAGGGGATTTTAAATGTCTGTTTGTTTGGGCACTTTGCTTTGGCATAGAGGGCTGTTATATAATTCTGTGTGATAGAGTTTTGGAAATTGGGTTTACATTCTTCTCATATATAGTAAAACCTTTTTTACATGTTGGAATTTGCAGCCACAAAGAAGTTATATAAGCATTAATATTTGCATAGAAGCCCAGCAGAAAATAACCATTCTCAAACAGACGAGCAAAGTCTAATCATGCAAGAAGTCACACAGCAACAACTCGTTATGGAACGTACAAAAGCACAAATGCTCTGTCCAGCCCAGAAATCAGTAATCAGAAAAAGAATATCAATAAATTAAATGAAATAAACAAATATCATAAATAAATAAATAATATGAGAAGAAAACACAAAAATTAGGATAGATAAAATAAAGACATTAAAGATAATTGCTGACAGTTAGTAACAATATCCAGGATAAATAAGGATGTTTATGCATGTTTTTGTGTATTAGAGCAGCGGTCCCCAACCTTTTTTGAGCCACGGACCGGTTTATATCCGACAATATTTTCACAGCCCGGCCTTTAAGGTGTCGCGGATAAATACACCCAGGGAAACCGAGTTAATGATAAAAACAATTTAAAAAATAACGATAAAACCCCTGAAAACCATCAATTTCACACCCAAACCTCAACTCTTGTGCCCCGGTATACCAAACGACTCACAGACCAGTACCACTGTATTAGAGCCCCGACTTCAGTTAAAGCTTTATGCAAGGAGGAAAAGGATGGAAATTTATTAAAATGTAGTTTTTTCCTTTATGTTTTCGCTTCTTTGGTAAAGGGAACCCCTTTTCTGATGATAAAACATAGCCACGAGTTTCTGAGGTGCAAATTTAAATGTCCCTCCATGACAAGCGAACGCCTATAACTATTATCTTCTCCTCGCCTTTGGTGTACTACGTATGTGGCTGGTCCCTAGCCATTAGTAGAAAGAGGGTCCTTCCTGAGCACTGTAGTCAAATATGGTGGGGGGGCATTAAGTGACCCAGACGACCCCTTGATTATTCAGCAGTAAGCTTTCTTCTGCTGGGGATCTGGAAGAAGGCTCTTCCTGTTAAAAGTAAGTTTTTCCTTCCCACTGTTGCCAGCTGCTTGCTCAGTTGTGTATTGTCTTTACCTTACAGTATGTGCAGCAGACAAATATGGGATGTGTATGTGCAACTATGTGATGCTTTCATGTCAATATGACCCAAAAATCGGAGGAACATTTCCAGAACTTTGTTGAATCTATGCCAAGACGAATTAAGCAGGATCTGAAAGCTCGAGGATCCAACCAAAGGTGTACTGAATAAAGTGGTCGCTGAGTGTGTTTCACTCAAATTGTCTGTTTATTTTGCTGAAACATCATCCAAGATAGCAAAATGAAGTAAAATATTCCGAGTAGGAATATCACGAGTGACTTATGGAAAACTCCTTTTGTTTTCATTATTAGAATTACTCTTCTTAAGGGGCTAATTTGTCATAATATGTCTACCCCTTGATATCTGCATTAACTTGGTCAGAGATGTTGTGATTCAGGCCCCAGAGGAGAGGCCTTTTGACTTGGCTGACTAATTAATTAACTTGCAGTTATTTTCAGCAGTTGCACGGCATCATTTTGCCTGTTTCCACTTATTACATTTACATCATTTTCATCAGGACAGAATCTCAGTCCTGTTTTGTGTCAGTTGTGTGTGTGACACTCACTGAGGGATTTAACATTTTAAAACATAATTACAGTCTTTAAAAGACAAGATTTTTCATGCTTTTTACACCTGGATACGACAGATAGTTATTTCAAAAAAAAATCATGGAACACAAATAACAGCTTTTTTTCCTACAGTGAATCTTAGGCGTGCTAGCAGCTTTTCTTGGCCCTGTTTCTGCCTCCTAGTGAAGTCTGGAAAACATATATCACTGCAGGAGGCTCCAGTAGATGCTGCTGCACACTGGTTTGGCCCAGCAGGCAGCACACCACTGTATTATGTCTCCCAATGGGAGCACCACCGGAAAGTGTCAGTCACAAGTATTTGGCACGTGCAACCCGAGGGAAGCAAAACTCTAAGCTTCTGTTTCTCCACTTTTCCTGACACAGCACATTACCAAAGGCTCTTGCACAACTTCGCAAGACCTCCAATGGAGTGTCACACAAAATGCTGTAGGGAAGAGATGGGGGGGGGAGCTAGACATGAATACCGGCAAGCTTGCGTCTGGCTCCTTTGGAGAAACTGCTCTGCTGTACGTCGTTTCATATTTAAAGTCTCATCCATCAGCGGCCTCGGTTGGCTTGTGCTAAATCTCTTTTCAGCAGATGACAAAATATCCTAAAAGGGCCAACGCTCATAGACCCCACCATCTCCAAACACACATTGCATGATTGGATTGTCAGTTTAATCGACTTGTTGTGACACACGGAGCTTGGTACTGCATATCTCTTATCCTGGAGTCGCAATTTTGATGCTAGTGTGCACATTGGAAAGATCTTAGTGTAAATATCAAAATTAAACCAAAATGTTAGAGGAAACATCCTCAATAAATGACAGGAGGTGGAATGGAGGGGGTTAGATATTTCCTGGCGCGCTTGTCATCCAATCAGCAGTGTCTGAGGAAAGTTGTCAGGGAAAACAAAAGGACTTCAGTGCAGGGGTGCTTCTTGGTGCACTCTCTCTAATTGAACTGCCAGTTCGTCTTCATGAGCATTTCAAGTTTGTTGAAAGAGATTTTGACCTTTCTGTTGCTTTGGAACATTACTCATCCCTCGGCATGTCTTAAAGCTCTAGATGGAAGTTTTTCTTCCTCTCATATATCTGGAATAGTTAGTGAAAGAAATCCCGAGTTAGCTTTCAGAATTGGATTTGGTCAGTGAAGCTGCACTAATAACCTGTGCAACAGAGTAAAACTTGCTGACACAAAAAACACATTATTCATGATTTCTTTATCTAGCAAATTAAAACCTTATACCTTATGTAAGCTGGTGTATACTGCAGCTTAAGAAACACAAATAAATGAAAGAAACCTCTTTTTAGAACCAGCTGGAAGCAATGGAGCAGATGCAGGAATGCATCTGAACATGTGTTTTTGTTTAGTAGCTTTATCTGTTACCTCTCCCCAGAGAGGATCACACCGATTCCTAATGTGTTACACATCTATGTCCACTGTCATCTTGCTTCAAGATCTAATAGCGTAAATGCAACTCTTTAGATCTGTTCACCGACTTTCAAGCAGATTCCCGTTTATACTGTCCAACTTGCCAACGCTCCCAAAGTGGAAAATGTTGCCTGCAGCTGTGTGGCGACATGGTTGCGAGTGTTCCTCGTGTGCAGAACAAATCACAAGGCGAAATAAAGTCCCTGACATTTGTTTCTGGCAGCTGATCAGACATTATCTGATTGCCTATATGAACTGCAGAAGTGCAACATGATATTGTTGCTGATAGTGTCATAAGGAACATGTGCGTATTTCCATTTCACGCTTGAAATACTTGGTTGCACACCGTAAAGAAGCTCTAACATTCAATGATCTGTATTTCACTCGTGGTGTGGTATGCAAAGTAATTATTTGCAGCTGAAACAACACTACATTCCTCCTAACTCGGTGAATAAACCTCCTTTTTTTTCATTGGGGGAAACCGTTTTGTCCAACCTGACATCCACCCTCACCTCTCTTCAGAAGTGCCGGCCAAAAAATGCAGCCTCTCCATTTGGTCCCCTGAGACATAACTTGAGCATAGTTCAGCTTTTACCGTGAATGCTCAGACATGACAGCAAGAGTTACAACTCCACCAGTGGAGGGAACCACCGATGTGGGGCATGGAAAGAAAATGTACAAAAGGAAGGGGGCGGGATGGGGTTCCCGTTACTCTCCAAGGGTGACGTCCCGATATTTTATGCCCTTTTCAGAGAAATCACCTCTTTTTGTGAGTTGGGGAGGTGGGGAAGTCCTAAAAACGTGTGGAAAATGTTGGAATCTTTGTTTGGCGAATAATTTCTTCTCTTTTATAGATGTTTGAAAAAAATGAAATAAAAACCCTCACCACGCAAATAAAATCGAATCTAAAAAACAAATATTTACTGACCGATATTTTGTGAAATAAACCTCACATGTGGCACACACATTGAGCAAGAATTGCTCACCTTTAAACCTGTACACACATAAAATTACTCTTGATGTTGTTGTTGTGTTTTTTTAATCAGCCAATACTCTTAATAAATAAATGTAGTTGTGATTATGGGAGAAAGTTTTGGCAACAATGAATCTGTGCTGACAGCGTTCCAGTCGGCCTGATGTGATGTACATGAGACACATAAATTTAAGCCCCGGGTCTTCGAGTGAACATCTGCGTGTTCTGGCGTGTCCCACATTGCGAGTGACTGGAAGTGATGCACGCTCCCTCTGAGACCTGCTAAAACTTTTTGGAATTAATCTTTTTTCACAACATGCGTGTTACCCAGAATTTAGCCAGTACACAAGTCATCGGTTTGGCTCGATAAAGCACAATAACATAGTAGTAATGCGCTTTTAAGGACATTGGCTCAGTGTTAGTCAGACAATAGCAATGTACCATGAAGTTTAATTGGGATATGTAACACAAAGTCCTGGTCAAAGGTAGCACCTGCTATTCCTGTTAGTGGTGTGAAATCCCCACTAACTTCCATTAATCCCAAAAAATGGAAAATAACAAACATTAGAAATAATTTTTTGCTAGTGCGAGTCGGGAATGGAAATGACTTCAAAGAAGGAAAATACATGTATTATATTCTCCACATGTCTGAAAGTGAAGCCAGGGCAGAAAACATGAAGAGGCTCATCATTCTATGTGTTATTTTCATCTTAACAGGACTGATTACCCAGCAGCCATGTTCAGCTCTGTACTTATCGCACGGCCGTATTTCAGACGCTGTTGTGGCGGTTCACTGATGTTGAACCGTGGGGAAAACAATCAGTCACGGTTTGTTTTAGCGCCCTCCAGAGCAACCAGGGCAACACAAAAGTAAGCTCAGACCCCAGGCTGCTGCTGCTGAATACAGCTCAAGTTTAGACAAGTTATTGTATGTGACCTCTTAAACCTGGCATTACAATAAATCACCTGTTATTGACTTCATAATAATGCTATATGTTTCATTGTAATGGAGGTGTATGAGGGCCTCCGTTTGAATCATATATTTAATCGTTTGCTTGCAAAGGATTCCTTTTTCATCACTGTTGTTCAGTAAAACAAGTTAAATCACATTGGGCTTACAATACCAGAACCCCTTGTTGTAAGTCACTGTTGCACATACTTGATGCCTACTGGTGGGAACTTCCAGTTCTCAGAGACCCTTTGCAAAAGTGGCTGAAGGAATAACACCAGTGAGGAATTGCATTGATGGCTTTTCAAGATGCAGGGACTCCAAACAGTAGTCCGCTATTCTTCCTTTAAGTGCTCTCCAAGCTGTAAAGAGGCGCTCGCAGGCCTCGTGGTAACAGATTCAGTTAGTGTTGAAAACAAAAAAGTAAAAAAATCCAAGACGATAGCTGTATTTGGGTACATTCTTCGGCAGCATTCCCAGACACCGACAGTGGCTTCAGTGAAGTCAGAGACACTGGTGAGTTTGCCAAGTTTAGCTAAAATACAGGAACAACTGACAGATTGTCCACGTTGGTGAATGATGGAAAGATTGGAAAGTAAATGGAATGATATTGAAAACTTTTGCAAATGGTTTTTTTTGGGTGTAAAGGTGTCTCAGTGGTACTTTGCCTGTTTGGCAGACGCAGTTTCTGCTGACTGGAAGAATCATCACAAGCAGTCATAAATTTAAAAGGGCCCTTGTCTCTATCAAGCACAAAGAACATAATAAACAGAAGCTGCTGTTATTAATTAGTTTCTTCACTGTGGACCTGACAGGAACCGTTCATCCGTTTCCAGGAGAAGAGCGGTGGAATGGCCTCAGATGGCATACGCCCCAGAACACGGTGGACACTTACCTTACTTAGCCAACCGTTTTGAATCAGCAGTAAATACTCCATGGTACATTTACAGACCCTAAAAGTGGCACCAAATGGAGAAAAAGAAAACTCTCAAAGTAAACTGGGCAGAATTGTAAGAGTGCGTGCCATCAGTCTTCACATGCAAATCTCTGCATAAGGACAGCATGCAAATATGGAAGGGTAATATTTTTCCAACGTATCCCCAAAAACCCCCAAACATACATGAGGTGTCAAAGATTTGCATATAGATGTTAAGTCATGTGAGAGATAAACTTATCATGTTGAGTCTGAGCCAGAGATTCCTGAACAAATGGAGCACGAACTGATGATCTATAGCTTAAGGAGAATCTGTGCAATGAAGCGTTTTGAAAATATGAAAACTGCACCTGGTTCTTCTCAGCAAAAACATGTGTAAGAATGTAAGGAATAGGATGACTTTTGCCTGACACCCCAGGCTTTTACATCATTAAAAAACAGCAACAAAAAAATTTAATTTAAATCAGCGTACTTGCTAGCATAGCATGCTAGCAACATGCTAACATACATGGACAATGCACCCTGGAAATTTGGGAGGAGCAGCATTACACTTTCAGTTTATTTATTTTGATCAGTATCAAGAAGGTTACAGCATCTAGAACACCGTGCTGTAGTGGATTTGTTGTTGTCTTCAAAGTAGGTCGGCCAGGTGCCATGACTTGCTAAAGGATAATGAATGTCCCTGTGCACTGGTGGGTAAAGGGATTGATGCCTAGCTTCTCCCTCTTGGCTCAATCCTCTCTGATAGTCTCACCTACATAATAAAGAATGTTTATCCCACACATGACCCATGCTTTCCAAGTGTGCATACAACTTGGTTTCCACACCCTCTTATCTCAAAGCACACACGTGATTAAGTCTCCACATGGGTCTGCAACAGGTCTGTGTAAAGCAATTCCACAAACAGACACGTGATCCAGGGATGCATGCATGTGTAACTTTGTTTTCTTGAACTTTCTGCTAGTATATTGAATTTGGAAGTGATATTTTAACCCTTATAAATGAGAACTGGTCTTTTTTACCCAATAATGCATTACTTTTACAAACATATTTACTTTATTGGCGTCATATTATTTTGGTTTTACAGCCCACAATTTTTGAGTTAAGTGCTGGAAAAAAATTTAAAAATGCAAAATTCTAAATCTTTCTTGCACTGACACAATCCAAGTATACAAAAGGACAAGCAATTATACTGCATGTATTTTCAGTCTGGGTGGGTCAATAATGCTACTGCTTATCAAGTGGACAGAAAGGAAATTCTTCATTGTCAAAGCAAAGTTGAGTGCTTATCAGTTAACCCATCCGCCCATGGTTCGTTTAATTTTCAGGGTCATCGCAGTCTGGGACAGTAACAACAAGGCAGATATAAGCAGACACAACATCCCACGATATAAATGTTAAAAGGAATGAACTGCATTTAAAAACACCCTTTTTCCCTTTTTAAGACTTAAAACATTCAAAGTCAAAAAACTAACCACCGCCAATCTGGCTGCACATGCAAGTGCAGTGTAAAGGCCAGCGAGTATTTTGGCTAAACTTGGTGAAAATATATGGTGGGTGATAATTTACTTTATCTGTACAGCATGATTTAATTAGTCTGTCAAGATTGTATTGACTTAATGCCATGAGAAACTATTCATTCAATCTCTATTTTGGAGTTTAATGCTGTTTAGTTGAGAATTTGGAAGCCTATTTGGACTGACTTGCTGTTTGGGTCTTCCGAGTTGACTTTTTTCCAGATGTTGCAACTGACTGGTGTAACAGGACCGTCTGGGGTGCAAGGTAGCAGGAAGGAGTGAGGCAATGGTGACCAAAGTGTTGTGTATGATACTGTAGGATGTGTTGTAACCCATTTTGTAGAACACTTCCACAACTTTCCCAACACCTTTATACATGATATTTGGGAATGCAGTTGCTGTATTTTTCCACTCTTATTTACAACCAAATGTCTTAAAGGTCTAAAATTAGCTGGATAAAATCATGCAAAGAGCATTCTCTTTGTTTTGCTTTAAGCTGGACTTGTTATTAGGAAGTATAACTTCTGGTCAAACCATTTCGATACACTTTCCAAAAAGTCATTATCCATTTGTGTGGCCATCAGGAACTCCAGCCTGACGGGCCTCGGGGTCTCTCACAAACCAAACACTCTCTTGTTCTTCTTCCAAAACATCTTTAACATTTAACATTCCTGGGTACAGTTCTTGCAGCTAAGGGGCTGATGATCTGTCAGCTCATCAGTCAAAGGTTTGCATTCAGCACCGCAGCAGAACAGTCATGGCACAGCAGCAAACATTCACCATCATCACTCACTGAAAGGGCCGCTTGGACAACTAGCGTGCCATGAGCAGCGTGACTGAGTCAATGTCCATCTGTAAACATTAAGAGGTTGTCAGAGCGCCTGTCCAACATAATCAGACTCTGACATCACTTGCCGGAATCATGCAGAGTCACTGAAACCAATTATTTTCTTCCGTGCATACATCCAAGGACAATGTAGCTCAATGCCACAAAAAAGTGGCATCTAAATCTGCCAAAGGTTCTTTGCAGTTTTGGTGTTAAGCATATTAACAAAACTAGTGATCAGTGGTGTGTTGCAATTGATGCAGAAATGCTTAAACATGTAATATTTTCTACACAACAGACAGAACAGGTTCTTATAAATTTCTGTTTCACAGAATATCATTTTTGCCAAGCTCGAAAGCCACCGGTAATATCCACATTTCCTTCTTTCATCCCTCCAAGGCCAAGCATGGATTATGATCAATGATTTACAACAGCCAGCGCATCCAAGTCATTTTCGTCTCCTGTCTTGTTCCAAAGACAAAACAGCTGAAAGAATTAAAACAAATAGTTTAGTTTGGCAACATGCATTCTGTTCTTTTCATAAAGATACTATTGATTCCCAGATTTCCTTGGAAGAGCCTTTAACCACTGTTAGATAAGATTCCTTGTTAAAGCATGTGTCGCGCAAAATTCAATATACACCTGACGAGGCAAGAGTTCAGGATGAGTGTTAGTACTGTGAAGATTAATCACACTTTTTATCACGAACTACATTTTCTGACTAGTTGGCACATTTCCTTCTTACTAACACTTTATATTTTATTTATCCAGATTGGACGGGGGGTGTTGAGCGATTTTCGTAAGCTTGCACCACCCTGGGCATGTCTTGTGACAGATAAGATGATGACTGATACATCATCCTGCTAATAAATGAGTCTTTCATAAACATCTTTTTTTTCTCATTTAAATAATAGATTTTATTCTGTGTTTAAAAAAATAGCTGCAGGGAACACAGACTATGCCCAGGCTAAAGCTGGTATTTGACACTTGATGAATTAGTCATACAGAGTTTCTAGTGAAAGCCTCAACCTGTCAATACAATACCAGCGATGTGCTACGTCATACATTGCTTAATATCGGTCCCGTAAGCTGCCCGTTGTCAGATGTTAAGCACGCTGTTGCCAATGCGGTTGTAAACACACAGTGGATGGAAAAACCCCAGAGCGGCTTGGAGTTAATAAACAATGGAGGAGAGTTTGTATCCAACTACAAAATAGTTCAGATTTAACATTCAAGGCTTACAAGCATTCAAATTAGAAGTGAACGTCTCAGCGCTTATTTGTTATTTTTTTGTAGTAACTAAAATGGGATTTGCGCCTGTCTCTATTGTAGTGGCACCTCTGTAACACACTATCATGTTAAGTGGTTTTCTCAGTGTTAAATATAAACTCATATCTGTAAAATAAAATAAAAACTTCCTAGTGTTTTAAACAATAAATGCAGAAGTTATTTGGAACTCAGCTTGATTTGGTGCACAAAAACAGATATATTTATCCAGTAAGGCAGAGATAAACTCAACAAAATGAGGTAGTTTTATCCATGTGGAAAAAGAGCAGATTAAACACAAACGAACACCCACCCACGGACACTGCTTCTTAGCACCCCCAGTTTATAGAAACTGGCTTGGGAATACACTCGGAGTAAACACTTGCTATCGTTTCCGTTTTGGCTCAGCTTACTGGGTATTCATCGGTACTTGCCCCGCGCTATGAGCTCACAGTGAAATGTGTCCAGTCACACCTACATACGATATCTCCCAAATTCTTTTCCATGAAACCAGAGTCTCTTGTCCCACCTTAATCCCATTTCACATCCCCGAAGCCTTTTTCCACTTCAATAACAGTTTGACCTTTTAAAATCCACTGCTGCCTCATCACCTCCTGCAGACTTATGTTTCACTAAGGTGAGTAGTACACGCTGTAAATCCTGTATGTCACAGAAATGCCAGGGGGTTATAAAACTGTTGCATTCCTGCGGTATGTACACACTGGCCACAGAACAGGTATCCAGATGCGTCTCATCTCAATTAGAACTCCATAACCTATTTCTAGTCATCTGCTCTATTTTAGAATCAAAGTCTTCGCAGCATGCAAGACGCCTCAGCTCCCTCGTTTTTCCAGAAGCCTTTAATCTCTGCCATACTCTCGCTCTCTCTCCTCAACTTTCCTGTCGGCAAGAGTCTGCAAGAGTTAGCAGACAGTCATTTTTAGTGAAAAACGCCAAATGCAGCAAACTTTGAACAAGTCTCTGTGAAGAGGACTGTCTTTACTTGGTGGTGGCGTGGGAAAGACAAGGGAGACACAGAACATGAGGCCACAGGCACAGAGCTTTAACCTTTAACATGGTGGACAGAGATGTTGTCTTAACAAACACTATTTTCATGATTTCACTTTATTTTTTTCTATTAGTATTAATCACATTGTTGACCCTACAATATTAGAAAGAAACCCTAACAATCACACACGCTCTATGAGCAAGCACTTGGTGACAGTAGGAAGGAAAAACTCCCTTTAAACAGGAAGAAACCTGCTGCAGAACCAGACTCAGGGACTGGCAGACATCTATGGTGACCGGCTGGAGGTGAGGAGAGGGAGGCAGGACAGAAGACACGATGTGGAAGAGAGCCAGAGATTAAATGCAAAATGGTGTACAAACGCATACATCATATTTTATATGAATGCACTGGTAAATGCACCTAAATAATGGACAAAGGCGTTCAGCCACTTCTATAGATTAAAATCTGTCCAAACAAACATAATACTAATGACACATGTCATAAAATACAGCATTTAAAACAAAATAAAATGTGTTTTAGGGATTTTCTTCATGTAACGTTAACAGATAGTTGCACATCCCTTTAAACCACAGTAAATATTTGCTTCTATTTTCTCCTAGAGAAAATATTCTGTCCTCGGTATCCTCAGCATTTACATTTTCCACTTTTTGTGCGTAGATCACAAATTTATTGTATATTTAGTAATAAACTCTTTCCAAAAGTAAAACCAAGCTTTTTCCTGGACACCCCTTTAAATATTTTGTTTTCCACACATCACTGGTACAAAGAAATTTAGACAAGATTCTTCCAACGTATCTCTCACTCCCCCAGACCAGTACACCGTGTTCGTTACTCAATGAGTCCCCTGGTGGCCACCAGAGTAATAACAAAAGAATAAGCAGGGAGACTTTTTTTTTTTTTTTACCAGTAATGATGCCCTGCGCGTGAGGAATAAGTATAGGCTCGCATTAATAGGTGAGTGCAGGGTATGAAATATAATTTAATGTTTTATATGGCTTTTAAATCCATTCATAGCTGGTTTTGTATTACCAGTCTAGAAAGATTATTGCCCTTTGAATCATATTCAGTCAAATTAATATATACTTTTCCCGCCCGAAATGGTATTTAAATGAAATTAAGACTATTTGATAATTACTTTTATTCGACCGGAAGCGGCCAAGTCTTGGCTTGAGCGCGTGGATGAAATACTTGTCCGATGATGGAAATTCTGCTCAGGAATGCATTTTTCCCTCCTCCGTGTGTGTGTGTGTGTGTCGGATATTCCTCTGACTGGCTGTGAGGTAACAAAATAAGTCCGTCCCTCTCTCTTCCGATTGGTCCAGAGTGGATTCAGGAATGTGCTTAAACTGGTTAAATAGCGCTTATATCCACTGGATAGGTCAGTAGAATAAGTGGAAGCATCAAAATAAACGGGAGCTCAAAGAGATTTTACTATCTGCTGAGCTTCTGTTAGAGCTGAACGAGGAGAACAGGATAAATAATAGGAATTGCAAGGACTTTTTTTCTTCCTCTTTATCCAGCTTCCAGCGGTATTTTTTCTTTTTTAAGGTTTGTAAATCATTTTTAGACGATTATTTGATATTTTATTAATGCACAGGATCTTGTCCGGATGTGTTCAGTAACTGTTTGTTATTCTTTGGTTGCGATAGGGTTCACTTGAGGTTTCGAGATGATGCTGTGTGGCATCTCTTTGCTCTTGATGCTTTGGAGTTGTGAGGGCGCACGGCTGGCAGGTGAGAATGGAAAAACTGCCTGTTGTTAAGTTTTTAAACCTTTTGTTTCATATTAAAACTGCAGGGAAATTGAAAGTGGTTTTCAGCTAATTCATTAAAGATAAAATTGATGCATTTACGTGTTTTTTGGTTGTTGTTTTTACACGTAACGTTATCGTGTTATAGCCTGTTTCTTTTGTGGTTTTCTTTGTTTTCTGTGAGCTGTTATGAGACACAACGAGGAGAAAAAAAAAGTAAATGCTGCTTTTCTTTTCTTTGACCGCAGAGAGTCGGGATGATAACAGTGTGTATGACTTATTTGATTTGGCCCGGGTAAATAAGAGACACCATGGCGTGAGTACGGTCAAAGGCCAAGACCCAAACAGCCTAGCGTACAAGGTCCTGAACGCGAGCCTGATCCCCCCCGTCCCCGACAGCTCCTTCAGGGACCTCCTCGACTCCATCCAAACAGAGCGAGGCTTCCTTCTCCTGGTCAACCTGAAGCAGTTCAAAAAAACCAGAGGCAGCCTTTTAACTGTTGAAAAAACCGACGGATCCGGGCCCATCTTCGAGATTATTTCCAACGGGAAGGCGAACACGCTGGATTTGGTGTACTCCACCGTTGACCAGCAGCAGGTCGTATCTATCGATGAGGTCGATTTGGCCACCGGGCAATGGAAGAACATCACCCTGTTCGTTCAGGATGACCAGGCGCAACTTTTCGTCGGCTGTGAAGGGTTCAAACACTCAGAGTTGGAAGTGCCAATCCAGAAAGTGCTCTCCCAGGAGGTGGCAGACACAGCCAGACTCAGGATCGGGAAGGGAGCTCTAAAGGACAAATTTTACGTAAGATGTGCTTTATTTTGGAAGAACCCAGTAACAGTAATGATAAACCAAAATACCATTTAATGCACTATATTGTGTCTTTAAATATTTATGATTTCTGATTTCAGGGAGTACTCCAGAATGTGCGCTTTGTCTTTGGTACAACTCTGGATGCTATACTGAGAAATAAAGGATGCCAAACTGGAGGTAAGTCTTAAAACTGCATAAATAAAACATCAGTATAGTGTGCATACGATTAGACTTAGACTTCTCCCCTCTTCTCTCCTGAAGCTGCTATAACTGATGTCATGACCTTGGATATCCCAGTCAATGGCTCAAGCCCTGCCATTAGGACCGATTACACTGGTCACAAAGCCAAAGGTAACACCTGTCTTCTGTAATAAATCAAATCTTGTACATTTAAAAGTGGAGATAATTCAATGAACTCCTCCTTCCGACATCCAGATCTGCAGTCCGTCTGCGGCTTCTCCTGTGAAGACATTGCCAACATGTTTAACGAGCTCAATGGACTCAATAAGGTTGTTAGACAGCTGTCAAATAACCTCCAAAGACTGGTAAGTGCAAAAGGCAATTAGGATCTTCTCTTTGTCATAATTCACTCCCTCTTTTCCCTCTCCGCTCCCTCTCCTCCTCTGCTTCCACTTAATGCATTCCCAGTGCGTAACCACTTGTCGCTGTAATGGCTTGTCCCCAGCCAAGTCCTTAATGAGACCCATGTGAATACACAAATATGTTTGGCTGTCAGCGGCATTTGCACTGCTTCGCTAAATTCAAGCGATGTCTTAATCACGGCATCGGTCAGTGATTCATTTGTACTGGAACCTTGGCAAAGTGAAAGTTTTCCATCCTTAGTAATTAACCCCCTTTCTGTACCTCCTTCCCTCCAGGAAAGCGAATCCAGAAGAATTTATATGGATTTGCACAAAGGAGTTTGCATCCACAACGGCATCAAGTACCAGGACAGAGATGAATGGACCGTCGATAGCTGCACCGAGTGCACATGCCAGGTAGGCATCATCACACCTGCTGGAATGCAGGATTGGTCGGGGGAAAGCCATAGCCGAGCTTCCTCTGTCCCCGCTGCAGTAAAGTCATAATCCGGTTTACATTATCACCTGCCTTTATAATCACCGTGCTCCTGCCTGAAGGCTATCAACACTTTGTCTGAAAGCATCAAGAGAGCAGCATGGGGCTTTTTGTGCTCGTGTTGTGTAATGAGTTGGGTGTTCAGTGAGGATTATGTCTTGTAGCAACACAGTAGTAGTGTCATGTCGCTGATAAGTTCACTCCGTCGTGAAATATATCAATTAGGCTTGGAATAGCACCAGCAAAGCCTCGTTTTTTTCTCCCCTTCCTGCTAACTCATTATACTTGTACTAATTAATGTTTTCCTTTGTCCAGAAATCTGTGACCGTGTGTCGCAAAATCACCTGCCCTCTGATCCCATGCGCTAATGCCACCGTGCCCGACGGAGAGTGCTGCCCTCGCTGTGGAACACGTAGGTTTTTAATTTTTTCTGACTTTAATCAGATTTTCTTCCTCGATGACTTTCCAGCAAAGAAACAAGCCCCCATGCCCAATCATTTATGCCTCCTCTCCCTTTACAGCAAGCGACTACGCAGAAGACGGCTGGTCCGCCTGGTCTGAGTGGACCCAGTGTTCTGTGACTTGCGGCCGTGGCATCCAGCAGCGCGGCCGCTCCTGCGACCGCATCAACAGCAAGTGTGAGGGCACCTCTGTGCAGACCCGTGACTGCTACCCACAAGAATGTGACAAACGCTGTAAGTCGCCAAACATTCTTAACGCTGACGTTGTTACAGTACGTTTTCCCAGAACATGATGAATTAATGGCGTACACGTCCATTCACAGTCAAGCAGGATGGAGCCTGGAGCCACTGGTCACCCTGGTCTTCCTGCTCTGTGACCTGCGGTGAGGGGGTCATGACTCAAATTCGCCTTTGTAACTCCCCCACGCCCCAGATGGGCGGCAAGGACTGCGAGGGAGAGGGACGTCACACCAAAGTCTGCAGGAAGTCGCCCTGTCCTAGTAAGTCAAATGCCACCATTGAATTCTAAAGTGCATAATTATACAGGGCACAAAAAAACTAATTTCTTTTGTACGCCTTAGTCAATGGAGGCTGGGGACCTTGGTCACCTTGGGACATCTGCTCTGTTACCTGCGGAGGAGGCGTTCAGACCCGTAAACGTCTCTGTTCCGACCCTGCCCCCAAATATGGCGGAAAGGACTGTATCGGCGATGCTTCTGAATCTCAAATTTGCAACAAACAGGAGTGTCCTATTGGTGAGCATCTGAGCCTATTAGCCTAACGTAAACTTGCAGCACAATTTATAGCCTCATTCTTAAGTTAGGAAATCTTTGTCTTTGCAGATGGCTGTCTCTCCAGCCCCTGCTTCCCAGGCACAAAGTGCACCAGCTTCCGAGACGGCTCATTCAAGTGTGGCAGGTGTCCATCCGGCTACACAGGGAACGGCATCACCTGCAAAGACATCGACGAATGCAAAGAGGTCCCCGATGCTTGCCATATTCATAACGGAGTCCACCGTTGCGAAAACACGGAGCCGGGTTACAACTGTCTTCCCTGTCCCCCGCGTTTCTCTGGTCCTCAGCCGTTTGGAAGAGGTGTGGCAGAGGCAACTGCTAAAAAACAGGTTTGGATTATTACTTAAATCTGTTTTGTTTCTGTTGTTGTTGTTGCCTGGTTCACTAGCAGCTTGCATGTTTTTTAATCATCTGTAATTTTCCTTAGGTTTGCGTTCCTCGCAACCCTTGCAAGGACGGAAGCCACAACTGCCATAAAAATGCAAACTGCATCTACTTGGGTGTCTTCTCCGAGTCTATGTTCCGCTGTGAGTGCAAGCCAGGATATGCCGGGAATGGACGCATTTGCGGAGAGGACAGCGACCTGGATGGATGGCCCAACACTGACCTGCCGTGTGTGGAAAATGCCACTTATCACTGCAAGAAGGTACGCCAGACCCCACATGGACAAAAATACACAAAGGCCGTTATTATCCATGTGCGCTCTATTATTGTGATGATTGCCTCCTGAACCTCTCCTTTTGTCTCTTTACAGGATAACTGCCCCAACCTTCCCAACTCCGGCCAAGAAGATCATGACAAAGACGGCCTGGGTGATGAATGTGACCACGATGATGACAATGATGGGATCCCCGATGATAGGGTGAGTAATCACGGCAGTTTCTTTTTTAGCCACGCTTTCCTCGGAGACCAGACATAGTAATCAGCTGTAGCCATCCTTCCTCTGGGCGGTAGAAATGCAAAGTGTTTATGTGCTTTCACCATAGAATCAAAGTGGAAAGTAAGTAAGCAGAGGAGTAGCGTAATATAATTTCTGCAAAAAAAAAAACAGAATTGAGGACAACGTGGCTTGTTGCCCGTAATTCTTAGTGTGGATTCGGAAAGTTGGGCAAGAAATATGCAGTGGTAAAAAAAAAAAATCACCAGTGGAATATCACATTCCAGCTTAAGCAAGAAAAAAGTCTGGAAGAGCAAAGTTTTATTCCTATAAATATGACTTCTCTGAGTCGTGACCCATTTTAGTAATTAAGCTGTGATCTCTCCATTAATTTAGGACAACTGCCCAAGAGTGTACAACCCCTCCCAGGATGATGCAGACAGGGATGAAGTTGGTGATAACTGTGACAACTGTGTATATGTAGCCAACACTGACCAAACAGACACTGACAACAACGGAGAGGGTGATGCCTGCGCTGTTGACATTGATGGTGATGGTAAGTTATTTCTCCATATTCTTGCTTTAATCTTGAAACAAAAAAAGCATTCAGTTTCTGAAGGCTAAAAATTAAATCAAAATTGCTCAACAGGCATCCTGAATGAGAATGACAACTGCCCATATGTCTACAACGTGGACCAGAGAGATACCGACAGGGACGGCGTTGGAGATCACTGCGATAACTGCCCTCTGGAGCACAATCCTGATCAGGTAACATCATCTTTCACTTCTACTTCACTGCTGTGGGGACTTACAAGGTTAAATCACATCTGCTTTAATCAAGAGAGGAATGTGACAGCTCTAAAGAGAACGAGCACAGTGCTCCCTCTTCTCTTTTCTCTTCCTTTGTCTGGAGGGACATTGCTTGCATACCTGAAAACAAGGGTCTCCTTTTTAAAATTGCAACCAGGGCAGCACCTCTCATACTGAGGCCGATGAAAAACAGAGGAGGGAATTATGTGAAGCGAGTGCGAGGGTCTCATCAAAAAGGAATTTTGCTCTTTTGCAGATCGACTCTGACTCGGATCGCGTGGGAGACAAGTGCGACAGCAACCAGGACATTGACGAGGACGGTCACCAGAACAACTTGGATAACTGCCCCTACATTCCGAATGCGAACCAGGCAGACCACGACAAGGATGGCAAGGGTGACGCCTGCGACCACGATGATGACAATGACGGCATTCCAGATGACAAAGACAACTGCAGACTGGCCTTTAACCCTGATCAGCTGGACTCTGATGGTAAGTCCATCTCTCGGTTAACAGTCCTGTAAAACGCTGGTGCCTTGATTTTCTAAATCTTTGTTGTAGAGCATTTTTTTTGATTTCCAATGTATTTACTTTCCTCTCAGGTGATGGACGTGGTGATGTGTGCAAAGATGATTTTGATCAAGATAATGTTTTGGACATCTATGATGTATGCCCGGAAAACTTTGCCATCAGTGAAACCGACTTCCGCAGATTCCAGATGGTTCCTCTGGACCCCAAAGGTACCTCCCAGATCGACCCCAACTGGGTTGTCCGGCATCAGGGCAAGGAGCTGGTCCAGACTGTCAACTGCGACCCTGGCATTGCTGTCGGTATGTAATATACGGACAGACGTTTTTTCTGCAATGAACACAAACTGGTAGCAAATTGATACTAACCCATCTTTTTTTAAAATTCAGGTTATGATGAGTTCAGCGCGGTGGACTTCAGTGGAACATTCTTCATCAACACGGACAGAGACGATGACTACGCTGGTTTCGTGTTTGGCTACCAATCCAGCTCGCGCTTCTACACAGTGATGTGGAAACAGATCACCCAGACGTACTGGTCCAACACACCCACAAGAGCTCAGGGCTACTCCGGCTTGTCAATCAAAGTGGTCAACTCCACCACAGGGCCCGGTGAGCACCTGAGGAACGCCCTGTGGCACACCGGAGACACCCCAGGACAGGTGAGCACAGCTGAACTGACTCAGAGTTTGAGGCGTAATTGAGGAAAACGTTTGAGACTTTTCTCATTGTAACTTTTGCTAATTGTAACTTTTAGGTGCGCACTTTGTGGCACGACCGCAAGAATATTGGCTGGAAAGACTTCACTGCCTACAGATGGCATCTGACCCACAGACCCAAGACTGGACTTATCAGGTGAGACCAAAACCCCAGAAGAAGAAGAAGAAAAAAAAGCTCTTTCATTCAGTTGCATAGTTTAAAACTTCTCCACTGCTCCACTGACTGTATTTTATTTTGTAGAGTGGTCATGTATGAAGGCAAGAGAATCATGGCTGACTCCGGAAACATCTACGACAAAACCTACGCCGGTGGGCGGCTAGGCTTGTATGTCTTCTCTCAGGAGATGGTTTACTTCTCAGACCTCAAATACGAATGCAGAGGTAAGTACACATTTGAAGGTTAGATGCATTTGAAACCACTTACCTGAAACTTTATTCCTAACATCTTTCTATCTGCGACTCCTTTCAGATACATAATCGGAGCACAGAGGCTTTTAGAAGAATGTATCAGTGTGAAACGAGACCTGGATCGACTTATTTAACTCCCTTCCTTTGAGAAATACGCGTTGGAAGTATGAAGAGCAAGCGAGCTAACGTGAGGTGACCTCAGGAGTCTAAGCCAAATGAAAGTAAATTCTGCACCACAGCACCAAACTCAAATTTTGAGCACGGCTCTGCTCAGAAGACGATTGGCTCTCTCACTCTGTTTGCTCTGATCTGCGTTGAAAGAGGGCCACATTTTCTTGCTTTGCACACCTGAACTGTTGTCGGTATTCCTCTGTGGATGAGGGACCAAAGGGAAGAGTGTTTCTGTTCGTTTTTGTTTTTTTAAGAAAAGATATTTTTGTGTATTAATATGCATCTGCTGTGGACTCAGATATACTTGTTTCAGTATGAAGAAAACAGTAGGAGAACTTTGTTAAGTTTGGAGGGTGAGATTACCCTTTGAAGGAACTCTTGAGGGACAATGGACAGTATGGACTGACTGTTACTATCAAAGAGAGTGAATGCTATGTGTGTTTGTGCATTTGTTCCACCTGATGAGCGCAATTATTGAGATAACCGAGTCGAAATTTGATTTTAATTCCCTGTGACAGCCCCCTTTTTAAAGGCACGTGCGTGTATCCAAGGCGCAGGGCTGGCCCGAAATATTCGTTTTCTCAGGAAAAGAGCACTAGAAGAAACAAGGAGAGCACAATATTAAGGACAGCACAGGGCCCCAAGGCAGGCACGCTGCTTTGGAACAGTAATTATGAGCAAATATAACGTGGATAACTAATATGTGAGGGGCCAGTCTGTTTCCTAAGATTATTGTAAGTGTAACTGTTTATAGCTTTAATTGTTGCTCATTTTTCCACCTTTAAATGTCAGCAGCAACCCGTGAAATCGGGATCCTCTAAAGATTAAGAGTTATTAACCTCGGACCAAAACCACAAAACAAAAAACATCAACAACACCATCTCTAAATATTCCACTTCTGCAGTGTGCGTGGCTGGTGTGCCTGAGCTTGTGTGCACAATTTCTGACAATGGAAAACAAAAAGGAAACCCTTTATGTACAAATATTACCTCATTAGTTCTTTTTGTGCTGAGACCAGCAATACACGAGAATCCCTTGTCTTATCAACAGAGTATAAATTGGTTGGCTTCTATTTTTTCTCTTTTTTTCTTTAAAGCAAGACTTTTACTATCATTTATATGCTGTATATAAGATATTTTTGTAGCAAAAGAAGCCCAAACGGGAACGTAAAGGATTAAAGAAATGTTGCCTTGACTGTGTTTTGCGATATGTATTTGTGGCGTCTTGATAAATTATTCTGTTTGTTTTATGTTGAGGGTATTTCATTTTGTGTAGATGTATGCTATTTAAATAATTTATCTAGAAGCGTAGCCTCATATGGAAGCGTTTCTGTCTGTATAAACTTATTTGCACACTGACACGAGGATGTCTTTGTCATTTTGGTTTTTGTATGTCTTTTTTTTAATATTAGTGAAGCTTTTCTATAAACATTTGTCCCATAGTTTTTACCCAAAGTGCTGTTTTTTACTCCTACTTGTTATTTTACTATGTAAAGTGAACATTAAACTCTCTAGAAAAAAGTTCCAAAGGTTCTTGGTGTCTTTTTGGGAAAACAAACAGTTAAATACTTGATAACCCAAGCGTCTGTCGCTGTGATTTTTGACATTCATATCTAATTCAACTAAGGTCTTCTTAGAAAAGCAAAGAGAGCCAAGTCACGCTGTGTCAAACAACTGGAATCCATTAGTTGGGTCTTGTGAATCCTCTGAGAAAGGGAGTATCCTTGGGAGTCAACAGCAGCAAAACTCAACATGAAATATAACCTTGTTAAGCAGCACATCGACACAGATATGGCCACACATCGCATTGCTTCACTACCACTGGACAGGTAGACATAAGGAATTTAGCCCTGCAGAGTAATAAAGGTGCTAACTTTAAGGAATATGGAGCTAAGTTATGGCTGTGTGCCACTTTTGCCATTAAGAACTTGCAATGAAATTCCATACTTTTCATAAAAAACATCTAAATATAACCTGTCAAAAGTCAAGATGACTTCCTATCCACAGACCAGCTCTATAGCTTGCTAGCTGCTGTGCTGTAAGACACCGCAGCAGTATATAACTGCAAACTGAAATATGACTGCTAATTTAAATCTTTCTTGGGGTCAGAAAGAGCTGGAATGTGCGCCAGTGAGGGTCCCGCCAGAAAACCCAGACTTTCTCAGTGTGCCGCAGGTCTCTTTACATTAGCACTGACCTCATTCTTGCCATAATGAGCTCAGTGTTTTTCCATTACCCTAAATGAGCAGTTTATCTTACTCTTCTGAAAATATACTGTTTCAGTTACGCACACATTATTTGTGTACAGGAGACAAATACGCTACATATGCTGTGATTAATGACATGAGTTGCACATGTATGACAAATAAAAGTTTAAAATAGACAGTTTTAATCTAGTCCCATCAGTTAGAAAAGAAAACAGTGACGCAGAGTTCACCGTGTTTGGAAAGTGTCCTTGGAGGTTCACCTGGCTGATTCCAGTGTAGAGGAATGTGAGATAATTCCTGCCGTTTAGACGAGGTCAGAATGCGGGGGTAAGGTGAAGAGTGAGATGAACAGGCCTATAGGTGTCCAATGCAAGGGGAGTAAAAAGGCAGGGCCTCTGGGCTGAGGTTGAACCGGGTGTGGATTAGCTCCTAAGATTTTGCATGCACGGAGCAAAAAAGGAACAACGTCAAGGGCTTCCAGAGGTCTCTCAAACAAACCAAAACTCGTCATTCTTAAAGCTGCCAATCTTTTGTCAGGGTGAACCACTTATGTAAATGACAACTGAGCTCGAAAGAGGTCACACAGGGTCCCATTTCAGAGGATCTCGCTAACCCATCCGCTCTGGAGGAGATCACCTACAGAGCCAGGAATGAGCGGAATGCTTGGAGCTGAGCTACAGCCGACTATCACCACCGTAGAGCACACATCCTCCCTTCTCATTAGCAGCAACGCTGGATGTCTGACCACACATTACTAACACAGACGTTCTATATTTTGTCGGAAAAAGCTTTAATGCACGGCAGCGCTCAGAGTTCACCCCCACAGACACGCTGCTATAAGCTGATGTTTATGTGTGCATTAGAACATTCTGCGGCTACAGCACCCGGTTATTAGATTTAATGACAGCAATTTTCTGTTCTGATCTATGATACTTTGGTTAATAGAAAGCATGGCCCTGCTGCTCTGTTTCCTCATGCAGACATATAAACACAAATAGAAGCAGTGTTATAATCGAGCTACATGTTCAAAACATGCAGACCAATTAGGATTAAAAAAACCCAAACAAAAAAAACAAAACAGTTCCCATCCTAAAGTAACCAAATTTGATGACTATAATTTTTCCACTTTTAACACATTGAATATAAAATATCCATCAGTTTATGCTGCTATACACTGATCAGCTGCAATATTAAAACAATGGACAGGAGATGTGGATATCATTGAAGACTTCATTACAAGACAACATTTAAAATCTCTGGATTTTCCATGAAAGGTATCCCACTTTTCGTGGAAACTTGCACTGATGGTCGGCACCACCTTGCGCCAGCAGGACAGTGCACCCTGCAACAATGCAAAACAATGCTCGAGAACACATCAAGGAATATGACCAAGAGCCCAAGGCATTGACCCGATCTTCAAACTCCCTGCACTTAATCCCATCAAGCATCCATGTGTTCTGCTGCAACAAGCCCAAACCTTAGAAGTGTCATTTCAAGACACCCCAGAAGCCCAGCGTCCTCATCCTCACAGGCCAGGGATGTCTTAATATCACAAACAAGCGCACACGACTTCCCCTAGGTAGCTTTAATTTTGTAAGTCTATAAATGAAGAGACTGTTCTATCATCAGAGATCTAATGCCAAAGTCTAACCACATAAAATCATTAATAAGTCCCAGAAATGATCCCGTCTGGTAGCAGTCAAATCATTTTTTCAGGTCTTTATGTTGAGTCATTCATTTCAAGGTCCTGGCTCCAACTTTTTGCCAGCTCACATCCATCCATCAGGCAAAGTAACTGTTCGTCCGTCAGGTCCGGAGACTCATTCTGCAAAAAAAAAACAAAACCCACCAACTGATGTAAGATTTCAGTGATGCTTGTGTGAATTTAGAGTTTCAAAATCAATTAAACAGACACAACAATATGTGTGTATTTGCAGATTCGTTCCACATGCAGGCCTACGGTGCGGATGTGTAGATATGTAACTGTTTCCAGGTCACGTCTGCCGAATATTATAAAAAGTGACCAACTGCTGACATCATTCCTGCATTTCTTCCAAACAAATTTTACTGGGTCTAAAGCTTAGTTTCTGACAAGTCCAGACAAAGTGCTGTATTAATACATGACCTCACACAACAGTGGCACTTCATAATAATGTACTGCACCGCTCTGCTTTGTTGGAAGGTGTGTGGGAAAAACACTTCCACTTGGATGCTAGTTTTGTTTTTCTACGCATAAGCCAGACTCCTCACAGGCAGCCTGGGACAGCGAGTGAGTTCAAGGATGAAAGAAAACTAGGTTATGAGGAAAAGGGCTTGAAAGTTAAATAAACATCAAAATCTATTCCTGGGAATGACGCGTCATTTGGCGCTATATGCAAAGTCTGAATTCCTGGCGACCGTAACTAATTTACCTACGCACGTGTGCTCATAGACAAGCGCAAGTTCACGGTGTAAGGCACTTTGTTTAAACAGCTGCAACTCAACAGTCAATTTGTTCCAATATTATCGACTCATTACCTTCCGTGACACGAGCACCGTGCCAAGAAAGTGTCAAGAAGAGACAACGTTAAATCTCTGAGTTGAACAGAAATCGCTGTCATCATTCTCTCTGCGCTCGTGTTTTTAGCTGTCAGCCCTAAGTGAAATGAATGTCCCTGGCCTTGAAGTAAGGATGCGATCCAGATATTCTGTCCCTAATCTCAATCACAGTCTTTAGTTAGTATTAACTGATCTTTCCCCCTCCTACTTTTGATCAGCAAAACAATACAACACTGACATTTTAGGGAGTAAGTGAACATGTTGTCCTCAAAGTTAGTGTGCTAGAAGCAGAAAAATGGGCAAGTGTGAGGATTTGAATGACTTTAACATGGACTAAATTGTGATGGTTAGACGGCATCTCCAAAACTGCAGCTCTTTGTAGGGTGGTCCGAGGAAGGAACCGTAGTGTCATGGGTGGCCAAGGCTCACTGATGAAGGCATAAGGTGCTCACATTGCCAAAAATGTAATACAGGCTCTGATAGAAAGAGTCCCAGACACATTACGACTGCCAAAACCCCCAATGCTTTGGACAAAGTCCATCTAGATGGTACTTTAACACGGACTACCTACCTAAGCAGACCATGTACACACTTTCATGGAAACCCTGATAGCTGTGGCCTCTTTCAGCAGGATCATACACCCTGCCACAGGGTGCACAACAATGAGTCTATGGTGTTGATTTGGCCTCCAAATTCCCCAAATCTCAATCCAATTGAGCATCCGTGTGATGGGCTGGTATAAGAAGCGCAATCAATGGAGACCCCACCTTGCAACTTACAGGACTTAAAGTGCTAACATCTTGGTGCCAGATACCACAGCACACCTTCAGGGGTCTAGTGCAGTCCATGCCTCGACAGGTCAGGGCTGTTTTGGCAGCAAAAGGGGGACAAGCACAACATTATACAGGTGGTCATAATGCCTGACTGACGTCCAAAACAATAGATTTTAGAAACCAAAAGCAACAACAGTGACCTAAGAAGATATTAAGCAATGCAATTCTTTTCACCTCTTCCTCACACCACACAGAGTAATTCCCGTGTCTCATCTACCCCCTTTAGCTAGTACCATTCACCGGTCATATGCTGACCTGACCACCCACTGAAACGCTCCACCCCATTGTCAGTGGGCTGACAAGACATTACCACACAATCCCGTCCATGTTCAAAGTCCTCCAGAATGTAATCATACCCTTTAGGTCATTGCAGGTTGGGTGGTGTTATTCATCTTTACCCTCACAATTATCCAGACATGTCATCATTTACCAATAGACAGGAGCACACAGGCACCACAGACACAAACGCCCCACAGTGCCCCCCTGGAGCGGTTCATTATCTTGACCCTTCAACATTCATGTAGCTGTGGACTTGACCTCTGCTTCTACATGGCGCAAATGAAACAATAAAAGAGCAAGTTCGAAAAAAACAAACAAACAAAAAACGTAAATAAATATAGAGTATGCACAAAAATATAGAGTTTAAATAAATGTCTATCCATTCTACAGCCGCTTAGCTATTCTTTATATATATTCTTATGTAACAACTGACACCTCGGCCACAGAAAAAGTTTGTTAAGGAAAGGAGACGTACATTTTTCTGAACGTAAGTGAGTAATTCCTGCAACTTGAGACAAATGGCAGAAGAAAAAAATTACAAGTCAATTAGAGGCTTGTCATTATTTTCTGTGTACATGAATGGGGCAATAAAAAGTGCCCCACTGGCTGGAGTCTTAATGGTCTGAAATGCCTCTAACTGATACCAGCCGTCTTGGAGATGGGAACAGGTTAGACTTTCCAACAGAGAGGAGAGGAAAGGAAAGAAGGAAGAAAGAATGTTCTTTCTACTGCTTTGACAAAATGCTACAACTCTTTAAAAGTGGTTGACCTCCGATGACCTCGGTACTTGAGGAGGCCAGGGGTGTCTGTGGGTGACTGATATGTGCTTTCGTGCTGCTACACAGCCATTTAAGGTCCTTCACACGGGTGTTCACTGTTCGTAGACTTAAATTACACCTTTCTTGGCTGCTAATTCAAAGCACATTGTGCGCTGTCGGTCCTGCGTGCTGCACAACAACATTGAATATTTAGTATTTACTGCTGTTTACACTTAGCTCGATTAATGTGATGGTGTTGTGTTTAATATGTTGCTTTGGTTTTTTTTGCTTGTTTCTCTTCTTTTTCTCTCAACAGCTGATCCAGGAGATTCTCCCCCCCCCCCCTTCTCACTGTCCCTCTCCCCTTCTGTTTTTCTTTTCCTTCATCTTTCTCTCTCCCTTTCCTATCCCTCACTCATGTCTGTCCCGTCTGTAACATCTGAAAATAAAATAAAATAAATAATAAAAACAAAGGTCGATCAAATGGACCAATACGGCAATGCCACAATGATCCATTTGGCAAAATAAATCCATTGGGTATCCTTGTTGGTCTTCAGACAACAATTCTGACGGCTAATGAACCAAATGGGACAGAAAAAAAAAAAAAGGTCCTTCATTTCTTCTTGGTGGAAGGTTTCGGTTTCCTAGCAGCAGGGAACACATGAATTTTGGTAAACAGCACAGAAAACTGCTGGGATTACAGGAAAGCTTTCCAAAGAAAATGTTTGATAAAATTGATTAAGGTGCTTCCAGGGAGCATCTCCTTGTTCCACTGGGTTATCAGTGAGACAGGAACAACAATGCTGGGCTTACATGACAGCTCATGAACGCAGAATTCACTATCAGAGCGATTCTGAAGGGAAGTGAATGAGTAAGCAGGAATAGATAAAAACTTTGTTTCTGGGTGGCTTTGGGTCGCGTACATACAAGCATCTCACATACGCAATCTACAGTGAAGAGAAGAGCTGTGTATGCTGCAAAGCCTTAAGCTGGCAATCCCAACCATGATTCTCTGTAATAAACATGTGAAATCCAAGGTGGAAGTGGAAAATCTTGAGTTTGTCAAGTTACAGGCCTTTGACAGTTTCTGTTTTATTGTCACCGGGGTCATTAAAGTTTTTATTTTAAAGTGAATCCAGTTCTTCCACCAGCAAACAATGGCAAGGCGAGTGAACTTCTTGACCTGAAAGATCAGAACTCTCCGCCACTCTCAGAGCATGATCAGCTTTCCACAGGGAGATAAATCTGGCAAAGACAGAGATGTGGAGCCCTCCAGCTACATTCTGCAGAGGACTACCACCTCTACCACAGCTCATCCTGCGCTTCGTACACACAGGATGCAAGACCAGGTTTGAGCACAAGTGTGGGCCGCTCAGCTTTCAGGGTCACCGACTTCAGTTGCATACCTGAGCTCTATAGTCCACAGACCCAGACATTACTCCTCCGGGAGAAAGAAGAACTTAGAATGAATGGGAGTGCAATAACTTAATTATTGCACTCCCATTCTGCTATACAGTAGCATAGCACCAACATTATATGTCATGTCAAATAGCAGATAATATATATTTTAACATTTTTTTTAAATGCATAGTAACTCTCCTAAATACCCAAAGAGCCTCTGCTTCAACTCTAACAGCTATATCAACATAAAATAGTCTTTGGTTTTAACTCTAAGAGCCATGTGTCAATTGTTTTGTTCATCCTAGTCTCCTTTGCAGAGCCTGAACAGAAGCAGAAGAGGTTGCAGCAGCAAAAGGTTCAAATCTGACAGATTTAAAGTTGAGAGCTTTGGATTGCATACTTAACAATGACACTGTGTAATTGGGAAAAAAAGACTCTGGCTTTTCTTTACTGTATACTTCCATAGTTTGAATCACAGGTTAAAGTGCAGCGGTCAGGAGTGCTGACTGCCTGAGACGGCTAACGCTAGCTAGACAATGTTCCTATGTTTAATGTGGAACAAACATCTCTGTGCACATGAGAGCTGCTGCTAAAAGTATCTTTCAGTTTCTGAGCTTGCTAACATATTACATATCCTCCCAAATGACACATGTTGTAAAAGTTCAAAATTACTTAATCACCAATCATAACTTCAATATTTAGGAGGCTAGGCAGGCTCAGACGTGCCCCGTGTCATTAAACCTATATTGCATCCATATTTCAAACAGCGTCTGCCATGGTCTGTCCCGAGGCTTGAAGCTTAGGAGCTGTTTCCGCAAATATATCCAAAAGCGGTGTCACCTCCTAAATTTGAATTTGTATATTTGAAGTTGAGTTATAGAGCATGTACAGGAGATAGGAGAGATCATAGTGACACTGAAAAACCTGAGACCAGTGGGGAAGAGACTTTTCTCAAATTGAGCCCTTTCCAAAGATCATACGGTGACAAAGCAGAGCCGATGAGGGAGATAAGCTAGCAGCTAACAGCCATCAGCTGTGGATGGAGTGAAGCGAGGAAAGTGGTGAAGCATGCATAGAGACAGATAATTGATTTTGAGATTCAGATCCAGATAAGTCAATTTATAAATTTTTTTTTAACCTAGACTGCTGTTCCGATAAATGCTAGAAATAATGAGGTAATAACAAACTGCTGTAAGTGAGGAAGTATGACTGATAGTGTTGGCCTGATTAAAACAAGACCGTTGGGCTGGAACTATCCTGTTTTACAGTAAATGCTGAGATTGTCCTTCCTTTTGCTGTAGATTTAGGAAGGCAGCCAAAACAGGCTGCAGGAAAACGAGCACCAGATCAACTGTCGAGCATCACACAGTTTCTTCAGAAAAATAGGCTTGTTAACCTCGTCAAATCTGCTATTTTAAGATATTGTAACGATGGTTAAGTGTTATTGTACAGTGACATGTTGGTGATCTCTGCACACTGTTGTTGTTCCTTTAAGATTCATGTTTGGTTGTGGTGTACAGGAAGGGGGGGTGGGACCTGGTTGTTCTGTGTGTGTGCCAGGCTGAAGAGAGGTGGAGTTCGAGAGCGCTTCCCCCTGAGTTAACAACCCGCTGGCTTATGTGCCAAATAAACGGACAAACTGAGACCCCAACCGTCTGGTTCTTGTGAACGTTACATTGGTGTCAGAAGTGAAGAAAGAAAAAAGAACCCCAGAACGCCCGACACCCTGTTGCTGGCGACGCTTGCCGTTACGAGACGAGGATGTTGCCGGGCAAGATTAAGAAGGAGACGGAGGAGAGGGAGGAGAGGGAGGTTCGTCCGCGCTCGCCCGCCCATGGAGTGAGGGAAACGGCGCTGCGGCTGTCTGCCGAGGCTGGATTTTCTCCAGGTTTGACTAGGCTCGGGAACTGTTCGCACAGCGGCCGCGATTCCGGCGGGAAGGAGTCGACCTCGCTTGGCGCGCCGTCACGTGATATAAACAAACATGGCGGCGCCCAGCAAGCTGCAGCGAATATAAAAACGCCTAAGTTCAGCGGCAAGACGCCATGGGAAGTGTTTATCGCACAGTTCGAGCTGTTAGCTGTCGCAGCTGGCTGGTCTGAGGAACATAAAGCTCTCCAACTGGCTTTGTGTCTGTGTGAGGATGCAGCTGCATGCCTGCTGCTGCTGACCGAGGAGCAGAGGGGAGATTATAATGCTCTGGTCGGAGCACTTCAGAGGCGCTTCGGGCAGTATAACCAACCAGTGCTGCTGAGGTCGGAGTTCCACAACAGACGCAGATTGCCAGGCGAGCCCCTCCGCATTTTGGCCCATGAAATCGAGTGCCTTTGCCGGAGGGCGTATGACAGCATGCCACCATCAGTGCAAGCGGAGTTAGCTCGGGACCAGTTCCTGCAGGCCCTGAGCCCTAAAGAGCTCCGTATGCAAACTCAGCTTGCTCGGCCAGCCACACTCAGTGCAGCCCTGGAGCTAGCGTTGGAGAGGGAGATGCTTAGTATTTAGTATTTATTTATTTATTGTCATTGTCAAGAACAATGAAATTGCGTTTGGGGCTTCCATACAACCCCAAAAAAAGAAGAAAATAATAAATACCCCTTAAAACCCAAGTGTACATATTTAACCCAGTGTGACTCCAATGCAATAAGACAATCCTTAGCAATAATGTTCGTAGAAATTCAGACAAAGACCTGAGAAACATGACAAAATACAACAATGCAACCCATTCAATATTATTGTACTGTGAGATATGATATCAGATATGATAGTTATCTATTTAAGAAAGGGGGGGGGGGGGGCAGGAGGGGGAAGAGAATAAAGATATGATGCACCAATGCAGACCAGTTCATTGCTATTAAGAAGTTGGATATGGTTATTGTCCGTGAGAGGGGGGCAGAGAGTTCAGGAGCCTCACAGCCTGTGGATACAGGCTGTTGGCCAGTCTGGATGTTCTGGCCTGTATAGACCTACCTTCTCCCTGAGGGCAGCAGATGGAAAAGGTGGCGCGCAGGGTGATGTTGTTGCAGGATCCTCTGGGGGCGCTGATGACGCACACGTAGTGAGGGCTGTGTCAGCACCTGTGGAACAGATGGAGACGCCAGCGGGCTTGTGCAGTTTGGTGCAGGCGGCTTCACTGCAGTCGCCTTCCCCTCGGGCTGGCCCACACCGCCGACCACAGAGCTGCTGGGGATGTGGACAACCCGGACACCTCATCAGGCAGTGCCCCAAGCTTGCAGCGGTTCAGGGAAACGCCCACGGGCCCGTGTAGGCGGGAGTACACGGGCCTGAGAGAACGACATCCCCACACCACCGCCACCTCCACCCGGTGCGGCCATCGCTGTGGGCTGGACCCAGGTTGGCGGCTTTTGCCATGTTCCAGTGACGATCGCGGGGGTGTCCTGTACGGCCCTGCTGGACACGGGGTCCAATGCAACGCTGGTCCGACCCGATATTGTCCCAACCGGAGCTGCTGTGCAACCGACTAATGTGCAACTTAAGACTGTGACCGGTGATCTGGCCCCAATGAGAGGGAGGGGAGTGTTCCAGTTCAAGGTGGGGGACCTCGGTGTGTCTTATGCTGCCTGGGTGGCTGACGTGCAGGACGCCTGCATCCTTGGGCTGGATTTTTTACGAGCCATTGGCGGTGTACTGGACTTAGGCAAAGGCTTCCTCGTAACCCCTGATGGGAAGAAGGTGCCGCTTATTCCTCCCCCGGTCTGCACAGCATCTGCCGCGGCGTCCACCTCCACCGCAGAGACCGCTGCAGACCCGCCAGCAGAACAGCGAGCGGAGGAGGAGGAGGAGAGGCTCTTAGCAGTGAGGAGTATCTGGTCAAAGAACTGTGAGGGGCTGACTCCACAGCAGCAAGAGAGTCTATGGCAGGTACTAAAAGAGTTTAGTGACATTTTTGCCCTGAAAGAAAGTGATGTTGGCTTGACACACTTGGTAGAGCACGTCATTGAGACCAGGGATGCCCAGCCTATTAAAGTGCGCCCACGCCGCCTGCCCCTGGCTCATCAGGAGGCTGTGGACAGAGAGTTGTGTGAAATGATGAAGGCGGGCATCATAGAGCCATCTGATAGCCCGTGGGCCTCCGCGGTGGTGATGGTGCCTAAGAAAAAAAGTCCTAGGATGCGTTTCTGTGTGGACTACAGACCACTCAACAAAGTGACGAAGAAGGACTCTTACCCCCTTCCCAGGATTGATGAGTCTCTCGACTTAGTAGCCGGGTCCTCCTGGTTCTCCACCCTGGACCTGCGGAGTGGCTACTGGCAGGTGCCACTGTCCCCGGAATCCAGACCGAAGACAGCCTTCTGCACTAACAGGGGACTATGGCAGTTCAAAGTCCTGAGCTTTGGTCTTTGCAATGCTCCTGCGACCTTCGAGAGGCTTATGGACAGTGTGCTGGCTGGCGTCCCACGGCAACGGTGTCTGGTTTACCTGGATGACCTTCTAGTGCACGGGAGCTCCTTTGATGCTGCCCTGGATGCCCTGAGACAAGTGTTGGAGAGGGTGGCAGCTGCAGGCCTGAAGCTGCACCCCGACAAGTGCCACTTCATGAGGAGGGAGGTGGAGTTTCTGGGCCACAAGCTGGGTCGTGAGGGCATCAGCACGTTGGAGGAAAAAATTCACACCATTACCGAGTGGCCCACACCAGCAGACCAGAAACAGCTCAAAAGCTTCCTAGGACTGGCGTCTTATTACAGGAGGTTTGTGAAGGGCTTTTCCTCCATAGCCGCACCACTCTTCCACCTGCTGCAGAAGGACCGTGACTTCATCTGGACCCGGGACTGTCAGCAGGCGTTCGACACCCTCCGCAGATCGCTGACAGAGTCTCCAGTCCTTGCCCCCCCTGACCCCGCCCTGCCTTTTGTCCTGGACACTGACGCAAGTAATGTGGGGCTGGGAGCGGTGTTGTCGCAGGTTGGGCCGGAAGGGGAGAAGGTGGTGGCGTACTTCAGCCGGGTCCTGAACAGGAGTGAGCGGCGCTACTGTGTCACACGACGAGAGCTGTTGGCTGTGGTGGCGGGGGTGAGACACTTTAAGTACTACCTGTGCGGCACAGCATTTGTTATCAGAACTGATCATGCTGCCCTTCAGTGGCTGATGTCTTTCAGGGAGCCAGAGGGGCAGGTGGCTCGCTGGCTGGAGGAGCTCCAAGCCTTCAATTTCACTGTGGAGCACAGAGCAGGGACGCACCATTCTAACGCAGACGCCCTCTCTCGTCGCCCATGTGCTGCAGCTGGCTGCCGTTACTGTGAGAAGCGAGAGGAAATAGAGCGGGAACTCACGACAATAGACGGAGCAGCACAGCTCGCCTGCAGGGTTCTTCTGGTGGTGGATGCAGCGGAGTGGAGGGCACGGCAGGAACAAGACACGGACCTGCTGCCGGTCCTGCAGTGGCTGGAGAAGGGGGAGCAACCCCTTTGGGATGAGGTCACTGGGTTTTCCATCTGTACCAGGGGGCTATGGGCCAAGTTTGCAGCTCTCAGGCTGAAGGAGGGGGTGTTGGAGCGTGCCTGGAAGGATCCTGCCACGGGGGAGGAGAGGTGGCAGGTTGTGGTGCCAAGGTCGCTGAGGTCAGCTGTGCTGGAAGCCTGCCATGGGAGCACTGGCTCCGGCCACTTTGGGGTCTCCAAGACTCTCCGCCGCCTCCGCCAGGGCTATTACTGGGGTCAACAGCGGAGGGACGTGGAGGACTTTTGCCGCAGCTGTGATGCATGTTCCTCACACAAAGGGCCACAGGACCAGTCCCGGGCTCAGCTTCAGCAGCAACCAGCAGGGGCTCCAATGGAGCGAGTAGCTGTGGACGTCATGGGCCCATTTCCTCGCACAGACAGAGGAAACCGCTATGTTCTTGTGGCCATGGACTATTTTACCAAGTGGCCGGAAGCATACGCCATCCCAGATCAGGAGGCTGAGACGGTCGCTGATGTATTAGTGGAGGGGATGTTCAGCCGCTTTGGAACAGCAGAGACCCTCCACAGTGACCAGGGGCGTAACTTTGAGTCCAAGGTATTTGCTGCCATGTGTGAACGCCTTGGGACTAAGAAAACCCGCACCACCCCACTTCACCCCCAAAGCGATGGGCTGGTGGAAAGGTTTAACAGGACGCTGGCCCAGCAGCTAGCCATCCTTACCTCAGAACACCAACGGGACTGGGATTACCATCTTCCCCTTACCCTCATGGCCTACAGGTCGGCAGTACAGGACTCCACCCAATGTACGCCTGCCCTGCTCATGTTAGGGAGAGAGCTGAGAACTCCTGCAGAGTTGGCTTTTGGGAAGCCCCCGGACGCGCCAGAGGCACCACCGGGCCGGGACTACGCAAGGAAGCTGCAGGACCGGCTGGATTCTGCACATTCCTACGCCCGAGAGCAGCTGGCGAAGGCAGGCCTGCGCCAAAAGAGGAATTACGACATCACCACTAAGGGGAGGCACTTCCATGCTGGGGAGCTGGTGTGGGTCTACAGCCCAAAGAGGAAGAAGGGACGGTGTCCTAAACTGGATAGCAGCTGGGTGGGGCCTTGCAGCGTCCTAGAGCGAGTAGGGGAGGTTGTTTACAGGGTGCAGTTGCCTCCTAGGGGGAGGATAGTAGCGCTGCACAGAGACCGGATGGCCCCCTACAGAGGACAGTCCCTCCCCTCCTTTCCAGAGGGACGTGTACAGAGCGTCCATGACCCTGCTCAGAGGGACCCCCGACCGGGGCTGCGTTCCCCTCCCTCGGACTCTCCACCCCAAAGCCCCGAAGCTCCGCGTCCACCTCAGGGGCTCAGGAGGTCAAGGAGGGAACGTAGGCTACCGCCCCGCCTCAGAGACTGTGTCGTTCCCTCGGGGACGAGGAACTTATTGCTGGGGGGGCAGTGTAACGATGGTTAAGTGTTATTGTACAGTGACATGTTGGTGATCTCTGCACACTGTTGTTGTTCCTTTAAGATTCATGTTTGGTTGTGGTGTACAGGAAGGGGGGGGTGGGACCTGGTTGTTCTGTGTGTGTGCCAGGCTGAAGAGAGGTGGAGTTCGAGAGCGCTTCCCCCTGAGTTAACAACCCGCTGGCTTATGTGCCAAATAAACGGACAAACTGAGACCCCAACCGTCTGGTTCTTGTGAACGTTACAATATCTTTGTTTTACCGTATTTCAAGCATGTTTAAATAAATAGCTACGAAAAACCTAATACTTCACCTTCCTAACTTCTCCTTTAATCACACACTTGAATTTGGTCAAACTCAATAACAGGAATGTCACGGTCTGCGGAGGCAGACCGTGCGGAAATGTGTGTGGTGGACCCAGGAGCGAACACAAGCGAGGATGCAGGAGTGGAGTTAAACAAAAGCGAGCCTTTTATTCTGGCTGATGAAAGGAACAAAACAGAGTGAGGGCAGCATAAGAGTAATAGTTCAAACAGAAACCTAAACTGGACATAAACTAAGGAAAAGCTATGGCTGGAGATACGGAACACCGGGGGTGGTAACACAGACGACGCGACACAGACTACATGAAACACAGAGACTAAATACACAAGAGGGATGATCAGGGGAAGTGGCCACACATGGGAACACAGCTGACACATATAAACATAACAAGACAAGGCAGGAGTAAACAACACTGACGGGAGACTGTCAAAGTAAAACAGGAAGTACACAGAGGTGCAAACAGGAGGAGAGAGAGAGCACGGGCATAGTGGGCTGGGGAAACATGGAATGAAACACAAGGAGGGGAGATGAGGGCTCACAGATACATAGAGGGGCACACAGGGGATAAAAGTCACAAGGGGAAGTCAAATAAGGAACAACATAACAGGACAACTCAGGAAACATGACCTAAATAAGGAACGAAATACAAAAATACAAGAAACTAAGAATACTGGGCCCACATGGCCCAGGACCATGACAAGGAATTTTTTTTAAAAGTGCTCTTAAGCAGTGGTTCACCAGACTCTCTGAAGTTTTTCTTTTCTTCTCTCATTTTCAGTCCAGTCCTTGTACCATTTTACTTTTTTTACATACATGTTTTTTAAGCCACTTAACACTGACATATGAATCACTCAAGCATAAAAAAGGCACTCGACCCAAGGGATGAACCACTGTTGTGTTTACACATAACAGAGAAACCCATTTGTATCTTTAGGCACTTTGTTACTAGCAACCTGTTGCAAAAGCATATTATTTGTTCTCCTTTCCTTAGTCGAGTCTATGAAAAATGCCAAAGATAACACAGTTCGACAGGCATAAAATAATATTTTTGCACCAACAAGGTAAGAAGCGTAGTGGTTGCCTCACAGCAAGAAGGTCAAAGCCTTTCTGTTTGGATTGCATGCTCTCCCCGTGTCTGTGTGGGCTCTCCCCAGGTTAGAGGAAGAGGTTAGTTGAGGTTAGAGGGTTTAGGTTAACTGGTGATTCCTTTGCTATAAATGTAAATGGTTGTCTGTTTCTGTGCTGGCCCTGTGAGAAATTGGCCACCTGTCCAGGATGTATGGCTGCTGGTTTAGACTCCAGTCTCACCCACAACCCTGAATTGGATAAGCAGAAGAAAACAGATGGATGTATGGATGGATAAATTTCTTCTTATCACACTTTTAATCCAATAGAAAACTACACAGAAACACTGCATAGCTAGCAGACAGTCGGTGTAACTGGAAATACAGCCTTTGGTTCTATGGCTTCAGAATCAGAATCAGAATGGGTTTATTGCCAGATGTTGAGGTTTACAACATTAGGAAATTGCTGCGGTGCTTCAGTGCAGACAATAAGAATTAAAGTGCTATGTAGAAAGAAAGATATGTGCATGAGATATACATGAGATATATACATGAGAATAAGAATTATGAGTGCTACGTAGAAAGATATATACATGAGTATACACACAGATCTATTGAAATCATTACAGTGCTCAAGTGAATATTTGTCCCGAAGGCATTCACGGCATTCTGTCTTCACAAGAATGGGATCTTGGGATATATGCATAACATTATCCCTCTGGGGACGGCTGTCACCCAACGTGGAGGCCCAAAAGTCTTGTGAGAGTCTCTGAGTTATGTATGTTATACAAATCAACTTTATGAGTATACTGCAGCTGTGTGAGACTGGTTAAGTATGCCCTCCCAGACAAAATCTGTACAAATAAATCTTTTTCTAGCCACAAAACAAGGCCCGTGGCACTAAAAATATATACACCGTGAGGCTGCTGTTTACATTGAAGTCACTCGCTGGGTTCACTCATTTAGTCACACTATATAAAAATGCAGTGACACATGGTCAAACGCAAAGAGTGTGTTGCAGCACCAGTAGTTAAGGGACTGGTGGGTTTGATGTTTTGGAATCACGATGAAAGAACGGTTTTCCTCGAATGGAGCTCGGCTTAATTAGCAACAAAATTCCACTTGTCTCTCCTTAATTAGGCCAGGAATAGGCCTCAGTTGCATGGCGTGATGCCGTGTGATGTAAGGGTGTGGCTGCCGCTCGGTGGTTTTATTACCTCACTATTTGTCAGAGAAATGCCCATCTTTTATGTTTGAATTAGGCATACTGAATATACATCACGCTGTGATTCATCAGTGTGAGAACTGATGAAAAGAATTCCATAAACAGCAGCAGGAGCTTCCCTTTTAACACCAACAAAGTCTAACAAATAAATGTATTAACCCTGATGTTTTCCTTTTATCTAACAGAAAATTTAAAGTCATAAGAGCCAGAGAGAGCAGAAATCAGGCCCGTCCACCTTTGTTCTTGGAACATTCTTGCATTGTGCCTTTAGTGACAGTCCTCTGGTTGTAACTCTGCAGACTCCTAAGATCAGACGGTGCTCAATGGTTTCTAGGGAACACTGTGGAGCGAAGACACTGAATCTTGGCAAAGATCGCGAGAAAGCAATTAAACGTGGAGGAGGACAAAAAGGCTATCAGTGGAGAAAATGACCATCCTGGCCTTCTGATCAAAACCATGCATCAAGAGAAGCAGAGGGCGAACTTTAGCTCATCGGTATAAACCAGACATGAGACTGTAAACTGAAAAGAGAGAGAAGTGAAATGAGGGAAAAAGAGGAAAAATTATGGGTCTGCAGAGACACGAATGTTGCATGTGATTTCATCTTCTCACTCTAAGAATGACAGAGAATGAGCTGTATGCTTGTAATAATTTGTTACACACGTGTCTACAGATGAGCGCTGTGGAGCATTATAATGCACACAACACAGTCATATTGTGTGTATGCAAGTATTTGGGTGCGCATGAGCATGTGTTTTCGCGTGAGTGTGTAGCTGCTTTGAACTCACAGTCATCTCTTGGCTTTGACCCAGGAGCTCCAGCTGCCGTTGGATCTCTTGGAGCCGCCTCTCCTGCCCTCTCCTCTCCTTTATATCCTGCAGGACCTTCTCTCCTGGCTGCGGGTCCCCATCGCACTTCCAACTAACCTCCGAGCCAAGGCCCTGATACACAACAGACACGAGAGGTTCTCACGGGGGGAAGAAACACCTCATCTCCCGTGGGTGCTCTCCTAGAGTTGTGCTCGTGGCTTCTGGCTGTCACTTGGAAGCATTTAAATGGTGATAAAAGCACATAGCAGTTCACCACAATTAATTCCTGTGAAAGCTTTCCATACTCCTACAGACGAGGAGTAAAACCCGGAACTCATTACAAAGACCTGAAAAAGTCCAAACAGGGGTCAAACATAAATCACCCGTTTGTGGCATCCACGTGCACTGACACATGAACCCCACTCTCATCCAAAACAAACCCTGAAAATGGGTCAGGAGGAAATAGGAGTCACGCTTGGAGGATTATCAACAGATAGCTGATAAGTGGGAGGTCTGTCTTTCCCGACCAAAGCGTGCGCCATTCTCTTTGTATCGTGCACAGAGACCGAAAGAGAGCCTCTTTAAAGCCACTGAATATATGTCAGATTCTTTGTAAATCATAAGTCTGTCATCCTACATCAGCATCAGTATTTGAAAAACAGTTGGCACTTAAAAAAAGAAAAAGAAAAGAGACCCTGCCCGCTGGAGAAACTGATCAGGAGGGCTAGCTCTGTGGTCGGCATGAAGCTGGACACTCTGGTGACAGTGGCAGAGAAAAGGACATTAAAGAAACTGCTGGACATTATGAACAATGCTGGGCATCCTCTGCACACAGCCATAAACAACCAGAAGAGTCTGTTCAGTGACAGGTTGCTTCTCCCAAAGACAAGAACTAACAGACTTAAAAACTCCTTTGTCCCACACGCCATCAGACTGTTTAACTCCTCTCTGGAGGGGAGAGGGAGGGGAAACAGGAGGACAAAGGAGGGGGGAACAACTAAGCTGTAGTGCCTCTTCACCTCACTGTGCAATACCTTGTGCAATACTTTTTGTAAATAGTCAACAGTGCAATAGACTCAATACTTGAAATGTGCAATTCACTTGTATTTTTATTTTTTATTCCTATTTATTCTATTTATCCCCTTTGTATATTTTATTTATATTTGTCTCTGTATTTATATATGTGTGTGTGTGTGTGTGTGTGTGTGTGTGTGTGTGTGTGTGTGTGTGTGTGTGTGTGTGTGTGTGTGTGTGTGTGTGTGTGTGTGTATAACAATTCTGTAACTGTAACTTCGGTCGTTGCTGTGCTTTTTTTGGAAGTCGAATTTCCCAGAGGAACCCACCCGAGGGATTAATAAAGTTCTATCTTATCTTATCTTATCTTATCTTATCTTATCTTATCTTATCTTATCTTACGCCTTCATAAGTAATAATGCAAACATGAAAAATGCTGTAGACACTGTCCGGTACGTGACCTCCGCTAGAGTCGCGTTTTAACCTCTAAAAATAAACAGCTTCTCCATAAAAGCATGCAGCTAGGTTTAAAACAAAAATTGTTGGGTCACAACCGCACGACTGTTTTGCAGTGTTCGTCCAGCGCCGTGTGGTTAAAATCTCTCGGTTAGTCCGGATGGCAGGCGGGCGTGTGTATGATCTAATAACGTTGAAATTGATGGACATTTCATAAAATTGTTGACATCTCAATAGGGACTCGCATACACCGAAATAGTAGGTTGGTGAAGACAGGGAGGCCCAGAAGAAATTATGAACTTAAACACTGAGCTACTAAATCTGTTATGACACATTTATGGTGGGATGTAATCTTAGTTTAAGCCGGGGTAGGAGGGGGTGCTCGCTAAAGCTGAATTAATGCCTCTTCCCTTGTCAATAAGCCAAACAGACATGCCTATTCAGCTAATATTGTGCATTGCATTTACACAGATTTTTTGGAAATTAGTGATATGACTGCACTTTAATACTCAAGACTTGGCAAAAGCGAATATCTCCTGAATGTTCCAAAGTGTGTGTGGCCTCACCTAGCCGTGCCCTTATAAGGAAATAATGACAGCTTCTATCTGAAGTCTCTTTTAAGTGGTTGTCACTAGAGCCCTTCGGTTCAGACTCAGTCATCCTAGACTACAAAAGCGAGGACCACGATGGGATCAGACTCCTGTCACGCACCAGAGTGAGAGATACAGCATTCCAACCAGGAAAAATAAAAATTAAAGTCTAGCTTTACCCTCATCATCACACCACTAAATGCATGTTGCTAAAAAAGCCCAAATCTTTGGGAGAAACAGTTTATTTAATTTGGAAACGACAGCTGTCCTACTTTTTACTATAGGACTGCAAACATGCAGGGCACAGCTGCCATACAGGCTGCAAACTTCAAAACTGTCTGCGAAAGTTTAACAATAAAATAAGCCATTACTGGCCAGTTCAAGTGACTTGCTACAGATTTTCAAACTTAACCAACACCCTCTGACTAAATTAACACCCTATAAAATACTTACTTTGTATTCAAGGCACAGCACGAAGGTTCTGTTTTGTGGAACCTCCTGATCTGCTGTGTCCTTTATGAGAGAAGCTTGCTTGTTCTCCCACAGTCCAAAGACATGTTTAAGGCAGCTGGTAATCTAAAATGGCTATAGGTGTGAATGTGACGTGAATGACGAGTGTCTCATTGTCTTGTGTTGTCCCTGTGATGAGCTGGTTACCTGTCTAGGGTGTACTTTACCTCTCACCTTCTGACAGATAGGATGGGTATCTCCACACAAAAGATTATCTTTTAAACTCTTCTAATCTGTCCATTGGTCAAGGATCTTCTCTCATGGTAACAGCTAACAGAAAACAGATGATAGAAGATAATTTAGGATGTTTACGTAGTTTGTTTCACACTGTGAGTATTAATAATACTAAGTGTTAATAAAAACTCCAGTTCCTTGATATCAAAACAGCTCTAGGACCTGTAGCTTATTTCCCCCTCGTGTTAACTGTATGTTCTGTTCATAATACATATGCTGAAATTACAGTAAGGGTTCATTATATTGATTAATATGAGCGTGAGTTGGTCGCGCATGGTCCATCTGGACATACAGCATCAGTTGTAATTCTAAAAAATGAAGTGCCAAGTAAAATAGTTTTTATATTGCTGGAAACTTTAAAGTTCCAGTGTGTAAAATCTCACCACTAGATGTCAGTAGGTTGCAGATTGCAGTCAACTGAATTCTGTTTTCTTTCCCATCCTGTTTCCCTCTAAGTGCATGAACCTAACTATAGTGACCACTATAGGACAAACAACTCTGTCCACCATTTATTTGTAGTGAGTACAACCCATCACTGAGCCGTGTACCTCAGCTGTCAATATGCTGGGTGTCCACCTGTATTTCCTCTGGAAGAGACTGTAAATATTCAAGCTCACTTCTGTCCAATGGCAGCAATAATGAGATGAGTTGTTGAAGATATCCTAAACTTTTTTGCAACTGTTACCTGCTGTTAGTTGGCGTTAGGTAACTTCTTTAAACTTTCATATGATGTGCGAAGTGGGAAGTGGGATTTTTAGGATACTTGAGCCTAACATTAGTTGGCACGATATTAGCTTATAACCAGCTGCTGTTGTTTAGCTGTCTGGAGGCGAACAGCTGACAATAATTAACTGCAACAATATCAGGAATAAATAAGCATGTTTATCCCCGACTCTGTGTGTCACAGCCCTGATTTCAGTTCAGAAGATGACGCTGAATGTGAGGAGGACGAGGATGAGATGGAAACGAGGGAGTAGAGCACTGGTGGAGGAGAAAGACATAATGAGAAAGAGATGACAATATCTTACGTGTACAAATGTTAAATGGACAGATATATTTTAAAAGAGCCATTTGTGATTTTGATTACAAAGCGTACAATATATGTAACCACATACATAAAACACGATTAGGCGCAGAGGCAATGACCATCTCGTCCGCTCTTAGTTGGAAAATGTAATCACACACTAATGAATGGATATTTCTGAGTATTTGATACCTTTTTTCTATTAAACAACCTCAAAAAATTCCTTACAGTACCTTTACTGACCTCTGTATATTGTTGCTTTGATGAGGAACATGTGAAAAATGTGTGCAATAAGCTGACATGTGGTTCATGTGTGTTCCATCAAAGAGTCAGTGGATTACAGTCTATTAATTGCCTTACTTTTCCAGCAATGTTTCTAAAAATATAATAGATTAGGCACTTATGATAAATGAGCACAACAAGTTTAGTTCATTTTGCAGGACATTGGCAAGCATTAACAGTAAATTACCATTTGCTCTTGTGCCAGTTAAACGGTAGTAATCACCTCTTGGAAGAGAATGAAGGATTTGTGCATTGACCTTAGCATACTCCAGCTATTGCTCTACTGTTTTGTGCCGCATTTGTGCGTCTTCTTCTTAAATGCTTGATAGCTTTAACTCAGTATGTGACTGAGAGTGACTTCCAAAAAGAACAGGGAAGAGCGAGTGAGGTAGTGTTTATCTGAACAACACAAAGAAATGTGGTAATTGTCCTTTTTGGAGTAACTACTTGACAGGATGTACTAGATCTCCAATAATCACATCACCTATCTGGGTCACAGAATTGCTGGGAGGCCTCAAAAACCTGGATATGTCTCGTTTGAGCATGAAAAACATGTCAAACATAATTAGCTTTATACAGAAAAGTAGGTCTGCCAATCGCTGAAATGTGAATTGACTGCTTCGAACTTTGCTCTGGTGTCACAAACTGAAACATCTTGAATTCAAAATAAATGTTATTAAAAAGAAAAGAAAAACAGTCATTCATGCATGATATCGTGTCGACTGAGAAGCTGCCCTTGTTTTACCTAACAGTTCACATACTTTTTTTCTTGCCAGAGTATAAAATAAGAAGCGTAACCACGGTTATTACGGTTATGCTGCTTGTATGACTTTCAGATAACTCAAACCAGGCGTGCTTTTCACGTTCACTAATTGATTTTTAATATCCCGTGATCAGCTTTATGATCTCTATTAGAAGCATTACATTCCATCCAGACGTTGTCACGGTGTTTGAGTGTGAACCAGCTGCAGCGTTTGATGGATGATCCGCTGTTGTCCAAAGTGACAAAACAAGAAAAATAGCGGGGGGCTTTTTGTGCCAAAAGCTTCGCTTCAAATTAATTCAAAAAAAATCTTGGATGCCCAACACTCAGAAATACTGAATGTGCTACATACTGATGTTCCCATTAAAGCAGCATTTTATTAAATAACGTCAATCATATTAGCTTTAATAGCAAAGGGAGCCAGTAAGATTGGCAGACCGGTCTCATTCTCAGATGCATCTCATGAAAACAAAACAAATATTTCGGTCGTCATCACGCATCAGTGCTCTGCTGCAGCCTACAGTGACGAGCATATGTTATTACGTAGTAATAGCACATACCAGCCCAGCGGTTACTTCAGCTTCCTTCGTAGTACGTTATAGATATTAAGGAGGAGAGTCTTAAGCCTGACCAAAACCAATGCGACAGCTTGATGACCTTGTTCACACTTTCAAGACAAGCTAAACAGTGACACATGCTCCGAGGCAGGAAATCCAAGGAAGTGTCAAAAGTAAAATCATAAAAGCTACCACACATGCCAAATAAACTAATTGGTACGATGTGTGGTCTCTCGAGCAAAGTTCACAGGAAAATGACGACTTCTGGATATTTTTCTACATATACTGCAAAGAGTTACGCAAACAGAAGAAAAATACGTTTTTTCTTTGGAAAACAATTATGTGATGTGAACACAGGCCAGCGTTTCTAACAGCAGTTTGTTCAAGCATGCAGTGGTTCACTGGGCTTGATTCTCTGGGTCTTTGTTATATTAAAAGTGCCTGTTGGTCACATTAAGTCACTCGGTCATTAAAGAAAACAGGCTGCATATATAATGGAAACAGCCTGCTTTTGTTATACTTTGAGCTACCGGTTTATTAAACAATCGATTGCAGTTAATTGCAATAGCCCTGCAATAATCGGTGTCCTTTCCAGCCTTAAAACTTGAGTTATTTGTTTCAAATCTACAATATGCTGCGGGGCTTTTTTCAGACTGTGCTTAGTGGTTGACTTCAGTACTCTGAAAGAATGTTATTCGCATCCAAATCCAAGAAACACTTTTCATTATAATAAAACACAGTTTGACAGAAGCCCCATACAAAACTCCAATATATTTTCCACTATGACTTGGGATTCTGTTGGAAGGTTGATTACTGACCGCTCAGTTTGACTCCTGGTAACGCTGTAGAAACTGATTCCTGTTGATTGGAAAATATTCTCCCCCTTGTGTTTGACTTGTTAATGCCCTGTGGCTATGCACTGCACAGGGGCCGTGCTGTGATGATAAAAGAAGGCCAGCCGTGCTGACTCACGCAAAGATGTCTGGTGTTGTTCAGGACAGCACACTTCTCTTTCCTCTGCGTTTCTCTGTTTTCACTCACACTGAATCTTTTTTTTTTTTAAATCTGAAGCATAGAAGGAGCTCAAGCTGTGCCACGTGGACCCAGGCTACCTGCCAAGGCCTGTCCGCATGCCTTGCCACGAGCACTCCCTGTGAGAGCTCAGGAGCAAGCTGTTCAGTAGCTATAGAAGAGCGTTTTCACTTTTCCCTGTTTCTTTCTCGTTCTTACCCAGCTATGACCTGCAGTCATGTGTCAATTTCTCAATCAGAGATTCTGCAACACAGCTGTATGGTATACACAGCCTGTATATAATACCCATTAGGAGCTGACACTCAGGGAAGCAAGGTAATGCAAACAAATGTGCATGTTTTTGCACCACTCGCCACGCACAGAGGCGTATTTTTACCTCTTGAAACCACTCCTCCCTCCTCTGTAAAGTTATGCCACAAATCTGCACCTTAAGAAACAGTGTCAGGGTTTGTATATCACAATCTTAAAAATGTCCCAGATACAAAATTTGTTTGTATCCAAGCTGTCATTTTTCCCCTCCTGAGGTCATGTTTTCCCATCAGTACTTTGGATCCCTGTAGATAACTCGGTGATTGGTGAGCATTCCTAAAGTATTAGAAGATTCACTTGTGGGTCATCTGGATTTTATAGTTGCTTTCTCTTTTAGTATTGAGGGTGGTCCGTAGCAATCACTGCTGCATAGATCATAACCTCCTGGCAGTCCAAAAAGGATGTTAAATGTGAAACGGGTTTAAAGAAAACACACACACACGCCACCTGTGTGTTCACAACAACTCAGCATTATCCAGAGAATAATCAGAGAACAATAACCTGTGTGAAAATTTCACTGCCTCAGGTCACTAAAGAAACATTTGCATTCACAATCCCTTTAAACCATTGAAAATGCTTCACAGTCTGATTCTACTATTAAGAGACACTGCTCATAAAAGTGTCTCCACTCAGCCCCACTTTGCTAACAAAAGGTAGTTTAACTCTCTTCCAAATAATGACACAGTTGAGATCGATGTGAACACAGAGCTTAAGAAGCAGGCCACTTTCAATATTTATCAGAAGCATCTGGAGAAGAAACGCATCCAAGCATCTTTTTGCACTTCTTGTCCATCAATGCTGTGCACTGTCAGGCAATATCTGGCCTATAGTTCAGCTGCTAACATTACACATTGAGTGGACTTTTTTTATATCAATAATAAAAATGAAAGACTGTGAGAATTGACAAGGCAATACAACCCTGTGAAGTTTATGATATCAATTTAAGTATATTTTTTCCAAAATGTGGAATTATTCCGTAAAATACGGTTAGCTCTACCCCGCGTATTAAAATGCAAAGGATAGCAGGTTGTGATTTGGATCATAAAGACAGGAGATCAGCAGATATTTAAAGCTTTGCTAATTGTTAACAGATGTCTGTGCGACTAAGTTACCCACCATCGAGGGCCATAATGAGTGGAACAGTCAGATCTGAACCATGACAAGGAAAAACCTCTCTACACCACTTAACACAACTGCTGGTGTGGAGAACACCAGCGGGAGAGGCGTTTATAAGAAGACAATAAACTGGGTCTCGCGGGAATTATAGGGTGGGGAAGGGTGTGGAGTCTGTGCTTTTTAGCCAAGTTAACCTTGTGAAAAACACCCGGCGTGCCACACGACAACACTGACACCTCAGCTCTGACCAGCTGTCCAGCCAAAACTCGTATTAGATGTTTCATAAACCTATTCAAAAAAAGGGAAAGAAAGGTTACCAGTGTGATGAATACCAAAGTTCAACTGCTGTTAATGATTAAAAAGGAAACACTGTCACATTGTTTTCTGTTGCGAGTTAGCATATCTTCCATATTTCAGCGGGGACATGACATCGTATTCCAGGGAGGACCGTTTCTTCCTGACTTCTGAGGATACATCGTCCTTTTTGTTTTCCAACTGTCATCACTATTAACAAGAAACATATTTTTTATTATTATTTTACACAATATTTTTCACCTAATAGTTATGTTTTTGTTTTAAAAGTGTACTACATGATGCTTAAATCTCTGTGAAGATTCAAACTATGAGTCGACAGATAGGCGGAAATGTGCATATGTCTTCTTTTTTTGGATTTAAAAAGCAGTGTGAAAGTATGTTTATTTTTATTATTGATTTCCACTCTATTTAGCTATGAAAAGACGCTCCCCATTTTCATTATTTACATATGAAATTGCTAGGGTAGGGAGCAGGTAGGAAGAGAGCCTGGGGAGGTGAAGGTATGCTCTGGAGAGAAGAGGAATGATATGCGTGTGAATGAGGGGTGCACCAGCGAAGATTCAAGCAGTAAAGGTAGTGAAGGTGGATGAGATTAAATATCTGGGATCAACCATTCAAAGCAACAGAGGGTGCAAAAGAGAGGTGAAGAAGAGAGTGCGTGCAGGTGGAGTCTCAGGGGTGATTGTGGCTCAAGAGTTGGGAGTTCGCCTTGTAATCGGAAGGTTGCCGGTTTGAGACCCTGCTTGGACAGTCTCGGTCGTTGTGTCCTTGGGCAAGACACTTCACCCGTTGCCTACTGGTGGTGGTCAGAGGGCCCGGTGGCGCCAGTGTCCGGCAGCCTCGCCTCTGTCAGTGCGCCCCAGGGTGGCTGTGGCTACAATGTAGCTGCCATCACCAGTGTGTGAATGTGCGTGTGAATGGGTGGATGACAGGATATGTAAAGCGCTTTGGGGTCCTTAGGGACTAGTAAAGCGCTATATAAATACAGGCCATTTACCAGGCCATTTGTGACAGAAGAATAGCAGCAGGAGCAAAAGGAAAGGTTTCCAACATGGCACTGAGACCTGCTATGGTATATAATTTATAGACACTAACAAAAAGACAGGTGGGAGTGCTGGAGATGGCAGTTAAAGGATTTCATCCTGTTTTAATGGCAGTCTGGCATTAAAACAGGGGGAAAAATCCACACACATCCTCAGCACCCTGTGGGGTGAGCGAAGAGCTGAAAAAAAAACATTAAAAAGAATAATTCCGGGTGCCGTTGCCTAGCCTGTAGAGATCTGTGCATCCCTGCATGGATATCCCAGACGATCACTAACTCACCACCAAATCGGCCGTACTAAACGATGTTACAGGCAGCGTAACGTTCTCCATGACTTTTCCAGACTCTTTCACATCTGTCACATGTGGTCAGGGTGAACCTGCTCTCATCTATAAAAATCCCAAACGTGGTATTCTACTTCATATTCCAATCAGGCTTTACAGTACTGATCAGCGAGCACGGGCCCCATTAGAAGCAGTACTCAGTACTGGCAGTACTCATCCTTTTCCTCCTTGCACAAAGGATCAGATACCGGTCCTCCTGATGGATTAAAGACCTTCTACAGCCCTGTCCAGCTCTCCTAAAGTGACTGTCTTTAATCTCGTCCATGCTCTTGAGACGGTGCTGGAAGACACAGCAAACTTTCTGCCAATGGCACATACTGATGTGACATTCTGCAGGAGCTAAGCTACCTGTGTAACCTCTGTAGGATCCAGACATCACCTCATGCTACCAGTAGTGACACTGACCCTAGCCCAAACCACAACTAGTGAAAAAACAATCAGAAAAGATGAGGAAGTAAAAAAATTCAGTGGTCTGTAAAACAATCCCTGTTTTGGGGCGTTTCATTAACACAAAAGCAGCTTAAACTAATTAACAACAATGCCTTGTTTATTAACTGACCACATCAATATCTCAGAAGTTGAACAAACGTGAGTCTATACTCTGAAAAGTGTTTCTCTATCTATTTTTGAGCAGTATATATATTTATATATATATATATATAAACGAATCTTTACCACAGCTTTAATTATATGAATGAACTGAATAAGATACGTTTGCAAACTGTTAGTCAAAAGGGCGTTTTCTGCCCAGCACTCTGGTCTCCCACTTAACATTTGTTGCAGTTAGAATTATGGGCACTCATCAGCAACCACACAGTGTGACTAAGTGACCTCATGCTCTTACATTAAAATATAGCTGACCGGTGCACAACAAAAACACAGCTGGACTTGCACTTCAAATACAGAAGAAGCTTTTGGGGCTTTCAGAGCACATAAACTGTGACACTGATTGAAAACCAAGACTGAAATCCATGACAGCATAAAATGTTAATTTTTATTGCAACCAGACATTTAAAAAAAAGCCAGATTTGAAAGGATGACATATGTAATTCTGATGTAAAGAACTCATACACACCCATGTCACCGAACACCCAATAGCAGCTACTTCTCATGACAGAATCGTCTCTGCTGGCTTCGAGCTGTGGGTGGTGCAGGCATTACCACACAGTGGTACAGTAGGAGGGTGTATTGTACATTAATTCTGCAACCCAACAGATGTTTTTAATGACAGCGAGGCTATTTCATCTGAAGCCTGAGAAAAGGGGAGCAGAGTGAAGAATGCAAAGGGATCGGTGCTGTCATAAGCCCAAAACTGACAGTGTCCAAGGGAAACAGTGATTAAAGTTGTGTTTTATTTCCTTTCACTCCAGGTCTTCAGTGGTTTGTAGCTACCTGAACTTTTTCCTATCATCATAAATGACCAGAGGCAAAGAAAACACTGCTTTTTCCACTAAAGCCTCACCATGACTCACCATGTAGCAATGCAATGATGAATGCAGTGCATTGAAAAAACAATCTTCCTATGCTTTATGGACCGATACATGGACATGTGCTTGGATATCTTAATAGCGTACCATTCAGTCATTACAGTCTAATGACTGACACAGAAAAGGTTCGGTGATATCAAATCTCAAAGCATTGATATTAAAATCTCGTGTGCAAATATTGTACAAGTAGATAATTTGCGATATATGAGGTAGTTTACTCTCGCAGTAGGCTTTATACGGTATGCAGTAAAGATTGCTGGATGTGTTAATATGAAAAGGAAATGCCTAATGAAAGAGGAAAGCAACGTTGGCACTCCTCTACCTCCACCAGGTCTGAAATTACATTCTAATGGGGAGCAACTCTCCTCTGTGGCAGCATCCCAGCTGGTGTCGGGCCTCCCAGACTCCATCAGCCCTCATAGCCTCAACAGAGAGGCTGTGTCGCCAGGGAGAATTTACTATTAAGGTGGCTAGGAATGAAAGAGGGATTATCAATCGCAACTCACTGGGAAAGAACACCGCAGAGTTCGGAACACGCAGATTTAAGACTTCGGATTCTTTATTAGGGAGTGCACGCTCGAGAGAGAATGACTCCCTCTTCTATGTAAAACGTGACAATCTGACACAGCCAGAAAAGAAGAGACAGTGGAAAACATGGAAATCTAGGTCATGACTTAATACGAATGGGGAAAAAACACTTTCGGTGTTGTTGAAACTAATATATCAACGTCGTGTGCATTACAGTCGGCTCTGGAATGAGTCGGCAAACAAGCAGGTCCACGCTACACGAATGGTTTCGGTTAGAAGCTCAGGAGCTGCTGCCTAAGAAGAAAGGTAAGTTGAAAACAAAGGCGTATTTCCTTTTATGAGCACCTTAAGGATTTACAGCCACTGGTGCGATTTATTGTTGCGGATGGCTGTTTTTTAATCTGCGCCACAACAGCAAGACGGGAGCGAGCTGAGGTTAGAAAACACTTGATTTTTCACACCTGTGGGCTGCATTTTGAAGTTTATCATTTGCTCAACTGGTTATTTGCTTTTCATAATCTGAGTGTCATTGTTCAATTCACATTTTACATCAATTGAAAAGGAATGCCTGAATTAGCCATTTCAACACTAATGGAGAGCAGATGATGGATGGATGATGGGGGGGGGGTTACTTTTCCAGGATCTCTTTTGAGCAGGCGAGATGATTAAAGGGGTGGGAAGGGAGGGAAAGTAGGCTGCACAAAGTGACACATCCAGCTGTCTACTATTATCACGATTTCATACTACTGGCCAGAAGTCCAGTTCACATCATGTGGGGAGAATCTTGCACAAGAGAGGATCGTCTTATTTTGAATGGTATTACTTATAGTACCAGATTACTGAGTAGTGACAGTAATGAGTAATGATAATATGGTTCAACCTAAGTATCAGTTTAGCCATTTAAAACAGTGGTGTTTGAAGAGGCAGTGTGTCACCTTTGCCAAAGACTTCACCTTTTTTGATGGTATGCATCTGGCACTCTACTCAGCCAGGTTATAGATCCGTTTATCATCCGGACAGATGCTGTGCATAGATGAACCGACGTGGAATAATTACTGCATCCAACTCAACTTTAAATGCTACACTTGGTTAAACTGCCATTTCCACATATGATTGACTACACTTACAGTGTGAGAGTGAAATAATTAGATCGACGCCGTAAACATTCTGGACATCATATCATACGTACTTCGCATGTTGTTCCAGCACCGAGATTCAAGGTTTGCAGTTTTTCCTAGACTAGATCCAGTAGTGATAGTAGAAAATGGCACCCTGGGTTCTCAACATTGACTTCAAAAAAACATCATTTTCCACCGACAGGTTACACACATGCCATCTGGCTTTGAAAACACAGTGATATAAAGTCCTGAGATAACTCACTGAGCTCACGTCTAGGATTGGGCCAGGATAGAGGACTGAGGCCTGGAAAATTCTTTTTACAGTTATAAATATCGGTAAAAATGGAATATTTGATGTTGTAGTGATGTACAGGTCAGAGTCAAAACTTAGAAAATGTACAGCATTTAAGAGGTAAAGGTTAGCAGGTAGCATTTGATTCTAACTGTATAAATACCATATTTAGCACATACAAGTCCCCCTTACTCACATGGGAAGAACATACACTACCAGTCAAAAGTCTGGACACACCTTCTCATTTAATTGTTTTTCTTTATTTTTACTACTCTCTACATTGTAGATACTCACTGAAGACATCAAATATATGAAGCAAGAGTGTGCAAAGCAGTAATCAAAGCAAAGGGTGGCTATTAAGAAGAATCTAAAATATAAAACATGCTTTGAGTTAGTTCATAGTTCATAGTTTTTGCATTCATAGTTTTGATCCCTTCATTGAGAATCTACAATGTAAATAGTCATAAAAATAAAGAAAAACCTTTAAATGAGAAGCTGTGTCCAAACTTTTGACTGGTAGTGTTTGTAAGAAAACTTTTTGCATTAAAATCTGCCAGCAGCTAATACTGCATGAAAAGCATTGTAATATGCTCCTTACATGGAAATGTGGAAAATTGGATGGAAACATGAGACAAAGCCTCTGCACTTGCACAATAATATCTCCCACCACTGGTGAACGGGGGTGAGATCTCCGAGGTCTAGTATAGAGCATAAACCCAATTGCCCTTACAACTCTACTACACTGGCTTACCTGTGACATGGTTACGTTGGTGTATGAGCTGTGCACAGAGTGAAATTCTTCCACAGGAAGGAGAAGGCCAATTTTGGAGTCAATGTCAATCAGCTGCTCCAGGTCAGAGGGCTCCGGGGTGTAACCCTGGACTGTGGGGACAGACACGGCCCACATGGTCTCCTGAAAGAAACACAAGGTCCAATGCGTGTTAGCCTGCTTTATTATGTGGCAACCTAAATGAGAGACTGATGAACATTATCTGCCAACTTAGTTATTTAGCAACTTTGTAATATTAAAGTACAAAAAAAAAGGAAAAACATGAGAGCGATACAACTTTAGGTCCTGGTATTTTTGTCTGGATGGCTCGATTGCCAAACTCTGACAAATGCATCTTCCTCAGAGTAACTGTCTATCCCAGTGGGGCTCACGTGGGAAACAATGTGTGGATGATGAGCTCATCACAGTGCGGCGGTGAGATAAGATCTCGCAATAAGACTATCATGCCAAAGAGGATCGTAACTCTCCAAAGAACGCAGCTGTAACCTCTGAACACTAGGTTCGGAGGAAAACTGGCAAAAGAAAACAGCAAACATTGGAGTCTATTAAGTGGGTGGAACACATCACAACGCAAAAATGTAAAAGCTGAGACCCGTAATTTTTTTATGACACAAATTAGTGCTTCATATGTCGATCCATTCTATTGTTTCAGTCGCTGCAATTATAAGATAAGATAAGATAAGATAACCTTTATTATTTCCTTGGATATGGCAGAATATCTCGCTGCCAGACTTCAGACAGGGTCCGTATGTCCTTTTGGTTCACATGCATGCATTTTGTTCCATTGCATGACAGAATGCGAGGTTTTGACAGACATCGCATAAAAACATCAAGCATAGAGTGATTTAATCCTGCTGCTGCTCACCATGGAAGAGAGGAATTCACAGATAAAGAAGAAAAACAAGCTCTTGGACCAGAATTTTACTTTTACCCTAAACTGAGCAGCACTGATATACAGATATAACACTGACAGATATATAACCCACCTTAATAACTTGATAGAGAGGTCAGATTTAAAGGTCTGAACCCAGACCAGTGGGCACAGCTCTGTCTGATCATGAAGCCTCTAATTGATATTAAATAAATCTTCATCTGTGGTCACAAAAAAAAGAGATAATGCTGGAGGAGGGAATCTACAAAGCCTTTAAAGGGAGCAGTATGGAAAAGCCCAAATCCATCCAAGCAACTCAAAGCTCACCAGTTTCAACAATTAAAGCACTCAAAAACTCAAAAATTTCCTGTGTTGGATGTGTGCAAGAATACGGGACATTATTACCCCATGTATTCTTCGTTAATGATTTCCTCATTGACCCGCCACGTGCATAAATGCGCATGTGAAAGTAGTTACCATTTCAGCTGCATTGTGATACTGTAGGTATTTATCAAAGTCAAGGAAAAATTCGTACAAACAGCCAGCCGTGGCCAACAAACAGCACTGATGTTTCCAACAAAATAAAAAATACCAGAGTAAAACTCACATCATGACAGATATTTTAATGTGTTCTGTCAAATTTGCGATACAAGATGGAAGGAGCCTAAAAGAGGCACAATGGAGAGCTTTTCGTCTTTTTCCTCTGCCAAGTAAAGGTGGGCAAACTGAACTCTCTGAAGCTTCCAGTTTGGACCAGTTTCTGTGTAGGAATGTGAACAGAGACCTGAAAATGGATAAATAAAGACCGAGTTAATCTGCGTGTTGACAGAGCTTTGGTGCTTCCTATAGCCAGATATAGTGAAAGGATCTCGCACAAGGCCTTTCCTAAGGGATAAACGCGTTCTGCGATTACTGACTGCTCCTGATTTATCGGGTTACACAAAACTGTAGAGCTTGTGAGAACAGGAGTCAGTAACATCCAAATCAATGTGTGAGGCAAACAGTAAGCAGCAGATTTTGGTTGATGTGTCCCAAAGGACTCTACCAAGAACTTGGTGAAGTCCTCAGAACTAAGAACACTTCGCTGCCAGAGTCATGGTGACATAAATAATATGCTTGCTACGTTATTGCTATTCATAATAGCATGTCTTGCAATAACAGGAAGTCTTCTTGCGGCCAATGAAAAGACTCAGAGCATCTGTGCTTCCCCCAGTTTGGTATCTGCCACCAAAATGATTTCAGTACTGTTTTAAAAGTCAAGAGAAGCATCACGAATAGAGCACCGAGACATTACAAAACCTTGGCAAGCTGTGCCACGGATGCAGAGCTGTCAGTGTTGAACTAAATGGAACCGCATGTTAAAGGTAAGCAGGGTGTTTTTTCTTGCATTCCAGAGGGTTTCATCTCATCGGACTTCAAACTGGTCGCACAGCTGCCAAAAGAGTTATTAAGGCAAATTAAAAGTGAAAACAAAATCATTTGAAGTTAGAATGGAGTGGGTGGGTTCACAGAGAAATCCAGGTGGCAGGGTCTCAGATAAATCCTCAAAGGAAAACAAAAGGTCCATTCTCTTAGCTTTAAGCTCTATCAGCACAGTGTGTGCAGCTGTAGGGATCCTGGCTTCTGAATTGTGCTGAAACACGGCAGAGGGAATAGTTTTGAAAACATAATTATAAAACTAATGGATAACATGGAGCATTCCGTGTGAACCACATGTGGCACTTGACATCTGGCTCATAATGTGAAGCGCTTTCAGAAGTCAGAATCTTCTGCCCGTCGGCTGCCAAGCAGTCTTTAAAACATGGATATCTGACCCATATGCTCTTCTGAGAGGCAAAGTGTGGCTGAGTTATTTAACAATTTTAACAACGATAATATATTTCCACCTACAGTTATGTGAAAAAGAATGTTTCAAACTCAGTACACCACTACTGCTTTCATAGGAATTAAGGGCTAAGTAACAGCCAGGTGCTGCTAATCAAATTCACTTAACTGATCATCACCAAATCTGAGTACCTCTATAAAAAATGAGGTTTTTACTGTTTGCTGGTCGGTAGTATTCATGTGTGTGTTATCATAGTGCCACAATCTTTATAGTGGACATTACAGCAAACCCACCCCACCCCCAAAGCTACATCTCAGACTCTACAGGACTCAGTTAGCATGTGAAACATTAAAGGTTGCGCCAGTACTCTGAGAAAAAGCATGAGTTGTTTGCCAGGGTTGCGAGGAAAGCCTCTGTTCGCTAAAAAAAAAAACCACGACAGCACGGCTTAGGTTTGCAAAACTGCATCTGAACAGTCCCCAGTAGTTCTGGAGCAATGTCTGTCCTCAATGCACGGTGCCACAAACCAAAAACAGCATAACAGCGCAAACCTCCTCATACCCACTGTCAAGCATGGTGGTGGAGGAGTGCTGATTTCGGCTTGTTTTGTGGACATGGGCACCTTGGTGTTATTGAGTCAACCACAGAGTCAAATATGAGGCCATCTGTCCGACAGATTAAACTAGGCCCAAACTGGATCATGCAACAGGACAATGACCCCAAACACAGCAGCAAATCTACAACAGCATGGCTGAAAAAGAAAAAGATTCAAGGTGTTGCAAAGGCCCGGTCAAAGTCAGAACCTCAAGCCAACTAAAATGCTGTAAAAGAGCTGAGAATAAACAACTGCATGGAAACTTTAATGAACTGAAGCAACAGTTTAAAGAAAAGTGGAACAAAATTCCTCCACAATGATGTGACAGACTGATAGTGTCACACAGAAAAAAATACTTCAAATTCTTGCTGCTACCCATATGGAAAAGATATATATAAATCTTATAAAAGTTTGTATCTGTCTTGTGTGAAACTTGTATGAAAAGCATACAAGAGTGAAAACAGATATAAGATCCCTTGGAAAATTATATAATGAAACTTGTATGTTTTGGATACTTACTAAAACAATATATAAAAGTAATGAGAAAGTGGCCACTTTCATGAGTAAATCATATAAGTTTTTACTATTTCTTTTCCATATGGGTAAAGACGATTCTCCAAACTCATGGATTATAGTACTGTATGTACAGGGCTGCATACAGTCCTGTGAAAGCTCCTTTTTACAGGACTGTATAATATCACAAAAGAAACTATTTATTGAAAAAATGAAGGGATTGTATTAAAAGGTCATTATAAGAATTATAAGTTTTATTATATGTAGAAAGCAGAAAGGATCAACGTGTTGGTAGAGGAGGCAGCTGATGAGATCATCTCCTCCGACTGTGCTATTGCACAAGGCCTCTGAGACACAAAGGGTAAGTACAAAGAAACTTGAAAAAGAGAGACTCATTCTACAGCATATGTTGCCTGTTAGGGCTTCTTGTCAGCCTACCTTGCTGTCTGCGCCTCTGGCAGGGTCGTCTTCCTCTTCATCTATTTCTCGGAGGAGCTCAGCCAGACGCCTTTTCTCTGCCTGGGTCAAAAGCACTTCACCTCCTCCGCCATTTACAAGCTATTGCATAACACAACATTTGTGATAGAAACTAAAAATCATTATTTGCCCGGCATTTCTTTTCTTTTTAGTGGTGTCCTATTATGTATAAATTATTGGGGGGGGTGGGGTTGTTGTTTTTTTTAACAATGTTGAAATAAATTACCAAAATTACCAATCAAGAGACCAAATATTTTCCTCAGTGGAAAAACCAACAGTGGAGAGACTCACTTTAAGTCATGCGATATATCCAAGTACTCCATTTGGCCCAGTCTGAACTTTGACATACCTCAATGTTTTTCTTGACAAAGTCCTTCTGTTTATTCATGCCTTTGGAATCTCCAGAGTGGCTGCGTTCAAATTGGTCTTCCCTAGTGTCTTCATAATCTTCTTCAAATGATCTGATCAAGCTGTCTGGCCTCTGGTTACCTGTCAAGGAAAGTATGCAATGCATTTATGAAGATAAATATTGAAATAGTAAGTCAAGACTCTAATAACCAGTTAAATCTGATAATGTTATTTTACAAATGTGGTTCTGTGATCCTATTGACATGATGAGTTTGCAGCTGCTCAAATCAGAGTGATCAGAGTAAAATATACAAATATAAGTAGTTTGTAAAGAAGTAGACTAAAAATATTCTTACAAGGTGGCATAGCAGGCAGGAGGACAATCTACTAACTACATCTTAGGCCTCTATGATAACAAGCAGCTAATCTGCCTAAGAATCTTTGAATGGAGCAATTAGCATTGAATTGACTGCTGTTTTGGGAAGAGATTTATTTCTTAGGGAATCAATATCATAAAAAAGGCACATGATCCTGAAGAGAAAAACGTTTATGAGTCACACAGGGCCAGTTGCTATACATTCATTTCTTGGAAATATTTCCTTTAGCACATTAATGCCTGCAGCAGGCTGAAGTGATGCAAGAATCAAATGCTAAAGTTCCCTGACCCTGTGGCGCCATCGTGTGCACAATTTTGGAAGCACAAACAAGAACGTATTTTCTGTTGCAGTCTTTCCACAAGCTCACTTGGCTCCGAGTGCTGGTTGTTTCCATTCTGCTCATGTTCAGGAATCTGAGTGTCAAACACAGGTATAACGTTGTTGTCCTCATCTGTTCCTAGAGGGCGATAAGAAAGTCTTCATCAGTGACTCAGTGATGATATGAACTGCATGTTCCCCACACACTTGTTGCTGTTCTGAATATTACCTTCGGGTACTTCCAAAGCCAAAAACAACCTTGTGTTCAAAGCTTCCTGAGCACATCCAGAGTGACCTCCAGGTTTATTCTGCTGCAGATCAACACACAGTATAACATCACATATAGGTGATTTTTTTTTATCTTTTAGATTGTTTTAATTTAACACTCAGGGCCGTGGGAGTATTGCAATTTCAAATTCCTGCGTATGAGCTGTACATATGGTTTTTAAAAATCAAGCTGACTTCGACTTCTGACTTTGAGGTGATAAGAATGAAAATATTTTAGTTTTAAAACAGTCTAATAAACTGATCAAGGAATGAGATTGGATACAAAGGTGTGTCTACCTTGAACTCTTGCCAGAGTTTTGCTTGAAACTCCTTTCTTTGTCGCCGGACTTCTTTTAGTTTGAAGATTTTTGCAGACAGTATCTCATCGAGTCTTTTAATTTCTTCAATAGCTCTCTGCAGTTTAAAATGTTCATTCTGTCCCTCGGAAGCATCAGCGTGAGACTGATCTGCAGTCCAATATTTTTGTAAGTGAGTGACCGTCAATAAAAGTCAACGACACAGCACACTGTGTGGAATTATTACCTTTGCCAGGACATGTGACTGATGAGTGGCCTGTAGACTCTTCAGAGCTGTTCGGAATCTACAGGAAATTGTAGTCTAAAGTTACGAGATGCACACCAATGACATATACAATGCTAATATGTCGTGTTTAGTTAATTACCTGAGCATCAGGAGCATCGCTGGGCAAAACAACAAGGGAAAATGGAGCTGTAGGACAAATTCTGTCACTTTGAGGTAATGATACGCTGGACACGCGGCTAGCTTTTTGCTCGCTCGACGCAGGTCGGGAAATGTCATCTAAAGTGCCTCTGGTGATTTCCATAATGTGTGTTTTTAGCAGCGCTTCAATGCTAAAGTTACAAGGATGTATTTGTAACCATTAAATAACTAACTACAGTCAAAGACTTTTCCGCTAAATGTTTGGTAACTAAGGACGCAATCACCTCTGATGGGGTAGCTATGGACATTTGTTACTATGGCTACTGAACGAAATCTAGGCGGCTCAGCTGACGCTTCAATCAATGCGGCTAGCTAGCGTAGCGGGTCAAGCTTGGAGCTAGCTGGCGCTTAGCTGGGGCGGTAACGCTCGGCGCGTTAAATCATATATTTTGTTGTTTCTGTTGTAGAATTAAATTCTTTCGGCGTAGCTGGAATATTGCTTATTCATGTCTGCTCTGTGAGGGTGCGACGTTGGAGGTTTCGAGGCCGTGTTTTAGTGGTGAGTAACGTTTAAAAGTGAGCAGTTTCTGTCTATTTAGCATTAGCAAGCTAAAACGGCAAATGTTGAACTACAGTAACAATGAAATCAGATGATATACTTTGTCGGATAATACTTTTTCATTGGCTATAGCACAAGCGGTACCCACTTATCAACATTTTATACTATTTGTGTAAAAATGACATCTTTTGTCCGGGCCTTGTGTCCTGTAACGTTATTAAAGGGAGCTGCGAATGCTAAAAACGAAACAGTGAAAATGGGTGTGTAATCGCTGAGACGGAACCACCGTAGTTATATTTTATCTGTCGTATGTATTTAGATAAAGCAATTGCTTCTTAAATAGTGTATATTTAACGCATGAAAGCGAGTGTTTGGTTTTGCTCTCTGTTTAATGCTCTTCTGCCAGATGCTAATACCAATATCTTTACAGTGCTGTCATTGTAGCACTTCCCCATAATCACACCCATTTCGCTGGCAGCTGCCCAAGCTCTGCAGTGTACCTGCACCAAGCAGGTGTCAGTATATAGAGGCTGTGGAGGATAACCTTTAAAGCATTGTGTATCGACAGTTTTGTAATAATGTTATTTTCTGATTCTGCCAGGTTGAATTGACTCTGAAGGGGAAGATGTGCAATGGAATGATAGAGTCAATATCAAAAGCCTTTTGGGCCCACACCTCAGCCACTAAACGGTCCTTCCTGTTGCTGCTGTTTCTGATTGTAGTGTCCACTGGGCAGGGGTCAGGTATGGGACAGAATTTGCTATGTTGACATCTTTTTCTCACAATAGACTTATTAAATTAGGTTTATCAAGACACAGATTGAATGGGTGAATATTAGAAGTCAGTAGCCCTACTCCATCTACTACACAGTAGATGTCATCAGATGTATTATGTTGTAGCCCTAATAAAGCAGCTCTGTGTAGCATACCTATTAACTTTATAGCTCAACTACATAATTATTATACTTAAATTTCTAGTTCAACTCTTGAGTTGTTAGGCAATTTGAAGAATTTGCATTGGAAACATTAAAAAGGCTCTGTATACGCTTCTTAAATCAAAGAGGCTATGGCTACCGTTCAGCCATGTCTGAGACCGGGAGGGAAAAGATACAAAGCTGTGTTTTTGTTGTTGTTGTTTTTTGTTGTCTTTTTAAAAAAAGAGGAGAAAATCAATTATACCTCAGATGAAAGTGTTATCAAGCCATGATGGCAATAAATAAAATAATAATTTGGTTTCATATGTATCAACACTGAAGAGGATCACCACAAGTTTCACCTGGATAACACCAGGGATGCAATCAATTAATTACCTCTAACGTCTGCCCGTACATGGCTAATTAAAAGGCAGCCATGACGTCTCTATACCTTTCAGTTTCATGGTGAGGTTTATAAATAAAAATGGATCGTATAGACTGATGTTATCATATATCATATATTGATACTTGTTAATTAATAAATATGTTAATTAAATTGTGAATGTCTTGAAAAGCTTAAACAGATTTTGGTGATCCACTGACCTTTCCTAATTTGCCTCTGTTGTTGTGGTATCTTCCATAGTAGAGTGATTGTAATGACACGTTGATTTTCTGGAAAGCTGAGATTAGTCAGTCTCTTGGAACAAAAGCCTTTCTGCTCTACATTTATAAGGTCCTTTATATTTGTTAAAAAGTCTTTATCATTATGAGGTACTTTTTAATAGTGTTCAGGATTACCAGTGAGTCATGCAGGAATAATTCAGTTTGTTTTGTAACATTTGGCTCCCTCTTTTGTAATATGTCCAGCTGTTTCTTTTGTTAATCCAGAGAAAATAGTTTTCATGTGATCATCTTGAATTAGATTTGTAAGATTGCAAAAAGGTGTGAAAAAGTGTGTCTGGAAGCGGCCTTACCTCATACAGTAGTTTACTTTTAGATTTGAGATTATTATAATAATAATAATAATAATAATAATAATGGATTGCATTTATATAGCACTTTTCGACACCCTCAAAGCGCTTTACAATGCCACTATTCAGTCACTCTCACATTCACTCACTGGTGGAGGCAGCTACAGTTGTAGCCACAGCTGCCCTGGGGCAGACTGACAGAAGCGAGGCTGCCATATCGCGCCATCGGCCCCTCTGGCCATCACCAGTAGGTGGTAGGTGAAGTATCTTGCCCAAGGACACAACGACCGAGACAGTCCGAGCCGGGGCTCAAACCGGCAACCTTCCGATTACAAGACAAACTGCCAACACTTGAGTCACGATCGCCTCAGATTAGCTGAAATAACAATCTGAACTCTTTGTTGCCTTGAAAAAGCAGTTTTAAAGAAATTCTTCTGAGTTCTTCCTCTCTTCCCAGGATGTGTGAGGCCGTACATGGTTCAGAACAGCTGGGTAAATCTCACAGAAACCAACAGGGGCTCATTCCCTGTGGGCACAGTATTGCAGTACAGCTGTGACCCCGGGTACCTCCCAGATGGACCCAACATCCTCACCTGCACCGCAGTGGGACGATGGTCCTCTGAACCTCCACGCTGTATACGCAGTGGTGGTAAGATATTCTCTCCACTGTTGTCTTTCTTTATGATCTGTAAAATAGTGAGTGGCTAATGTGTTTTGAGCAGTTTACCTAACATCTTTATCTCATGATTTAAACCCTTTTTTTAAAAACCATCAGTTCTTTTCAAGTTTTATGTATGTTGCACTTTGCTGTCTAATATTTTTTTCAGCCAGATTTTTTTACACAAGTACTTTTCTGCATAAGTACTTTTAAAGATAAGTTGTTTTGTTCTTCTTTTTTTTCTCCTCTCTTTAGCATGCCTCCCCCTCTCTAAACCGGATAACGGGGGCTACACCTGCCACCCATCCCCTTGTCGACTGTTCGCCCATGGCACTGTGATTGAGTTCTTCTGTAATGAGGGCTTCATGCTCAGCGGAGACTATAACTACCTGACATGTCAAGATGGAGAATGGGACGGCCCCATGGAAATCAGCTGTGTAAGCCAAGGTTGGTCAGTCCTTAGATTGATCCCATCTCTTCAAAGTTTAACACATCGGCTAAACATGAGCGTGCAGCAAATTAATGCCAGGGAGATTTGGATTTGTGGAGATGTTCTGGTTATCATATGCACATTTTGCCCTGCAATTAAAAAAAGTCTTCGAAAGACATAATTTCAAATTAATTGTGTTTATTCAAATATATTTATTTTCTCTTTATCTGTTACAATTTCTTGTAAAGCATTTTGTGTTTGTATTTAATAATAAAAATGTAATGAATAACATAAATTACCCCTGCCGCCACCACCTTCTTTAGGGTGTATAAGACCTTCCATGGTGCAGCATGGCTCAGCTAATCTGACAGACAGCAACAGGAGCTTGTTCCCTGTGGGCACAGTACTACATTATGGCTGTGATCCTGGTTACCTGCCAGCTGGACCCACCAGCCTCACCTGCACCAAACTGGGAGACTGGTCCTCTGAACCTCCTCGCTGCATACGCAGTGATGGTAAAGACAAACCTCCTAGCAATTCTTAATTTGCCTAATTCTTAGGTGCATTGTATCCTTAAAAGAAAATGATTTTTTTTATTTTTATTATTCCAGATAAAATAAGATAAGACATAACACATCTTACTGTTTCTATACATTTATCGTATTTCTTTCTTTTTCATGGACAGTATGCCAGCCTCCATATCAGCCAAAAAATGGTAGCTACACGTGCCACCCCTCTCCATGCAAAAGATTTTCTCATGGCACTGTGATTCAGTATTTCTGTGATGATGGCTATATTCTGAAGGGAGACTATAAATTCATCACTTGTCAGTATGGGAAATGGGACACTGTAATGCCAGTCAGCTGCATCATTGAGCAAGGTAAAATGGGATTCGCTGATACATCAGTTCATACTGTATCAAAAGGCTTTTCTTATCTGTTATAACTATTTTATTCTTTCATCTATTTTTATAGCTTAGAAAATGTTTTATGAACAAAGCCTGTAGTTATTGCTGGAGTTGAGCTGTTTACAGCTATCAACTATATTTTCCTTATCATCTCCTTTTTAAGGTTGTAGAAGACCCTCGATGGTGCAGCATGGCTCAGCCAATCTGACAGACACCAGTAGGAGCTTCTTCCCAGTTGGCACAGCACTACAGTATACCTGCAATCCCGGTTACCTCCTGGATGGACCCAGAACTGTCACCTGCACCACACTGGGACACTGGTCCTCTGAGTCTCCTCGCTGCATACACAGTGATGGTAATTTTCTTGTTACATACAACACCAGTGACATGTTAATGCTAGGTGTAAGGTAAGAATTGTTGTCAAGATCATTTGTTCACCACCTTCAACAACAAGGCATTTATGAATAATGGGAATAAAGTTTCTCTGTCCTGCTAGGTCTCAACTCTTTTCAGTGTTTATAGTGATGGTTTGCCCATTTTATCTCAGTATAACAGTTATTTCAGAATTCCGTTTGATTTTGCTGTTCTGTCATCCTATCACTCATTTATTATTTCTACCCTTAACAGTATGCCAGCGTCCATATCAGCCAGAGAACGGAGGCTTCACCTGCCACCCCTTCCCATGCCAAAGACTTCCTCATGGCACTGTGATTGAGTATTTCTGCAATGAAGGATACATTCTCAAGGGAGACTATAAATATCTTACCTGTCAGTATGGGGAGTGGGACAGCCAAATGAAGCTAAGCTGCATTATGAAGCAAGGTGACGATAAGAAAATGGATTTCAGCTAATAATTAAAAAAATCTGCACAGATAACCATATAACTGCTTGTCTGTCCCACAGACCACAGTCCGACTTTGCCACTGGGGATGCCAACTTTATCCATAGTGGCATCCACAGCTTGTTCGGTGGCTTTTATCCTGCTTCTGGTTGTGCTGTTTGTGCTTCTTCAGCCAAAACTTAAGTCTCTCCATCGGTAAGTCTGCCCAAAGATTCCCCTGAATTTGACCACGAACAAAGGGTGCAGAGTATGGAAACTAGATAAAAATGTGACTGTGTTCTTGTCCTCTACACCTAGACGCGATCAGGGTGTGTCAGGACAGCCTGTGTCAATCATGGTGGAGGGAGTACAGGTGACTCTACCTTCATATGAGGAAGCCGTGAGCAGCAGTGGAGCTTCTGCTCTCAGTTCAGAATCTCGAGTTCAGATAGTGCTGTCGGAGGGTCAGCATGCTACAGCGCCAGAGGCTGGCCCCTCTAGGCCTTCTTCCCTCAAGCAGCAGCAGCAGCAGTCTGAGATGGCTGTGGTCCATCCCGTCCCACCGTCTTCATCCTCTTCATCTCCTTCTTCCTCTACCTGGGCTTTGGAGCACGCAGGTGCTGCAGCAGGCACCTCTTCATCACAAAGAAGGCCGTCTAGAGGAAGCGACCACCATAGCCTGTCTCTGGACTCTGAGATGGATTACTCTGATGGTGAAGCTAAATTTATTTAGATGTCTTTGTATTTATTTAAAACACTTCTTAAATTTTGTAATAATCAAACTTTTGTCTTTCCTTCACAGATATTCCATTGCTGAAGGAGGCTTGAAACATGCTGCAGCCTTTGGACTTACCCAAAACAACCAGCTTTGCGACTAACCTGTAATGATGAGCAGGAGTTTCTCACCACAGCTGTCAACATAGATAAACTCAACTACAGAGGCCCCGAGGGAAGCTGTGGGTCAGTCAGAAGAGTTCATCTGGCCATTGCAAAGGAGAAGACAGAAAGGATTCACATGTACATACATGCTTACAGTTTCATGACATTTCACACACTATGTATGTATGTCTAATATCTAAAACTCAGTTTGAAAATGTTGAACAAAGCAGAAAGGAGCAGGCACTTCTGAGGGAGTTTATATTCAGTTCTGTTGGGGTAAATTGTCTATTGTGTTTCAGTTGACTGGGCCAAGCCGCAAACTCATCTTAGGAGCTATAAAGTAATTTGTCTTATTTGCTTTTCTTTTCTTTAACCACTCGTCACACCAGTCATGAAACATGGTCGCAATGATACACAAAGGCTAGTCAAATAAATTGCTGTCCATGTTATGTAAGCTCACAGCATCATCTTGAAAGATTTTCTGATTAATCATAACTTACATTTTTCGAGTCTCACTGTATATTATAAAATTCTTTGTCCCCCCTCCTTCCCCAAGAGTTCACACTGCTGAATTCAGGGTGTACATTCAACATACTTCATTCCTCCAAATATATTCTCCTCTTAATACTCATACCCCTCCCCCCAATGCCTTAGCTTTCCACTTCTATGCACAGGTATCTATAATTTGTGAAATTTTAAAAATGAATGTCAGTAAAATGCCTCCACTGCTTAGTGACATTATATGTGGCTTTGCCAGACACATTACTTGTACACAGGTAAATATTTTGTTATTAATTTATTCAGGCTGCTTGGGAATTCCTGTTTTCGTTCTAAATGGGAAGTTAAAAGGTGTATTTAATTTATTTGTGCCCAAAATGCTGTTGATCAGCCATGGCTTCTTTTGCTTTTTTGTTGTTTTTTTTCCTCTGCGGCTCATGGAAACCTTAAAAAGTAGGTATTTTCACTTTGCAGCTTCACTTTGAAATCTACTGCAGGCACGTTATATGTGACACTGTAAATGTGGTTGGGAAGATCAACACAAAAAAATAAGTGTACAGATTGTGTAATGTTAAGTGTTCACTTTGTTTGATGGTCCATTGAGTTTACCTTGGGATTGATGAATGGATTTTATTTTTTTTGTGAAAATGGTATTTTAATATATGTAAAAACCAAAAGATTTAAGTTTCCTCTGTATATATCCCACAGTCATTTTAATTAAATATAATTTAAGGTGTTACAGTTGGCTGTTGGACAGTTTTTTCATTGTCACATCTGAGAGAGAGAGAGAGAGAGAGAGAGAGAGATAGATAGATAGATAGATATAATAATGAAGAGACCCCCCCACCACCACCACACACACACACACACACACAGAGTCCTTCAGTGTCGCAGCCCTGATCTTTGAACGGGCAGATGACATTTATAAAGTAAGGGCATTGGGTGGCTTTATTCTCTGATGTACGAATCTGTTCCTTGTACCCTTCGCCAGCGCTGGAATATCATCAGTGGTCACTTCGCCTCTTTGTCTTGAGGATCAACAACCTGGTCTTCCTCTTTTTCTGTATCTGTGTATTAAAGGGGTAACACAATATTTAGTTTGACCTCATTTTCAACAGATCAGAACATCACAGTGTGGAGTGAGTGCATCTGCTCTGACCCCTTGGAGCTTTGCTGCAGAAAAACATGCAGGCAGCTGTCACACTTACCGTCAGCTGGTGGCTTGACTCTTTGATAACATCTGAAGCCCAGAGCGAAGAGAAAGACCTCAGCGCACTGGAATGTGATGTATAACAGAGGGAAGAGAAACATGGCCCCAATAACCTCAAGAGGAAAGGCCACCTTTAGGATTGTAACGCACAGCTGGATGTTTTGACATCCAGTCTCCATGGAGATGGTCCTGCTGCATCTAAAAATAGGTGAAGCAGTTTTCTTTATTAACTTTTGAGACTACATATTTTAAATTTGAGAGCTGAATCCTCCTCTGCTGTAAAATATATGTTCTACTGAACATCTCATTCATATGTAAATTGTTTATATGTTAATTATTTATGTGAGTGAACACAAATCTGGGCAGAAATTGGTTAGTAATTAGAACACAAGTAGTTTTGGCAAAGTGTAAAAAATGTGGTTATGATTGTTTTTTGCAGTTGTGTGAAGTAGTTTTTTATTGATATGTTTAGATGAGGTGAAGCTAATGTTAATTTATCTATGTGCTGTTGCTTAGTTAAAGATTTCTAAAAATATAATTAAATATTCCCTAAACAGTCATTTTTTGCATCTATACACATTTTTCTTTTGAATAGACTCAAGAAGACTCAACAAGTTTATTGTCATTTCGTATGGTGTTACCCAGCCTGAAACGAAATACTGTTTCTCACCAGCCTCTACAGTGCAATAAGCAACATGGTTTAAAAAGAATCTGTTTAAATAGAGCAGTAAAAAGGCAGCAATGAATTGCAACAATAGTTATGGATAAATAAATAGCATAAAATCTAAGTTCTAAAACAAACTCAAGACACATAGCAGCACTATTTTCACAGAAGGGGATGGTTAAATTAGGTAGTGTATCTGGGAAATGTATTGTAATGTGTGTGTGCGTGTGTGTGCGTGTGTAGAATAGAAACATAACATACTTTTATTAATACATGGAGGCCATATTATTAGGTACGCATGTTCACTGCAAATGACATTGAATGTCGACATGGTCATAAGAACCTGCTGAAGATCAAGCTGAGCATTAAATGTGGTGTGGTTGCTGGTGCCAGTTAGGCTGGTCTGAGTATTTCTAAAACTGCTGATCTACTGGTTTCAATACACCCATCTGCAGGGTTTACAGAGAATGGTCTAACAGAGAAAATATCCAGGCAGTAAAATGCCTTCGTTGATGCTCCAAGCCGATAGGAAGACAACAGTGACCCTCCGGCCCCACAACACATTGAAGCTTGAAGCAGATGGGCTACAGCAACAAAAAACTACAACGGATGCTTCTCCAGCCTGCTACGAACAGGACACTGAGACTACATTTTGCACAGGTGCATGAACTGAACAATATAAGATTGGTAAAGCGACACCTGGTCTGATAAGTCTTGACTTCTGCTGTGGCAGTGGGATGGCAGTATCACAATTCCATCCTGCCTTGTATCAATGTTTCAGACTGCTCGTGATGGTGTAATGGTGTGAGTGACATTTTCTTGGCACTCTTTGGGCCTCATGGTGTCAACTGAGCATCATTTAAATGCCACAGCCTTCCTAAGCATTGGTGCTGGCCATGTCCATCCATTTATGGCCACTGTGTATCCATCTTTTGCTGGCTGCTATCAAGCAGGACGAAACATCATGAGAACCTTTCAGTTTAGTAGCAGGCGTACACTTGTGGTGCCATTTCCCCACCAAAAATATTATTTTAAATTGCAAAAATAAAACCTGCTTACAGTAGCAATTCATGAAAGACAATATTTAAAAAAACGTTCTGCTTTCTCTTTGAAACTGCATCGCAGCAGTAGTTCCAGTAAGAGTTTACACATCAACTGCCTTATTTCCTCTTGCATAAACAGTGCAAGAACACTGACTATTGTTCAAGAGCAGTGCAGTATGAGAAACAGAATATACTGCAGAGAGCCTCTGTTTAGATTTAACATGAAGCATAAAGTTTAGGCACAACCTGCTTGTTTCAGAGTCAAGGAGAACACTTAGTGTGTATTCACTTACTGTGGACTGAGTCTGCATAAGACAGACATGACATATCCCAGTGTAAAGCCAATCAGGGGCATCAGTGAAGCTGCAATAAGAGCATCGGGCATGAGGATCATCCATATTACATTTCTGACAATATAGAAGGACAGGATGCAAATAATGATGCTGGAGATGATCAAAATACTGAGACCAACCTGTTGAAAAAGAGAAAACAGATTACAGTAGTCAAGAACTGGTTTTGATTAGGAGTGAAACACTAAAGCCTTCTTGTTTTACAAACTCTGCCGGTAACGTAAGCCGCAAATTACCCAAACTGCGTGCAATAAATCAGTTCTGGTAAACACAACTTGAAGATATTTCATGCCACAGTGTAAAAACCACAGGTGAAAATAATAAACTGACTTTTTTTTTTTTTTGGCTGGGTCATTTTCAAAGTCCTGAAACCGGAAACGATTTTTTAGCAATTTATAAGAACAACTGCTCTTATAAATCTGAACATCTGCTGTGAAACCTGCTTAAATCTAGTCATGCGATGGCATGTGTCTGAGTGTGGGAGTCTCACTTTTTTGACCGTCACTGCGGTGCTTGGTTTGAAGTGATTAATAGCGATGCCAAAAGCACAAGGCACCAGGGTGAAAGCAAGAGCGGTGAGGATGCCGGCGTACGGCACGGCATTTTCCAATCCAGTGAAGCCTTGAGAGAAGATATACAGCAGCAAAGGCATCAGACCCAGGGCTGCAATGTTGGAGCAAGTGGTCATCACAATGCTGGGAGGGCAATAAAGTGAAGAAGGAAAATCATCGCACTGTAAGTATCTCACTGCATTATTTACTTTAAAAGCAGTGCAATTACTGCAAACAGGAGCATCAGCTTACCTGAGGTTCATGTCGCCTTTCACAACAAGAGAAAAAATGTTTGATAAGGTTCCCCCGGGACAGCACCCACAGATAAGCACGGTCACTGCCTTTATGGGCTCCATCTGCAGGATTTTGGCAAGACTGAAAGCGGTAATGGGCATGATGCAGAACTGGGACAGCAGGGCAATGGCTACTCCTTTTGGCTTGAAGAGATAGGCCTTAATTTTGAAAATCTCCATCGTGCAGCCCAGGGATATCATGGCAATAAAAAGGTTGAGGACAGTCAGTATATTGACGGTCTTGTTTATTGGTCCCTGTATGTTCAGGGTGGCCAGGGTGACATTGTCAGATGCATTTGCTTCATTAAAAAGGCTCCCGCCATGAACTTCTGTCAGGTTCATCATAGCACTTGCACCAGTGTTGCGATTTTACTGAGATTTGGCTTTCACCTGTCACATGAAAGAAGAGGAAATGCAAACAAGTTAAAGACATTAACATTTCAGAATTAAAGGTCAACAATATGTCTGTAAGCACAATAGCTCAAGAAGTTTTAAATGAATTCTGATAAAACTTTGTAGGGGTGCAGAGTGGGGTCATGTTAGGGACGCATTAAAATTTGGCTTACATCCACCAAGGTCTTCAAGGTCAACTGAACGATTTACTGGTTAAAAATTGACAGCAGGTCTTATAACTTAAAAATTTTGATTCTTACAAGTGAACTGTGTATCGTCAGCATATGGAAAGTACCATATAAAGATTTAAAGTATCATGTCACATTTGATCTCTGACCTCTCCTTCAAGGTCAATAGATTGATCTGAAGGTCAAAGTGCTACATAAAACTGTTTGAAACTTTGTTTCTTCTTCTTCTTTTTTATTTTTTGGAAAACTAACTTTTATCACTTGATACTGATTAGTAACCATTTGATGAATTGTAGTAAACAATGCTATGCGTGTATATCTACACCCACATAGATTTTGAAAAAGTATTATACTCAGAATTAGGTGATGTATATCAAAAATTGGTTTTATTAGGGCAAATAACAAAAGCCTGCTCTCTGCACCAATCTGTCGAAATGTGCTAATCCGTTTGAAGTGCATGGTTGCAAGTTCCAAGTTCCAGCTAGATTACGAACATTAACAACTTTAGTGGTTAAAGCACTGTCAAAGATAAATCCTTGAGACTAGAGCTTCTCTCCAAAGGTTTGCTTGGTGTGCACAAAGAGGATCTTTTGGGGGAAATTAAACCTCTTTGTTGTCATCTGCCATGTGAAGTATCTTATGTTGTCTAGTATCTAGTAGTAACTGATACTTAATATTCATGGCATGCTCTCTGCAGGGAGAAAAACAAGCCATTTTTTTTTAAAAATGTGGACAGTGTGTGGTGTTAAACTAGAAGTTTTCAGTTCTGTGAAAAAAGAAAGCACATGTTGCAGTGGTAGCTTTACTCTAGATCCTGTTTTTATTTGTTTGCATTGTGTTTTTAGTGCACTCCTTAAATTTTTTAACTGGAGTTGCCAGAATGTGCATAACACGATAAGAAAGCCTCTTTATCCCTTTTTATTTATTGAAGGTTCTGCAAAATTCAAGATTTTTAGCAGTGTACGTTGCTCTCATTCGAAACAAACTCCAGTTCCAAGCAGAGTAAACTTTTACAAGTCTTATACACAACACAACACAGTCCAACACTAAAACACTGGAATCGGTGCCAGTCTTTCCCTTTTCAAATAAATGACAGGTGAATAAAAACAACACCTTCTTACCTTAATTTCAGGCCACTGGCAGCAGCGTTTACTCACTCACACACTTGTGTCCAGCTAGCCTTGTGTGGTCCAAGTGCTTTTCTCAGTGCTTACCCCCCCCAACCTTGTCCTCCCTTATTTATCACATGATCTCAGGAAAAACATGATGGTAGGTGGCTGACACTGCAATCCAGAAATCTGTGATTCATGCAAAAATTTCCCCTCAGTCAGGCTTTTATGTGAAGTTATCCTCTTTTGTGGGGCACAATGATGTGAAAGGAATGCAACGATCTGTTTATAAAGGCAAAGGGGCACTTTTATTCATTCATCCTTGCTTTCATTTAAACAGACGTGCAATTAATATTGTGCAACGAGGCAGAACACTGAGGTTACTTGGCAAAGTTAACGGTCTTTGTGTCAGCACATGTTATCAGTGTGCTTTTTAGACAGAACACAAATGTTGTCAAGATAAGATAAGATAAGATAAGATAAGATAAGATAAGATAAGATAAGATAAGATAAGATAAGATAAGATAAGATACCTTTAAATCTGTAGAATATGACCCAGACTGTCCATGGTAGCCCACCTGCAGCTATTTCACTGCATTCCTTACCAGGACCTGTCTGTGTAGGTTCTCAGTCATGCGGGACACAGTAACCTAAGGAACTTGGAAAGAAAAAGCGACTAAGTTTCTTGAAAATGTTTCACCTCTCATGTGAGATGCTTCTTCAGTTCTAACACTAAATGGTGAAGAGTCCAGTATTACTGGTTGTAATCCGGATACTGCTCTTAATTAATAAAGAGTAAAAAAATAAAGAATACTTCAAGTGACTGATACATTAATGAAGCGCTAGGATTTTATAGAGATTTGAATGAAAGCAGATTATAAAATGATGAAATAAACTAAGGATTACATAAATAAAAATAAAATAAATAGATAAATAAATAAATAAATAAATAAATAAATAAATAAATAAATAAAAGTCCTTAACAAATAGTACTTTGTTAAGGAGCTTTGTTATGAAGTTGTGCGCATCACACAGCTTCATAACTCATAAGCGAGCAAGAGAAACTTAAAGGCAACACGTCAGTTTGTTCACAGCTTTGTTCGTAGCTGTCAAACATTCGGCATCGACCACAAAAGACTTTGGAAACATCTGGATCTTGTACAGTGTCACTGTATCGAGGTACCAAGATGTCTCAGAGACAACATCACTCAAGCCAAAGGGATCACCCCAGCACTGCTCACTTAAGTGAATTTAAAGCTCTCAGAAGAGCATTTAAAAATTGTTGCAAGGAAAAACAAGACCTGGAGAACAGGATGAAACAAATGCAAGAGGAGAAAAGTGCAGAAATGATAAAAATACAAGAAATTACAGTGATGAGAAAAAAAAATGAAGGCTTGCAAGTGATGTTTAATGAAGCTCTGGGAAGAAATACACAACTTTTAAACAAGAAGCAAGCTGGAGGTTTTACCCCAAGAGCTGCTATGCAAGATCCAAGACAAATCCTCCCAGACTTTGAAAAGAAAAATACAGAATTATGACTATTTTACAATGAAACACTGAACTGGAGGAAGAGGAACAGCAACTGGAGAAAAATTGCAGAGATATGCAGTGGAAAGTCCAAGAAATGGTGACCAAAAACACCCATTTACAAGAACTGTACAACAAAGTCCAGTGCGCAAATACTGAAATGCAGGAGAAGCAACGACAGGAGCGATCTCAGAAAAACGAGCAGTCTTTACTTGAAGAATTGCTGATGATGACAAGCCATCCATGAAAATGAACAACAAAGGAACAAGGACATGCATGAAGAAAGCAAAGAGCTGCAAGACAAGAATGATGAGAAACATTAGAAGAACTGGAGAAAAGGTTTAAGAAACTGGAGGTGCAGCATGAAGATCTGTTTAGTGACGTGACCAACCTCACAGCACAGAGCAAAGACCTGCAGGAGCTGTGCCTATAACAGAAGAAAATGCAGATTGGGTTTTTGTGGAAGAACTACTCAGCTGCTTCTTAAGTTAAGCCTGGACAAGAGTAGCCTCATCTTCTTCATTCAGGGGCAAATAAACAATAAAATATTCTAATAAATTAACTTTGCTTCAACGTCTTATTCAAATTCATGCTGTTAAGAATCATTACTGATGGAAATCACCATTTAGCAGTACTTAAGAAAGCTGAATAACTTTAACTGAGCTTGCTTTAACATGACTCCCTGAATTTAGAGTCAGGTTTGAGTTGGATAACAGACAGCAGTTTGAGAAAAACTTGTGTTCATTGGAAAATAAAATGTATGAATCGTTTCACTTCAATCATTTGCCTTCATTTCATGAATAGTTTTATGTGTTAGTGTTGACTGATCGTCGTAAGTCTTGTTGTTGCTTTCCCAAAGAGAACAAACATTAAAAAAACCCACATGAATGAAACTGGAAGACAAGTTGAAAATAGAAGGAACAAAATGATTTTCACATTTCTTTCTCTGTAAAACAAAATCAAGGAATGAACAAACACAGATGTACTTTTAGGAGGCAAAGAGGACAAATAGGCAAGAGTTTATTTTTCATGTGCGTTTATAAAGAGTGCATTTAATGTATATCACAATCTAATAACTTCAACTAGAAAAATTTGCATTTCCTGCGAAAATGCTGTGTGGATGCCTTAACGCTGAAGATGTCAGCTGAAAAAAGCTGAAAAAGTTTGAAAAAAACAATTGCCTTGAGCAGGATTCAAACCTGGCCCTTCTGTTCTAAAGGCAGTTACTCATTTCACTGAGCCAAACTGATTCCCACAAAGATGAGGTGGAGAGACTGACAATTGTGATGAGATGAGCAGAAGCGGCTGAGAATTGTGCTGATAAGAGGTGAAAAGGCTGAAAACTTTGCAGAAAAGAGGTGAATGAGCAGAATTCTGCTGAAAAGAGTTCAATCAGCAGAATTTCTGATGAAAAGAGTTTTTTTCTGAAAACAGCTGAGATTTGTGCTAATAAGAGGTGAAAAGGCTGAAGATTTTGCAGAAGAGGTGAATAAGCAAAATTTGGGCAGAAAAGAGGTTAAAATCCTGAATATTTTGCTGAAAAGAGTTCAATCAGCAGAATTTCTGGAAAAGCTTAAAATTCTAATGAAAACAGCAGAAGAGGCTGAGATTTGTAGTGATAAGAGGTGTAAATGCTGAACCAATCAGAGGTAGGGCTTCTGTCTGCTTCATCAGGCTGTGTACTTGTATGTATTTCTGCCATGGACTGTTGACAAGAATCTGAGGTCCATATTAGAAAAGCTGCTAAAATCATAAAACTTTGCAGAATTGTAATAAATTAGCAATATAAATTACAGGTCTGTGATAGTGTATAAATTTGTAGTGAAAAAAAAATGTTGAACAAGGTGGGATTGAATCCACGACCTTTGGTCTGAAGATCCGTTTCATTACCAATCACGCCACCTGGAAAGGGGCCAGGCGCCTGGAAAAAAGGGTGATGAGCAGTCAGAATTAGATCGCGGTGAGAGGCGAGTTACGCTGTAAAATTTCAGGCGGAAAAAGGAAAATAATAATAATAAGAAGAAGAATAAATCCGAGAAATAGTAATAAGTGTGCCTTTTGGCATAGGCACACTTAATAAAGAGAAACAGGAACTCAAAGGGCATCCACACAATTAGAAAACTGAGAAATATAGTGATGGACTGACTTCTTTATAGGTGTGGTGGTATGGTTTGTGACTCGGCTGGAGAGGAGGGGTGGAGTAGCGGGTTTACAGTGTGGTGTCAGGGGGAGGCTTCTTGTCACAGCTGGCGAACATCATCTAATCATGCCTTCCCTATTTTAGTAGCTGCCAGGGCCGGAGACGAGAAAGAGCAGAGACTCGGAGCTGACGGAGCAAAAGCATGAGCAGCGTTAACGAGCCGTTAAGCACTGAGTGCGAGGGTGTTTGAGGATTTGCTGTAAAGCAATTAGGACTGTAGAAGTGTCATGTGGGGAAGTGGGAGAAATTGTCAAACACGAGCATAAACAACATATAGGTCATTTCACAATATGCCATAATAGCTTATTGTGATACTCATCTCTTAACACTCTACTGTTAATACAACATGTTAACATTAGACAGCCTTCACCTTTGATATATTGGGGTATTTTTGGTATTTTGCAGTATGAATAATTGATTCTTGATATCCTCCTGTTGACATCTGAATCTCAATGAGATTAACTGAGCACAAAGATTCAGTTGATTTATATATTTTTTATTGAACTTTCATCTCCTTTTAGAAACACGTATTGCAGACATTTCTATTAATGTGAACATTAATCAGGATTAGTTTTCTTAAACATTCCTGATTATTAAGGAGTATATTTGCAGTGCTGCAGCTATTTGAAGTTCGTATACTCTGACAATGAACAGCTATGGGTAGAAGGTGGGGGAGGGCAGCTGAAATGAGCTAGGCCACCATCTGGCCTTATAATTATATGCTGGGAATAGAAAAGAGCAGATATTGTCGCACACAACACTGCTAATAATCTCCACTTGAACAGTAGACTGTTGAATCTAAGCTAATATGTCATGTCTGATATCATAATGTAAATATACAGTCAAGATTCTGCAAAATGACTGATGGATGTGTATTTGACTCAATGATATGTAAAGCAGTTTATAATGTTTGTGTAATGTGTTTAATCAATCAGTCAATCAATTACTGATATTACTGATCTCAGCCCATTATGTGTATAGAGCACGCTTCTCCACAGAATCAATTTCTTCTATTCCAGCGTCTCCACCACCACGAATGAGACCAAAGAGCTGTCAAAGGACGTCAGGGATGAGAGTGTAGAGTTGCACACGGCTGGAATGGACTATAAGAACATCAGCAGGAAGCGTGGTGACATGGTGACCATTGCTAGTGTGATTATTCGGAAACAGAAAATATAAAGTGACCATCAATCACCTTCTGTCTTAAGGTGGGTCATTCCAAAACTACAAGGGAGATGCTTGTTTATTATATGAAGGGAAGTTAGACCACAGTCACCAAGACGACCACATAATGGAGTGAAATCATGGTGCACCCATAGGGTCCAATCACTCAAGAAGGTGCATCTTTAGTTTGCCAGTGAACATCTAAATGATTTAGAAAAGGCGTGGGAGAAAGTGTTTGGAGGAAGAGGGATGATGTTCTTTGGATCGCACTCATCATTTCTCTTCCTCCAAACACAGTAAAGTACAGACATGTAGATTAAAGACATGTAGATGAGAACCTCCTTCAGAAATGTTATAATGAGCTGTGAATGGGTCAGCATGGCAGTGATCCAACACATACAAAGGCAGTAAAGGAGTGTCTAAACAAGAAACATGTTAAGCTCATGGAGTGGTCAAGCCAGTCTCCACACAGCCCTGTAGAAAATCTGTGGAGGGAGCTTAAGTTTCAAACAGCAGCCAAGATACCTAAAGGATTTCTGTAAAGGGGAGTTGGCCAGAATTCCTCCTCAGATGTGTTCAAACCTCAAGACCAACTACAGGAAACGTCTTACCGCTATGCATACCAACAAGGATTTCTCCACCAAGAACTAAGTCATGTTTTGCTTGGATATTAAATACTTATTCCACTCAGTGACATCCAAATAATAGTATAACTTTTATGTAACGTGTTTTTTTGTTTCTGCATTTTTGGTTGATATTCTGCCTCTCTCCGTTACAAAGAAACTACCATAAAAATCAGAGGCTGTTCATTTCTTTTTACTGGAGCAAACTTACAAATTCAGCAGGTGATTAAATCATTTTTCTGCCATTGTAATATACCACAGTACAACAAAGAACATCATGTTCTATTTGAGAAACCACACTGAGATTTCTCATATCCAAGCTGCTGTGATTGTAGGGGATAAAATGTATTTTGAAGGCGACCCAACTCCGCGGACTTGTGGGAAATATAGTTTCAGCTCCAAAAACATGACATATGCAAATCAGCTTTGTGTTGGACCAAGTTACTTCAATTACCATAGGCCTTTGCTTTACTGCGCCTGCGCTGTAGATGTTTTCCCCGTGCATGTGTGTAGGCGAATCACGTGTGGAGAAGCGGTTGGTTGTCATGTCTCTGCCGTAGCAGAGTTCCGTGCTTGGTTTAATTATCTGCTTCCAGCTTTTGCTATACTTTCTATTTCTTTTCCCCCCTCATACCTTTTTTTAAGTCGAAGAATGAGCGAAAACGATGACATCGAAGTCGACAGCGATGTATGTCTTTTTGTTTCTTCTAGAAGTAGCTAGCCAGTTTGTTAGCTACACAGTAACTCACATTCCTCTCAAAATATGCTATTTGATTGTGCTAGCTAGTTAGCGGGGGTTTCTCTGGGCTAGCACTAGGTTTTGAAGCCTGTATGGAGATAGCTGTTAGGGGGGGCGTTTGAGCTCTTAATTGCTGGCTTTCAAATGAAAGTCGCACACGGAACTGGTGAATAAGTTGGGTAGCCTCGCTACGACATTTGTCGTTTATTTGGGGCAGCTCAGCAAAATAAAGAGGGCTGTTTTATGCTCTTATAACTTAAATCACTCGTTCTGGTGGACCGTATTCCTGCTGTCACGTGATCAATAAAACTTGAAATAAAACGCTGTGTTAAAACTGCAAATATGGAAAAAAAAAAAACATAAATAAAACCAATCATAAACAGCAGTTAAGCTCTTCCAGGACACAAGGTCAGCTCTTCTGAGAGGTGAACTGACGGCTTGCTTGGACATAATGTTCCTTTCAGAAATATAACACGGTTCTGTCGGCTATACCACGCATGCTTTTACTATTTATTTAGTTTAGATGCTAAATGCAGCCCTTGTTTATTCGTTGCATAAAAGGGTAATCCCTTCACGTCTACCTAGATATAGTTAGCATACTTGACAGCTAGCTGGTTGAAATGTCGTGGTTGGTTGTATCTTTAGCTCTGACGTGTGATTTAAGTCAGGCTATGATGCACACACATTTAATACAGCAAACCGAGGCTCAATGAGAATACAGTACTCGATGTTCTCCTATCGTACAACTGAATTCATGTCATGTTATTGTGTTTTCTTGATTATAAGCCCGGCGATTTATTCAGTATTTCTCTGCAAGCCCTTGTTACCTGTTAAATTGTGGTTTCTTGCTAAAAATCCAGCGCTGTAGTTGCATTACAACTAACCACTCTGCCAATGTATCAGTACGCCCACTGTGCGTGCAGGTTTGAATTCCTCGTGTTGCAATAAGCAGTTGCATTTTCCCACCCCAAAGTGCGATGTGGTGTTTTAATTGAGCATGAATCTGAGAACATGACCTAAATATGGCCACATATTTCTCAGAACTATGGATTCCAACTCTAGTGTAGATCCTATTAGAGCCACCTATACATTTACTGTAAGGCTTCATAAGCTCTCATTGTGCCGTGCATCTAACGCTACTGAGCCATTAAGTTTAGAAATGCTTCCTAAAAACAGTTTTCAGCAAAGGCTCAAATTTCACATCCATATTTCAAGTGATGAGCTTTAACTTTGTGAGGCAGATTGTTTGTATTTGTCTTTTGTTTATGTTTGTTTTGATGTATATGTTTGTCTTTTGCATTTTGTGTAGTTTTACATGATGTGTTCACGAGATATTAGCAGTTTTAGTCAAATCTGCCATGTTTGAATCTACATTTTTACGTTGATATCCATTGACATGTAGTGTTGCTCTTACATAAACAAAGAAAATGAAAGTAAAATGTTCCTTCTAATCTCTGCCAGTACCTAAATTAAAAATGATCCGTTTTATACTAACTTTAATATCTGGCCTAGCAACATGTTGTAATGAGTGAGATATAGATAGATAATAATAGATTGGATTTATATAGCGCTTTTCGAGACCCTCAAAGCGCTTTACAATGCCACTATTCATTCACTCTCACATCCACACACTGGTGGAGGCAGCTACAGTTGTAGCCACAGCTGCCCTGGGACAGACTGACAGAAGCGAGGCTGCCATATCGCGCCATCGGCCCCTCTGGCCAACACCAGTAGGTGGTAGGTGAAGTGTCTTGCCCAAGGACACAACGATCAGAACAGAGTGAGCTGGGGATCAAATCGGTAACTTTGTGGTTACAAGATGAGCTTCCCAACCCCTGAACCACGGCCGCCCGGATAGATAGATCGATACACACTCTATTGATCTCACAAGACAAAGTCCAGCGACAGGATACAGAATAGAAATAGTACAGTTAGTGAGTTAATAGTTAAAGTAAAACCCTCACTTAGTGAGAGACATCTTTTATCAAATATATACAACAGTGAGAAAAAAAACCCCTAAAAAATAAGAATGAGGTTAATTTAAAGAAGAGCAAAAAGCTACAATAATACCATACCAATATTTGAATTTACCTGATCTACATCCCGTCTGTCCAGTTCTGGGTTGTGGATGGGGGAGCTGGAGCCTATTCTAGCTGCCATAGGGCAAGAGGTGGGGTACAGACTGGCAGTCTTTTGCAGCGCCAACACAGACAGCCAGACAACCATTCGCGCTCACATTCACAGAGAAATGGGGAGAACACGCACAGGTCCTGGGTGCAAATCTAGCCGCAGCCTTTCCATATAGAGTTTGCATGTTCTCCCCATCTCTTCATTTGGAAAATTTTCACACATATTTGTAACCACTACATTTAAAAGCTAGTTATTAACCACAAACGGATCTTACATGACTCTTAGTGACTCACGAAACAAGGAACACCTTGTAACAAAAAATAATTTCCCCCAGGGATCAATAAAGTATTCTGATTCTGATTCTGATTCTGATTTTAAGACAAAAAATTGGATTTTTTATCTATCATCCAGTCCGTGTTAAGAAAAAAAGGCAAAGGAAGAGTTGAGACTGAGTTAATGTTGAATTTTAGTTACGACTAAGATTTGCTGGTGCAACCCTGAAAGCAAACATATCGTGTCCTTGTAAATACTTCCAGCACAGGTTCCTGCTTGTGTGCATATATTGATATTAACCCAGATACACGCAATAACCGTCTAAAGATGAGGCCTTCTCTTACTGCAGTTTAAATCACTTCTGTATGGCCTGGTAAATGGCCTGTATTTATATAGCGCTTTACTAGTCCCTAAGGACCCCAAAGCGCTTTACATATCCAGTCATCCACCCATTCACGCACACATTCACACACTGGTGATGGCAGCTACATTGTAGCCACAGCCACCCTGGGGCGCACTGACAGAGGCGAGGCTGCCCACCACCAGTAGGCAACGGGTGAAGTGTCTGTATGTTAAAGAAGCGGACGTATGTAGTTTTTTTGTAAATGACCTAAACTTTCTCTCTCCCCTTTGCAGGCAGACAAGCGAGCACATCACAATGCGCTGGAGCGTAAACGCAGGGACCACATTAAAGACAGCTTTCACAGTTTACGAGACTCTGTGCCTGCACTACAAGGGGAGAAGGTGAGGAAACTATCTATATATTGCCATAGACCATTCATATTGTGCCCCAGAATCCAGATCTATGCTCGTCATCTCTCCGTCATGCCTAGAGGAAGGAGGAAATTGTTATTTGTAGAAACAGATGCCTCGCCAAATATTAACGACGTGTCTGATAATGATTCACAAGATCATTCATCTCGTTGGTGGATTTTAACAAGCTTGTAGACACTGCTGTCAAAGCAAGCAGCTCTGTAAACTCTGGCAGCTTTGCCAAATAAATGCTGGATGAAGAGTGATGTTTCTGCTTATGCTGTCCATTTCATATTTAATACTATTCAAGTTCAAAAGGCAGTTAACGTACAGTTGTTGTGTCAACATGGAGATGAGATCATTTTCTCCTCTGTTAAGCCTGATTTGTAGTACTGTGTTGAATCCCAGCTGCTTTATCTTCGTTTGCTTTTAACTTGTACCTGCGCTGGTCTGCCATCACAAGTGAAACTGAAGCTGATAATGCTCAACCTGGAGTTAATAGATATGCAGTGCTATGCAAATCTAAAAGCCACCCCTCATTTCTTTATATTTTGCTAGGAAAATGGGAAATTCTGTCGAAACACGTGCAAACATACATGAAAGTACAGTATGTAAGTTAAAAACAGAGTCTGTACAGTTTTAATGAGCTTGAAAATCACTATGTGGTATGACGGCTTTTATTCTTCAGCACAGCCTGAACTCTCTTAGGCAGCTTTCTTATAGTAGTCTTCAGGAATAGTTCATTGAAAGCTCTTCTCTGGATGTTGGCTTTCTTTTGTTACATTTGCTGTCACAATGATCCAACACTGCTTCAATAATGTTGAGGTCCAGCCTGTGGGGAGGCCAATCCACGACCGAGAGTGTTGTAATTGCGTTGTTTTCTATCCTGACTGAAATGCAGGTCCAAATAATGACAGAGCCTTTACGGATTGCTGCAGCCACTCACTCTTTTACCTCAGATTAATACTGAAGATGATTTAGACCAGAAATTTCTAATTTGAATTGATCACTGCCCACTGCCACTGATTTTCAGTCTGGTTAGTAATCTGTATACTGTGTTAACACTGCATATTTCTAACAAACACAGTCGCTGTTGCTCAAGTTTGCATTGCTGCAAAGTTGTGGCATCAACATTTGTGGTCAGCCTGCGCTGTTGGTTTAATACGGTACTACAAAACAAGCGTTGACCCATCTGCCCGAGGTCGCTGACTCCTGGAATAGTTCTTGTTAACTTCTTATTTGAATCCAGATTAAATTGCAACACACTCTGAACTGTGTATAACAGATTCATGCACTTTATTGGCTGCTTTTTCACACGGGCCTCACAGAATTCTGTTAAACAGGCTTCCCGAGCACAGATTCTAGACAAAGCCACGGAGTACATCCAGTACATGAGACGAAAAAACCACACCCACCAGCAAGATATTGACGATCTAAAGAAGCAGAATGCACTGCTGGAGCAGCAGGGTAAGCGGTGCTCTTGTTAAATAAGTATCGCACATTTTTGTCACGTGGATTCAATCTCAGATGCCGTAAACAACGTTTGTTTCTATCTTTGTGTACGACTTGCAGTTCGTGCACTTGAGAAGGCCAAGGGGAACACTCAGCTCCAGACCAACTACTCTTCCGATAGCAGCTTGTACACAAACCGCAAAGGGAGCGCCGTGTCCGCTTTTGATGGTGGGTCCGACTCCAGCTCTGAATCAGAATCAGACGAGACACCAAACAGGAAGAAGCTGCGCCTGGAGCTAAGCTAGATTTGGGTGGACCCCGGCTCCTTAGACAGACTCTTTTTACCCACCAGCCCCAGCTCCTCTTGCCTGTCCGCACTGAGCCCTGCCTTCTTGCGCTAGCCCAGGAGACGAGGTGGAGATCGTGTGTGAGAGAGGTGCTATTATGTATAAAACGCTTCTACCTTCTTTTATCCTTCTGGCAAGCATCCTGTCACTCCTTTCGTGGCCCAGCAACAAAGTTAAAAATCCCCAAATTGAGGCAGCTCTGCAGATTTGAAGGACTTTATGCCTTTCAGACCTCATAATAACCATTCATATATGTGGAGATGACAAGACTTGAGTAAAGCTACAAAAATAACCTTTCCCTATTGGTTGTTTTGGTCAACCTCTCCAATCCGGTGGAGGTGTGAGACTTTTGACAAACGGTAAGGGTAGGAATACCTTACCTTTTAATAATAATAATATTAATATTTTTCCAGAAAAGAATGTGAAGTTGCTTTTGGAAAAACAAACCCTGTCTGTTATGCAAAATGCAGCCCTCCTTATTCTGTGTAGTTGACTAAAAGTTTTGTCTTTTGAAATGTTGTGTAATCAAAGAAATCCCTCTATTTATAGTCATGCACCAAGAAGAATTTCTTACCCTTATATCTATATACCTATATAATCTGATGTCTGAACTCCCATTATGTTTGGCTTGATATTTCAAAGTTTCAGCTATTTATTTTCCTCTATTTTTAATATTTTTAAATAAATTGTGGTTAAAAAATCCCCTCATTGATATTGAATGTTGCACAATGCAGTTAAAGGCATTGTCCTTTATTTTTGTCGATGGAAGTTCCTTTTCAGTGTGTGGTATATAACACTGTATACTCTTAAATGGTGTCGTTTCTGCAAAGAAAAGCCTTCCCTTTGATTTGCCTGTGCTGGGAATGTTTCTCTTTTTTTTTTGCAGAGATAAATTAGTGTGTACCTTATAAGATTTGTTTGTTCCATTCCATGGAAATTACAGGTATGTTGTACATACTGCCAACGGTTGTCTTGCAAGATAAGGCATACCTTTATTATGAAACTATAAATAAACTATTTTATCCATTTTGGATGAATTTGTGACTCCTGTGTTTTTAATGTAAAAAAAATAGCCTGATTTTTGCACATTAGGCATCCCCAACAGCATCCTTTTTTTGGTGTTAAATGCAGGTTTAGTTAAAGAGCCAGTTAATTCAATAATCTGGCAGGTTTAATAGGATTTGAGAATCAGAATTTGCTGATGGAATTAAGGTAAATGATAAGAAGGATTTGTTGAAACTTTGGTAGAAATAAACCTTTAAATGTTCCTAGATCACAAGGACTGGATTGGCTACACACGGAGATATATGTGTTTGTCTTTTCACTCATATTTAGAGATAAAGTAGAAAATATGAGCATCGAGGAACATATAAACTTTTATTTGCGACATAAAATGACATCAATCATTGTTTAAATATTGAATTTAGACTTTGGCCAGTGTGATGTGTCCTGACGCTCCCTCTACAGGAAACAACGTTCAAAGACGCAGGTTGTGTGCTGCTTTCCAGTGCCGTAGGAAATTGCAGGCGTAACCAAGAACGACATGTAGGATGGTGAAGTACTACTGAAATATTTGAAGGTGATAGTAAAGCACACGACGAACCACAAAAATGTTAGAAAAACGTTCCAAGACATCTGACTTTGTAAAGTGCATCAAGTGGCGCTCTTTGAGTTCAGCGTGAAAGTTTCCGAGGGGCCTTGAACGCATCACCCAAGCAGAGGACAAGCAGCCAGTTTCAAGCGCCGCATCAGACAGGCATGTTTTTTCATCATCGCTTAGTTTTGGGTCATGGCTAAACAGTACGACTTCTTGTTCCGGCTGCTCATGCTCGGAGACTCGGGGGTTGGGAAGACTTGCATGTTGCGCCGGTTCACGGAAAGTGACTTTGACACTACACACATTTCCACCATCGGTAAGCCATCCAACAGGTTTTCAGTGAAGCTTTCTCCAAAACTCATATCAGTTTTTTTCCCCACAGGTTGAACCAGTTAAACACCGGGAAATTCTTTTCCCTGGATGAATGTAGATGCAGGGTTTTAACATTCAGAGCATTTTATTTTAGCTTTCCCATTTGTTCAGAATATAAAAGTGGGCCTACTTATAGGATTAAAGGGCCTCAAGTTCAAACAGCCTCACATGGGAAAGTTTGCCTAGAAGGCTTTCTGTTGCCCACGCTAAAGCACAATGAAAGTATAAGATGGAATGTTTTTGCTTAATTAAAGGTTAGACACGTAGAAGAGGTCTGATAAATTACGTCTCTGTCACGAGCGTACTGGAAATGGGAAGGGAGACGACTATTTCTTCTGCTCTCAAATTATTTGATATGCTATCTTATATCTTTCCCCCCTTGATTGGAACTTGCGGATTGATGAGGCCATTAGTGCTTCATATCAGTACTGCCACTTTTCCTGATTGTGTCACATACTAATGAGTTGGAACAAAATGTGGTAGGCCCTGTTTACCTGTTAGACTGTGGAGCATAATCAGGGTCAAGTCACACCAGAAAATGCAGAGTGGAAAGGCTTTACATGGGATTTGGATATTTGGAATAGTGTCTGATGATGAAATCATTGCTAAAAGAAAATCACTGTGACAGATGGTAAGAGGGGTTCGTGCTGATATGCTGTGTTTGTTTTTTGCCAAATGTAGTGCTGTGCATCATGGCCAAACATCTCCACCTTGGTCTGGTTTGTCCAAAAGACATTGGAGGTGTGATGGTTAGTACGATCTGGGTTCTTGCTGCCTCTTACAGCAAGAATGTCCTGTGTTCAAAGCTACTGGCTGGTTGGTCTCTCTGTTCCTGCAGGGGTTCCTTCCAGGTTCTTTGCCTCCCCCCCACAGTCCAAAAGTTTGGTGATTCCAAACTGGCCCTAGGACGGATGCTAATTTAGGCATGTAGGCGATCGTGGCTCAAGAGTTGGGAGTTCACCTTGTAATCAGAAGGTTGCCGGTTCGAGCCCCGGCTTGGACAGTCTCGGTCGTTGTGTCCTTGGGCAAGACACTTCACCCGTTGCCTACTGGTGGTGGTCAGAGGGCCCGGTGGCGCCAGTGTCCGGCAGCCTCGCCTCTGTCAGTGCGCCCCAGGGTGGCTGTGGCTACAATGTAGCTGCCATCACCAGTGTGTGGATGTGTGGATGACTGGATGTGTAAAGCGCTTTGGGGTCCTTAGGGACTAGTAAAGCGCTATATAAATACAGACCATTTACCATTTAGGGTCTGAGATGTAGCTCTAGGGTTGTTGTTTTTTTTTTGCCATTTTCTGCCACTGAACTTGGGTTAAACTTACTGTGATGTCTACTTCTGGGATATGCGACAGATCAGCAAACCTTTCATAACTTCTGGCTTTATAGATGTGATGACACTTGTTGATGATCAGTTAAGTACATCTGAGTACACTTCCTCACAGGACTGCAGAGAGTCTTTAACATGACTGTACATAGTGTAGGATCAGAAATGTTTGTCTTTGAGTGGATTTTGGCTTTGCTAGCATGATGAAAACTAAATAAGAAGTAGATTAAAAGAACTAGTTGAATAGAAACCAGCAAAGTTACGTTGCAAACCTTTATTCTGTCTCCTAGCACAGAAATCCCTCAGTGTCGTTTACACCTGTTTAGATAACAGTATCTCCGAGGAATCCTCAATGAACCTCAGGGACATTTGTTGGCAGTTTGTGATTGTATTTTTGGAGGTTGCATCCCAGCTTACATCTGTATTTGCATTTTCTTTGTTTTGGTCAGGAATTGATTTTAAGATGAAAACACTGGAGGTAGATGGAACCAAGGTGCGAGTACAGATATGGTAAGTGACATTTTTCTTTCATTGCATTCACACTTGCTGCCATGGGTGATTCCCTTTTGCTGATATGCGTTTGGTCCTCCATGCAGGGACACAGCTGGTCAGGAGCGCTATCAGACCATCACCAAACAGTACTACAGGAGGGCGCAAGTATGAGCAGCCAAGAGTAAACTTAGATTTCTGTAACGCAGCTTTGATTCCTTAGTCCTCTTTCCACTTTTTATGCAGGGTGTCATCTTTGTCTACGACGTCACAGACAAGCTGTCCTTTAAGCACATAGCCAAGTGGGTCAGTGATGTGGATGAAGTAAGGCAATAAGCACTCTGTTCGCTGCCCTTCGCAGCTGTCCAGTATTTGTGTTCTGGCTGACTGAACTTTAGCTGCTTGCTAAACAATCAGTGGCTTAGAGTGACTGACAGGATGATGAAGTCCACTATCCCTGTGCTTGACTTCAGTTTTTGTTGTTTTCTTCTAGTATACTACCCAAAAAATGGAGACCATATTGGTAGGAAACAAATGTGATGATTCACTCAGGAGGGAAGTGTCAAAGAACCAAGGAACCAAGGTTTGATTGAGCCTTATTTTCCGCTGTGCTTTAATTAGTATATTATTGATTTTAATTTGGAGATTGTGTTTTAAGTACTCAACATCATAATATACAGACTCCCATATTGTAAGTCAGTCTCCTGGTGGCCTCCAGTTTCTTCCATTAAACTTCCTTAAACTTGATGATGATTACTGTAATACCTGCGCTGGAAAGCTTTGTGTGTTTCATAAATGTCACTTAAGCTGCCAGATCAGCTCGAAACACAGTCTACACAAACAATCCACACACTGCATACAAATTCAACCTGTCTGTCGGGCAACTTGGCAGCTCGATTCGAGAAGTGTGCGCACAACTATCTCTGTGCTGGCAGGCTCTTAGTTGTTTCTATTGCTCAGACAGCCTCAGGCCTTTTTACCACAAAGACACGGTGAAGACTTGAAAACACTCCCAAATAAAATCCGGACGGTTGTACAGATCATGTGTGTGATGAGTAGTTGTTCATGTTGTAGAAACACCAATATGAACTCTTTCTGACCCTGTTAAATTAGACGATGAATTACAGCCAAATGTCATTCATCAGAATGAACGTTCCTCCGAGCTCTTCACACAGACCAGGACCATCTAGATACTAAATACTACAAAATATTCAGTTATACTAGACTCAGTCGCTGCTCTCATGTTGGGAATAATGTTGACTTTATTTTTGAGGTTTTAAAAAAACACTTTTGCATATTTGAGAAGAACTTTTATTGAGAAAATATGCAATATGGTTCTGGCATAACTTATTTCAGGGAGAAAAGGCTTTTAGAGGCACTACTATCAAAGTCCCAGCTTCCAAAAACTAATGGCTGATACCAGCATGTCTCTTAAAATAGAATACTGTTCAACTGGTTAGGCTGAGACAGACAAACGCTTCCTCCCACGTTTAAAACATTTAGTGAAATCTTTTTAAAAATCATATCGCTAAATAAGATAAACTTTTTATAAACCTCTTACTGCATGTTATAATATTAACACAGCACACAGCAAAGCCTGAAGGATACACCTACATCCATGCAAGTGCATAATATGTATAAATCTTCACACTGTTGACACCCTGTGCTGTTTAATCAGTATTATTGTGCCAGAGTATCGCCTTTGCATTTAATTGATTTTTTAAAATTATATTTATATAGTTTTGGAGAAAAAAGGTATAAAATAGTTTTATTATTTCTAAAAATATGCGCTTCAATTGTCTGTAGTTAGCAGGATCCTATGGGATGGAGTTCTTTGAAACCAGTGCCTCCAAGAATATCAACATCAGTGAGGTAGTGGATTTTCTTGGCAACATTTTTTTCTGGGTAATTCCCCGCCGCATTCTTTTGTTTTCTTTCTTCCTTCTTCCTCCAGTCATTCGAACGTCTGACAGAACTCGTGCTACAGGCTCACAAGAGGGACGTGGACAACCTGTTGGGATCTCTGGACAGCTATCTGGATAAGGCAGGTCTGGAGGAAGACAAAGAGAGCACAGTCCCTCACCTTCCTCAGAGGAGCTGCGCCTGTTAGAAACAAGATGGCCATCATGGTGCCACAGCTTATAGTTGAAGGCGCTCTGACTTGATTCGGTCCCCCTCTGCCCTCTTTGTGGATGCTGTGACTTGTTGGCCCAGGGGTTTAATGAATGGGTTTCACTTTTTGCAAGTTTTTTTTTTTTTTATCACACTGTGTTAAATGCATTTAGAAGCAGCTACCAGCAGAGGGCCAATTTTGTTCCATGATCGCTGAATCTTAAAGCTGCTGAGGTTCCCGGAGAACACGGTTTTGTGTAATAAAACTATCCATACCCACAATTTCCTCCTTTAAAATACAGGTTTGCACCGAGCAGCTGCTTCGTCACTTGTTCTTCATATTTTGTTAATATATATTTTTTTAAAATTGAATAATTTGGTTGGTGCTGTAGATGAATTGTGGATTCAAATCAACAATCGTTTATTTGAGGAGGGCGGAGGAAGAGGATGGAGGCAATGACGAAGAAGCCGGAGGACAGAGCTGAATTATTTACACCTCGAAATTCAAACCCAGCAGGGGTGGAGTTATTTACATAATTTACTATCCTCCTTTGACGGAGACTCTGTCGTGCCATGTTCGAAGACCTTGAATGCTTGCTCATGCATTATCATCACGAATGTGTGCATTTGCGTTACAAATGTGATTGGCATTGTGTGCTAAAGGAGTGTTACCGCTCTTTGAAGTAATGTACTCAGGCTCTGCCAAGTTGCCACTTGTATGTAATTTTTTTTAAATGATATGTGCAGGTTGTTACAAAAAAAATAACAAAACCACTGTACGGGTTAATAAATTAAAGTTTTCATATTAAAGCTAATGAGATGTGTCGGGACCTTGCTGAGTCATTACATTAGAATGCAAGGAGTGAAGTCCTGAAAGAGTTCAGACAGATTCATTCATTTTTAATCACCCTCCGTGAAAGACGGGGGATCATGTTAAATTTTTGATGACAGAGAAAACTGATACATGTTACAGAGATGCCGTAAAGTAGGAAGTACGTGCAAGTTTTATCCCTAAAACACTCTTTGAGAATATAATTACATTCACTTCAAGAAAGTCAGTTTACTTGATAAAACTTTAAAAATCCTGATAAGAAGACAATTAGTTACGTTAATCTATTTCGGACTTCTTCAGAGTATAGGATGGCAGATGGAGATCACTTTCCCGCAGGGCCATTTGATCCTTGTCAAAGGCAACTTTCTGCCCTAAATGAATCAGGTGACCAAGCGCTTGGATACAGGCAGCTCGAGATCCCCTCTGCCTCCACTGTGGCAGAACCAGAGGACGAGATGACGTTCATCGCGAAGACTTTCTACGACCTGAGGGCCACCACGCTGGAGGGAGACTCTGTGGACTTCAACGTCTTCAGAGGACGGGTGGTCCTCATAGAGAATGTGGCCTCGCTCTGAGGAACCACCACCCGGGACTTCAGCGAGCTCAACCAGCTGCAGAGCAAGTACCCCCATCGGCTGGTGGTCCTGGGTTTTCCTTGCAATCAGTTTGGCTATCAGGTGAGTTCAGCAGCAGAGTTTGAAGTCACTTAAAAACCTCTCAAATGTATTACTTAATGTACCAGTTCTGTGTTATTGTTGTTGTCACAGACATTTTCCTTTTCCCAATCCTACCTGGGTCTGGTTTGAGTTAAAGTCTGACTTGTATTATTGGCATTAGTGTATTTCCTCTTTCCTAAAGCAAGTTACAGGAATTGCATCATTTAATAGTGTGCAAACTGTATCTGGTACTGATGGTTTGATACTGAAGTAGGATTTTAATCATCTTCGCTATCATAGTGAAACCAATGAATGCTTGTGCTCTGCAGGAGAACTGCACCAATGGTGAAATCCTGAATTCACTGCAGCACGTGCGTCCAGGTGGAGGCTTCAAGCCCATCTTTACCATCTTCGAGAAGTGTGACGTCAATGGAACAAATACCCACCCAGTTTTTGCCTATCTGAAAGACAAACTCCCCTATCCCGATGACGACCCAAATTCTCTCATTCAGGACCCCAAATTTCTGGTTTGGAGCCCCATCAGCAGGACGGATATCTCCTGGAACTTTGAGAAATTCCTCATTGGGCCAGAGGGAGAACCCTTTAAGCGATACAGCAAAAAATTCCCCACCATTGACATAGAGCCTGACATTCAAAGACTGCTAAGATTAACTAAGACCTAAGAATAGCCTCCATCTCTTAATGACTTCTCATCCATAACTCTCAAAGCTGTCATGCTGTCCTCCACACCGTTGAGTCTTATTAAATGAGGGTGATGTTCTAAAACAGAATAAGGGAATATCATCGGAAGCCTTATAAGTGCTTAACAGTTGTGGATGAATGAACAGTGTAGTTAAAAGTTTACACATATGTACATTATGCATGAGGCAAATGATCACTTTGATGTTTTTTGTTTTGTTTTTTTTATCACATCCTTTTGTTTCTTGTTCTTTTCCTGTTCGTCCAGCAGATGGTGCTGCTGATTTAATCCTAAACTTCTCTCGTGAATTAACATTCATCACACACACATAATGTTTGCACTGGAATAAAACCTTCAAACCAAATTCGTCTCCCACTGAGGTGTGATTTTTAATTGGACCATATATAAACATAAAGATGCGCTCCACTGATGTAAGCACGACCAAAATAGAGCTGGAGTAGGCATAATAATGAAGCTTTAAATACAGTGGGGAGGATGTGGAATTATTTGAAACAGCCTTTCAAAAAATTCACAGCGCAATCTTCTAATTATGCTTCCTCTTGCCCGATGAATCCCTTTTTAAAATTATCTCAGAGCCTCCCACACTAATTTTCCAGACCTACATTTTTAAAGTAAAAACATGCTGAAACCATGCAGCTACATGAATGCTTTATCACTACAGTGACACCTTAAGACAAACCCAAAGTCATCCATGTAGGGTAAACAGTGACCTCGTTACCTGTGTTATGACCTGCCATGCAGCTTTAGCTTTTTATGCAAAGTCTGCACTGTTTGCAAGGCCTGCTTTGCAGGTTCGCGCAGGGCTTTGTGCACATATGCTGACATCTACGTCAGCACAACAGGCCACACGGCGACCTCATGGCAGGTGGGTACATTTAGAAACACTAAAGCAGGGCCGGCCCGTGGCATAGGCCGTATAGGCAAATGCTAAGGGCGCCGTCCATCAGGGGGCGCCACGCCAGTGCCACAAATGTTGAAAAAAAAAAAAGTTGGTACTATTATTTCTAAATACAAAAAATAATCCCACGTTAATTAAAATGCAAAGTAAAGCTTATTTAATAGAAATATTATTTGTTACAACATTACACTACACTGCTGATGTAGGGGGGCGCCACCTAAAATCTTGCCTAGGGCGCCAGATTGGTTAGGGCCGTTTCTGCACTAAAGTGATACTTTTCACGGGTTTTACTTCCACTTATAGTGGCTGTGGTTATTGTAGTAATACTTAGTCTCGTTGCATATTATATTTACATATCCATGCTGTCGTGATGCGCCAGGGCATTTGATTTCCCTCAGTGTGACTGCAAGGAAAAGCTTCACGCCCGTTGGGGAGAAGCAAGAGGAGCAGCGCAAGGGGCCTCTCCTTAAACCCTCTACACTGCTCCCATCTACTCACAGCTTGCAGAAAAATATCACCAAAGATCAGTTATTTTCAACAGGTGACTCACTCTCCCTCCATCCATCCATCAATTCGCTTCCGACTCTAAAAGTTCGTTTAAAGACAGCTTTAGTAAAAGCTCTGAACACACTAAGAAAAATATGGACTCCTATAGCTTTCCAATTCAATGAAATGCTTTTAAAATTGCACACTGACCCTGCAACAGTGGGCTGTAGGTCGCAATACACCGTTTGCAACGTGGATACGTCATAAACTCAAAAGGGCTTTTTGTTTAACCAATCAGATTTGACTGATGATTTGAAACAATTGAAACTGAAGTCGATTTAGATAATGGTTCAAAGGTCAAACCTAATGGCCTTAACTGTCTGTTTCACATTAAACTCCGCAGCAGTAAACATGCACGAGCGGTGTGACTGGAGCGAGCTTAAAGAGCTTTGGGCTAAAACATGACAAGTTTCATCTGCTATTGAATAAACTGCGTACTTTTTAACCTGGGGTCACTTGAAGCAGAGTGAGACTTCTTCGTTTCCCCTCTGACCATCCACTCACTACAGGTGAGCACTGTTGCCACGGCAACGTTTGCTTTTCCCCCCGCTAAGCCTTCTCGCGAGACTCCGGGGCAGAAAAGAGAGGGAGAGGGAGAGAGAGGGAGAGGGGAGGCTGCCTGAATGATCTCATCCCTCCAGCAGCTGCATACCGCAGCGAGGCAAAGCCGTAACTTTCTATCAAACTTCCAAGTTGCCGTTCAGAGGAAGACGTCGGGCCGTCCTCGGTCTGAACCGGAGCCAGCACGTTTTTTTTGTGTGTCCCCCCCCCCCCCCCCGCGAGGGCAGCCAACAGAGCTGCTGCGTAGTTTGTGTCTCGGACTTGGAGCACCTTGTTACGAGTTGAAACAAAAGGGGGAGAGGAAAGAAAAGCAAGACTGCTTCGTGTTGTGTGACAACCACTATGAGAAAAGGTGAGTGGCGTTACGAAGTCATGCGCGGGGGTGCCTGCACCCAACATCTGTGTGAGGAGGACAAAGCACATCCTCGTGCCGTGTGAAGGTGCAGGGGGAAAGCCAGTGCGCAGTGTTATTATTGTTATCAGAACTAATGGGGCTGGCGTGGTGAGGCTATCAGGGTGGCTGTCAAAACATATCCGCTGCGTCGCCGTGTATGTCAAGGGCATTGTTCTCTGCGATTCACAGGTGGCATCGTTCAAGCCACATACTGGAGGATATACGTCTGTCACCACCCGGAAAAAAAATTCCGAGGTGGCGTATCCCGCGTTGTTGCCACACGAGAAGGCTTGTCAGGCACCAGGTGATTGCCACATCTGTCTTGAGAGATTTGTTTACAGCCTGCCCTGGCTCAGCATCTGCTTGTATAGATTAGGCCACCAGGGCTCTCTGCAAGTCATGCCCCCCTCCCTCCACGCTGAGTATCCAGTGCCATTCTTGATGAGATTATCAGTTTATTTCTGCCTGATGTGGATGTGTGGAGTGCACTCCAGCCTCTGTGTCCAACTGTGCTCACATAGGCTGTTTTGGAATACAGAGGGCATGCACACCAGTGCAGTGGTGGCAGCAGCGCGTGTGAATAGGAAAGATCTGGTAATGAAGGGCTGGGAGTTTTGTTTTGACAGAAACAAACAGACCTTAACCTTTCAGAGTTTACTTTCACAGGGCAGCGTTGTGTCCAGAGGGGGCCATGTTTTACAAAATATCAACTACAGTGAAACGGTTACAAGTAAGCAGGTAGGGAATTAAATACAATAGAGGGGTGGCTGCTCATAACTGAATCATGGTGTGTGAGTGTGTGTTACAGAAGCACTGTTTATTGCAGTTGGACAACTTGAGTCAGGTGAAAAAGGGGAAACTTTGTAGTTTGGTTTTGGGCAAGGATCTGGGATTTTTAGCATTCTTGATAAGCTTAGCTGACCCGACCCACTGTGGCTGGCATGACTGATCATACAGCTTCACTTCCACTTTTACTGCTTAGTTACTCTCAGTTTTGTTCCTTTTTTGCCTTCTGCAAATACATTGGATTGCTTCTTGCTTTTTTTCTATTGTTATTTTTATTATAGATGATGAAAATGATCTTGTTGGATGGGAAAAAATACTTGCTCTGTTTTATTTCTTTCACTGTGTGGGCCTGTAACGGTTCATTTGGGGATGAGAGGCTAGTTCAGTTGATAAGATCTGCCCAAAGATTTGGATGAGACTACTTTCAGAATAGATAACTCTGCTTGTTTAGCAGAGTCTCTGCTTCTCACGTTCCTTATCAGCATACGTAGTCCTCCCCTTGTTTTATTACTGGAGGACAGTGTTGCTATTTTCACTTTGTGTTGCATCTCTCGCACAACAATTGTTGGTGTTCTTCATTCGTAGTAGGGTCTTTTATAGAAAGCACAAGGATGCTTCCTGTTGCTAAATTGAGCTTATGTTATCATTGTCTCCTGTGCATTGGCTCGGAGGGAATAGTTTGAGCAAAGATAAAAGGGAACAACAAGAGAAGCATTGTGCTGATTTATAATTTGTTACTCTGGAATGTATGCGCTGCAGATATGCTAAGTGGTCTTCATAACATGCTTAAATTAACTGTTTATATTATACAAAGAAAGATGAGGTTAGTATTATTATTATTTTTTCATTAATGCTCAGGTTCAAAGTGCATCAGCGCTCTTAAAGTCGATACTGACTGAACTCTATTCATTGTGGTGTGGTGACTCTTACCGTCACAAAGTCATTTCTGAGACTGTGACGCCTGCGCACACACCTCTCACTGGACAGCAAAATAAACAGACCTTGAGATGCATCCCTGGATAAAAAGTGGTGTACCAATGTGGTCAATGTCAGTTACAAGGCAGATTTTTCCCCCTCCTACATGAGTCACTTTTTCCTGGATTTGACAGAAGCTTTTGTAACAGATTTGACAAAAGAAAAAAGAAAAGAAAGGAGAAGCTTCCTCAGTTTTTACGAGTGAAGTGTCTGACTGGTATTAGTCAGCTCATAGTCAGAAGTCAAATGACCTGATGGTAACATGGCCTCTGATGATTCTTCAGAGTGAGTGTCTTTTTTTTCTTTTTTTTTGCTGGTGACTGAGAGGTTGATGAGTTTGACTTTAATGAGGTGTGACTGTGGGTCTGAATTTCCTGCTTGCTAAACTGTTGGAATGCTCTGTCTTTGTCTGGATGGGACGGTCCACTTTATACCACCCGGCGGAGGAAAGCAGAGGGCTCGGAAGCCACAATAGTGATGATGTAATCCCCTTTCAGAGCTCTGTCACAGAGTAAATGGGTCCAGACAAAGAGGAAATCACTCCCTTCTCCATCCCACCTGACGCAAAGTTTCTGACCTCGCAAAAATGTGCAGCGGTTTGGACGCACTGTAATTATTGGTGTGGGAGATTGCTGACCCTGGGAGGCTGAGCGGTGGGACAGGTGGAAGGTGTTGCAAGCTGGCTGGGCTCTGACCTTGACTGAAGGGTTTGGTCTCCGTTTGGTGGTCTGTCACAATATACACTGCATTCATAAACTAAAGAGACCTCTCTGGTTTCTGTCATCCTGCTTCCAACTCTCAAACCCAAACCAAAACCCACAGTCATGCCGAGATCAGACGCTGTGTAATTCCCCTTTTCTGCTCCCATCGAACCTCACACACAAGCTGAAAATAGTCTGACGTGGGACAGAGATGAGAACGTTTTTAAAAAATAAGAAGAAGGATTGGTAAACAACCACTTAAAAAAAGTGAAATGTTCCATAATGAAAACTAGGGATTCTGATGATGATGTGTTGCTGCAGGCTATCCCCGCTGCCACACAGCAGCGACGTGCTTGGTATTGTCTCGACATGTCTGCCAGTTGCTACACTGTCTCTTTTTGGCCTGCACACTCTCTCTGGAATGGATTACAGAACTCCGACTCAGTGAAGAATCCAAACATCAAGCAGAGCTGCAGGCCCGAGCCTCATACAGAGACCATGCGGGCAGCTTTGGAAAATAATTCCACGTACAAAAACCGCAGAGGTTCTGCCGTTGTCCCCCCTCCTGTGGACCGAAATCTGAGAAGCAGGCAGGAATGCGCAAGGGCTCTGCCACGGCTGATCTCAGAACAGATCTCAATACGTAGACAGGTCTGATCAGCTTATCCTCATTCTTGTTCATGTTTACGATTGTATTATTATGTTCAGGAGCCTTTTACCATGTGACGTGTAGTAAAACTGGAATGCTGGCACAACAAAACGCTGCGTAAGGTTTGCCCCAGAACTCTATTTAACAACACCAGCTGTAGTCCGTGTTGTGCTTTGTTTCCTGTACCGAAATTCCCCTCTTCTCATATGGTTCCAAAATTCCACATCCTTTGCCTTTGGAACCAGGGAATCTCTTTCCACTCTGTGAGTCCCTGTTTTGCTCTTGTTTGAGAGGGAAGAATGAGACCACTGTGGACCAAAGGCTCAGTCTGTAAGGTTCAGATGACTTTTTAGATAAATAGCCTCAAGTGGACTGACTGAAGTGTGCAGGAGAATGTCCTACTCACTTGTCTTGTAATAGTTTTTTTTTTTTTTTAGTACCTCACTCAATTTTATAAAGAGCAAATACTGTAAGTTTCTCTCTGTCTCTCTCTATAAATATAAATATATGTTGTAAATAGTCTAACCGGGGTGCAATAGTATGCTCTCTGATAAAATAGGCCATAGTTTTTTTCCATGTTGCTCCAGGTGCAAAGGCCAGATAGAGCTGGTTAATAACAAACATGGCTGCTTTCCCAGCCTTTCCTCTCTCACTGCCTGTTTCCTGTGTATTTCATTGATGTATTCCTGGATACCCGGCCAGGCTAGCTTTGCAACTCAAAGAATTCAGCTGAAACTGAAAGCTGGGCATGTGCTATGTTTGATAGACATTCTTGAAGTTGAATATGTCACCTTACGCTGGCCACTTCTTTCAGTCCCTCAATGGCTCTGGTGCTTAGTTCAGCAGTTGTCTTTATCGGCACTGGGAGGAGGTAAGGTGAAGTCGTTGCTTTGCTTGTGTTTACACGGTACGTACACTCGAGTAGAATACTGATAAGGAAGAAGTCAGAAGTGGCTTGTTTGCTATTGACAAAGCGAACACATACAACTGGACAAATTTTTAGTTTGGTGTGTCCTAAATGTCCAACTTCTGCCTCACTTTCAAAAGATCCTAGAAGGCTAAATGTGTTCAAATGCCCAGCAGGAGCTAGAAAAACATAGTGAAAGGTGCAAATGAGGGGCTCACACAAAGCTTCAGTCTTCATCAGTACACCAAAATCAAAACAGAACAATTACTGGGACAAGTGCCTGACACTGTGTGATTAGCAAAGCAGATGTTAATTTACTTGTATTTATTTTTTTGGGGGGGGGGGGGGTTGTACATTTCGGCACCAGGGGGAACAAAAGCATTAGAAACCCTCCTCCCTGAGCTGTTGTTTGTAGTTAAATGCAGTTTGCATAAGACTGGCTCAATAATAGGTTAAAACTCCAGTTGCAGGGCTGGCTGGAGTGTGCCATTAATGTGGTGCAGTACAGCAGGAGCAGCATGCTGTGCAGGTTTGCACTGTGATTTTTTTTTTCTTTTGGCAGAGTGTGATTTAGCAGGGCACCACTGTTATGCAACACTAGCTGACTTATCGTAGTCCAAATGACTGTATGAATTGATTAACCTTGTGGCCTGACTGTAATTGGACTGGAAGTGCACTGGACACGTGCCCAAATCAATGACTGGAAACGGTTTACATGTATAAGTTTGCCACGCTGCTGCTGTTGCTGTTGTTGAAATTTGAGTCCTCATCGAGCCTCACAGCTGCTCAACTGTGCATCAAGAAGCTACCTGCCATTTCTGACCTCCTGATTACTGAAGCATACCTGCCTTCAGTTCGGAAATTAGACTGCCCTGCAAGCTGTGAGGGCGTTGAGGGGACAGCACAGTCAGCAAGGCTTCTTGAGAGACATCCCAGAGAATCCCCTGAGCTTTCCCGTGAGAGTAACAACAAGAAGGTCTTCCTTTGTTGCTGTCTCTGTGTTGTACTGAAGTACCCATGTCCTTTGTACTGACTGCATCACATTGCCGTTACCTTAGTAAAATGCTTATCTGGCAAGAACTAATCCTTATTTTTCAACTTAAAAGGGCTAATTATAAAACTGTGGACATCTTGTGCACTAGCGGTGGCCTCAGAGGAGATACCAATGTAAGGGGCTATTAATCAAGCCTTCACCTTGACTTTGGCACTCCAGGATGACTGGCTGTATTTTCCTTTTTACCCACTGCTCTCTCAGCTAAAGGTCCCATTGTGTCCGTCATATGTTTGTCTGTGGTAAAATCCGTACTGCTGCAATACATCCCAGTCATCAATTTGTGTAATTGAATGAGTTTATGTGCATTTCCTTATTGCTGCAGAGGCATGCTTAGGGGCTAAACAGCTGTTGATCGATTGAAAGATCAGTTTGACTGAGGGAAATTAACTGAAGAGGATGCACAGAGCAACTTATGGTAGATTAGATTACATTCTCTGTGGGCTTTTTAAATAGGCCGTGGTCAGTTCTGCTGTTGCTGTGGAGGTCATGTTTCTCAAGTTGGCTCAGCAAGGTCCCAGCCTCCCCCAACGTGCTTAATCACACTGTAAGAACTGCGCCGCTTCTTTTAACAGCACTTTGCTACAACATGCCCAGACAAACCATTTAAAATGAATCTACATAATTCTATAAATGCGAGTTCAGCCCCTCGGAGTATCTGCTGTGACTGTGTCACACTGCTTTCATTCTTTTTTCCTAACTGATTCAGTGCATCTGAATGTTGAGTTAGTGTCTGTTCCAGCAATAGATACAAGGTTGCTGTTACATTATCCATGCTATGATTGTTTTCTGCCTTTGTGATAAATAAATGCGCTTTTCTTTACTGTGGTAAGGGCGATCTTATCAGGATTCCTTTTTCACATCTCTCTGTGATTCAGCTTGTTTGCTACCTGTGCAATCAGGCAGAGGACAGGGCAGTGGATGACTTCCAAACATTGCAGGCATCTGTCATATCAACACCTCAGCTGTAAAAATGTGACAGGTTGCCGTTAGCTGACCTTGCTGCTAATCCACGGTTGTATGCAAAGATGTAAATGCTTTCTCTTGACCCTTCCTGCATTCCAAACCACTGGTCTTGCTCATGAATACAGTTGAACTTTTTTGCATTTTATGCAGCAGTAAATATAGAACTTATACAGACTTATACACTTTCTCCGGGACATTTGCATGGTGTCCTTGGACTCTGTGGACTTTCCCCGGATGCTCTGGTTTCCTCCCACAGTCCAAAGGTTAATTAGTGATTCTAAATTGGCTTTAAGCGTGGATGTGGGTGGTTGTAAGTCTGTGTCAGTCTGGTGGCGGTCTGGCAAACTCTGTTTGGTTGACGCTGCCTCTCTCTCATTGTCAGCTGGGATGGGCTCCAGATCCTGTGGCTGTAGCTGGATAAGTGGTTAAGAAAGTGAATGGATGGACTTACAAGGAAGTACAACAGGGTCCAAGCACATTGATGCAATTTGATCTGGAAGCTCACAGACACAAGACAATAGAGAAGCCAAGGATTATGCAGGTCCACTGGAGGTGCTTTGTAGGTTATGCTGCTCCTTTTACCCCATATGACAGAGCAATGTGATCCAACTGATTGGCCAACATCCTGAGAGCCCTAAGCTCGAACTCATAGGGCTAAAATTTTAACATTGATTGGTTTGTTTCCAATTGGAACAATGTGGCCATAAACGGGATTTCTAACAACAACTGTGTGTAGCTCACGTGTTTTCTGTTTCCAAGTGTGTTGATTTTCAGGAATATTATTGATTACTCTATTGGTGTTTGGACAGCTAGGACATGAGTTTCCTGGCATGCAGTGTGTATATGACCACTGGGTGCCCGCAGCCTGGGGCGTCCAGTGATGTTCAATCAGAAAACCATGATCTACTTAACATTTTGATTGACATCTCATGACCCCCGGTATTTATCCCAGTTCAAACTTTCATACAGCTCCACTGTTGTGCTGCAAATGACGATGAAGAGACGCTGCTCCAGTGGAACAGTCAAAATTAATCTGTGCACGTTACTGTGAGAAGCACTAAGGGCTTACTCTGATTTGCTTTGCTCACAAGTGCCTGTGATCCAAGAATGAAGTAATAGCAGGCTTGGAAGTGTTTGCTGGGACCCCTGGCTGAGTCCCATCCCCCGTCTTTTAGCATGTGAAGGGGCTCAATTATAGACAGCAAGCCCACAGATTCTTCTCTCAACCCTCCTCCTTGCATCAACACTGTTAATTATACCGCAGCTTCGCCCTCCCATCCTTCTATTTTAATCCTCAATTGATGAAACTGCTTCATCCCAGCACATATACTTGAGCACATAGAGTGGAGTGTGCCAGACCCATGCTGAGCTGGGAGTATTTGTTTGGTAACAAATAGGTTCACTGCTCTTCAGATATTAAGAGAGGGAATTTACCTTTTGTAGGGTGAATAAAGTAAACAGACTAGCCCTAGAAACACCTCCCAGTCGTCACAGCCGTGTTTAACAAGGCCCGCTGCTGGGAAATGCTCTCTTTGCATTGTTGGCCCCGTTGCTCAGGTCAGTTTCTTTTTTCAGTTCAGTGTGGAAAGTTGAGGTTTTCTTTTATAATAGAAGTAAAACTGTGGTTAAATTCAAATGCATTAGAACAACAACAGGAACTGCCTTTCATTTTCTTTTGGTCGTTGTCTGTAAAAGCAGAAGCTGAAAGATGAGTTGGTCGAGAATACTGACGCTTTCTCTCTCAGGACGTTGCAAGGAAACTTTCCCATATAAATTGCAGATATTGTTCACCTGCAGGAAATGACAGAATAGTTGATGAGAGGTAGACTGTTTTAGAAATGGTTCTAAATAGATTTCCTGTGTGGTGCAGGGCAGACAAATTACATTTCTCAAGCTGTTTTTTCTTTTCCTTCCTTTTTTAAAAGGTCTTACATTAGAGTTGGTATGACTTTCAGCAGGCTGACTTTTCTGATGTTCAGACTGTGTCCAAAGTACTCATTATGTACAGATAGATGCTAGCTCTATATAGACATCTATGTCTGCCTTATATAGATATAGCTATAAATAAAAGTTTGGGTTCAATAATATGAAAATATGTATTTATATTGCACCTCATCACAACAACAGTTGCCTCAAGGTGCTTTTTATCCTAAGGTAAAGACCCTACAGTGATATACAGTAAAGAAGACAGAGAAAACCCCCAACAATCATATGAGCACGGTCTTTGGAGGCAGTGGGAAGAAAAAACTCCTTTTTAACAGGAAGAAATCTCCAGCAGAACCAGGTTCAGGGATAGGTGGCCATCTGTCGCAACCGGTTGGGGGTAAGTGGATGAAGACAGGACAAAAGACATGCTGTGGAAGAGAACCAGAGATTAATAATAACAAGCAAGTAAATGCAGAGAAGTGTATAAACACATGGTGAGTGAAAACGGTGGCTGAAGAAGAAACACTGCATCGTGGGAATCCCCCAGCAGCCTGGACGTATTGCAGCAGTACTAAGAGAGGATTCAGGGTACCAAGGTTTCCTGCAGTTATCTTCATGGCACTATATCCACATAGTGCCGGTGCCACACACAGAGAATCTCTTTGTTTTAGAGCCAAGGTTTTTCCAAAGCGTTCATGTTTCCGATGGCGAAACTGAGAAAGTGAATGCACGTAAACTGTGCCCAGAAATGGAGACTCCAAAGATGCCTCTTGGTACTGAGGTAGAAAAATTGTTAACCCTTGATGCTGTGTTGAAAAAGAAGAAGAAATTGTTCACAGAAATGGATGTACAAAGTTGTTCACTACTTTGCTGAATTAATTATTTGACCATGATTTTCGGTGCTTATCCAAGACTGTGGTGCTGGCCAGTCTTAAACGCTTATACTTGGATAAAATAATTTTATTAATTCAGCATACACCTCCGTAAAAGTCCACAAGCAACACAGATCTGTAGTGAGAGAACAGGTTATTCACCAGGAAATGAACAGCAGGCTAGTCAGAGCATCCGTGTAAATTACATGCTCATTGCAACATCCTCACATCGCTAGGCAACAAGAATAAAATCCCTCACCAGCTTCCACCTGGGAACAGTGTCTGCAGTGTACAGTTTGAGAAGAAATGGCAATAAAGATTTCCAGTGACAACAGAAGCATTTAAAAAAGATTCTATTTGGCCAGCCTCTTTATTTTCACAGACATTTTACATTTTATTGTTTATTTTTGTTAAGAGGTATCTTTGGAAAGTTGAATTGTGCATAGGGCGATCTTTTTATTCTGGGCAGTCTGAGTAGTTTCTGCACGGAGATCATAAAGAGACCATAATTTGCATGTCAAACATGAAATTTCAAAGAAAAGATATTTTTGGTTTGAGACAGGTTTTCCAGAAATAACATCTCAGCGGACCGGTGCGAGACACAAAAGTGCTGTTTATGATTAAACAACAAGTGGTTTAGCTTCAGAAACGGGTATCCATCAGTCATCAGTTCCCAGGGATTGTGCTTATGAGAACAATCTCTGTTGTTGTGTAGATGTTGCTGTCTTATTTTCTAGGTTTTGCTGTGCATGAATGTGTGTGCACGTGTGTGTGTGTGCTCGGGTCTTTGTCTCTGCATGTACCTGTCTATGTGCATCAGTAGCTCCCTGTCTCTAATGGAGTCCTAGGGTTGTAGGCAGGCAGGGAGGAAGGGCAAGGAGAGGGAAAGTACAGCCTTGAGCAGACTTCCACTTTTAAAACCCAGCTCCAAACTGCTGCAGTTCAGCAGCTAGGCGGCCACCTCATTAGAATTTTTTACATTCCTCTTCAGGCAGCAGCACACTGCTTCTTCTCCACTGCTCTTTCTAAGCCACAATCTGTAAAAGATGATGGGATTATATCTAAACTGTCTCAGCCAAATATGAGGCTCTAAACCATTGTCTTCATAAATTAAATGACTGTACATAATGTTATAGCATAGCATAATTCAAATCAACTATAAACCTATTTAAGACAATTTTCTTTGACAGATTATCATCAGGTGTTAAACAGAAGCGGTAGTAATTCTTCTTTAGTCTAGATAAGTAGACCACCTAAGCACTTAGCTGTGCAATTAGCTTTGGGTTTTTTGTTTTTTTAAAAAGTGTCACTGTAGGAGTTGGACAAAGGCTTTCATTGTCAGAACTTGGGGCCCACCCAGATAATTGGATATAGGAATGGGTTTACTGTTGCTAACTATAAACTATGTAAAGTGTTTCAAGTGTCTGTTTATTCTGCTGTGTCTCCCACGTGAAACCCTGCTGAAGTGCTTTCTGTATAAGAGGAGAGGAAGGAACGAGGACGCCCTGCTGGAGATAATGGCAATGAATGTGTTCTGGCTCTCCTCCAGAACTGTCGTCTCGTGTACGGCCGTGAGTGAAATTCACTTTGCCAGCGGTTAGCGCTGCCCATTACTCACTGAACTGTGCTGCAGTGATAGCGAGGGGGGCCCAGCGTTAAGGCAGAGGAGCGTTAGCACAACGGCGCACTACAGGACAATGGATGTGATGAATGTCGATACACTGCCACTGGGTTTTCAAGTCCTCCAACTACACATCGGCCCAGTTCTCAGTGTGGCACTCCACTTCACCCAGAGTGGTACAACCTAGACCAAAGCTTTCAGTCTAAGGTAACTGCAAGAATAGAAGACAAGCTTTTTTTCTTTCTTTTTTTTAAAAAGGTGTTTTATAACTCTTGGGCAGACAGCATTGCCTAAACATGCCTGACTTCTTCCCCTCCATGCACACAGATGTTCATCACTTCCTCCACTGAAATTGGTGGAATTCCAGGATCTTTGCTCGCAGTTGGATGATGCTGGTGTTGTTTGTCTGCCAGCATGCCTGCCTTGTTTTCCCCTGAAGGTGTCAGGTTCTCAGGTTTGCTCAATCAGATGGACGGGCAGGTTCGTGCCTGGTTCTCAGCCAGATCTGTGAACAGGAGGAGGCAGCAGGGAGAGGTGGGGAAGGGCAGAGAGAAAGACAGGGAGAGTCAAACAGAGAGAAGGAACTAGTGAAGTTGCTCTGCTACGTCCTGTGCATCTGGAAGTTCAGCGGCTACCTCAGTTCACCCCTCACTCACTTACACGCCCTACACGAAAAGAAATGCTGTGTAGGAGTCTGGCTTGACTATTATTACATCAGTCTCTTTCTGACTGGTGCATGACATAGTGGCCAGTTGTAGATGAGTTTTTGCTTCCCCATGTATTCTGTCTTTTTTTTCTTTTTGGCTCCTTTTATAGTGTATTCATCTTTCCCAGACATGATAGCTTTCCCTTTTTCTCCCTAACCCTCAGTTATCTGCTAGTTAATATGTGTTGCAGCTGTGAGTGAGTGGATTACAGAACAGCTAATCGGTCCTGTTATGAATCTCATACAGATAGTTTTTCCCCCTTTTTTTGACATTATTCTTTTGCCTTTTACTTTTTTTTTTTTTTTTTTTTTTAGAAAAATAAGTCTGTTTCCCTTCTTTCCAAATCCTGGTTTGATATTTGCTCCATCTCTATCTCTCCAGTTCCGCTTTGCATTTAATTCATCTGGTTTTTCCTGGCGGCCGCATACACACAGCTATAGTGAGGTTCCCGTGCCAGGCAATTTTCAAAGACTTCACTGTGCTGGAATGAGGCCCCAGTTTTTGACCAAGCTTGGACAGAGGGACCTTTGTGTCTGTTGCCCAACAGCCCTGTCAACCCTTAGAGCGGGGAAAGATTAGTACACAGAGAGAGCCGATGGACTAAATGGTAGGGTGCCTGTTTGAAAGCCAATGGTGTCAGGCAAACAGCCCCTTAGCCTCATTCAAGCACGCAGTAATTACAAGCTTGTAGGGCAATCCTTCGGCTCTTTTGTCTCGGCTTTGGATACACTTGCCTGTTGTACTGGGAAACTTCATTCCCTCTCTGTTGGGAGACCCGAGGGGGAAGACTCTTTCAACTGCAGCATGTTGTCCTTTCTCTCATCAACATCAGCAAATGGGACTCCCCTTCAGGAGACAGAGTCTTTTTTTAAATATAAGTCTAGTAAGCCAAGCTGTGCCTTAATGATGATGACTCAGGACATTCTCATACCCTTGCTTGTGATTCACTGCATGATTCACCATTCCTGCTGACTGACTGCTGTCTGTCTTCCACCTTTGATTTCATGGGTGTCTGGAAGGCCCCACTGTATGAGCTGAATTACACACACTGAGGCTTCCAAGAAACTCATTACTCTGTCTCATCCCCAGAAGCACACAATCAACAAATTGTAGATCATGAGAGGTATGTCATAAAATCATCACCTCTTTATTGCTCTTTTTCTCATCTCTAGGTAGGGTCACATGGTCTACACTCAGAGGTTAGAGCCCCAATTACAGGAAGTTAACCAAATTTGGTCAGCATGCAGAAGCTGTCTAGACACGTCCCACTGAGATGTGGAAAAATCTTCTTTCTTTTTTTTTTAAATAGAAAAAGACTGATAGGATGGTTTAGAACAAGACGGCATTATCCTGTGAATCGTTAGGTTTTATCTTTGTTTCTTATAAAGTTTTCCCCGCTCTCAGCCAACACAAGACTCTAAGTCTCAGTGCTATAGCTATTCTTTTAATCTGACAGGACCATGAAGTCAGCCGTCTGTCTGCGTAACTGTCAGCGAGGAGATTAGAGGCCTGTTTTCTGGGACATGTGTGTGCGCACGTGTGTCGTGTGTTAGTTCAATTCATCTCTCTGTCCCTGTGGACGCTCGGCGGCATAAGGGAATGAGGCCCAACGCTCTGGGACTAGACGCATGGTTTAACTTGCATTCCCTGACTATTTTCACTCCTATAAACGTGAGAGAAAGAGAGATTTAGTAGGACATGAATTAGTTTTTTTAAATAAATAATGAGTGTTTATTAATTTGCTTCAGGCACATAATCTACTGCCATGCCCCAAACAATTGATGTCCATTCAGCTAAGCAGGAAACCCTCCTTGTGTGACAGACTGAAGATCATATTGGAGATACTGCCTGTCATCCTACTTGATTATGCTCTCGCTGAAGATTTCAAAAGATACATGAAGGTCGAATGATGTGATCCGAGGCCATTTTTGCTTGTAAGCTCTACCCATTAAAATGATATACTGGGTTTGATTTGAAAGTCTTCATGTTTGTTTCAGCTCACAGTTTGTTTGTGCAAAAACAGTGCAAAAGCCTGTAAGCACATTAGCCTCCGCATGCTACATTTTGCAAGCAGGATTTATGACTTTAATTGCTACTGCATGATTTAATGCTGCATGTTTTTTGCACAATATTGGGCCTGCAGAATCCCACTCTGCTGCATAATATGCACAGGCTTAAAGATTTGTTGTCAGAAAGCACTCTTCTGTGTACTGAAGCTAGGCTGACTCTGGCTGATTTGCCTAAGGCTTTCTGAAAACTGAATCATCTGCAGAGCTTTGAGATTTTGTGCTTACACTCTTTGCATGACTTATAAATCGATGTTGATATATCAAACATATGAGGAAAGCATCTAGGGAATATTTGGCCCATCTCTCACTTAACTGTGCCACTGTGGCAACGTTGCCGGTCACGTGATACTGTGCACCACTTTCACATACATTGTAGTTTGTTGCCTTTGATGAAATGCTTCCATTTCCTTAATTCTGTATGGTTTAGACAAAGGTGAGGGCCTTCTTTCTGCTAAGGACTGCATGATTTTGAGCTGCTCCTGATGTTTTGATGCAGTGTGAAGGTGGCTGTGCTATAGGACCGTCACAGTGCTCTCGTTGCTGGTGGCTAATGTGATCACAGCCACAGCCAGTCAGGGCCAAGTGAAAGTAAAGCCTTAATCTCCCTCAGTGTCTCACTGCCAAATTGGCCTGATTTGTCAGGCAGAGGATCATCACCCACTTTTCAGATGACTTTCAAAGGGCCACTTTGCTTTTTGATGTGCAGCTTGGCATATTTGATCCTGACAAGTGCGACTAAGCAATACAAATCACTAATGTTTGGCTATTTAAAGGGGCATTCGAGGAGATGTCAGAGAAGGGGTGAGCTAGAAGTCTGCCAGCTGAAGAGATTTAGATTGTTCTCTCACTCATGTTCCATCTACATAAATGATCTTATTAAGGAAATGGCTTCGACTTTCAAGGAAAAAAAAAAATGCACTCACTGTTAACCTCTTTTTATAATTTGGCAGACTTTCTGTGTTTCCCCACAATGGTTATGCTGAAATTGGTTTGAAAAGTAGGCTCCCTTATCTGAAATTGAACGTGCCGTTGAATTTTCACCGGTTTTTAAAAAGAGAAAAGAATTCACATTCTGTTCTCCAGGCAGGTCCGTGCATCCCACATATATACTGCTTTTTATAGAAAATAAGCATTTGCATATTTCTGTCCTTGTGTGTTTTGTTTTTGGTTTTTGGGGAAAGGTTGGAAGAAAAGATGCCCTCTATTCGTGAGAGTAGATATTTTACACTAATATAAAATGTACTGCAGAGGTGGTGTTAATTAATAAATATAAAGAATGCTCTAAATAATATCTGCTACACTGCTTGTTTTCCTTTATTTCCAGTCTTATTTATGACAGGAAAAAGCCTTGTGACTCATCATGCGTATTCATTTATGGCTCTTTAGAATATTACTCTATGCACTTACTGATTTCTCTTTTGTTTCCAGGAGCGGGTGTTTGGAGTGTGGAAAATGCCGTGTGGCAGTCTCGACACATGTAAGGAGGCATAAAGCCGTCTTGAGCGCTGATGAGGTGAATTTGCCTCTTAATCCAGACAATCAAATGGCTCATGAGGTCAGAGAGCAGTGTCCCATCCCAGAGGCAGCCATGCTCACCTGCTGAGTGCCTTTTCCCTTTGGCACTTATGTAATGACCAGCCTGAAGCACCCACCCATGGAGCGTACCGTTGGGGGTTCGGTCCCCGCCAGTGATGAGTTTTACACCCGCCACCTGCGTATGGCCAATGGGGTTCCTGTTTCAAGCCGCACTGACAACATCCACGCCACTGTGAGCACAGGAGTGCCTAAAATGGGTGTACGGGCTCGTGTGGCCGACTGGCCCCCAAGGAAAGACGTTATGATGCCTCTGTGGCATTCATCTACGGAGCCTGAGAACTCTGCTGTGCCCTCAGCTGGAAAAAGTCACATAAAGTTAGGCTCTATAATGAGCCCTCAGGACTCAACAATGCTGCGTAACATCCACAACACTTTAAAGAATCGAGCCCAGTCCCAGGCTAACAATTACAGCCCTGACACCCGTTACCTCACTCCAGGAGACTATAGAGGTCCTGCACATAGAAACCCACGGCAGAGACGCATCCGCCAGCGCAGCAATAGTGACATGACTGTTGGTGAGATGGAAGGCAGTGGAGACAGTGGGGAGGAGTGGGGTCCATCATCGGGAGCCAAATTGTCCCCTCTTCACCGTGAATATGGCAGCACCTCCTCGATAGATCAACATGGAGTAGCTGGAGACAGCTTCTTTGAAATGCTTAAGGGCTATCAAGGCGACAAAGTTGATCAACGTAGCCCTGCTCCAGAGAAACTGGAGGACATGCTAAATATTGCATCCAAGCAAGGGATTCTTGATCTTCAGGAGGATGTCACAGACGGTCATCCTCCTAAGGCGAAGGACAGAGATAAGCCCCCAAAGAGACGCACAAAGTCTGAAACAGGAGGCGAGTCTATATTCCGTAAACTTAGGAACGTGCGAGGTGAGTCCGACTCCCCCAGAGCGGGGTCTGATGTGGAGGACAGCCGAACGGATGACACGGGCCCTCCTCTCAAGCCCTGGGTGTGTCAGAAAGGGTTCGCTCACTACGATGTTCAGAGCATGCTTTTTGACCTCAATGAAATTATTCAGTTGCGGCAGACTGCAGGCAAGAGGAAAAACACCACCACGGGAGCGTCTGCCGCTGCCGTGGCCTCTGCTACCTCTACTCTGTCATCCACCCACAGCCTGCCTTATAGCTCTCCTAGTGGAAGCCAGGAAGATCTCAATTCCAGGGACAGTCCTAGCCTGGATGCTGGAGATGAACAAAGCAACGAAATGTTGCTAAGCTGCCCTTGCTTCCGCAATGAGATCGGTGCCGATGGCATTGCGAGGCGCAAGCTGGGGGCTAACGGGCCAGGATATCATGGGCTTGTGGGTGGCGGAGCTGGAAACTGTGGCTCAGGGACCCTGAGTGGGGAAAATAACTTGTACGAAACATCTGTGAGCACACACTTAACCAATGCTGGAGTAGCAGTTCTTGAGGGACCAAAGGAGGGCCCGAGCACACTCGGCGACAAGGGCAAACAATACATTGTGGAGCACGTGGACCTGGGAGCTTACTACTATCGGAAGTTCTTCTACCTGAGGGGTGAGATGCATTCACCTGCTTTCATTACAGCTGTCATAGCATATAGATGGATTTATTGTTTAAAGAAGTAGTGCTGTTGAATATACATGATCAGTTTTTAATTGTACTACTACTTCTACCTCAGATCACTGGAACTACTTTGGGCTAGATGAGGCATTGGGTCCAGTAGCAGTGAGCATGCGCAGAGAGAAGCTGGAGGAGGACAAGGAGCATGGCCAGCAGTATAACTATCGTGTCATCTTCAGGACCAGCGAGGTCAGATATAGTGTCCGTCCTGCATGGAACCTCAGCGTAACTTCGTGCTATTCCTGTCTACTGTGGAAAAATATGCCCACAGCATTTCACCAGTTTGGGAAACAAATTACTTTGCTTGTCTGTGAAGCAAGCTTCTTTGGATTTAGGGTGTCATACATGCACCACAGACCTTATATAACCATATAGAAGGTGTGTTTATTGCAACAACTCTATGCATCCCATATTAGGAAGACCAGCTCAAGGTAAAATAAGTCTCAGTCCTTGGTTGGTTTTTTTTTTTTTTTTGGTTATGCAACCAACCCCTGGGCTATTCAGCTGTCTCACAATATCAGCAATGTGTGAAGAAACTTCAGGAAGTGCGCTCATCCTCCAGCCTCCAAGGCCTGTCAGCAACCTAAAACCGCTGTGCGGAGAACTTTACGTCTTTGTTTCAGTAAAAATAGACTGTCATATTTAGTAGTTGTGTTAGCTCCCCTGTCTTCTGTGTTTGGCTTGGGATATTGGATTTTGAATTTTGCGTTATGGGATTATATGGACATGCATTCCCAGACAGTGGATAAAGGCATCTGCCTGGGGCTGTTTGTTGTGGACTGAGGCAGGACAGGTGCATGTGATTAAACCCCCACACTTTAGCCTGAATTACCTAAGCACACCCCCACCATACCTTCTAGACATGGGGAACACAGGTCTATTGTAAAAACAAGCCCAGCACAGCCTCAAGCTTGCAGGAGAGAGAAAGTCTCCATCCGTTCCAGCTGCTCATGATAGCCAAGTGATTGAGCTCAGTCCCAGAGCCCGGCACAATGCACACTTTGTGTACACAGAGCGCTTAGACAAGCCCTTCCACCTCCTCTTCTTCCTCGGTTGCACTTTGTGATTGTTCTGTGTTTTCACATAACTTCTTAATGGTTGAATAAGAGGCAGCTATGACTTTAAGAACCACAGCAGCCTGTGTTTCCTTCCATGTGTCAGGGCAGGCATGTTTTGTTATCACTGTGTTTCATCTCCAAGAGTTCAAAGCGCATTAAAAATTCCTGAGGTGCATTCCTTTGGTTCTCGCGCTCCTCACTGTAATCTCCTGTTCTTCATCTCTGCGTTTCCAGCTGATAACTCTTCGAGGTTCTATACTAGAAGATGCAGTGCCTTCCACCTCTAAGCATGGCACCAGCCGAGGTCTGCCCATTAAAGATGTACTGGAGTATCTTCTGCCTGAGCTGGATCTCTCCTGCCTCAGACTGGCTCTCAACACACCCAAAGTCACTGAGCAGCTGATGAAACTGGATGAACAAGGGGTAGGCGGAAAATAAACAATTTTCCAAAGGATCGAAAGTTTAAAGTGTTGCAACGTGTGTTTATAATAACTGAATAGGAATTCTTTTATTCAACCTGCTCACTGCTGAAGTAGATTAAAGAAATAAATTGACTGTCATGTTTGTGTCTTTGCTTGTTCCCAGCTGAGTTTTCAGGTAAAAGTGGGAGTGATGTACTGCCGAGCAGGGCAGAGCACAGAGGAGGAAATGTACAACAACGAAGTAGCCGGTCCCGCCCTGGAAGAGTTCCTCCAGCTGCTGGGGGAGAAGGTTCGCCTCAGGGGCTTCACCAAGTACAGAGCCCAGCTGGACACAAAAAGTAACAGTTCCCCCAGCATACTTATAGATGACACACACAGTAAATAGTACTAAGTTGTGACACATCTTTAAACCCGCTGATCACTGAAACTGATTGCATATAAGAGTGTAGATATCTTTCGTTTTGGTAGTGAAAGTAAGACATGATGTGAATGGTGACTTGGATTTCCCCTTCTTCATATTACACTTTATAGTTTTTGAACTTTGGCCCTTTATCTTGCCTTTATCTTCTCCGCTTTTATCTCACTTTCTGTTCCTTCTGACCAACATGCCCGCTACAACAGTCTATTAGTGCTGGCACTAGACAATAAAATGACACCTGATGTGTTGTGACTATATCAGGACTTTTATGTTGCCTGGCATGACTAAACAGATTCGTTAGGTGAATGAATGAGGCCCTAGATCATTTACCCTACATTTATTGTTGGTTTACAATAGTACGAAACTTTTGGCTTTCAAATAAAATTGTTTTGGGATTTGCTAAAGAGACGCCGTAAGATGTTTCTGACTGAAAGGCATGGGCAGAGTTATTTTAGCTGAGCTTATCACACACAATCCTCTTTCAGACCTCGTAATTTGGGGAGGAGTGTATTTAAATGAATCATACATGTGATTTCCTGCAAATTGCGCCATTATTTAATGCTGAAACAAAAGCATGTCTTATTTTGTGCCTGATATGGCTGTGATAGTTGTTCCTAGGAGAGTTGATTTATTTGGAATTTTATTGGGAGATGTTATCAGAATTAACATGTAATTGCCATGGGTGGATTGCTCAAAGCTGTGGGGGTTAGCATTGCTAAAGCTTGGCCTCTGTCCTCTTCACTGAGTTCTCAGCCTAAACACATACTGCTGGTTTCCTATACTGTTATTTTAATGTAACAGAGCAGAAGTGGACTTAGAGCATATAGTAATCTTTTTTTTTTTACACATTTGATACAGACAGGTTCGAATCCTCTGTTTCCAGGTCTTTAACCAGCAGCACGTGTACGCAGAGCTGTGTTTAAACGCCACAAATCTACCTTCTCTTTATTATCAGATCAATTAAATAACATGTTATATGTCAAAATGAAACTACCATTGTGACTCAGACAGATGTGAGAAGTGTGCTGTAATAATGACGCTCAGGTTTCACTCAATATAATTTTGTATTTTGCCACAATTCAGATTTTGTCTGTTGCCCACAGGTGGCTGTGCTGTACGTGACTTTAATAAAGATCTGCAGCCTCACACAGCAAATTTTAAAAAAATGAGATAGATGCGCACATTTTCAATAAATACGTTAGCATTCGATTAATCAGAATGTGATAGTAAATAATTATTATTTACATTAATCTGACAGGTCAGCTGTAACACTGGAAATGAATTAAACTTCCATACATTTGCACATTGAACTCTCTGCTCCTATATTTGTTTATTATTTTTTTTGCGATTGTGGTCTCGGCCTATTTTTCCCTGCTTAGTAATTCTAGACCTTTGTTGTGCAATGGCAGGGAAAAATGTAACGAGCTTCCCTTACAGGATGCATGAGTAAAACAATTAATTGTTCTCTTTATTAACATTAGCTTTGACAGGCTGACATTGATCCACAGCTGACTATTGTGTAGCTGTTTGTGCTACAGTGAAATTGCATCCTGTCTTGCACAAAAAAGCACTGAAAAGAAAAATGAATGGCAGTAGCGATACAATGAGTCTGAACACTGTATTCCTATTTTTCCTGCAGCAGATTCCACGGGCACTCACTCCCTGTACACTTCATACAAGGATTATGAGATCATGTTCCATGTGTCTACTCTGCTGCCTTACACGCCCAACAACAAACAGCAGGTAAAGATGGGGAGTACATATTTCGTGGTATGTCCTGAGTTGTGTTTTCAGAAATGGAAAAACTTCTTTTTATTTGCGCCACAAAGACATCAGAGAGGAATGTTATGACTTATCATTCAGGAATCAGGTTTCATTTTAAAGAATGTGGGTTTTTTTTAATGCCAGTAAATGGAACGTACCAAATCCTTTGTATGACTTTTACATTCAGTTGTCACGCCTCTCTAAAAATTCCTTGTTTTTCAATGACTAGTTGCTGAGAAAGCGGCACATTGGGAACGACATAGTGACCATAGTGTTCCAGGAGCCCGGAGCTCACCCTTTCACTCCCAAGACTATTCGCTCCCACTTTCAACATGTCTTCATCATCGTACGAGTACACAACCCCTGCTCCGACAGCACATGCTACAGGTGGGTCTTTAAGCGTGACCAGCAGAGATGAAACATGAGCAGCCTGTTTTGAATCTGTAAACTAACCAAGTACTTTTTAGTGCCTAAACTTGACCCGAAATTGAAAATGAAAAGAATTCACAAAAGACAATAAAGGGAAAACAAGTTTTAAAACAACTGTGGTCTCTTGGCTGACAAGCTCGTGACTCTGCTTTTAATTGTACCCTTTCTGGTTCTTTAAAAGAGGCCTAGTATACCTCAGCAAGCCTTTATGTATTATATCTCAAGCTGTCTTGTTGTGAGGGGGAAGATCATCAAAAGAGGAATAAAGCTGGCTGAACAAAGGACTGACTTTAGACTTTAGTTTCCTTAACTGAATTAAGGAAACTAAAGTCTAGCTTGGAACCAAATTAAGTGTTTATACAGATCAAGGACAAAGGGGTGTTCTTCCCTGATAAATCTGATACTGAATCAGAGCACATGCTCATATTTAGTTTTAATATGGATTTCAGCACAGTGTGTTGGTTCACATACTTTCTAACAAACAGATCCCAGGGAGCCCCGTCCAGTACGACCTCATCTTCTACTTAAGCTTGTGTACTTTAACCATTTTTTTGTATACTCAGAGTATATAACAAATATAACAAATTTCCCACGTGTGGGACTAATAAAGGTTATCTTATAAAGGTTATCTTATATATACTCTGAGTATACAGTCATAGCTTATGGTATTTCTGGGGACTGGGCCAAGATGAATTTGTTAACTGGTGTGACCAGTTTTACTCCAGATTAACATGGCTTAGGTTAAAGAAATGGGCCCGTTTCCCTTATCACTCCTCTGTCTAGAGGCAGCTGTGCTGCAATATAAATACATGAGGAATGTTATAGATGAGGAGCTATATTTTCTGTTAATTCTCAAAAGTCACTGGATGTTATTTTTAAGCAAATTATGGTGAAAATATTTAATTCTTCCTTTTCGCAGTCAGTGCTTTCCTGTTCTGTGATTTGCTGTTTCTTAAAAAGAGGAAGTAGCTTTGCTGCAAGATTATTGGTGTGATCCTTCATGATCTTTAGGCTCAAAGGCACAGAACATCGCTTTGGACCTGCAGAGTCCTTAACAAGGTTTAGCCTCCTCAAAGGTAGTGGTTATACATTAACATAAATTAATGTACATAAATTACATAAAGTAAACCTTGTGCATATCTTTGCAAAGCAGGTTGTGTCTGAGACCAGACAGCAGAATTTTATGCTGAATGACGATGCTTTGGCAGTGTATGAGCATGTGCAGTGAAAACGAGATGCATTGCAATTTTAAGTGGGTCAAACTGACAAACCTCAGCAGTGACGTTGAATGAAAATCTGATTTTGGCTTCGCATCTCTGTCTGGGACCGGATCCTTTTATGGGACTCTTAAAAGCTCCACACCACTTTTCAGAGCTTGTAGATGTGTTTTCATGCAGGTAGCTACAGTAGCATTAAGACAAAAGCACTGACTGGAAGGCAAACGCTAGCATAAAAGCCTGTTGCCTGGCTGCTGTCCCGTCTTCGTGAGCTGCGTTTCCACTGCACATCTGTATGTGTGTGAATTAGTTTGATTATTGTCAGATAGAAGAAATTACTTGTGCAGTAGCTGTCACATTGATGGGGGTTCTCCCGTGGAGCTGTGTGGCGTTGACACTTATGCGTTTCTACCCCACTGCACATGCTCTTTCTGTGCTTTGAACACACAGATATTATACATATGTAGTTGCTCCCACTCGCTCCCCTACTCCCATTTCTCCTTTTACCTCTTTCTCATGCTCACTTGCACACACTGCCCCCCACCCGCCGTACACTAATTCACTCAAAGACTCACTCTTCACACACTCATATAAATACAAGTCTCAACCCTCCCTCCCCCTCCTTTCCTTGCTTGCCACTTTGCCTTTGGGCAGCATGAGTTGGAGTGGTCTGAAGGAGTTAGCGCCATGCACATGAAGTGCTCTCTTCAATGGACATGCATGTGAGTGGGGAGGACTGTTAAGAGCAGTGTTTCTCAGAGCTCACAGAGCCAACCTGAGGAGCAGACAGGTCGAGCCAACCTTCTGTCTGTTCAGCCACGGCGGCGTCATATTTGGGCTAATTTATTTCGAGCCCTTTTATTTTTCTTCTCCGTGCTGACTTTTCTTTTTTTCTGATGAGCTACTCCATCTCATTGACTCGTGGCTGCTTTCGTTTGTTTTTCTTTTTGCATAAAGGGTTCATCTTTTAGTTTATACTCTGAAAGAAAGAGAGAAATCTTTGTTGTTTACCTTATGGAAGAAATGGAGAGGCCCAAGACACCGAATCCTTGAAGACAATCCTGCTACCCTACGCAAGAATCATCCGCACAATCTCAGTCTTCGAATTCAACTCATATTCTGTGTGGACTGAGGCACCATGTGTTAAGACTTCACTCCTGACTGTTTGTCACAAGTCTTTCCCTGGATGCCTTCCCCTGATGGTTTAAGGGGGGAGAAAAAAAGAGTCTGGACACGAGAACTCAGTTACAAGGATTTGCTACACAGTATTGCGTGGTTTATGTTGGGTGTTGTATTATAGGAACAAGGAAGAATTAAGTTAGCATCGGCACAGTTTGTTTACCGCCTTGATTGAATATAAGTGTTTCGATGCAGTAATCTGAAGAGCTTGGTTACTTTTTGATGAAGACAGGAGGTAAGTTACACATGTTTGTGTTGAGTTCAGCATGCTATGGTGTGGTGGTCAAAACCATACAAGAGTACCTGATGCAGGGATTTACAGTTCAGCTGCTCAGTAGCCCTCCCTTTCACACTCCTTCCTTAAATTGTTGCACATCATATATGCTAGCTTGAAACTTTGTTTTACATGAAGAGATTCTTTCCTCCCCTGTTTCCCTTTACTATAATACAATGCATTTGCCTCTTTAATCTCTATTAATAAAGGGGATGTTTTTATTTGTTGAGTCATCTAGTTATTAATAGCCTGTCATTGCCTGCTGCTGAGATCTGGATAATTCTCAGGTCATATTGAGCCAAACCGGAGCATTAAAGGAGTAAGTGGCCTGGGGCCAGCGGGGTGCTAATCTGCTGCTTTCAACCGCTGCCTCAAAGTCACACGGGGCCAGCGAGGCAGGATTGCGTAACCAGATCTTTGTTTAGGAAATGATCTTTGTTTGTGCTTGCGAGCCAGAGCCACAGTGCTGCTCCTCCATATACCATGATGTAGCAGAGAGTGGCAGGGTGTCATCACTGGGAGCTGGCTTGTCATCTAGGATTGGATGTATAGCATTTATATGCTGAGTGCAGTCGGCCATGGTTTGCAGCATTTCTGCTACAGGCAGAGGCTGTGTTATCTGTTTAATGGGCTGGATGGAGTTTTGTCAGGACTGTCAAAGTAGCTTATCCGAGACCACGTCTTAGTTTTTTCGGTTTTTAGTGTACATGCACGTATGCACTTATAGCTATATATAGCCCCTATACTTATATAAAGGAAGAAGGCAGACAAGTTTTTTTCCTCATTGGTAGTTTAAAGTCTTTTGAAAGGTTTTTCTTGTAAAGTTTCCCAGATTTCTAATGAAGAACATGTAGAAGGCAGCATCGCCACACAGTTACTAATTGATAGTAATTTAACTCAAACGGCCATTGTGTAGAAATGTAATATGAGCAGTGGACAAGACGCGAGCTTTGCCTGTAGGAATTAGAACACCCTCCTTTTTAGAGCAAAGGTCAGAGGTGAGGTAACCATACAGTAAACTGTATGTTGTGTTGTGTTAATTCAGTCTATTTATCTTTGCATATGCATATTCTATACTCCACTTTTTATGAATGTGTTTTTAAAAAAAAGTTATATGCAATTTTAAAATGCATTTTAAAATAATTGAATATACATGCTTATGCAGTAAACTCATCCTTACCAGAGCCAATCCTGGGGTATCATTCTACTTTCTGTTAATCTGGCTACAAAGAAATTCAGCCTGGCCGCTTGGGAGATAGTGCGCAATGATAAGGAGTCAATGAAGCTAAAAGGCTGAAATAATTATTTATACCTGCTTCTGGACCTTAACCCCAACTCAAAGAAACAAAAACTAATTATCAATGCATAATAATACTTCCTTCCTCCGTGTCCTTTGGTTTTCTTTTGGGATTTTTTCTTACAGGAAGAAAATTTTGCCATCAAAACACTTGCATTCTTGTAATGCATTCTGATTGGTCAGTTCGGAATTCATGACTAGACTAATGCCCTTCCTTTAAAGTAGGGGTGGGGGAAATCCAGGCCTTAAAGCCTGCAGGTTTTAGATGTGTTCTTGATCCAATGGAGCTGATTTAAATGGCTAAATTAGCTCCTCAACATGTTTTGCAGTTCTCCAGAGGCCTGCTAACGAACTAATCATTTGATTCAGGTATGTTGACCAGGGTGATATCTGAAACCTGCAGGACACCGACGCTTGAGGCCTGGAGTTCCCCACCCTTGCTTTAAAGCCATAACGTTGCTCATGGTGTCCCAGTGTTTACAGAAAAGTATTTCGCTGTCATGGCAACCTTTAAAAATGAATGCATAATGAATCTATAACTGGAACAAAACATACAGCTGTCTTTCTTGACAATTTTGCTAATGGAAAGTCCAGAGAATATGAATTCTTGAGTATTTAAAACTTCTTTTTCTCTTTTTCTTCTGCAGTGTGGCCGTCACCCGTTCCCAGGACGTTCCCTCCTTTGGCCCACCAATCCCGAAAGGCGTGACCTTTCCCAAGTCCACTGTGTTCAGGGACTTCCTTTTGGCCAAAGTCATCAACGCTGAGAACGCAGCTCATAAGTCAAATAAATTTGGCGCCATGGCAACACGGACACGGCAGGAGTATCTGCGGGATTTGGCAGAGCGACACGTGACCAGTACATCAGTGGAACCCTCTGGGAAGTTCCCCTTCATCTCTCTGGCACACAAACGGCGGGAGAAGGTGCGTCCGTACAGCGGGGCGGAGCTACGGAGCCTCGGGGCTATAACCTGGCAGGTTCATGCCGAAGATCAAGTAGCCGGGGCTGAACGCGAGTGCCTGTTGGCCATTTCAAACGACTTCATCATCCTGCTGGATCAAGAGGCCAAAGCGGTCGTGTTTAACTGTGCCACACGCGATGTGATTGGCTGGTCAACCGGGAGCCCCGCCTCTATGAAGATCTACTATGAGCGCGGTGAGAGCGTATCGCTGCGCTCCATTAATAACAACACGGAGGACTTTGGAGAGGTTGTCAAAAGACTGGAGGTCAGTGGGGCACCGTTACCTTCTGTAGCCACACATGTGTATAGCATACACCATCTGCTGCAGATATCAGAGGCTGCAGGCCTTAAAAAGTGCACCTCTGACAAGCATCTTGTAATAAACACACACAGAGATGCTTTGAGCTGTGACTATCGTGAAAGCATTCTTACTTTTATATCAGCATATTTACTCTTTAGCTGGTTATCTTCTAGTATCATCTAGTAAAAATCCAAATCACCCAGCTAACCAGTCCCAGTCTGTGAGTCACTGTGTATGTGAACAATAATGCAGCCAAAAAGTGCTTGGTGAAGTCTTTTTAAGTGTTAGGACACACTCTCCCTTTGTCCACTTCCCTGACAACAGTAGCTTGAAAAAAAAAAACTATTGTTGATGATTACAGCAACATAAGGGCGTAGCCTGAAATTATGGACTCACCAGAAAGCCACAGATGCTGCACTGACCCTGTGATTAAAAGTCATGCCAAGCATAATGCATAGTAGTTTAATTCATATCATTACTGAGGGTTTCCTTGTGGTCTAGATAAAGCGGCACTTTTGATGGGATATTTCAATCATTCATCAGACACTGCAGTTCTGCTTAATGATAAAGTAAAAAAGGATTTCCTGCTGACAGTACAGGAAAGAGCTCTTTCTTCTTCATCTTCTTTTTTTAACATCCAAAACTCAGACCACTGTTTTCTACTTGGTGAACTCAATAAAGAAAGGCATATACAGGATCTGTAAAAGCCTATGGTGCTTTTTATCCAGATTCATCTGGATTGTTTTGACATTGCTCGTCCAGTTTTATAGAGATCACCTGCAGAATTTGCTCTCTTCTTTTGGAAATACTGAACAAATTAGCATTTTCCATGTGGTGCTCAAAGGGCCGAAAAATTGAAAAATTTGACAGACACCAATTTTAAGAAATTTTAACCGGATTGCTCAAAAAATTTTCTTCAACCCTTGGAGCCATGGATCAGGCTAACTGTGCAGAAAAATGCATTATGATATGCGTGTTATGTTTTTGACATATGTGCGTCAGCTTGTGACTAACAATACATTTCATCCACCCTTTTGTTTTCACCACCTTTCTGACTCAACCTTGATCTTTCACACCGTCTTTTCTCTAGTTGTTGACCAAGGGAAGCCAAACCACAGAGATGACCTTACGTCGTAACGCCCTGGGCCAGCTGGGCTTTCATGTCAACTTCGAGGGGATCGTAGCAGAGGTGGAGCCCTACGGCTATGCCTGGCAGGCTGGGCTCAGGCAGGGCAGCCGCTTAGTGGAGATTTGCAAGGTGTCCGTGGCCTCGCTGTCCCACGAGCAAATGATTGATCTTCTTAGAACCTCTGTCACTGTAAAGGTGGTCATCATTCCTCCACATGAAGACTCAACGCCACGCAGGTACTGTGGATATAAGTCACAAATGGATACAAGAGAGACTGTAGTTGATGTGTTGGTTTGTGGCTTTTGAAGCTATCCTTAAAGTATTCTGACTGCGATTGCTTCATGTGCCAACAGAGGCTGCTCAGAAATCTACCACATGCCACTTGTGGACTACAAGAACCACAAAGAGGGCATGCCCTATGAGTTAAAGTTTCCCTTTCGCTCCACAAACAACAACACCAAGTGGCCACGCACCTCATCCAGCCCTCAAACGCGTGCTGCTGGCATTGGAGGAACCCTCATCAAGGCCCCGCCCACAGACTTAAGTAATCCTGCTGCTATTCCCCGCAGTGTGTCTAGCGATGGTCGACCGCTCAACCCCAAAAGGTCACATAATAACGATAATGCTGTTATGAAACTTGCAGACATGCAGAGCTAACTTCTGTCTGGTTGTAACATATGTCCTTAATCGCATCCATATGTGTCCACAGATATTCCCCAGGGAATGACAACTATGCCCTTGCCTGCTCCATTGTGATGGGACGCACACTGCACAACACAAACTCCCCTTCCAGTCTCTCCTACACAGACACCATGGCCTCCACCCACTGGAGGCAAAAGTCTATGCCTGACGGGTGAGTTCATCGCTACAAATTATGCAGACTAAATTTCATAAATATATATTTTCTTAAAACTTGATGTGTGCTACACAGCAACATAGATAACATTTTTTATGTCTCTTCAGGTTTAATAACAACTGCCAGTCCCCCGTTTCATCTGTGCGCCATGTGGCAGGTGAGGGCGCCAATGGGATCAAAGTATCGTCGAGCTCAGGTGTTGGATGGTCACGACCTGGGGAGGGTGATCCCGCTAGCAGATCAGGGGACAAACCCAGCTCAGGTAGGCAGAACTCCTACCTCAGTGTTGGTAAATCAAAAAACATGTTTTGCATTATGGGCTCTAAATTTTCCGTACGTCTTAGACACCGTGGTTTCCAAGGTGGTGATTCCTCGACTTCAGCCGTCAGAGCAGAGCAGCCACGTGTCTCCTAACAAGAGCACCAAGGTGAGTGATAGCCAACACCACCACATGTAATTTCCTTCCTGAATTGATAAAGGAGGCCCTGTGCTAACAAGAGGTCTGCTGTTTAATCACAGTTAGCATCGTATGACTGTGAGCTAAAGTTTGTGTGCCATGAACCAATCTACGCTAAGCACACTAATTAAAATGTTTCCAACATTGGGGTAAATATGATCGCAGCATGAGGAGTTATGGGAGGTGACAAAAAACAAACAGTCTTTGGGGGAACGCTGCAGCAAAATGTCCTGTTTTTCTATCTAGAAACTGATCGCAGATTTCTCATCTGGTAACAGGCAGATGCTCCCTATTCATCCAGCCAGTCAAGCAGCAACACACTGTCAAGCAACGCCTCCAGCTCCACCCACAGCGACGAGAAGTGGTACGAAGTTGGCTCCCGTTCCGGAGTGCGGAGTGAACTGGATCTCAGTGGCTATCTTCAGGGTACCTCCAGCGACAGCGGCATTGACGCAACCTCCTTCACTGCCACGCAGAGCAGCACGGCTTCCTCCACTGGTGCCTTCATGGCAAAAGACAAAATCCCTTGGCAGGATGAGCCACCAGACGGCCAGATGGCCGCTGACACTTCACCTCCAACTCCAGACTGTCTTGTCATCTCTCAAGGCACCGAGATCCCAGGGAAGAGCCCCTTATCCTTGCCACTTGGTCCCGATAGCGGCTCCTATAGCCCAAGTGATGGCGCCGCCCACTCCAGGTGTGCTGCTGTTCTGTTAGAATTTAGCTACATAGGCAGTCTAGGAATCTGATCCTTTGCATCAGTGTTTCATTAAACAGACAGTGATTCATTGTAGTCCAGATATATCCTGCACTGTCCCGGCTGAAAAGAAGTCCAAAGCTCTGCGGTTTGGCACTAACAAAGGGGGAGCGGAAGAATGAAATATCTGTGTCTGTGGTTTTGCATTTGCATGTATCTCCGTCTCTGGGTATCCATGATAGAAAGGAAGTGCTTGAAGTTGCTAGAAATGCAGACTGTGAGCTCAGCACTGTTCCCCCCTCCTCTAAATCCCACTTCCTTTGAATCAACTAAAGCTTTCCTGCCTCTCTTCTTCACTCAGCCAGAAATAACTCGGCTCCACCAGACCTGTACATTGGCAGCTTTGTTTTATAGTTCGTGCACAGACACAAAACTCGATGTTGGAAAATTCAAGCATTAATGTCAAACTCTGTAGGAATGCTATTTTAAAGAGCTGAAAATGAAGTGCAAGGACACGGTGTTCTTATTTAATATTTATGAATTCATCGGTTTATCCAGTCTGCAGAGATATCTGGATACATATATTGAAGGAACACCTTTACTAATGGGTTTTAAGGATGCCTGGCTCTTTGTTGTTTGTTCAGCTTTATTAAAGGTAACTAAGGTAATTTGATAGTTAAACATTAAGAAAAATAAAATACATCAGTGCAATGAAAATGCATCACTAATGCATTTTCTTTTCAATCAGTCTGCTCTCTGTGTTTGATACTGATGAAATTGTAAGGCTGTGTCACACTTTTCTGCCCTTGCTTTTTGTTTTGTCCCCAGCTCAGCCTCTTCTGGTCCATCAGGCTGCAGGCCCATGTCCCCCCAGGATGAGGCTGCTCCTGTGCCCACATCACCCACATCCTCAAACTCCCAGTCCCCAGGTTCCAAGAGCTTCTACCCTCGTCAAGGAGCCACCTCAAAGTATCTCATTGGCTGGAGGAAGCCTGGGGGAACTGTTAACTCGGTGGATTTTGGCAGCACTCGCAAGTAAGATGGAAATAATTATTTTACTAAACATCTGTTCAAAATTGTTTCTAAAGCACCATTGCATGCAGATAAAATATTATAACTTAGTGCAGAGTGGATCCTGCTGTCAATCATGTCGACATATTTTATCTTTGTCTCACTGAGTGGTCAGCTAATTTTAAAGGTGTTGTTTAAAAAGTTGGTCAGCAGCGCCACCGTGTGGTGAGTTTTTATTTTTTCCCACATCAATTCAACTCTATTCAGTTTTATTTATAGTTTTCTGAAGGTGCTTTGTATTGTACCCTGTAATATTCTAGATCAATATTCTTTGGTTTGTAGGAAGACAAAAAAAATTTGCACTCTTATTCTCACATATTGAATTTGGTCAGAAAGCCGATTCCTATCTTTTGTGTTGGTGGTAAATGTTTTCACACAAACCGGTTTTTCCTGGCGCAATAAATCAGTAATTTATTCGACTACAGATCGCCAACAGCTTGGTTTGGGAACAGTTACAGCTGCCATTGCCATTCTGAGCATTTGAACTGGTTGCTGCTAATCACAGACATGCTTTGTCGTTTCTAGAGATTTCTGCCTGAATTCGTTTTTGTTTTTTGTTTTTTTTATGTTAATCTTCAGACGGCACCAGAGTGATGGTTTGCTGGGTGGTCAACCCCAGCTCAGGGCCAATCTCCGGGGCTCCCAGTCTCCCCAGCGGCACACTGCGAAGTCCAGCCTGGAGGAAGACTTAAAGAAGCTCATCACACTTGACAGCCCTCCACCCACTACAAATGAAGAGAAGGTACAGGGAGATGTTTTCGATAAGCTATTATATTACTTAGCAATTTGACGATCTGTCGGTATTAGCATTTATAGTGGTCAATACTGAAGAAACACCCTTTAACTGTGCTATCATACTTTGTCCACCAGATGGCACTCCGCAACTGTTAGGAACACCACAAACAAAACAACATGCTGATCCAAGCAAAGTCGGGCAGCTCTTAAACGAGTAAATAAATAACTACACATAAGAAATGTTAAAGAAATATGTTTACATTTCCTGTGTCAAAGAAAAAAAATCAGGTGATATAAGAGAATATCAGCGTTTTGAATCAACCAAATATTGGTACAGTATCGCTATCAGTCAGGCTCTACTCTTTTCCCGCTACTGTAACTGTATGATTATGGATAATGCTCCTGGTACCACTCTAATAAACCACTACATTTGCTTTGATAACAAATTAAGGCTTGTTTTCTGTCTCTGTGTATACATTATGTTCATCTTGTGCTGCTTAAAATATCAGTTTCACCTCATCATCAGTCCAAGTAAGGAAGTCTATATGTTCATGGTCATGTAGTGTTTGTCATTTCACCAAGGACTGTTTTAAAACGAGGTGCCAGCAGTATTATGGTTGCATAGTAGCGAAGCTTCACAAGTCAAATGTAAGCACAATAGCATGTTAGGTAACCTGGAAGTTGTAAGCAAAATATAAAATATCTGTTAAATACTTTATGTCTGTGAAGGTTCTCACAAACACAAAAAGTACTTTAGTTTAACAACAGCTAATGTAACCTGATATTGTAACTCTTCAGGGGCCGCACAAGACCACATGATGAAACTACCTGGGATATAACATATTGGGTTGAGGTTTTTAACCAGCTGTTTAAAGCCCTGCTAAAAAGTGTTTATTATTACTATCACGGACAATATGATATGACACAACCCCAATAGAATATTAATAAAAACCCTTCAGTGTTTTCATGCAGTTTTTCTTTTTCTCGCTTTTTACCTGAGTCTTCTCGTCTGCTTCCATCCCTTCGTGAAGCCGTTGTTTCCAGGCCCCCCACCCAGTCGACGTTCCCTTCAGAGAACCCTGTCTGATGAGAGCATTTACAGCGGGCAGAGGGAGCCGTCCTCTAGTGGACAGCGTGAAACGCCTACTGACCTTCTTTTCTCCTGTTCCACCATGCCACGTTCACCCATCGCCCGCCACGGACCGAGTCGGCGAGCATCGCACAAATCCCTCGGTAAACATCTAGTTTATGTGATTGAACTTGTAGTGGCTCCAAAGCGTAGTGGTTTACGCATCCGCATCAGGAATCGGGAAGAGTTTCCCACGTTAAAAAACCTTCTAACTCAAACATGGTTCGTTATGTGCTGCGGTGGTGACCTCTTGTTCATAATGGAGCAGATGGACTACTGTGCAATAGTCTTGAGCCAACCCTTTCTTTTTGTTCCAAGGAGCCTGACTTTGTTGTAATTTTTTAAAGATGTCTTCAGCAAACCTGGATTGAAAAAGAATGTCCTCCCCAGAGCTCAACGTTACGCAAGCAGTGTAGGATCATCCTGAGAGAGAACAGAACAGAAATGTAGCCGACATCTAAGGAAGAGCTTTTAATGTCCACCAAGAAGCCCGGAGAACTATTCCCGAGGGATACTTAAAGAAATGAGAGGAAAGCTTGTCTAAAAGAGTTGTGTTGAAGAATAAAAGTGGTCATGCGAAGTATTATTGGAACTTTAAGCTTGTTAGAATTGTACAAACTCTTTTTTTGCCTTATATGTTGTATTACCATGTACGTTTGCATACCTCTTCGCATCCATTTCCAGTTTTCCCAACAAAATCTAAAGATATGAGGGTGGCTAAAGATTTTTACACAATACTGTATATACAGTATGCGTAAATCTGCAGATAATGGAATAAAAGCTTAAACACACTAAGCACACTGCTACGGAAAAAGTCTTTTGGCCATGCCGTGCTAAAAGCATTGACTATAAAGTTTCCCATCTTCAGCCCCCTAAAAACAGATACAAATCTCATTCATTGTGTTTGACTGTGTTCCTTTCCTTCCCAGGAGACCTGTCAGCCCCAGACAGTTCAGAGCTGGACCAAGAGGGGAAGAAACAACAGCTGCAAGAGCCTGTCCTCATGCCCCTGCCTGACACGGGGGCAGATGGCCCGCTTGACTGGGCCCACCTGGTAGATGCTGCCAAGGCCTTTGAGGGTAACCAGGCGTCATGTTTTCATTTCATCCTTAAAAACAAACCACCAACAAAAAGACATTTGAAGTGAAGGTTAAGTTAGTTTTGTAATAGAGAAATCCACCTGCTATCTTAACTTTTTATCAGAAGAGGGCACTGTTACACTGTATTTGTTCTCTGTTTAGGTCAGATAACATAACATTTGACTTTTTTTTTTAATACATCAGAGCAGAGGCTGGTTTTCCTAGCAGCCCAGGAGGAGAACTCCATGGCTGAGAGTGCAGCAGCAGCAGCAGCAGCAGCCACCAGTCCCCAGCAGGCCGAGCCTCAGGCGGCTCCACTGAGACAGCCTTCGCCAGGGTGAGAGGCCTCAGGTCATGGCCTAGATCCAATGTTTGCTTTCATCCACTGGTTTTTCCAGAAGTGTGCCACCAAAAACACTGATTTTCCGCAAATCGCACACCACTGCATCACCGATGAATCCTGCCAGTAGTACAATAGTGTTTGTTGGGGATTGCTAAGCTACATGTACCATCACTGAGAAAGACTGGACTAAGAAACATTTACCCATCATTTAAGGTGAGATGTTGGTCCCAGCTAATGTCAAGCTTTTTCCTCTCACAGAGAGACTCCAGCTTGTTTGATGGGGAAAGTGAGCCAGCTAGAATCCATGGTGAAGGCACTACAGGAGGACCTAAAGAAGGTGATTTGTGATGCTAGATTGATCCTGTTCCTCTTCGGCACAGCCTCAAACATAGATGCAAAATCTAAGTATGAACCTGCCTTTTGTAACCATTAGGAGAAGGATGCCAAGGCATCACTACAAGCTCAAATTGAGGGCCTGCGAGAGGACAACCAGCGTCTCCTCGAGGAGTCCTACAGCGCCTCCGCCAAGCTGAAGAAGTTTACAGAGTGGGTCTTTAACACCATCGACATGAACTGATGCACGCTGCTGCTGACCTGCTCTCCACTGGGAGAATAACCACTACTCAAGCTGATTTCAAACTCTTCAGTAATGTTCGGTGCACAGCAGAATCACATAAAAAAACAAAACAGTGTCGCTCTTGTACTGTTACAAACTAGTGCCAACATGGATGTAAACATCATCCTTCCTCAGCCTCATGGATCTGTTTGAACAGTGACCACAAAAGACAAAGGAGAATCCAGGGTGATAGACAAAAAAGAGCAGCGGCGTATCTGTGTGTCAGTTTTCATCGGCATGCTCTCCCTTACTTAGGAGCTCATAAAATATAATGTTTTTGTTTCCCCCCCCCCCTTGAATGGACTGTTGGTATTCCTGCATGTCAGAGAAAGCGAGAGCACGATTTCAAAGCTAACCCAAACCTAAAGGGATTTAAAGTCACTGTTTAGCTCCCCAGCTGTAACCTAATTTTAAGTGAACGGATTTCCAATTAAACAAAAAACTCTAACACAAATTAAAATTTCTTCAAGAGTTGCTGAATATAGTCCCTGATCTTAATTGACAGGTGTGCTGTAAATGTGCTGCCGTTAAGACATTCTCCAGTTTTCCCAGTTCACAGATAACAACACTGATCTGATTATTTTTGTATTACTAACAAAGAGAAAAAAGGTGAAGTAAATACTATAAGAGAGGATGGGAGTTGCATTTTTGATGGTTAGTGTTTGTAGGTAGGCACAGATAGACAGACAGACCCTTTGCATAGCACATACTGTAAACACTGTAAGGTCGAGTGCCTGTCTGTATCGCTTATGTAAAAGACTGTGCAAGTGTAGCGAGGGTTATTGCAAGTAAAACTTGTATAGGACTACTGGTCACATGAAAAGATATAAAAATATATATATTACAAACACAATATGGGTGCCATAAAGATAGAAATCGACAATTCAGTGTCACTTATTCTGATTATTGTAAATATGTGATCTTCACATTTATTTTTCTCATGCCTTCCCTTGATATAATAATGTAAAGAGTATTTATGTCAAAGATGATGGCCAAGAAAAGCAAAACAGCCATATGCAGTTAGATATGTACAGTATATACAAGTAATGGTTTCCTACGTGACAAGATGTATCCTTTGACTCAAACGTTTCCAGCAGGAGCCGGGTAACTTTTGATCCAGAGTACAGTGCTAGAGAACATATTGATATTTCTAATCCTAAAAACGTTTGCCTGCTGCAGTGGATTGATTTGAGAGCGCCACTTAGTGTTGACAAGATGTAAAATACTACTACAGTGAGCTCACATCCTTTTCCTCCCATAGCACGCTAAAATGCCTCAATCTGATCCCTAAAACTTTGGATGGAGTCAGTTGGTACTGTTATATTATTGCAGATAAGATGCTGTGTAAATCCTGAAATCCCAGCTACAGTTTTCTGTACTTCTGTAAATCTGCGCGAAAGCCCACACAGAATCTGATCTGCAGATGACCGAGCTCAGTCCTCATTTAAGCCTCATACTTTAACTATTTCCTTTTGTACCCTGATGCTGTGCAACTGTATATAAGGAGAGTTTAATATTCATCAAAATCGCACCTTCGTTCTTATTTTTTACAGTTATTTTTGATGTCTTTCTGCTTTACTTGCTAGTGCAGAGTGGAACCACAAGCCGGACTCAGACAAAATGAGTCGTAGGCCCGTACGGTAGCAGATTGCCCCTATGCCTTCATTCTTAACATGTGTGTCAGCATGTGATTCTGTTTCCATTGAGCTGTGATGTGTAAAAACAAACACACAAAAAAAGTTTATATCTATTAAAGATATTTTGTTCAATTACACTTTGTCTTGCTGAGTGGTCTGTACTAATGTACTGCGATTTAGACATGCCATTCATCAACAAGAGCAAAATAGGAAACTAGCACAACTGCTGGGGGTTATATGAGGTGGCTTTGAGTAAATGGATACCTGTTGGCGGCCTTGTGGCTGCCCGCTGTTGCATTGTGATTAACAGAGAGGTGCTGTTTTTCCACTCAAGCTTGATTACACAAGGCGGTTGTCCAGACACATTCAGGGCTGCGTGGGACAGATTGATTGATCAGGATATCCTGAGAGAAGGCAGGGCGGAGACGTGGACCGTTATGCATCCAGCAGGTGATTGGTGTGATTTAGGCCTGTTTGGATGTTTAGTCATTCAAATAGCAGTTATTCTGTATCAAACCTGCTATTATTAAAATGACCTTCTGAGTTCATGCCATAACTGAAGATGTAATCTATTTCTGCCTGTTTTTAATCAGCGACTGCAGAAATAGAATAGATATTAATGCTTATTTTTGTATTGTAAAATTAAAATAAGGGATGGTGGTGTCTTTTTTTAATGTTTGGTAGCACTCTATTATTTTTAACCAATAAGACATCTTTACAAGTGATGTGCTGCTTTGAATGGCTTAAACCTGCCAGAGAGCTGGTAACCAAGTGCAAATACTTTGTTACTGTACTTGAGTAGAATTTTCAATTATCTATACTTGAGGTTTTTTTTTTCTGATAGCTTTTTACTTTTACGCCCTACATTTTAAAAAATATCTGTACTTTTACATTTTCAAAGCAGGCTTGTTACTTTTGGTTTAACCAATTTGTGGGCCTTCAAACATCAAACCAATTTAAGGCTAAACAGGAACAAATAAAAGAAAGTCTGGTTCGTGTATTAATCACCAGGGGACGTCGCATAAAGAAGAGATGAAAGATGCATAATCGCAGATCAGTGTTGTGATGAAATTAAGGCGAAGAACAGTTTGTTAGTGCACAGTGGCTGCAGTGCTCATGGTCAGAGATACATCAAGTGTGGAAGAGACTAATGTGAATTCTAGCTGATGATGAATTCCAACTTTATAGCATCTAGAAAAAAAGACAGCATAACCGGTTACTGTCAGTGAAGAGGATGTAAATCAGCCAGGACAACTCATGAAACATCTTGTTCAATCAGGTTCTACAATGTAGGCATCAGAAAATAAAGATTCTTTTTAAAATTTTCCTCATTTTTTTGTTTAGAAATTAAAGTAAAATTTGCATTCCCCTCTTCTAATATTAGAAGATTTATCATTACATTAGTATAACACAAAAAACAGCTGGTAGAAACATAATTCAAAGAGCTACTTTTGCTTGCTTACTTAGATTTCAGACCCTGTACTTTTTAACTTTTACTTGAGTAAAGAAATTGAATCAGTACTTTAACTTTTGCTGGACTGTTTTTAGACAGTTGTATCTGTACGTCTGATGAAGTATAGGATTTCTGTACTTTTGCCACGACTATTGTTAGTGCCATCAAGTGTTGTTTACTAATATGACAAGTGAGAGAGCAGTCTGCTCGGAGACATATGAAGCGCTTTACCCTGGTTAATGGCAAAGCTAAGGTAGGGGTAGCAAAAACATAGTCACTGCTGAGATTGCAGGTTTCTGGCTACTGAGCCACTGCTAAGTAATCATCACTAAAGTAGTTTCTCTTGGCCACACTGGCCTTAGAAGTCCCTTTGTTTTGTGAATCCAGTTAAAACAAATGTGAAAGATAATCTAGTCTTATGTGCCTTTAGCAGTGACATTTAGATGAGCTAAATATGATTCTTGTAGTGTTTGAACATCTCAACTGTCTCAACTGTTAATGTTTATATTGTTGGCACTATTGGGACATACACTCAACAAAAATATAAACGCAACACCTTTGTTACTGCTCCCATTCCCCATGGGATGGACGTAGAGACCTAAAATTCATTCCAGATACACAATATAACCATCCCTCCCAAACAGTGGTCACAAATCAGTCCAAATGTGTGGTAGTGGGCACATCTGCTATATTGAGATAATCCATCCCACCTCACAGGTGTGCCACATCAGGATGCTGATCTGACATCATGAGTAGTGCACAGGTGTACCTCAGACTGCCCACAACAAAAGGCCACCCTGGAATGTGCAGTTTTTTGCGCTATTGGGGGTCTGGGGACCCAGAACCGGTCAGTATCTGGTGTGACCACCATTTGCCTCATGCAGTGCAACACATCGTCGCATGGAGTCTATCAGATTGTCAATTGTGGCCTGTGGAATGTTGGTCCACTCCACTTCAATGGCTGTGCGAGGTTGTTGGATATTCGTGGGAACTGGTACACGCTGTCGTATACGCCGGTCAAGCACATCCCGAACATGCTCAATGGGTGACATGTCCGGTGAGTATGCTGGCCATGCAAGAACTGGGACATTCTCAGCTGCCATCTGCCCTGAACAATGTGAACCATGATTCATCCGTGAAGCGCACACCTCTCCAACGTGCCAGACGCCATCGAATGTGAGCATTTGCCCACACAAGTCTGTTACGGCGACGAGCTGGAGTCAGGTCAAGACCCCGATGAGGACGACGGGCATGCAGTTGAGCGTCCCTGAGACGGTTTCTGACAGTTTGTGCAGAAATTGTTTGGTTGTGCAAACCAATTGTTCCAGCAGCTGTCTGGGTGGCTGGTCTCAGACGATCTTGGAGGTGAACCTGCTGGATGTGGAGGTCCTGGGCTGGTGTGGTTACACGAGGTCTGCGGTTGTGAGGCCGGTTGGATGTGCTGCCATATTCTCTGAAACGCCTGTGGAGACGGCTTATGGTTGAGAAATGAACATTCAATGCACGGGCGACAGATCTGGTTGACATTCCTGCTGTCAGCATGCCAATTGCACGCTCCCTCATTGCTTGTGGCATCTGTGGCATTTTGCTGTGAGACAAAACTGCACATTCCAGGGTGGCCTTTTGTTGTGGGCAGTCTGAGGTACACCTGTGCACTACTCATGATGTCAGATCAGCATCCTGATGTGGCACACCTGTGAGGTGGGATGGATTATCTCAATATAGCAGATGTGCCCACTACCACACATTTGGACTGATTTGTGACCACTGTTTGGGAGGGATGGTTATATTGTGTATCTGGAATGAATTTTAGGTCTCTACGTCCATCCCATGGGGAATGGGAGCAGTAACAAAGGTGTTGCGTTTATATTTTTGTTGAGTGTAAGAGTGGGGTGGACTCTGCTTCTGATTTGATTATTGCAAAAGTCATGAAATGTAATATATTGTAGCTGTCTACCCGGCAATGACAGCTCTGCTGCTAGCATGGCGGCGGAGAGGGAATTTGTATTTGAAAGACTATCAGTGTAAGATGATGACAATGTGTTACACAGACTGCTGAAGCCGCATTTGCTTAGGACTGATCTTCCTGGGCTATTTTGGATCAGATGTTAACAAATTGTCATGTTTAAAAGAATTCATAGCTAATCGCTAACACACACACACACACACACACACACACACACACACACACACACACACACACACACACACACACACACACACACACACACACTGTATATATCCAGCAGTCAAATTCATCTTTTTGTTTTGTGATTGGAGGCCGTGTTGTTGAGTGTACAGATTAGGCCTCTGTAACCATAACTAAACCTAAAACGAACAAGAACATTTACATAATTGATAATTATGTATTATTAACATTATACCCTATAAATCTTTCACTTTTTCTTAATGTCACTGTTATCTTAAAACTGCATCCAGACATGCAAGGCTAGTAGTGCATATGCAGTACTGTGCAAAAGTCTTGAGCCGCCCTTCGTTTCTTTATATTTTACCTCCAAGCAGATTTTCTTGTAACTTAAAACTTAAAGCGGTCTTGAGCAACAGTTCTCTAGGCTTTCTGAAGTCTTTCAAATGTTGTCTTTGGACATTGGCTGCCCTTTCCCTCATGTTCTAGTTCAGTCCTTGTAGCTGATCATCTAGAAAGCATCTTTAATATCAACTTCATTTTCAGCATGACAATAATCTCAGTGGTCATGCAGTAAGATGATATCTGAACAGAAAAACACCCAAAAAGTCCTTCAAGAACCCCGGAGAACTACTCCTAAAGACTACTTAAATAAACTGAACAAAGCTTGTGGAAGAGAGTTCAGGATTTGTAGAATAAAGGTGGTTATACTAATTATTGAGAGGTTTTTTTGCACAGTACTGTAGACTAGCATGACACTCCCATGGTACCAATAGTAATGCAAATAATATTTTCAGACAGCCTTAAAAAACAGCAAACTAATCCACAATAATTTCTTTAAATAATGAATCTATTCTGTGTATCTCCACATATTTAGATGTAAAATCTGGCAAAAAGCCTAAAAACATTCCTCTTAAGTCTCTCTAAAAGCAAGCGAGATCTTTGCTGTGTTGTGTGTGGCTAGCACTGTTGGTCTCTGGCAGTAGTGTGGATCTGAGCAGGCTGTTCAATAATTTAGCATTAATGCAGATTATGGCAGGACTGGCCCCCTCAAAGCAGATTAGAGTCCCTGCCTGTCTGCCGGCTGCCTGTCTGTCACCTTGTTAAAGATGGTACATGGATCATATGCAGTTTGTATTCTGCGGGTGAGGTGTGTTATGTATCACTGCAGATGTACGAAAAGGGTAAATGTGTAGTTATCATAGTAGTTTTGTAGTTTTGGGAGGATGTAACACTCCTGCTCTTTCCCTGTCTATAAGTAGTGGGAAAATGTGCAGGGTAAGGGTGAGTATCTGTGACCTCAGTTTCCCTTGGTTACAACATTTACAGAGAACAGTAGCAGCTTCGGGTTGTTCAAATTTTAATCTGCTCTTTGCCTGAAGAAACACACACCGAACAAATTGTACTTCTAATAATGAGAAGTGCGGCTTTTTATCTCTCAGGCTTGATTAAACCTGCGTGTTGTGAAGAACATTTTGAAGCTTCCTCAAATATTTTCAAAAAGCAACGAGGAGAGGTCCGTGCCAGCACGCTGTGGAAAAAACAGAAGGAAAAGTGCAGTGAAGAGGAGCAGGCTACACAATTCTTTGATAGCTGGTGATCCGGCTTTGTCAAACCCAGGCATCTGTGTGTGTGTGTGTGTGTGTGTGTGTGTGTGTGTGTGTGTGTGTGTGTGTGTGTGTGTGTGTGTGTGTGTGTGCGCACTCTGCACGCGTGCACTCACAAATTGGCCATGCCATGTATTTCTGGGCTGTGTTTCTCGGGGGCTTTTGGGATCTAATTTATGGCGGACGGGGGGAAAAAGAAAAAGGTTCATTCGTTTGGGTTTGCCATTTAAGCTTGAATGAGTGTACATGAAGAGAGGACGGGAGGAGAACATGCATTTAGAATGGGTTGAATGGGTGGAGGAAGAAACATGAGAGGATGTTCGGCGTACTCGAGGACATGGAAAGTGGACTTTGTCCGTGATAAAAGAAACACACCCCCACCCCACTAAGAAATACAAGAAAAAGTCTAATTTTGGGACCCGGGCGGCTTCTCATACATGAGCTTTGAATGCATAATGAAAGCATTTTCTCTGAGGTTGCTTGCTCAAAGAGTCTGGGATATGTATTTATAGCCAGCGTGTGTGTGTGTGTGTGTGTGTGTGTGTGTGTGTGTGTGTGTGTGTGTGTGTGTAAGTGTGTGTGTGTGTGTAAGTGTGTGCTCACTAACTTGTTTTTATATTAGCATTTCAATATCCGCTTAATGAAATGTTTCTTATTTTCAGCATCAGTGGGCGCTGCTGCTGCTGCAGTGTGCATCTCTCTGTCCTCCTTTTCTCTGTGCTGTGCATCCACTTCTCTCTCTCTCTCATGCACGCACACCCTCTCTCGCTCTCTCTTCCTGCCCGTCTTTCTCCTCCCTCTGTTTTCCTCTTTATATTCTCTTTAATTCCTTCATCCCTCCCCCCTTTTTTTCAACTTGATCTCCCTCCCTCCCTCCCTAACACACTCTCTCTTTTGCTCTCGCTCTGAGTCGTGCACATGCAGACAGAGGGAGAGGGGGGGATGAACGAGGTGCACACATGAGGATCTCCTGAACTGCCGGGGCAAGGCAGGGCTGGTGAAGAGAGAAGAAGAAGAAGAGGAGGAGGAGAACTAGAGGAATACTGCAGTGGCCAACCAGCTTCTTTTCCCTTCTGTATTTCTTTCTCTCTCTCTCTCTTTTCTCGCTGCTCCACTGCTTCCATCCCCTTCTCTCTCCCTGTGCCAATTATACCATGAACCTGCCTGCTGCTTGTTGCTAAGGGGAAGCCAGCCAGGGGGAGCCGAGTGGACCGGGCGATATTTTGTTGTTAAGGTAATAAAACGCTTCAGTATCAGCAACTGTCAGGTGTCACAGATGTTGCACTGCAGACGTTCGCCTGCCTCAAGTGAACAGGGCTTTGGGACTCGCTGTTTTTATGGCTCTGGCTGTAACTGGAGCACGGCTTGTTGCGTGGCTCTTTCTGCAAGCTCTCTGCCAGTTTTATTCCAGTTTGTTTCAGTTGACCGGGCATCTGTGGACTCACAGGGGGTCTGCCTCTGTGAATATGTGTGTGTGTGTGTGTGTGTGTGTGTGTGTGTGTGTGTGTGTGTGTGTGTGTGTGTGTGTGTGTGTGTGTGTGTGCAATGTCCTTTTGTGTTTCCTCATGAATTGGATTTTGCTGCGTGCTTAGATTTGTGGATATGCATGGGTAGAAACACACGCACACACACATACACACATGTGGTGTACATGAGGGCATATGTGGCCCACTTGGGTTTCTTTCAGCAGCTCTCAGTATGCCTGTTTCATCTGTTTCTCTTGGACAGGCGTCTGTGGGTTTGCATGTTTGAGCAGCTTCATTAGAAGGAAGTTGCTCTCCAGAATTACAGCTTTGAACTACTGGTACACTATTGTTTTCTTCGAACAGGTGCTATGCAATCCATACCTCCTCTGTCTGTATACGACCCTTGAGGCAGGCGCAAAGATTAGCTGTCTAATGTGCTCAGACTCTAAAAAGAGCACAGACGTGTTAGCCAATGAGGAGTGCTGCACTCTGCACTTCTGGTGGCAATAACAAACAGTGAGGAAAGAGCGGATGATTACTTATTCACTCATGCGCATCACCATGCTCTACGGTGTAATAAATGAAAGCTACAGTGACGAAGCCACCTTGCACGGCTGCTGCCGTTCGAACCGGTAACACCGATGATTCCCCCCCCCCTGTCTCCGTCACGGCTATTGTCTTCAAAAGTTGAAGTAAGTTGTAACATTGCGAGTTGCAATTATATAATACAGCCACTCCAAATCCCCCATGCCAGCTGCAGGTTTAATGTATGAAGGTTTCATTTGAGCACGCTCACGTGTCCCTGTCATAAAATGCCATCTGTATCCACTATTCTTTGCCCCTCGGTAGCTTATCACAGCTCTGTTTAAACACGAATAACTGTCAACAACAATGAATTGCAGCTTTCTTCTCTCACACCAAAAATTAAGGATGTGTTAAACTATGTGATCTACTTCCTCACCAGTCTCATCTCCCAATTAAAGGACCAGCAAATGGTTAAAAAGACATTTTACATTTTACAGGTACCTCGAATGCAAAAGGAGCTGAGAGGGCTTGTGAAGCACCAGTCACCAGGTTATGAAAATCCTTACTTAAGCAGAATTAATTCCGTGTGTGTGTGTGTGTGTGTGTGTGTGTGTGTGTGTGTGTGTGTGTGTGTGTGTGTGTGTGTGTCTGCTTAGAGAAAGTAAATAAATCCCTTAACAGCGGCTCTCAAAGCATGAAGCCTGGGGGAGGTTAATGTTGGGAGTGCAGGCAGATCAGAGGTAACCATTGTATGATTGCAGCTAATGGAGTCAACATTTACTTATGCTTAGCATAAAAACAACAACAAACACAGTGGCCAGCGCTAACCACGCTCAAAGCCACTATCGGTATCACCTCGGTGAAGGTTCATTCATTATGAACATCAGCTTTCTGTTAAGATGAGTCATCAACGTCGCAGCCGCACTCAGTGTGTGCTGAGGACACCGACATCTGTGCTTTATACATAATTAGTGCCTTCCTGATTCCTCCTTGCTGACACACTTTACTGCAGTGGCAGTTTTATATAAGATGAACTCAGATGAGGTTATCTAATAGTGTTAATTGCAAATATCTTGTGCATCTACCTGTCTGCATACGTCAGTGTTTTGTTATGCTATTGAGCCCACTACTCTTCCACATCAGCGCTTCTTCATTGGGCTACTTTGAGTATTTCCTTTGAGGTAATTATTAACTATTCCAGTTGTCCTTCCATTATTTCCAGCTATTTATTTCAACCTTTATCCACAAACTGTTGAGCATTCCCAGCTCAACTGTTACCACATCCTTAGCACTGACTTTATTTATGTAGTTACAGTCTTTATTTTTCAAATTAAACAGAGCTACACGCAACCTCTCGCACAGCCCCTGGCAACTGCAGAAACACCCGCTGAGGTTAAGGTATTGTGTGTTCACGATCTGGCTTTGTGGCTTATTTATTATTCATCCTACATCGGCCTACCTGGGCCCTTTTATCTGCCTCTGCTATGACAGGCGTCCTCTTTTCTTTCTTTTTTTTGCTTTTGAGACAGCAGCATGCGTTTTGACAGCTGAATGTCACTCCGATAAAGGCTGGAGAACTTTTGGTTCTCGGGGGAAATGCAGTTATCGTCTGATGTTTGTCGTTTTTCATTTTGTTTTCTTCGACCCTTCAGCGGATGCCGGATGCTGTCTTCTAATGGTGCGTTTGCTTTTCTTGACAGGATTTAGAGAAAATGGCAGAAGGGTCCAAAGACCAGGGAGGAACGGGCACCGCTGATCCCGAGGAGGACTCCCCCAATATGATCGTCTACAGAAAGGCAAGTCTGCGTGTGCTTTCTGTGAGATGGGAAAAAGACTTTGCTGAGAGGCAGTGACCCGTATATGGGCTCCTGACAGCTCACTGGTCTGTATGAATGTGTATCTACCTCACACACACTGGTTTCACTGTCAGGTGTCAGGAAGCCTCTTTCCACTGTCTTACAACAAGCTCCTGTCTCTTCGGGACCCACTTCCTACTACTGTATCCCAACACTGGCAAACCCGAGCCCAGCAAAGTTTTAATAAGTTTTCAATCCCTTCGGTGGATGGTTTTGGCAGCAAGAGGGCCTTCGGTGACATGTGTAATTACCACATCCCCATAGTGCCTTCACTTCCACTAGCTGCTGTTTGATTGGAAAGGTTCAGCAGTATTGGAGATTAATGGTGTCGAGTTTTTCGGCTGGGGAGAAGCGGCTGATTCTCCAGGGCTGGTTCTTTCTCCTCAACCCACGAATTACTTCTTTATTCCTTTGCGAGCACTATGACAGCCCACTCAACAAAAAAGAAAAAAAAAAGAATTATACAGCTTCTTTTGATCATTTGATCAGACTTTAACTACAGGATCGGTCTTGGTTATGGTAAAATATGAGCTACGAGCCTGCCTCTGTAAGCTGCCCCCAGTCTCGTGTTTCATCCTGCTTTTAATCACCGTCCCTTCATATGTCCAGGCAAACAGATTAGGGAAGAAATCCAGAAGAGCAGGTGCGAAATAGATGTTGACAGTAGCGGCATCGCTTGATAAAAATGTTTTCCTTTTAGGCATGTTGTTAACTATGTGCCACTGTGGAGCTTTAAGGCCTGGTGACAGCCTGAGGAAATCTTTGTAATAAACACTCGAGTGTGCCACTCACCTGGAAAAAAGTGTCAGGCTGAATCTTGATGAATCACTTCTCATAATGATGCCGTTGGCATTTTGTGCTATGATGGTGTCACATGCATTTGGCGAGATAAGAGTCGGTGGAAGTGCATTGCCAGCAACAACTCGGTCGTACTGTAAACACTCTGCCTGCTCGGATAGCAGCGGGGGCGTTTTACAATCTCCCATAATGATCGTCAAATCAGCGCTACCAAACCTAGATTTCATGCCATGTGTCATAACTGTGGCTCTTCTACACGGCAGCAGGTTATTTATGCAGCGTTGTTCATGTTCATCCATTCTGAGAGGCTCTCGAGTTGGTAGAGGAGAACATATAGCTGCGGTAACACCGGGTACTTCCACGGATTTCACTGTACAGCTTCGTTACGTAATGCTACACATGTCTGGAGGCGGCGTATTTAAGAGGCTTGTTGGGATGCTGCCTTAGGGAATATTCATCATTCCATGTTTTACTCACATGCAGTGACAACAGACAGATGATTCAGATGACAGGATTTTCCGCCTTTCCTGTTTTTGAAAAGGCGATTTTTGATTTGAAGCTTTTGAGAAAAAAGCCAAGCAGCCGGATAATCGAAGGTATCTTTGACAAAATCTTGGAAAGGATTAAATACTAAAAGCATTTGCTGCGGTCTAAACCTGGTGGAGTTTCTTGCATCGTTGCTTTACCTACGTGCCTGTCTAATTTAAGATGTCGAATAGGTCAAGCAGAATAGAGAGGTGCTGGGACTTTGAGGGCTCAGCGCGCATGGCCTCTGGACTCAGTGGGTGGGCAGCCTGGCTCAGTGTGAAGGTGCTGCATGCAGAGAGGCAGATGGCCACCAATATGTTGCGCCGCCTGGGAAAACACTGGCAGCCTCATCCTCAAGGCTCAAACCCACAGCTGGGAGACATCAGGATGTTTCTGCAAGGAGGACTGTGCAGACTCGATCAAAGGATAAAAATATCGCAAAGAGAAAGTGCAAAATGCATGGATGCTTTAAAACGCCTTCCCTTCTGCTGCCACATCTACTGCAAAAAGTGTTAAGTTATCGGTGTGGGCAGTTAGACAAAGGTGAAAGTGATGTATTTAGCCATTAGAGAGGCTGAGTGCTCGCAGAGAAGAAGAGGAGGTTGTCTCTGTCCGTGCGGCGTAGGTGCTGCAGTACTATCTTACTCTGTCTCTGTCCTCCTATGAAAAGAAGGGGAAGTGAAGCAAAACAATCCAATAACTGCAGAATGTCTTATTACCTCGGGAGCTCGCAGGAAAGGGGAAAAAAGACGTACACACCCTTGGAGACAGCTTGATGCACGCTACCTGTTCATTGTTGTGTTTTCCTCTGCCACGCTCATATGGTGGAGATGAACAGGACTGGCACTGAGGGGGGGCACAAAAACGAAACTCCAAGCGCCACGAGAAACACTACAGTGCAGGGAAATGCAATTACTCTGAGGAGAGAGGCCACACACTGCTCGCAAACTATTAATAGCCAACATCTCTCGTCCCTGAGCGTGTCGTTCGCTTCTTCTCCTCCACGCTTCGGCCCGAGACTCTTCCGAATTGTGACGCCTGCCTGGCTTTTGACACACGCAGCTAATTAGACGAATTAAAGTACCCCTGTCCTGCCCAGGGAGAGTCAAGGATTTGACTGCTTCCCACCTCCCTCTTCGCTTAAGTCAGGCTATGAAATGTTAGATTGGCAGTCTACATGTACCCAAAGGCGAGTTTTACAGCTTTTTGTGTGTGTTACAGCCCACGAGACTTATATCTAGATGGAATTAAGGGTGGCTTAGTGGGGAAATATTAGTAATGAACCATCATACCAGGAAGTTTAAAGACACTACTTGGTGTCAGTGGACTTTTGGGATGTGCGTGTAAGCTTTAACAGTCTGTTAAGAGACAGTGCAGTCTGGTTCCCAATTACAGTGGTGAAGACACTCCAAAAGTTTTCATCATTAGTGCGAGAAAAGCCTCACATAAGATAAAGTACAGAAAATCTACACTGTCAAGGACAGTGAGGGGTGGGTTAGTGAATGGATGAACTGTCTGTCAGATATTTTTGGTCACCTGAAGCGCTGCCTCATGGTGATTGTAGCCACAGTGGTCTCCTTTCTCTTCAGTGGTCTAGTACTGATCTGTGTCCGATCAGTTATTTAATCACTGCATCTACAGAGGTGGATGAACCTCAGATACTTGTCTACACTGGTGGCAGTACTTTTATTGTGCTGATGTGTTTCTTTCAATCAGCCGGTGCGCTATAATCTCCAAAGCAGCTGTTAATTTTCCTCCATATGGTAAATGGTCTGTATTTACATAGCACTTTACTAGTCCCTAAGGACCCCAAAGCGCTTTACACATCCAGTCATCCACACATTCACACACACATTCACACACTGGTGATGGCAGCTACATTGTAGCCACAGCCACCCTGGGGCGCACTGACAGAGGCGAGGCTGCCGGACACTGGCGCCACCGGGCCCTCTGACCACCACCAGCAGGCAACGGGTGAAGTGTCTCGCCCAAGGACACAACGACCGAGACTGTCCAAGCCAGGGCTCGAACCGGCAATCTTCTGATTACAAGGCGAACTCCCAACTCTTGAGCCACGATCGCCCCAAATAGATCACTGGGTGCTTTGTTTTTAATTTTGAACATCTGAGGTCATAAGTTGTTTATATGTACTACTTGTGTTTATTATCAAATACCAGAAATGTTTTCAAAAATATTAGCATGCTATAATACGAAACTACAGTGAAAGTGCCACTTAGCCCGGCCTCGCAGAGCTGCAAGCATTGCCGTAGACTGTCGACTTTCTTTTAGTTTCCACTGTCCCTATTTCTTTATTTCAGCCTTTATTTTGCTTCTTGATGATTAATAATTAAAGTCCATTTCAAGCATTCCATCTTGGAAAAAAAATCGGGTCCTCTGAGACATCATATCCCCTCTCTCACCGTTCATTTATTCATACCGAGCACATTTTTTTGTGATGGCTCTGTATTTTTGTTCCTGTGTGTGCTTCTAAACGTGAGGAGAGTCGGACCGCTGGGGGAAAAGAAGAGAGGCTGGAAAACGATATATGTATAAGCATGAAGTAGAGCTGGGCGATATATTGAGGTTTTTTTTAAAAAAAAAAAAATCGATATATTTTTATACGAGATATAAGATGTGACAATATCCTTTATATCGATATAGTCTATGTTACGTTATAATTATAGTTGTGGAGCCGCAGGTTTGCCTCTCTTTCGTCTCTACGCAACGTTACTCTGCCTCGCCCCTCCTTCACTGAACACAGCTCCCCCTCCTCCCCCATCGCTTCACCTGCAGGAAGCGACATGATGGACACGGCAAATCTCCGTTAACGAGTTATTGCGCATCGCCCCGTGCGTGGGGCTGGACGCCGTCAACGTGTTAACGAGCTAACCACGCTAACGCCATGCAGCCCAGAGGGGCTGCACGGCCTAAAATCCTTGCATTCTCTCAATAGTTGACAGCGCGCCTTATGTATGAATTCTGGTTGTGCTTGATGGCCGCGAATCGATCTTAGGTGGAACACGGCGCTCAGCAATCTGTCAATAAATGTTTGAGTACGACTTTGCTAAGCTACGGAGCTGCACCGCTTGATGGATTGTCGGAGCATTACGGCTACCGAGGAGCCTCGTGGAGTGATACGTACTGTGCTTCAACGTAATATTACCGTATTGTGTGTGTATAAGGACCATAAATGGCACCTGTAAGAGACGTGGTTACGAAGCGGATTTCAAACTCCAGGCTGTCAGTCACACAGTACAAGTTGGGAACAGAGCAGCTGTGAAATCTGTCTTTGTTATTGTGCTCAGCGTCTGTTAGTTTACATTCTGACTGCACAATTGTGAGCTCTTTGTTATGCACAAAAACAACAGTTTTCTTTTATTTATGGAGCATTATTATTTAATAAATGCTCCTAATTTATTTTTGAGTAGTTTTTTTCATGTACATCTATGCTGTATGTTAATAAAAGTGCCTGTGTGACATCTGGGACACAGCTTTGACTATGAACTCTCTTTTTGTTCTTACTGTATGGCTTTAAAAAATATATATATCGAGATATATATCGTATATCGCCATCCAGTTAAAAAATATCGAGATATGAATTTTGGGTCCCAGCCCTAGCATGAAGGGTTAGAAACTTGCGTATCTGGATCGTTTGGACACATCTTCACATTTGCTTGCACGTGTGCAGCATTACGATACGTCATGATGGGAGCAGTGACAGAGTAATGTCCGGTTTAAGACCTTTTAGAAACAGGACAGGGGGTCTGCTCCACTCCTACATCATCAGTGTAAAATTACACTAATCACACGACTGGTTGGACATTAACTTTCCCTCAACTGGCAGAAGATGAAATTACTGTAAATGGCAACTTCCTGAACTACTGATTCCCGAGCTCTAGCAGGGAATTACTGCAGCTTGGATCTGAAGGGGCACGAGGACACTCTAGTTGCACTGGTCAGAAGGTAGCTGCCCGTGCGTCACACTCTCTTGGCACTCTTAAGTGCCCCTGGGGGCCCGTGAACGGTATATCTCTCCTCTTTTAAAGCTAACCTCCATCCGAAGTGTCTAGAGCCACTATTTACTGTTCCAGTATGCACTCAAGATAGAAAGGCCCAGCCAAACACTCTGGATATCAACTACCATTTTTAACACTGTCTCCCCTTGCAGCATGGGAGTCTTTATCTGAGGCGCTGGCATGGGCTGAACTGTCAGGGTCACGCTGAAGCCCGTGTGCCTGTATGCTAAGTGTCAGTGTGGGTTGCTTTCCTAGTTGGGTCAATAACATAAAACAACAGTAACAGCACAAAGCTTTATCTCTTATATAACCAGCTCCGGTGTGTTTAATACGTAAGCCAGTCTCTTCTTTCCAGTAAAGCAGATGGAGCAACACATGAAAATCCACCGAAATCAAATCATAACTGGATAATAATTTGGCGTTTTTGGCAGTCTGCCCCTCGTGTTGACAGGATTATTCACCTCTTCCATAGAAAAATCGCTGTGACTAAAATAAAAGGCTTTTCTCCAGTGAGGATAGTCCTCCCTGCGCCAGTGCCTCTCCTGCTCTGCCCGTCTGTTTGAACATCGCTAACAAGGTGCTCTTAAAGAAGCGCATTTAATAAATGCGGCCGGCGTTGAGGTTTTTTTTTTATTGGGCTCGCAGCATAAAGCTGTGTATACAGAGTGACGTTAATAGTGAGTTTGATGGGGTGGATCGGCTGGCGCTACTCACAGCTCTCTAGCAGAGCGGATGACATGGAAATACTGGAAATATGAATAAAATTACAGCAATTGACTCAGAGAGGATTTCCACAATAGATAAAATTCCCATTAAGTGGGGGTTGATGGTTAATGGCATCAGTGAGGACACTGTTGTCCAGTTAAACCGCTTTTAATGACACTGATATATAAACTTAGCATAAAAAATAAGGAAATTTGCTTCCTTTATGGCGATAAAGCTTATATTATATAATTGGAAAGTCTGTCTATGTCCCCTTAAATAGTGCCCCATTTGTAAGAAATAATCGACCAAGCACAAATTTCCTTACGTTTTCTGCTAACTTTAGAATCAACTGATGTATAATCACAGCTGTAAATCCTAGTGGGTTACTGAAACCAGCTGTGACATTTGTAAGCTGCGTGAAAAGTTGCTGGTTCTCCACTTGATAATCAAGCTGTAGCCCCACGGTAGCGCTGACACGCTTAATTAGGAAAATGTAAAGAGAGAGCAGGCTATTACTGCACAACATGGTTTTGTCACATTTTTCAAAACAAATGCATTCATTGCGGCAAAAATAATAATTTCTTACACATCTGTATTAATATTATCTTAAGTGTGCAAAGCGCTTGTCAGGAGGACAAGCGATTAAAAGGGATGTCGCAGATGAGAGACACATTAAACACAGACTCAAAGACGATTACTTCTAAAGTCATGGTAAGAGCCCTCTATTTAGGGATGTCCTCCTGAGAAACATCACACCTCATGAGGGTGGGCTGAGAAGCAGCCACGGGGATCTGTAGCCGGATTCTTGCTGACACAAAAGTAAAAAGTCAGCTGTGGATTGATGTGGTCAGACTGAGCCATGCTCGATTTGAGATGATGTTGCCAAGAGGTGAAGCGGAGACAACAAAAGAAGCAGAGAGACATGAAGGATCCTGACAGGTGACATCTGCCCTGTGAATTTGTTTTTTCTTACTTCCTTTTGAAAGATCAAAATGCATTTGTAGCAGTAACTTATTGAATTTTGCTTTTATGTGCTCTTATTTTTACAACTGCTGTCATTAAGCCAGTGATAGATTCACTTTGTTAATTTGTTGAGCAAAGGTCATTCAAATGTCTCACCAAACAAACAACTCACAGGCTATTTTATTAGGTACATGTTGCTGGTGCTTAATTCTTCATGACTGAGATTCAACAAGGTGCTGGAAACACTCCTCAGAGATACACAGCTGCAGCAGGTTTGCTGCTCTCATGATGTGAATCTCCTGCTCCAGACTCAGGTTGGCATTTAAATAATAGCCAATGCGTGTCGAGAAATTATCCTCTACATTATTACACCAGCACCAGCAGCCTAAATGTTGTTTATCCCAAATTCTGACCCTGCCATCGGACTGTCAGAGCAGAAATGGAGACACATCAGACGAGGCAACATTTTTCCAGTCTCCTGTGTTACTTGTAGCCCCAGTTTCCTGTTCTTAGCTGACAGGAGTGGCAAGTGTAACAGGTCTTATGCTGTTTCTGTTTTCAGAGATGCTCTTCTGCACACTTTGGTCACAACGAGTGCTTTATTTAAGTTACTGTTGCCTTTCTATGTTGCATCTGTTTGGGAAAATCAAAGTGGATCAGCAGTTCCTGAAATACTTGTGTCATGTGATTGGTTGGACAGTTATACCTGTATTAAGAGGTCAGTGAGTACATTTGTGCATGCAGCGTACAGAATGAGAATAATTAGCCATTGGTCACATTTGACTTAAATTAGCCAGCTGATTGGCTAATAAGGATGCACAAGCAGACCGCTCATTTGTCCGAAACGACCTTTAAAGCCACATTAAAAATCAATGTCCATAGTCCACTGTGGAGATTTTCCACATTTAAAGATGGAAAAAGGATCTGAACATTTCCTATGAACGAGACCCTGCGACTGTATTCTTCTACCGCTCCATTCTTCCTTTTTTACAACGTTATCTTCTGCATGTGTCAATTTCAGCTGTAACTGTCACCTGACTTTTTCTTTAAACCCAGTGAGATCTTCTCTAGAACTGCTCCATGCTCCATCTTGTCCCATTTTCACGTCTCATCAAAGTGGAATGAGGATTTTATCACTGCAGACAGTTTTTCTTTTCCACTGATGGTGTATTTAATCCTTGTGCCGGTGGATCGGCAAGTGATGAATATGTCCTCAATATGCTGAATCAAGCTGATGAAGTACGGCTCCCTGATGGAAAAAAACGAAGCTCGCTGCATGTGCCATTTCACTGAATGCTTCATTAGACGCCTCTTTCTCTGCTCAGACTCTTAAAAGAAGCGTTCAAAGAATGAAAAACAACAAAAGAAGGCACATCTTTCAAATGGCCGTTAATTACTTCTGACAAAGACGAGCACAATGCGGCACCTTTCAGCCTGCTGCACAATTACAACTTTGACATATACCGATCGACAGCACTTTGAGCAACCATACAAATGTACTCCAATTGTGGCACCATCTGCACACCCATTTATATTGTTTACAGACACATCTGATGGGTCGATAGAGAGACGCGTTGCTCAGAATAAAAGCTCTGACTCAGATGAGCAAGAGACAGACGGCGAGTATCATCTGTGTTCTGCTGATTCGCAGGTAATGATGGAGTGTCAGTTGGTAGAGTGGTGTGACTCTGTAATTGTCTCTGGGTAAAGGCTGAAGCAGGGATGAGTCACCCATGCCCCAAGTGTTAATTACCCTGGCTAGCTCGTCTGACTAAACATGGCTTGGAGGTCGGACCAGACCATTTAGTTCTGTTCCAGAGCAGGGACCTGCACCCCCCAAAACACATTCCCCTCTACTTGGGTTCACTTTAGACCACCCCGATTCAGTAACTTTGCCTCTTGGGATGCCTGTGTTGAGCTGTGCACTGTCACGACACTTCCCCATCACTTAAAAATTAATTGGCCAAACGACTGAGATGTCCTTGCACATCTGTCCGTTGCAGTTGCCGCCAGAGTCATAAAGGTCTAAATAACCCATTTGTCAAAAGCGACTCTGTTGTCCCGCGGTACGTGGGGGGATTTCAAACTGAATCTGTGACATTAGGAAGGCTGTACAAGTTTCCATTATGTTAGATAATCACTGGCACATTTCTCCTTGTTTCCTTTTTTCAGCTCGAAAATAATAGAAATGTCCTTGCGGGAGACCTTGCTGTGTGCTGACTCCTATTTCCACTCCAATTGTTCTGTCAATAACTTATACAGCAGAGGCCCCCGGTGCTTAAAACAAAGCTGTGATTACTTTTATCAAACTAAGTGAGAGGAGGGAAAGTGAACCTGAATCTGAGGCTTGGGTGAAAGTTAAACCTGCTCTTAAACTTTGGTCTTTCAGGGTTTTTAAAAGTAGTTGTTTTGATCTGCTTCACGCCTTCCTTTACAACCAGTTACTTGGATGCAGTGTGAGCTTAATTCATTTAGACACGCCGGCATCCTGCCTTTAATTTGACACCGCAGCATTTGCTTTAGTTGCAGATTGGTCTTTATTAGCAGAAAAGAGAGGAAGGGAGTGCCGAAGCTTTTAAGCTCGTCGTAATCATCAGAATCGATCAGGCTCGGGGCAAGAGGGACAAAGGCGGTGATGATGGTGGAGTAGGATGGTATCACCAGAGGAATCCAACGTGGTTACTCCCACATTTCGGAAGTGCAGCTGGTGGAAGGCAGAAAACGTGTATTGATAAATGTGTGGATTTGTTTTCCACAAAAAGAGCTGTCGGCCGCTGTTGGTTTTGCTGTGACGTTAATGTTCTCCCAAAAGAATCAGTCACACAATGCTGTAAGAATTACTCTCAGGGCAGCTAAGAACATAGCAATGTACTTTAAATCATGCAGTCTGGCTTCATCGCAGTGGCTGGATGTTCAGAGGCTTTTTCCTAATCATAAAAATGTCATTGCCGTCTACTCACAGCACTGCCTCCAGACCTCAAGGACCGGTGACCTGCAAGGTTTTAGGTCTCACCCTGGGTCACCGCACCTGAATCAAATCACTAGTTCATTCCCAGGCCTCTGGAGAACTTCAAGACTTGTTGAGGGGGTAATTCAGCCATTTAAATCAGCTGTGCTGGATCAAGGACACATCTGCAGAACACCGGCCCTTGAGGCCTGGAGTTCCCCCACCCCTGCCTTATGCGGTTCAGGTGACGTGTTTGTCATTTCTAACAGCTACAGTGGAGGAATCACAGTGACTTGAAAATAATGAAGAGTCTACTAATCCATGCTTACTTCACACAATGACAAGCCAGGCGCGAACATAAGAAAAACAGATATAGTTTTGAAAAATAGTCGCAATCTGTTGTAGATCAGCTTTATTCAGCTCCTTCCATCTGTTTTCGCGTGCATAGTTGACAGCAAACCTATGAATGCCTTGTCTAACAGTGTGCATTGTTATCACCAACTGCATAATTTATCTCCTCTAAGATATGCAGAAGAGTTCTTGGCGAGAGTTTGCGGAGGCACAGGAACGCAGCCAGAGAGAGGCTTCATTCAAAAGATTTGTTTTCCTTTTGGACATAGCTGAGCCTATAACACGATATAGCAGAAAGATAAAATAAGCTTAAGCTTTTTTTTTTTTTGTGCATGGTGGCACAGAGAGAACAGCTGTATGCAGACGAGGCCATGTTCACATGCAACATGAATCACTTGTACTTTGATTAGTGGACATAAGTGGACTAATACAAGCTGGAAGAGGTAAAACAGCGTTTCCTTTTTCTTCTATATAGTCTTTAATCTGTTTTATATGTATATAAGTTTGAGGCAATAAATAAATAAATAAATATAACAAGAGAAAGCCTGAAAGAATAGTGTCCAAAAAAGAAAAGGCGCACCTCTCCAAGGTGTTTCCATGGAAATGACGATGGTTAAAGTTTAAACAAAGTTTAAACATCAACATAAAATAATTCATCGCCGATTACAGCATGAAGTTACTTTTAGCTGCTCCCTTATTCACATGAGGTTACCACAACAGGTGACTCCGCATGTTTGCAGATTTTTATGCTGGGTGCTCTTCCCCGACGCAACCCCCGAAGGGATTTGTGCGTCCTCTCAGGATCATACCGGGGATCTTACGCTTGTAAGGTGAACGTGGAAGCCATTGCACTACAGAGCTGCTAATACCCTAAGGCCTGGTCAAAGAAGAACCTTCATGATTTAACACTGTCTAGGAAATAGTAAGACAATTCTGATGTCCTCCAAAGCAAGTGTGGCAGAGCAATCCCTCCACAATCCTTCTCAGCATTACAGCCTGCTGTCACAAGCAGATAGCGTGCAGTGGGGGGAAAAAACACTCAAACGGACACCACTCTTCATTCTGAAATATGTTGAGAGGATTTTAGATCACAAAGCATGCCTAGTCTCTTCTTAAGAAGCCTATTCAATAATTCAAGGGGGCTGTGATGGTAAGGTTGCAAGTTCTAGCTTTGCAGGCGTAATAGATGGTTCATTTTTGGCTCGCCTGGGGTGAAACAATAAAAGATTTATGAGAAAATTTGGTTGCTTCCTATTAATGCTTTGGTTAGCAGTAAAGGTGGTCTGTTGACGTTATAGACAATCGATGAGCAGTAAGTAAAGATTTGATGCTATAAAAGACTGGAGCTTCTGTGTTTTACTATCTATTGATTTCATTATTCAGTCAATTAGCCAACATAGCTCTGTGACATATCCTTTTTTGCCTGCAATGCAGTTGTGCGAGCTTCCTCAGGACTCATGTAGTTTCATTAAAAGTCATTAGTGGATGACAATTGGACGAGTGGTGTGTAAGAGCGAGGATGACAGGGTGACAAAGGCCAGAACTGTGAACATCTCTGTGGCAGCTCCTTATCAGGAAGAGGAGGCATGCCCTCAGGGACTGAGTGCAGCAAAGAACATTACGAGTGTACGCCGCCGCTTGATGCCCCACGGCACTGCGAGATGAGATTTTATCACCACATGTACGCCCAGCTGCCTGGATTTCATCACCTGTAGCTGCAAGTTGGAGGTAACAAGGCTTTATTGCCAGCGAGAGTCGAGTTGTTTTCATAGCTCTTCGGCAAACTTGAAATACTCCTCTAAGAAAAATGGCCTAATGTTGCATGATATTACAAATAAAACTGCTGGTGAATGTGCTGTCTGATAGCAGGATGGACTTGTGTGAGTGTCTCAGCATCTGTGTGGGTTCTAAAGTTCATTTCCGCCTCCACTGTGTTCCACAACACCTTCTCTTTCCTTTATGGTCCTTTTTCAATTTGTCCCTCTGTTGTCACTGTGACATCCTTTACCTCTAAAAACCCATCAGGATCCTTGTGCATGAAGAGAGGCAAAAAATGTGTGGATGACAGAAGCCAATGAGGAAAATGGAAGGGCATGCAGGGGAGGGCGCTTAATAAAACAAAGTGCTGTTGTAAAGAGCATCTCCTATACATCTTTAGAGGTCAAGGGCCTCTCTTTCAGGAGAATTTCTTGTAAACATAGGAATTCAAAAGGAACAGAGACGAAAAACAGCATCGTTATGAGCCGAGGTATAAAACGTGTGGAGGACTGAGCCATACTCTGTGTCCCTGGAGGGAAAGAATGTGGAGCAGTCGAGCAGATGGCATTATAGAATTATGACATGAAACGAGAAAGGGAGGAAAAAAATCCTTTGGATCAAAACTTGGCTAAGCTGATTAAGATGTGATACATCATTTGGCTGTGAAGTGTTGCTATATGCCAAATGCACATGCATGCATCACTGATTCAACAGTTTTCTGGTGATAGGCTAATACAGAATATGTACGGACGATGTAGGCGTGAGTGCGTTTGTGAATTGGATAGATGCGCATGTGGATGAGATGGGTTTGGATCGAGTTCAGAGAGTCGACTTTTATTATTATACTGTTACTAAAGAACACTATGTAATCTCAACTAAAGCCCCAGGGAGCTGGCTCCATGTCTTTTCTGTTGCAGGTCGATCAAATATCAAATTATCACTTTGAAAAAGGAACATGGAACAAGTCAGTGTTACTTCCAATTTCTAAAGAAGGAATCCAGAGTAAATATTACAAGTAAGGAGGAGGTTCATTGGGGAAATCACAGACTCCCTAATGAATTTGTAAGTTTGCTTATCTGTAAGTTTAATGGCAGTTTCATTTTACTGGAGAGAGACAGAATATCAACCAACATTATATTTTTAAAAACCACACACACCACTTAAAAGTTACAAATTAGTTTGCATGCGGTTGACTGAAATAAGATTTTGATCTCCCTGTATGCCCCAGTGGCTCATATAATCAATTATCAATCAATCAGTCAACCAACCAGTCAATCAATCAATCAATCAAACAACTAATCAAGCAAGCAAGCAACCAACCTCAGGTGTTCCTATTCTCAGCTTTTGGATATACATAACACACCTGTCCACCAAATCAGTTTCTTCCATTCCAGCCTCTCCACCACTGCGAGCAGGACCATGGATTAAATTCTTGCAGGCCCCCTGTTCAAGAAGGCACATGTACAGGCCCATCATAGGTTTGCCACTGAACATCTAAATGAGTCAAAGAAGGCTTGGGAGAAGTGCTGTTGTCAGATGACACCAGAGATGAAAAATCAAGCTCTTTGGCATCAAGTTGATCCGCCATGTTTGCAGGAAGAGAGGGTTTTCTGTCATTTAGCGGCTTTTGATTTCTTCGTGCACTCGCTGCCGTAACGTAACTAACCCCCCCCCCCCCCCCCCCCCCCCCCCCCCACGGCCTCTGGTTTCCCCCTGAGAAAGCTTTGCATTGCAAAGTCTCCTGCGTCTCCCACATCAAGAGCAGACCTGTGTGTCCACTGAGGGACAAGGCCAACCTGGGCATGCCTCATCCTTTTCCTATTAACCCAATTCCCACCAGGACTTAAGGAATGGGACTGAGGCCTCAAAGAGTGGCATGTCAGGGGGCAGTGACAACATGAATATAGAGAGATGGTACCACCTCAAACCAATTACATGCGGACATTATTACACAGTTGCAGTGCCCCAGATCTGAAGATGAACTGAGGCTATTGATCAAGAAGATGAGAGCGATTCAAAGAGAGCTCGAATTCAGCACCACCTCTGTCTCACACACACACCAGACCTGAGCCCCTCCACTCCCAGGTGCTTTAATCGCTGCGCACCCTTAGAATAGCGCAACATTTCATACCCTTTTCATCTCCACTTTTACAGTGAACACTCTGTGACATGGAGGCAAGCCTTAGACTCCGGTGACTGAGACGTTACGGCAGCGAGTGCACGAAGAAATCAAAAGCCGCTAAATGACAGAAAACCCTCTCTTCACAGATCTTTGAAACTAGCAGTCAGGGAGACAGTCGCAGATGCTTTCTGTGTGGTGCAGACTGTTAGCTTTCTCTGCATTTGTTTGCATCATACCACCGCCCTCTCCGTCTCTCATTTTCATTTCTCACATGCCACAGTCCTGTATTGCTTTTCTGTCTCAATTAGAGACTAGAGACCAGAGATATTCTCCTCTACTGCTCCCACATTGACATACACCGAGTCCCTCGTTTAAAATGCAGGTGCCGTTAGAGGTGTTTGCATTCAAAGTTGCACCCCTGCATTTAAATTGCCATGAGCAAGTGATCTCTGAGGTAAATCTCGCAAAGGAATGAACTGCAGGTAATACACAGTTCACTCCCAGTCGGGAAAATTACCTTTGCCCCACTGGTCCTGTGGCTGTTGCTCATTTCTGACATGTCTGATCTCATACACAGCAGAGTATGAGCAAGCCTGTGAAAGCAGCTAGTCCAATTCGAGGCTGCTGTTGTCCTTCATTTGAGGCAGTTTTTGTTTTAAAAGTAGCCCCTGTATCTGTGCAGTGCACTTTGTTTTTAGAGTGGACAATCTGTTCAGAGCAGCAGCAGACTCCTTTTCCCCCCCCCACTGCACTCGAGCCCTTAGCAACCCATGGAGTATCTAACAACAGACATTTACAAGAGGGGAGATGATCTTTTTCTGTCCTCCTTGAGTCTCATCAACAGAAAGGTGACCTGATGAGTCACTATGGTTTGTGGGCAGGCTTACGCTCGCCTGACTATAGGCTGTCTTAGCCAAGCCGTCTTTGCATTTGCAGTTTGCTCACAGCCCCAAAGCTTTGATTTGTAAGCATCTCATTTGACGCTGGAGAACAAAAAAGTAGCTTATTAATTCCTATTAAAAAAAGAAAGAAAACCCAAAAATGTAAAAGAATGATTTGAAAACAAGATTATCCCTCTTGTGCAAAGAAGTGGATCTGTAATTGTAATTTAGTCAGGCTGGCACGCTGCCCAGCATTTGAGCTTAACTTGGCAAACTTTTAATTGCTCTGCTCCTCTTGACACCAGTGTTGCCATAGAAACGTACGCCAGTTTCCATAAGGGATCCTCGACCGGCCCAAACAAGCAGCTAACATCCTCATCAACACTTTCTGTTCCAGCACATGGGTCTGACTGGTTTAAAGTGAAGCTAGGCATCACAGTTGCACACTTCTGGATCTCATCAGTTTCCCTGAAGAGCATCCGGCAGTATGGGCAGCCCAGTACTGGCTAATTGGACTTTCCATACAACCCTATACCTACGTAGTTCTCCTTGACAGGAGCTCAAGAAACTTTTAATGTTTGTTACGTTTTCATTTGCAAATGAATCCACCCAGCTGGAGCAAAAATTCCCCTGAAGGGGCAGGGTGTGTTTGCATGGAGAGAATGTAAATATATATATATTTTTTAAAATCACTAAAAACTAATTGATTAGTGACAGGTTCACAGATCGTTTCACTGATCCACGGACGTGCACACATAACGTTCAACAGGCTTTCATGAAATAATGTTACTAAGAGTGCAGATTTGAGTGAATAGGGTTCATTTTCTCCGTGTTTAGCAATTAACTTTAGTGCATTTATGATCCATTATCGCTAATGATTACAGGAATTACGTATGAAAGGCGCTGGCAAAAGTGAAAATGGCTTCACTAGGGTGTAAAAAGCTATTTTTTTTCAGCTGCAGGACCTGATGGGAAAACAGTTGTTTATTGCAGAAAAGAAATGGCTTTTTCTGCAGGGCATTCCCATGGAGATGGCAATTTAGAGAAGAAATGGATCGCTGAATATGTCTGTTTCGGGCCGCCGACGCCTCAGTGAATTGCAATACCAGACGTAGCAGGTGATTTGGTGTCTTTCCTGTCCACATGACTGCGCACGGCTATGTGCCAGTGTGTGAGGGAGTTCACTCAAATGTGATTCATTAACACATCTCTAAAACCATCCAAGTTTCCAGCCATCACAATTTCCTGGCAGGGCTTTTCCATGGGAAAGAGAAGGGGCGTCTTCTTTCTCCAGCAGGCTTTATTCTCACCTCGTTCCCCAGGGCACCGCACACCAGCTGGAACTCGCTTAATTATGCACCCAGTTTGGCGCAGAGGTCAAAGTGGCACTCTGAGGAGTATTATATGACAGTCTAAGTTATTTAGCAACATCCACCAAGTTGTGGATGAGAACACTGATTTTTATGAAGAATGTTGCAATTGTTTTGCAGTATATATGTGCTTACATACATGTTTAAATTGTGTTCTTTATTCATATGAGAGCAACTCAACTCTACTCAACCAGCCAATATTAGGTACATCTTGCTAGTACTGAGCTGGACCCATAGATGCCCTCATTGTTTTGGAATAGATTCAACAAGGTGCTGGAAACCTCTTCAGAGATTTTGGTCCATATTAGGTTGATAATATCAGAGAGTTATTGCAGATTTGTTGGCTAACTTCCTGTTCCACCACATCCCAAAAGTGCTCCACTGGATTTAGATCTGGTAGCTATGGAGGCTACTTGAGTACAGGGAAACCAGTTTGAGATAGTTTGAGGTTTCTGACATGGTAAAGTGTCCCGCTGGAAGCAGCCATCGGAAGATGGGTACACTCTCATTAGGAAAGAGCCCTAAGTGTGCCAAAAAATATCCCCTGTACCATTACACCGTCTCCAGTCTGAATCAATGATAAAAGGCAGGACGATTCACCATACCAGCTGAATGTCAGAGCAGAAATTGAGACTCATTAGACCAGGCAACGCTTTTCCAATCTACATTGTCACATTTTGGTTAGCCCATGGAAATTGTGGCACACACCAGGAGTACCTGGTGTGGTCTTCTAATGCTGTAGCTCATTTGCTTCAAGATTCAGTGTCCTGTGCATTCAGAGATGCTCTTCTTTGTTCATAGTAAGTGAATATTTGATTTACTGTTTCCATCCTTCAGCTCGAAGCAGTCTGGTCATTCTCCTTTAACCTCTGGTAACAAGGCCCTCACCAAATAATTTCTCTTTTTCACACCATTATCTGCAAACCCCTGAGATGGTTGCACAGCAAAATTGTCAGTTTCTGAAAATCTCAGAACAGCCAACATCACGCCATATCTATTTAAATAAACTGTTTCCCTCATTCTGATGCTCAGTTTAATCTTCAGCACAGGCTTAAATGGTTGGTTATCGTTAGCATTTATTAGCAGTTGAACTAATAAAGCTAACAACTACTAGTCGTAACTGGCAACTAACAGAACTTATTGTTATTATTTGATACTGCAGCTAATTCAGCTCCAGTATATAGGAAATAAAAGTTAAATATTAGAAAATAATTTTGTATTAAAACAATTATCTTACTTTAAATCTTATAAGTCCAAAATACTAAAAGTTAGTGGTAACAGAGATTATATATGTAAAATGAAATGGAAGGATGCAGGCCACATTAATATGCCAGTGGTGTCCTGCTAGCCTGCAAGTGTCTGGAAATGTAGGTACTGCAAAATACAGAGATTATAACAACACAGTTGGAATGAAAGCAGCATGAAGGTCACTGTTCTATGATTCAGAAAAGGGGTCAGTGCAGCCATCTGCTGAGAAGGAACAGAGTTCAAGTTTAAAGCAGTGCACAGGCACACAGCAGCAGAGCGCAATCCAGAACAATATGTCGAAAGAAAGTGTGAACGTAGTAACCGAACGGACACGACAAATGATTTGGAAGTAAAAAAACAACCAGTATGCTGTGGGGCAATGGCAAATTAGCAGCTTTGAGGGAAGCTCTGTTAGGATAAAAGAAAAACATAATGATGACACGATGGTGGCCATCTTTAGCCTTTTGATGTGCTAATCCTGGCTAGTCATGAAAAAGCTTTGTTTTCTGGAGGTTTGTGAAGAGACAGATGTGGTCTTGACTTTAGATCGGTGGGTGAAGAAAGGACGAAAAACAATAAGGTTTATCGGTTTATAATGTGTTTGTGCTAAGGTCAGATATTTTGTACTATTTCTGAGACATATTCATATTTTTTCAGACTGTTGAGGTCCTGGTAAAGTCAGCAGATTGCCTATAGATTATAGTAAAATAAGTAAAGAAATAAGGAGTGGATTTTTATTTAGTCACATTATAGGAGCATGAAGTTGGCAGTGAAATCCAGCTGCTTTCACTTACAATATCTTTTTTCATAATCTTCTGTAGTGAGAATGTAATGCCATCTCCAAACACAAATGAATGCTTGGATACTGAAAAGAAGACAAAAGCAGGGCTGCTTCAGGGAAAAACTTGAAAACCTGAAAACTTTTCAAAGCCTCATCACTGTTTCATTGTCACACACCCTAACACTGATGTCAGAATCATCTCCAGGCCAGACATTTTTCTTCTTTGCCCACCACCTAGACATCGGTCATTTTCCTCACTGCCCCCAAATCTCTTCCAACAATGACACAGTATGTGCCCGAGTCTCCTGATGACTGCTGAATCTTTAATGGCACTATTACTGCCGGATCCGTCTTTTCACAGCGGCGCTCTTATTTCTCAAGGCTGGGCCAGTTTTAAATAGCTTCATCTCTGGCCATTTTTGGAAAAAGAAAAAAAAAATGGGCCCAGATTTTCAATTAGTAGGAGAAATGAATGTTTCCACACTTAAAGCCCAGCAACATATTGCATTCACATGATGGTTATTTATGCCGCTGATGCTCCCATTTGCTTTTATGTCACTTCATTAAGCATGTTCTTTAAATAACGTGGAGTAAATGGGATTTTTAAATTTTTAATGTTTTTCTGATGTTCTTGTTGTGTTGGCTTTGCCATATTTCACCTCAAGCTCCATCGCACTTTCTCCCTTCATCCTTAACCTGCTACCGGTGCCAGACAAATTACTGGTCCTGCCTTAAGATAAGGTGGACAGGTGACAGCATTCATACACTGGCACAAAGGTGCACGCACACACGTGCTGCGAATGCAAACATACAATATGGTGGCAGGATACACAAGATAGTGTTCTCTTGATAATCATTTATAGAGCTCGGTGGCAAGGGACAAAGTGCTGTTATCGCTCGCGAGCAGCAATGTTAGGTGCTAAACAACCCTCCACACCACGCTGCAACGCCATTAGCCTGTGCATCAAGGAGATACAATGTGCACTTTCTGTAGCTGTGCCAAGAGCTTCTTGTCTGCTACTGGGAGGTAATGAGTTCTGTCTATGGAGAAATACTCAAACCAATGCCTGTAATCACAGGAAAAGAAAAGGAATTAATGTGTTGTTGTGCCTCAGTGGATTTGAGGAGTCCTTCAGAGTTGATTTCAAAGTTTTTCTTTCCTGCTCCTTTGAGCAGAAAGTTTCTCTTCAACATTGTGATGTTTCCCATTTCTAATCCCTGCGCCCTGATTGTGCTGTTTGGGCTCACGTGCAGGTAAAAGCAGGTTTAAACGTAGAGCAGATGCAGCTCCTCTAATCTCTCCCTGCTCCTTTGTGAGAGATTTATGAACAGAGATGAAGCAGTCAGTCTCCATTGTGGATGCTCAATAATTTATGCCGAGACACTCTCTTATACTTATGGTGAGAGATTGGTAATTGTCTTGCCACACAGTCATCATGCTTTCAATCATCTCTGTGCTCTGCATTATGTATGATATTAATTCATATACATCTGCATCTTATATTGTAGATTTATGGCGTATGTTTATGAACCATCCATTTAAAGCTTTGCCAGGGAGGATGGTTACCTTGTTTAAAGTGGTTGAGTAGGCAGGAAGTACCGTGGGAAAACTCTCTGCTTGTTTTCTTTCTCTTTACACTCCGGGGCACGTTTCTGAAGTTTTGGTGGTAATCTTAGTAAAGATATTCTGCTAAATTAAGAAAATGTCAAGAAATGGTTTTGATCTCACAAAAAGGTGAAATACAAAGTACACAGCCACCTTTATTCAGCTGATGATGGACAGCTGAGAAGATAAAATCTACTATCTGGTTATCCCATTAAAGATTTAATCACTTTGCAAATATAAATTGTGCAAAAGTCTCGTGGCACCCCTCATTTCTTTGTATTTTGCTAGAAAACTGCAAAAGGCTCAATAATGTTTTGATACATTTGCAAATAGAAAAGGAAATACAGCATATAAGATAAACACAAAGTTTGTATCGTTCTAAAGAGCTTCAGAGTCAATATTTGATGTGACCACCTTTATTTTTCTCACATCCTGAACTCTCTTAAAAAGCTTTTTTGTAGTTTCTTGAAATTTGTCTTCGGGAACAGTTCTCCAGGCTTCTTGAAGGACATTCAAAACTCTTCTTTGGATGTTTGCTGCCTTTTGTTCTGTTCTCTTGTCGATGTTGATCATACACTGCATCAGTGCTGTTTGCATCTGGACTGTTTCACCTCTCTCCCTGACCTCCTCCGTACATAATAATGACAAGTTGAACCAAACTTTTCAAATTTCAGTCTAATTCTTGTGTAATTTGGCGTAAAAGCCCTTTCTCCCCGTTTCTCTTCCTTAAGAAAGCCTTCTTGACAGGCACTCTTCCACTGAGACCGTTTCCGATAACGCTTCAGTGAACAGTAGATGGATTAACTTATGGGTCAGATGTATCTCTCAGGTCCTTTTTTAGGTATTTGCTGGATTTCTTTTTCTTATTTTTAAAGGGCATGACTTTCAGATAGTGTTCATCTGCTATAGATTGTTTTTTAGGGCTACCACATTTTCCTTTGTCCTCCACATGTCTAGTTTCACTGCATGCCATATTGAGATATGCCAAGTTATTGGAAATCACTTTAGTGCTGCAAAAACGCTCATTACGCCTGTCAAATTGTGTTATCTTTGGCATTTTGTTGGCATGTTTGACATACAATTCAAACCAACTCTTTGCAAAGTTGTCTGTCATGTGTAGACACAACACTAGTGTTTCCCTACAATTAGGTGCATTTTTATGATTAAATTATTTATAGCATGTTGACATTTGCTAGCACAAGAGACAAAATATAGCCTAATCTTATAAACTGCATTCATAATAATTTTGCTAAAATGTTATCATGCCTACGAGTTGGACACTCAGAATTCACCTCATCAGCTTTTTTCTTACAGTAGCTGTGTGCATGATTATGTCTGTGAGCATTTCAGTGTGTTTACTTACTAGACAGAAGCTAAGAGAGCCATAAAGAATTTAATAGCCATCTAAACAACCTACATTTGGCTGGTTGCTCATGAACCAGTTAAGTGTGCAAAATCAGCTTCTTTTGGACTCTAGTGAGACTCCACCAGGCACCACAGCACTCACTGCTCAATACATGACCCGACTGTTCCTATAAATTATGGACTCTGTGACTATAATTGACCTTTTTTTTAAATAAAAAAAGAACAGTTTAGTGTAAATTTCAGTTTCTTTAAGTGTGTGTTTGAGAATGGATGTTTGCTTGATTCTGTATATGTTCTCCCTGTGGAGCAGCAGCATGATGTGCTGTGTCGAGCAGTCGAGCGTTCCTAATTATAGGCGGCTGTTATGTGATGTGTTTGGGGGTATAGCTGCGTCGGAGGTGTGATGTTTATCTCTACCTCCAGGAATAGCTGTGACATCCTTTTTCAACTGATCAAAACCTCTGAATAATGCTGCTGTTGCTGCTGTAAGTTTTATCACAGTGTGCTTATATTGCCATTCAAATATCGTGCCTGCATATGTTTCAATAAATACTTGAATTCTACCAAACCTCTGGTCCAGGTTTGCCCTGTTTTGCAAGACTGAGCTTTATAGAGTGGAACATGTCACAGGGTGCCAGTTTATGTCAATGTAAGAACTACACATCTACACATGTGATGATTCATGATCGTGGACTTGGATTAGACTGACCTCAGGTCATTTTCCAGCATCAGTCCTTCCAACAGGTATTAGATGGCATTTGTGTTTGGCTGGTTGTCAAATAATAATAATGATAATAACAATAATAATGTGTTTACTACTACTACTTGTTATGTTGCCCTCAAGTTGCAAAGTGAAGCTTTAACTTATTCATGCTGCCACTTTTAGACTGGTTTTGATTACTGTCCCTTCTAGTACTATAATTATAGTAGTGCTGGAGGCACGCCTCCTTTCTTTACTCTTTGCTTCCAAGAAGCCAGACTCAAAATTTCACTAATTTGGCTGAGGTATGACAACGCCTGGACTGAATATCAGCGGCAAATTTAAATGCTTGGTTCAAATGGTTGTCGCTATGTGCAGAGTACGACACTGAGTATCTACAGCCATCTGTAAAACAGACAGGAAGCTCTGTCATGGTTTGGGACTGCATTCAGCCCGTGATGTTGTAGATCTTGTCAAAATTGATAGAATTATGAATGCAGAAAAATACCATCAGACTTGCATGCTACTCCACCATGCAGTACCATCTGGTGTCCAATTGGCAATGGCTTCATTTTGCAGTATGACAATGAGCCCAAACACACTGCCAATGCAGTAAAAGCATACCTTGATACAAAAACACACAGTGGAACACTATTGGTCACAGACTGTCCTCCCAAGACCTACATTATTGAAGCAGTGTGAGATCATGTTGGTAGAACAAAAGAAGGGAATAGAACAAAAGGCAGCCAACATATTTTCTTTCAAACTGTGTTACTCTATTTTTTGTGTTAATGCTGGCTGTTGTAGAAAATCTATTTCATTGAAATCCTCCATCTGGCCTCCCCACAGATTGAAGACATTGTTACACGAATCCAAGATGAGAAAGCAGGAGGTGTAGCCATACGGACTGTCAAAAGCTTCCTCTCCAAGATCCCAAGTGTGGTATCAGGTTAGTATTTGTGTGCAAAGGTGTGTGTGTGTGTGTGTGTGTGTGTGTGTGTGTGTGTGTGTGTGTGTGTGTGTGTGTGTGTGTGTGTGTGTGTGTATCCACATAGACACCCAACTAATGGAGCAAGTGGAGAAATATTATGGTTTTGCTACACTGCATTTTTTTGGTGATTGATTATAGGGAAAAGCTAAACCCTTGATGCTTACAGGTTAGTGCTGGCTCTGCTACACTGTGTGTGTGTGTGTGTGTGTGTGTGTGTGTGTGTGTGTGTGTGTGTGTGTGTGTGTGTGTGTGTGTGTGTGTGTGTGTGTGTGTGTGCACGCACCTGTTTAGACATCTTTGTGGGGACCAACAGTCACTTATGAGGACAAAGGTGCCTGTCCTCATGAGTTTAAAGGCATTTTTGAGACTCAAAATGTGGTTTTAGTGTCAGGGTTATAATTAGGTTATGGTTAGGTTTAGGATAAGGGTCAGGGTTAGGCACTCATTTTTGATGGTTAGAGTTAGGGTAAGCGGCTAGGGAAAGCATCATGTCAATTAGATGTCCTCACTAAGATATTAAAACGAGAATGTGTGTGTGTATGTGTGTGATCCCCATTGCTAATCAGCACAAACTTGTCCCAAGTGATTTATTCTATGATCAAACATAACTATCCATCCCAACTCAGACGACAATGTCCACCACCACAAGGCACAATGGTTTGGTGTGTGAGTCACTTTGTCAGATACCAGATGGGACACCATATTGGGGAGTTGGGAGATTTTTGGATCAACCTTTTAGTCAGTACTCTATCACCACCATTAGTGTGACACAACATGAGGGAAGAATACCGTACCATCCTTTCTGAAGAAAGAGGCTCGTAGAGTCGATCCTAAGGTACGATAAAGCTGTTATTGGTGGCACATGGTGGACCAGCATCTTATTAAGACACTTTATGTTGGCTTTTCCTCTAAATTGTCCCCCCATCTATACAAAATCATAAATCAGCAACTGGGGGGAAAAAAAACAAGTAAACGCTTGTTAGTGCAGTCTAACTGGAAGCTGTGTCTGCACACTTTGGCTGCTGTTGACTGATTTCAGATTGTTCAGCTCAAACACAATCAGTGACTAAAAACAGAACATAGGAAAAGGTGGGCTTAGGGATTAGGGTTGGGGCATTTCAAGCAAAAGCACTCCTCCCTATCCACTTGGAAAAATTCGACTAATCTTCCAAGATTGCCCCCAGATGACTTTGCACAGACTTGTATATTTGCCAACTTTACCTATGCTGGGCCTCATTTAGCGGACTTTGGCTTTGCTTTTTTAGAAGAGCATTAGATGCTACCATAGATTTAAGATATAAGAACAGTTGCATAAAATATTTGATATTTTTGTAATTGCAGTATTCACAAATGTCAAACATCCCTTGCAGGAACACAATGCAGACTCGCGCCCTCTCCTCTTGCGTTTTGCACATGAAGGCAGGTGTCAGAGTGAGTTTCTGTGGTCAGGGTGGAAGCAAAGTGTGCCTGCCACTCTGAAATGTCACCTTTTTGGTTAAGTAAGATAATACAGGTTAAATGGATCTGTTTTTTTCAGCGGCTGTTTATCTGTGTGTGAGGCAGTCAGTGAAGAAAGCACGACCTTTTGGGCTCATTTAAATTGCAGCTACTACTGTTAGAGGCAGATGATGTCTTTGCCAATAAGACCTTGGCCATTGAGGAAACTGCCCGTGGTGCCGTGCTGCCCTTGTAACTATCACAGAAAAGCTCCTCTCTTCTTTCTCTCTGTCTCCACAAACTGTACTCATTTACGTTTGTACTCCTGTGTGCCCGTGTATGAAGTGAGTCACCCCTCACGGACGAGGGGGTTGCTCCCCGTCCCGAGGCTGTTTCTGAGTCACTCCTTCACATGGCTCCCCCAGGACCGACAGCCTCGCGGTTTCTCTCTCCAGCCTCTGCTATGTGTAAGACGGGGCCAAAAAACGAGCCGTCCAGGAGCGAAAAGAGAACGAACCGCACCCTGATTACTTAACGTTATATTTACACACCTATTCAGCTTTGACCCACAGCTTCAAAGGGACGTGAATCACAAAGCTTATTTGTGTTTTCCACATTGCGGCTTTTGTTGAAACTGTTGCAGAGCTGGAATTGTGACGCCTCTTCTAACCCGTGTCCTTCTGTGAATAACAGGGGCGGACATTGTTCAGTGGCTGATGAAAAACCTCTCCATAGAAGATCCAGGTAAATGTCAGTACATGTAAGCACAGCAGAGCTTCCAATCGAAGACGACGGCAGCTTCACGTGTCTGCTTTCTTTCATGTCACCAGCTGAAGCCATCCATCTGGGCAGTTTGATCGCTGCCCATGGATACGTCTTCCCCATCTCTGACCACGTTCTGACGCTTAAAGATGACGGAACCCTTTATCGCTTCCAGGTACGAAAAAAAAATCCACCTTGGGACTGTCCTTGATATGTGTTAGAAGGCCTTTAAATATAGAATAATGAGCTGATGGCAGTTTATCAGAGGGATGTGTTTATTGCGTGATACTAATGAGAGCAATCCCTCCTAAGCCTATTACTCATCCCACCAAGGTCGATACTGTGTACCCCTGCTGGATGCTTCATCAGAGCAGGAGGTGGCCTGTAGAACTGGGCCGATGGGTCAGTAATGCAGCTTGTCAGTCTGGTGGTTTTGTTTTTTTTTTTTTCCTTTGCTCCTTCTTCTTCTTATACAGCACGAACACTGACAGATCTGTCTGATGGCTACAGACTCTGCTATGACTCATTACTGTGACTGGGCCATTAGCATCTTAATCCAGCAAGCAGGCTACGCCAGGCAAGCTCCCCTATGGGAAGCGCTGAGCTGGCTACACGCTGGCTCTGCACTTTTTGCTGTTGCCAACCGTCCCTCGGCCCCTCCTCAGTCTACCGCTGGATGCATTTATCTTCACCTATTGCTCAAGATTAAAAGCCATTATTGCGGCTGTGCAGCGAGGGCAGCGAATGCCGCGCTTCCTTATTCAGCAGAGGCTAAAAATATTCCCTCTGATGTTGTCGTGATGCAACAGGCTCGCGTCATCGGAACCTCTGAAAAGAGTCCACAGTGGATTTGAAATGCGCTGGCCAGCCTACATTGCAAGAAATAGTGTCAGGGGGAATTTTGAATTGCTAGTCTACAAAAAAAAAAGAAATTTTAAATATGTGCTACACCAGGAGAAGACCCAGATTTGATTATGTGCCTTCTGCTGTTTGTCACAAATTCACAGTTTTGTGCACAGAGTGGTGACTTTCTTTTGATTTGTCATAATTTCTTCCTCTCCGAATCCAAATGACACCGCTGAATGAGAGCACGTTAACTTTTCTGTTCATTACATTCAAACCAGCACACTCATCAGTGCCGGGCCTTTGCTCCCGAGCTAATTGCTTTTATGACAAATAGTGCGAATGAAAAATGTCCATGATAAGTTCTAATTTTGCCCTGTTATTAAGAGCGTATGATAGATGTGAATGATCCATTAATAATGGACTTGAGAATGAACTTTGAATGCATAATATCACTTGTAGTAGACTTTAAGATAGAGAGACTGCAGCTACCATTGCCATTGCAGATCATTACCTGGAGCGCGCAGAGGTCAAAGGTCACAATCAAACAAAGAGTACTCATCCATAAAAGGGGCAGGGGTGGTGGAAGTATTTGCTGTTTTTTTACGTGATGATAAAAAAAATTGATTATTTGTGTAAATAAGCAAAATCTTTTTTTTATTTATTCTTCCTGCTTTCATCAGTCTCCATACTTCTGGCCTTCAAACTGTTGGGAACCCGAGAACACAGACTATGGTGAGTCACACGCTATTCCCTGTTTCTCCATCGGTGAGATCTCCCTAATGCCTTCAGCTGTCTCATTTTCTCCACAACTGACATCTGTAGCTCTGTGGCTGACACTCACTGAGTATTGATCCATTCCCTGTAATGTATCTGGCCCCCGAGGAACCCCACCCCCGCACCCACCACCACCCCCTTCCCTCCTAACACCACCAGGGAGAATCCTGTGGGATACAATTAGCTTAACAAAATAAAGGGACAGTCACTGCTTTGACAGCATCTCTGGCTATCTGCATGGCATTTACTCGAGGTTTGGTATTTCAAAAGAGAACACATGGCCTGCCTGGCTGCTCTGGCAGGATGTGCATTAGTTCACACAGCTGCGGCCTTGGTTTAAAAAAAAAAAAGCAAACAAAGAAATCCCACCATGCATTGCAAGTATTCTTTTTGTTGTTGTTTTATTGTAGTTATGACAGTGCTTATTCCCCTCTCTATGTTTCACTCTTTGTCTTTGTCACCCTGCAGCCATTTACCTGTGCAAGCGCACGATGCAGAATAAAGCCAGGCTTGAGCTCGCTGACTACGAGGCTGTAAGTAAACTGTCGTTTTGGTTTAGCGATCGCCAGAAAGCTCCTAATTCAATTCCATCATAGTGCATGAACCATAGTATGATGATGCTCTCGATTTCCTGTTTTCCTTCACTTTGTTGAAAAACCAAAAACGTGCTGAAGCAGTCTCTTCTGGGCTTTTAAAATAACAAAATGTATTTACAAGAGGATAAGAAAAGGAAAACAAACAAACAACAAAAAAGAAGAACAACAACATCAAATTCTGAAAGGTAGATTTCTTTTCCAGGAACACCACTTTGAGGAATACAATGCAGTCATTTACCGGCCCCCAAATGTAAATAAAAATATCTTTAGGTATACCTGCATCAGCAGATCGATACAGTCTCAGGAGGGGCATTGCTGCAGTGCTGATCTCGTTGTTACACAATAGCAATCCGCTACACTTTAATATTCTAAATGACTCTGCAACTATTGTCCAGTGGACTTCCTTTCACTCCTATTCAGGTCACTTTATGCCTTCAGGCCTCATTGCTTTCACTGATAACATGCCTGCTTCTGTAGTTTTTTTCCCCCTCTGATTTTGTAACAAGCTCACATACTGTATTAATGCTTGAATAGCTTTTTGGAACCCAATGTTCACTCACAGGCACCAAAAAATGCAATTTCTACAGGTAAATACTGTTTATGATCATTGTTATAGTAATAAATAAACCTGAGAGATAAACAATCCACAAAAAGCACATTATCACCTCTCTTATTACCACAGGATACCTTGATTGGTTAGGACTGTAAACCCTTAACTCTAATGTTATGTTTTAGAACCAAGCAACTTAAATTTGTTTCATAAAATGTTAAAAATTATTGATGCAAGTTAATTCCCGTGTATGTCAGGTCTTGAGAAAGCATCTACTGTGCCTAATTATAAAGCGCATCTAACTTTCCCACAGTTATCCCTGTGGGGAATGCGTTTAATCATTGCAGTTTACTGGAGATGAAATCAATGATGTACAGTGGGGCAAAAAAGTATTTAGTCAGCCACCGATTGTGCAAGTTCCCCCACTTAAAATGATGACAGAGGTCAGTAATTTGCACCAGAGGTACACTTCAACTGTGAGAGACAGAATGTGAAAAAAAAAAAATCCATGAATCCACATGGTAGGATTTGTAAAGAATTTATTCGTAAATTAGGGTGGAAAATAAGTATTTGGTCACCTCAAACGAGGAAAATCTCTGGCTCTCACAGACCTGTAACGTCTTCTGTAAGAAGCTTTTCTGTCCCCCACTCGTTACCTGTATGAATGGCACCTGTTTGAACTCATCATCTGTATAAAAGACACCTGTCCACAGCCTCAAACAGTCAGACTCCAAACTCCGCCATGGCCGAGACCAAAGAGCTTCCAAAGGACACCAGGAAAAGTATTGTAGACCTGCACCAGACTGGGAAGAGTGAATCTACAATAGGCAAGCAGCTTGGTGTGAAAAAATCAACTGTGGGAGCAATCATCAGAAAATGGAAGACATACAAGACCACTGATAATCTCCCTCGGTCTGGGGCTCCACGCAAGATCTCATCCCGTGGGGTCAAAATGATCATGAGAACGGTGAGCAAAGATCCCAGAACCACACGGGGGGACCTGGTGAATGACCTGCAGAGAGCTGGGACCAAAGTAACAAAGGTCACCATCAGTAACACACTACAACGGCAGGGAATCAAATCCCGCAGTGCCAGACGTGTTCCGCTGCTGAAGCCAGTGCATGTCCAGGCCCGTCTGAAGTTTGCCAGAGAGCACATGGATGATACAGCAGAGGATTGGGAGAATGTCATGTGGTCAGATGAAACCAAAGTAGAACTTTTTGGTATAAACTCAACTCGTCGTGTTTGGAGGAAGAAGAATACTGAGTTGCATCCCAAGAACACCATACCTACTGTGAAGCATGGGGGTGGAAACATCATGCTATGGGGCTGTTTTTCTGCCAAGGGGACAGGACGACTGATCCGTGTTAAGGACAGAATGAATGGGGCCATGTATCGTGAGATTTTGAGCCAAAACCTCCTTCCATCAGTGAGAACTTTGAAGATGAAACGAGGCTGGGTCTTCCAACATGACAATGATCCAAAACACACCGCCCGGGCAACAAAGGAGTGGCTCCGTAAGAAGCATTTGAAAGTCCTGGAGTGGCCTAGCCAGTCTCCAGACCTCAACCCCATAGAAAATCTGTGGCGGGAGTTGAAAGTCCGTGTTGCTCGGCGACAGCCCCAAAACATCACTGCTCTCGAGAAGATCTGCATGGAGGAATGGGCCAAAATACCAGCTACTGTGTGTGCAAACCTGGTAAAGACCTATAGTAAACGTTTGACCTCTGTAACATAACCTTTGTTGGCAATAACAAAGTATTGAGTTGTATTTTTGTTATTGACCAAATACTTATTTTCCACCCTGATTTACCAATAAATTCTTTACAAATCCTACCATGTGGATTCATGGATTTTTTTTTCACATTCTGTCTCTCACAGTTGAAGTGTACCTCTGGTGCAAATTACTGACCTCTGTCATCATTTTAGGTGGGGGAACTTGCACAATCGGTGGCTGACTAAATACTTTTTTGCCCCACTGTATACTGAAACAATATACCTGTGTGAAACTCACACTACATGTGGTATCGGCATCTTGTCATAAAAGTGAAGGCATCAGAGTGAAAAATCCAAGGGCCTTGAAATCAAAGTCAAGCCCTTGAAGATAAACTCCTTAAGTCTTCCTCTTACACCGTGTCTGATTGGCTCCTCCAGGAGAACCTCGCCAGGCTGCAGAGGGCTTTCGCCAGGAAGTGGGAATTTATCTTCATGCAAGCTGAGGCTCAAGTCAAGTGAGTATATCAGTTAATTTTCTAACTTCAGCACTAATGTGACAGGATAGATGTTGATACAATCAGGTTTAGAGAATGCTGAGCTTTGGCTGCCTGCACAGTGTTTGTGTTCTTTGTAAGCCTGACACCTGGTGGCTGAAATGTGCAAGTGCAGCGATAGTCCTGCAGTTAATGGCATACAGTAGCTGTCCTTTCTTGTCTTTTAAAATAGAAAATCAAAGTCTTGGCATCATTTAGTTGTTGCTGCTCTGTGGCTGTAAACGTGAGGATATAAAAAAAAGTCTTCTTATGTCTGGAGAGTAACGACAACAAGCAAATGCCAGCTGGTAAATGTCAGTTATGTAAGAGCTAGGTCCCACCAGGCCTCTCTTGGTGAACTGAGCAGACAGGTTAAGACCTACACTCCTGAGTTTCTTTGCTCTTTTGTCTGGCCTGTCTGTGTTTTTAACGTATGCCGGCAGCAGAGAGCAAGTATGGACCTTAGAGGGTTAATATTTCAGAGCCGTGAGCGTTTTATTTTAAAGACCTGTATCCTCTGCTCTCAGGATTGACAGGAAGAAGGACAAGGCGGAGAGGAAGATCCTTGACAGCCAGGAGAGGGCATTTTGGGACGTTCATCGGCCAGTGGTGAGTAACAGCCAAAATAAGGAAAAGAAAAAGTGCAGAAAGGAAAAAGAGAGTCACATGGTTCAACTAAAAAATGGAAATGAACTCAACAAAAGAACAGAAAAGAAGGGATGTTTTGTAGGTAGACAGTTTTAGCATTTAAACACTGAAAAGAGCAGATTTAGCTCCACATACTGTCCAGCAGATAGCCATGTTGTGTTGTTGGTAGCACAATCAGATTTGGTGCCAGTCAATTTGCATAAGAGTCTTTTGTGAGTGTGGCGTTGCTCAATAGAGCACCAGCACCGTATTGTGTGAGCAGCACAAGTGTAGACAATACATGCTGGAGAAACAGTCTTATCTGACCCAGAAACATGCTTTGTCTGCTGCTGCCTCCCACAGCCAGGCTGTGTCAACACCACAGAGATGGACATCCGCAAGTGCCGGAGAGAGAAGAACCCACACAGGGTAAAAAAGGTGAGAGGAAGAGACAAGCTGCCACCAACCACGTTCATTTTTAAATGTAAGGTTTTTTTATTAACTCTGCTGCTTAGTTATATATATATATATATATATATATATATATATATATATATATATATATATATATATATATATATATATATATATATATATATATTTATTAGGGGTGCAACGATACACAAGATTCACGGTTCGGTTCGATACTTTGGTGTCACGGTTCGATATTTTTTCGATACAAAAAAATGTTCATGCCTTTTTAATTTGTCATTTATTAAAATTATAAATATATATTTTAACTCAAAAGTACAGTTTTTAAATTTAATGTTGCTGAAACAAAAGTAATTAAAAAAATAAATATATCTCAGGGCTCGCAAAATTTCAAAATCCCTGGTAGCCCTTCGGGCAGGGACTCTTCAGTTTTTGGTAGCCCAAAATAAATGTAAGTAGCCCGAATAAAAAAGAGAGCAATTTTTTGATTGATGTTTTGTTTCCTTTACAATATTATACATTAAAGTATAATATTGTAAAGGAAACAAAACATTAATCAAAAAATTGTTGAAAAACAAATTACAATATTGTATAAAAATTACAATCATCAACTCAAATACTTGGTTCTAATTGAACAGAAATTTCTATGAACTTGTAAGAACTGTGTAGGACATGAATCCGTCTGTGTCAGACCCTGGATTTGAAATTTCCGCTGAAGTCACGGGTAAGAGACAGTGGAACCAAGATCGAGGCCGTTTGCTTTTTGAAGTTTGCAAAGACTGCTAAATTTTGCCAGTGGTAGTTCACTCTTTGCAACATAGTAGCTGTTCTAAACAGATTTTTCAGGTTTATTTTTAGTATGTTATTTGCAATTGGTGTTTGTTCTGGGAAAGATATTGCAGACTGAGCAATAATGCATTTCTTGCATTTCTCATGGCTTCTAATGGGGGGCTTTCTTAAAATGACTGGTCCCAGTAACAAAGGCGCTTGTCGACTCAGAAATCGAGAGAAAACCAACAACACACCCGGCAGAACATTATGTTATTTACACGGGTGCACATAAGTGGTCCGCATGTGCGCATTCGCTGTCAAAATAAAAGACGCACCAGATAAGAAGTTGCAGCGCGCGTTTGCGTCCATATAAAAAGCAGTTTTTGTCCTAGAGTGGGATTTTCACGGCACATTCCACACCACATCTCTGTGCGTTCATTATTTGTTTGAAGCCAGCTCACCTCCTGCAACCACTTTTCCGAGAATATGCGCTTCTTTTGTGGTTCGGACTCCTTCTGACATTTCTTTGGAGGTGGAGGAACACCAAAGTAATTGCTTAAAGGAGCTTCTTCGACATCTTTAAGAGTTCTAAACTTTAAGAGTCTGTCCTCCTCCAGAAAATCTTATGTATGCAAACAGGCGTTGCGCGTTTTTTTTGTTTTTTTTTTTTTTTGACAGCGAATGCGCACCTGCGGACCACTTATGTGCAGCCCCGGTTATTTAGCTCGTCATATCGCAGCCACAGAAATTCTTTTGTCCATGAAACCATAAAGCTGCACTTTCTTTTTGCCTCATAGTCTGATTTCTCATAACTTTTCCGTTTTGTGGTAAGCTTTTCTTTGGCTGTCACTTCTTCACCCTGACCTGTCTTATTTGGCTCAGCAGAACTAAAATATATATCCTGCTGCTTTTACACACGCACTCACATAACGCTCAGCGATTCTCTGCGCGATCAACCTCTCACATGTTTAAGCTGCGGGAGATTTCACTTGTCATGTTTGCATAGTAAGCTAACGATTGATAAGACGATGTCAGAGGAATTGGTGCACAAATTATCATCACTCACCAATCAGTGCTGTCGCTCTCTATACACAGGTCGAGCGATTGCAAAGTGAAAGCAAAAAACAAGCGCAAATTCAAACGCGATTTCAATATGTCACATATTGACAGTGGCTCGCCGATGCCAATGACATAATTACCCAGCTACATTTCTGAAAGAATGCAAAAGCATTGACATATAGTTTTCCTTCCTACAATAGCCCCACGGGCAGGGAAGAGATAGATTTTGGTAGCCCGACTGGAAAAATCGCTAGCTCCGGGATGTCGGGCTAGCAATTTTGGGAGCCCTGTATCTGATTGAGGAATCACTCCTCTTTGGAAAAGAGAGTTTATTACAGAGAAATGGCTCTTTCCAAAATAAAAGCAATACTATACGCTTCTCCTGGGCTATATTCTCAGCAGCATAATGTAGCGGGTCAGGGCTGTTCGGGGTTCTGTTTGTACAGTTATGTTTTGTTTATGTTGCCATAGTGACGGGTGACCCCTTTCGCTGGACGGTGTGTCCTTCCGGGGTCAGAGGGCGCCCTGTGTGTTGTTGTTGTTGTTGTTGCTGCTGCTGTGCGGTTGCTGTGCTGAACAGTTAGCTAGCGGCAGTGTTCTTCTGTAGATGTCAATAAACAGCTGTGCTCCCTGGCTAGCTCACGGGAAGCAAGACCAAACGACACCTCCGTCTCCTCCTTGTTTGAGAATCATGTGCTAACGGCTGTCTAAATGACTCGGGTAAAGTTTGTAGCATGCATGCTTGTTGTTTTTGTCTGCTTCCACTTGTCTTTGCACTAGGATGATGTCGGAGTAAATGTGCAGTCATATTCTTGTGTTCCCACTAGTGCTGTCAGCGTTAATGTCGTTGAAATGACGTTAACGCCACAACACGGCAAATCTCCGTTAATGAGCTAACTGGCTAACACACTAGTTCCCACCCATGTAATTGAGGATTGCGTGGCACATCCAACATACTGTTTTACTTTAGTCCATGACACGCTTACCTTCAGGGTCATGTATCTGATTGAGGAATCACTCATCTTTGGAAAAGAGAGTTTATTACAGAGAAATGGCTCTTTCCAAAATAAAAGCTATACTATACGCTTCTCCTGGGCTATATTCTCAGTAGCATAATGTAGCGGGTCAGGGCTGTTCGGGGTTCTGTTTGTACAGTTATGTTTTGTTTATGTTGCCATAGTGACGGGTGACCCCTCTCGCTACATCACATGAAAACCAAAATAATTCCAAACGCCAGATCTGAATGAGGGTGGGGGAGGTTTAATTTGCCATGTTGCAAGGAGAGCTTAACTTCTGTCTCGCTAGCTTGCCCTGCGCTCTTCCTTCTGACTGTCTGTGTTGAGCGCTCAGTGGATCTGCGCTCGACAGTGCAGCCTAGGCGGAGTAGTCGAACACAGATCCACTGAGCGCTCAACACAGACAGCATCGTCAGAAGGAAAGTTGATAAAATAAATTACAAATTTTGTATTGTTCGATACATATGCGTACCGAACCGAAAGCACTGTATCGAACGGTTCAATATCGATACGAATATCGTTGCACCCCTAATATATACATATATATTTTGCTTGTTTGGAATATTATAAACATGAGAATCAGTTGCTTGGAGTATCATCTTTTGTGTGTTCAAAAAAAACAAACAAAAACCTATCGGCTGATCAGATTTTTAATTCAACACATATCGTTATCAGCATCGGTCTCCTAATAAAAAAACTTCTAATAAAAAATAAATGGCATTTTTATTATTTCTATTAAAATTAATCTAAAAATATTTCCTTTTCGGTTTTGTTTCAAAGCTTACTAAGTGGTCTTTGTGTGCAGCTGTGAAAATGTCCTCTTCGACACTTTAGATCCCTTATTCCCTGACACAATACTGAGTCCTGCTCCCAAAACAATCACCAGACATACATCAAAATGGGGTTAACAACATGGCAGCGGTAACAAATTGAAACCGTGTCCCACGTGTGTCTCCACTCGCCCGCTCTAGTCGGTCTATGGAGTACCAGATGATGGCCAGAGCCAACCGAGTCCTGTCCACATCGGCTCCCAGCCGACCAGGAAGACCACCAAAGACGATGTTCAGAAGGAGGTGAGCCAGGGCGTTGTTACCGTCAGCCTGCCTCACTCATCCATCATAACATAGCCGCGGTTGGGGACGTAGACCGATGAGCCGTTCCCTTATTTAACCTCCTCATTACTCCTCCTCCCTCTCCCACAGATTACCTTCTTGAACATCCAGCTGGAGAGACACTGTATGAAAGTTTCCAAAGTGGCCGACAGTCTCATGACCTACACCGAGCAGTTCATGGAATATGACCCCTTTGTGTCAGCCGTAGAGCCTTCGAACCCATGGATCAGTGACGACACTACCTTCTGGGACTTGGAGGCAAGGTGAGGCTTGAAACGGGGAAAGCATGTTGGGATGTGACCTGAGAGTGTGCCAGGAACTAATGATGCTTTAAACCCACACTAAGGTCAGGTGGAGTGTAGAGGTCTCAGTGCTAATGAACTGTTGCTATCCTGAATTAGCTGGGATCTGTCTGTTTGGATCTCATCTCACATGAACACTAACACTGGCATTCCCAAAGGTTCACTCTGTCCTGACTTGCTGGTCGTGACTCTCTGTAGGCCAAGTGACCAGACCTTCTATTCTATTCTATCCCATCTTATTCTGTTTTTTTCGGATGTGTTTCAATGTGAGCAGTCGCGAACCCACCCAGCAGCGTGTGAAGAAATGGGGCTTCTCCCTGGAGGAGGCGCTAAAGGACCCAGCAGGTCGAGACCAGTTCCTAAAGTTCCTGGAATCAGAATTCAGCTCAGAAAACCTGCGGTAAGAATCTCTATTATTTGACTTCTGTAAAGGTTTATGTTTTTTTGCAGTCTGGTATGTTGCAGTAGCATGATGCTGCTGCTATAAAATGCAGAGCTATGCTTTTTAGTGGCTAAAGAAAACAAGGCATGTGTGATAAGAGTGAAAGAAGTCATAAAAAATGTAAAATTGACACTGTAAACACATTTTCTGGAAGTTGTTATTGACTGTGTATGGCACTGTTGTAGGTTCTGGTTAGCAGTGCAGGATTTTAAGCGACGGCCACTCCATGAAGTTCCCTCCAGGGCGCAGGAGATCTGGCAGGAGTTTCTGGCTGAAGGAGCTCCAAGCTCCATCAACTTGGACTCTCACAGCTACGAGCGCACCAGCCAGAACCTCAAAGACCCCGGACGATACAGCTACGAGGACGCTCAGGTGGGGGGGGGGACAGATGGACTCACGTGGCTTTACGTGCTCACTTTTGATTTATCTTGGCGCTCTTCTTCGCCCAGATCTATTTTGAGTTCACCTCAAATTTACTTTACACTGCATCCCCAGTGACAACGCACAAACTCGTTTGCTTTCCCTCTAATTGGCTAAATTCTCCATACTCATGTTACACAACGGAATGAATGAGGGCAAGGATGAATAAAAAGAAAGAGGAGAAGGGAGGAATGACAGAGTGTGTTTGTGTGGGGAGCTAATGAGCCGACTAATTCCATGAATAGGTGGTTGAGTCGGTTCACCGTAGATTCCTCTGCATTCAAAGTGCGTCGGTGATGTGTGACGTGCAACGCCTCTCACTGGCAGGACATTACTCAGCTCTGTCTTGCAGGACTTTGTTGCTCATGTCAGTACTCTCGGTTTGCATCACCTCTTGCATGCATTGCATTACCATAATCAGGCCTCTCTTTATTTTATTTTATTTTCTTTACCACACTTTCTCCTTTATCACTCACAGACCAACGCGCGCTTATGTGGCCTTCTTTATCTTGCAGGAGCACATATTCAAGTTAATGAAAAGTGACAGCTATGCACGCTTTTTGCGATCCAACATCTACCAAGACCTCCTGTTGGCCAGAAAGAAGGTGAGCTGCACTCGCTGACCATGATTTCGGCTCCACATTTAACATGATGCAATCACTCTTTTTGCGTTCCTCATATTGGTTTGATTTTATTCTATCATTTAATAAACATGCCAGGTTTATAATCACTTTATGTATATCAATCAAAAAGTAGATATTTTATCTATACTATATGCTGCAAGGTAAATGGAATGTAAATTACTACGTTTACATTTCAGGTTTTCTGCTTCATTTTATATTAATAAAAACACACAATCATCTTTAAATAATGATACAATGTCATGTTATGCAACATTAGTGCTAACTACAAATCATTGGTCCTTATTGGTATTATATCTGTATATTGATACACTACACTGTAAAGGTTTGAAATATAATAAAAATGTCATCTGGCCTTTACCAGGTTTTAGAATTAGACGATACAACTTCAGATAATTAACAACACATGAAATATTACACTGTGCCATTATTTTTTTAACAAAATTAAGCCAAAATGTTGAAGCAGTGAGTGGAAAAACTAAGCGAACGCTTTCTGCTTCCATCGGAATTTAGAGGGTAAGTAGCAGCCAGGTCCTGCCAATCAAATATACTCGACTAACTCACCAATCTGCAAGTGTTTTGTCAGTTTCCAGGTCTGGGATGTTAAAGAATGTATTAACGCAATGCCAAGGAAGAAAGGCATGAACAGCGACCTTAGAGAAACAATTCATCAATCTGGGAAGGGCTGTAAGGTCATTTCCTTCATCATAATACAGCGAGGAAGATTATTCACACGATGAAAGCATTCGTGACAGCTGGGAATCTTCCCAGGAGTAGATTCACATTTGCAATGCTCTGAGAAATCTCAAAAAACAAAGAAACAAAAAACATGCTCACATCTAAATGTTCAGGTTCATGGCATACAATCAGAATGAGACTGAACAAGTACGGCTTGTTTCAAAGATTTGCCAGGAGAAAGCCTATTCTCTTTAAAAAGATCATGGCAGTGTGGCATAAGTTTGCAAAGTTGCATCTGAACAAATTGCAAAACGTCCGGAACAATTTCCTTTTTACAGAAAAGGCAGAAGTGGAGATTTATGCCCCTAACGCTCAGCACCGTGCTTGGCCAAGCCAAACACACCACATCAGCACAAACAGCTCATACCAACTGTCAGGCACGGTGGTGGAGGGATGATGTAAGCTTGTTCTGCAGCAACAAGACTTCGAGTCGACCATAAACTCCTTCGTATATCAGAGTATTCTGGAGACAAATGTTCATTTTTGTAAATGAAATAATGACACAGTGTAATATTTCATGTGTAACTGTTCGTCTGGTGTATATTTAATCATTTTACAACCTGTCAAGGACCAGCTGATAATTTTTATTATGCCCTCATATGTAAAACTTTAGAATTGAGGGTGTACTTTCGTTTTTTCACATGACTTTAGGTAACGAAGTCTTTGTGGTATTGTTGGATGTAATGATCTTCTTCCACCACTAGTCAGTAGTGTTGGGTGATATTGCACTTTTAAACGTGATGTTTTGTTACTGTAGTTTCTATTAAAAATGTTACTTGATAGGGTTCTTTTATGCTTCCACACAAAACCTCTGAAAAACTTATAATCAGGCAGAATTTACATTATGATGTTCTTCTTGTCCTTTTCACCCATAAAATGACAAAAAAATTTAAATACTTCCTCAATGTAAATGCTGTCCTTTCTGCTATCTTGCTAGCACATGCACACGTATACTAGTCCAGTATGCAGCTCCCTTCCAAAAGCACTAGGAGAAAAACAAAAGGAAATATGCATTTTCTTTTTTTTATTGTTTTGCAGTAACAAAAAAATTGCAAAAGATTCAGACTGTTTTAAAAAAAGAAGAAGAAGAAGAATATATGCATGGGAAACAAACATATTCAAACAAGCAACTCAAGGTTTGGGACTTACTGAAGTATTTGGATCACATTGAAATAAAGTGGGTCATTTAATGTCACGTAGCAGCATTTCACAGCTCTTAATAAGGTCTTCAAAGCACCGTAAGGCTACAAGCAGAGCCCCAAAAAGGCACAACCACTGTGCCCAAAATGCAGGTGCAAGGAAACTGCTAAATTATTTAAAATGTCAACGGAACAGTCTTGAAAAAAACATGAGATCATATGCCAAACACAGACAAACCGCTGTGTAAAAGAGGAACAACAGCCAGCCTGAAAAAGAAACTTACAGAGCACAAGTATTACCGTGTTATATAAAAATTCTATGCTACTTTTGTCTGTCTCCTTCAGTGTAACCTTTAAATCTCATGTAGCAGCACTCATTTAGCTGTTTAACTGTAATGCAGAGCTTTTCAGCAAATCACAGCTTCTCTGTTCATGCTAGCCTTTCTGCCCTTTCCCCCTTTGGACACTGCTCCTTGTGCTGGCCTGTCACTGATTCCACTTCATTCCCTAAAAATAATAAATGCAACCCCTTGCACTCTCCGTTGGCCCTCATTTTTTATTTTTTATTTTATTTTGCAATGCTTGGCCCCCCTTTTTTCCCTCACTAACAACATCACTCCCAACTCCCTCGTCAACACCCATACCTGACCCAAACACTCACCCTGCTTCCCCCCCCTCCAAAACAGCAGCCAGCAGACACTGAACAGGGCCGCCGCACCTCCTTGGAGAAGTTCACCCGCAGTGTGGTAAGTCATGTGGAGCTGGGGGCTGTTCATATCACAAACCACACTGGCTGGCTCACTATCAGTGGCTTGTTTGCAGTTATAACCATGTTACACTCTGTTGTGAATTTTTTTTAGACCTTTAATAGGACGTGTGTGTGTGTGTGTGTGTGTGTGTGTGTGTGTGTGTGTGTGTGTGTCAATAAGTTAACACCCTAGTCACTTTGAATGGTCACAACCTAACACTTTTTGATCAAACCACATTGCTGGTAGAGATTCTTTGTGTTACTTTTGCTGTCGGAACCTCAGACTGGTAACGAGTTTTCGTTTTAATCTACTTTCCAGGGCAAGTCATTGACGGGAAAACGCCTGACAGGCCTGATGCAGTCATCCTGACACAGCCTGTGCTGCAGGGGCACAGCCAGACCCTGTCGGGTGGGTGGCTGCCGCACAGGGGCCGGGGCACGGGCACAGACAGTGGAGCTGGGCTGGACAGGGCTGCTGTGGAGGCTCTCAGACACTGCTCCGAGGACTGCTGCCATATTGGTATTGCAGCACTGGGCTTGCTGGGGTGAACACCCCAAATTGAAACACTGATGATGAGACAATGTCGACAAGGGGAACCTCAGCCAACACACAGCACGGCATGCAGCGTACAGTACAAGCAAATGCAGTGCAGGGCTCTTCATCACTTAGGCGGCAAACTGGTTGTGAGTCTCGATGAAGCTGATCAGTTTATTGTTTTCAGGTTGTTTTATATTAAGCGTTATTAGAAACGAAAAGAACATCTGCTAAATATTCTTTGATAGGACTGCGTGTAACTCGCCACAACGTTTGCAGTGATGACTATCGTCTTATGATTTCGGGATCCAAAAATAGCTGCAGCCAATCCTAACTCGGACATAAATACAAAGTCTAAGAGGCACATCAGCACAGACACAAATCTGTTTTACATTTGCCTCTGTACTCACAAAGCAGCCAGCAATAAATAAAGCCTGTCCAGTTTTTTTTGATTGTTTTGTTTTTAGAAATATCCAACCTCTTTTTATATCTTTCTATTATATTTGTGTCCTAAGCGAAGCACGTGTCAGTTAAACAGCGAGCACAGCTTTAGCACTGTGAAAAGACGCAGTACAAAGCCTGTATTCTCCACGCTGAGAGGCATCTACAAAATGGATTTTTAGAGGTATAACTTTTCATGCTTCATTACATTCCAAAATTTGACATAAGGGCTTAATGTAGCATTCACACTGCACCGTGGCGTGCTTCATCCAAACGTCTGTGTTGAGAATTAATGTTTCATTTCTACAACACTGCTCTGTAATGAGACGCGTGGCGATGATTAATTTCTTCTGGCTGGCAAATTATTCATTTGCTTTGAGAGGTTCAAAAACGTGGCTGTGCAAACAGTTGTGGTGTGCAGCGCCGTTTAGTCACAGCCATACGTACACAGTCACAGGCCAAATAGCATCTCCGGTTTTTTTTTAGGCTTCTGCTGTAGTATTTAAAGTATCCAGTGCCATGGGTCCATCTAGTGGTGGCTGAACCACAGGACCAGAAACCAGAGTGTTAAAAGACTGAACTGTGCTGTCTTCATATCATGATATCAGAACAAGTTGATCTCCCGTCTTGGAGACGTTACAAGGCCTGCTACTCAATATAGGATCACTTATTGCTTTTTTTAAACTGCATGAATATTTTTTAATCACAAAATGTTACCTGATCATTTAAAAAACAAACATTTTTTTTGTTGTCTCCACGAATTATCTGTCGTGTTTTAATGACTATGGGGGGAAAAAAGAAATATTTGCATGCTGGACTATTATGGAGTGCTAATTTAGGGAAGGATGGTTGGATTCTCCAAAGAGGGCACACAGACAGGGACCAGCCCTGCACCGGAGCAACACTCCTCAGCGAATCAACATCTAAGCCCCGAACTGCAACTGGGAACAATATTTGACCCTCGATAGACGACGCACACCGAAGATAAAAGGCCTCTCTGCTCCACTGTGGCTTCAGACTCCTTCTACATACAGAAAGTGCTTGGACTGAGGAGATTATGGTCTCACAGCTCCCCCATGAGGCCAGTGACTGCTATAGAGATAAACTACGCTGCTGAATGAGTCAATCATCTATTCTTTTGTATTAGAGTCGTTGCAATGCACTGTACAGGTCATATTAGTAATTATTGTTAACATAAACCAGTAACCTCGTTGAGTATAAGGTAGAGAGATATGCTTAACTCGAGTCGATGTACCAAATGTTATCCTCAGCACAAGACACAATGACACTATGTATCAAGTGCATTGTAAATGTAAATTGGCTAAATTTCATTAACCAAAAGCACACTTTATTATGATATGGGCACATTACTATGCATGTAACATATTCAGGGCATTTTGTGCTTTTAGTTTCGCAATCAGCAAGATAACTACTGGCACTCTGAAACACTCAAGCACCTGCTGTCTATTCATGGGTACCAAATAATAAATACTATGGACCTGTCTGCTTTGTGCTGCTGTCTGGGTGTTTTTACTGCCTTGAGCCATAAAGCATAAAAGATTCTGGCAGAGATTTAGAGAAGCAGTTTTCATGCCGTAGATATGTGGAGTCAAAACGAGCCATACGTTTGTTGTAGTTTTGCCTTTATATACACCAGCGTGGATTTTTAAGTCAAACAGTCAAGATGAGGTTGAAGTGCAGATTTTAAAAGGTGTAACAAAAGTGTTACATTAACTGTTTAGGGATTGTTTTTATACGCACTCCCCATTGCACTGTAGGGGTGTAAGGAAACAAAATCATGAAGAAAAAAAACAAACCATTAGGTCCAAAATGGAAATATGGACCTAATATTATAACATCGATTCATCATCTTGACATCACTGAATTGAATTACTAGCTAAAGGAATCTGAAACAGGCTTTTAAAGAGACACTGCATTGGCATTTTTTTAAGCATAACAGTTAGTTTAAGTGGTGTTGTGTAATAATAAAAATAATAATAAACTTTATTTATCCCCTCTGGTCCTAAAATTAGTTCATGGGGCCATTAACAGCTGTTGACTGGAAGATCTCAGACGTGTAGGTTCTAGAAGGTCACACAGGGCTACAATTTTATAATGAATTCTAAGATATACCGGTAGCCAACGTAAAGAGATTAAAACTGGAGTGCTGTTTCTTTCGTGTAGCAGCAGCATTCTGTACCAACTGGAGACGGTCAAGATCCTTCTTATTCAAACACATAAAAAAGGCTGCTACTATAATCAAGACAAGACGAAAAGAGGAATGAATAATCATCTCTAAATCCGCTTTTGACACCAGAGTTCAAAGCTTAGAAACATTTCTCATGTGGGAAAAAAAAAACAGTTTCTGATTAATCCACAAATGATGCCAAGGTTTCTGAGGTTTGGTTCGACAGAAGAGGGCAATAGACCAAGGTATTGCTTGATTTCAGTTATTTGGTTCTCTCGGGGAATAAATAGGGTTTCTTTTTTCTTTTTTATCAGAGTTCACCTACAAGTAGTTTTCAGACAGACTCTGGTTAATACTACTAAAACAGTTTATTACACATCAGAAAATTGCCTGATTATTTGGCCTAGGGGCAAAATAAGAGAATAGGTCCCAAGACTGAGCCCTGTGGTACCCCACACAGCAGGCTCTTGGAGACTGGTTTGCAAAAACATTGAATGTTTTGCCAGAAAGTTAGGAGGTAAACCATTCTAGAGGCCCACCTGATAAACCGACTACATCCCAGAGCCTGTTAATCTAAATACTGTGATCATGTTCGTTATGCTAGAAAAACTGGCAAAACAGAGCACTAAATACTACATCTGGATAGATAACATTCAGTGCAGAAAGTATATGGAGGATCAGCAACAACTGAAAATTATTCATGACTAAAAATCAATGACTGATAGCGATCCATTGTGGGTTTTTCTATGTGAGTATGCTGCTACTGGATTGGCAGTGTTTGGGATCATTGTCATGCTGAAAAATGAAGCTGCTGATAACCAGATGGCATTGCATCGTGCCATCTGAACTGTGCTTTCTGTACACACAGAGGAGAAACCTAGCTTGGTTTCAGCACAGTTCAGATGGCATTAGCATGCACGACACAAGAAAGTAGTATGTTTTGGAGCAACGTGCTGCAATCCCAAAATTTTACAGAGTTCTGGCTTAAAAAAAATATATATTATTGACGTTTCTCGTATTGTGATCTTATTCCTACCTGCTGCCTAAAACGCTGTTTTACTGCCATTTATTGGAATCGTTTATCTCCTCTGTGTACCACAGTTAACATTCAAATGATGTTTTTGCCACCAGTAAACATTCCTGTCAGGAGACTCTGTTACTCATCCCATTTCTTCAGACTCACTTGTTATTTATCAAGCAGCACCTACTGATCAATAAGATCTCTGTGAGTGAGATCTACTTTTGTTATCTTTGTCTTATACAGAGTCCAGCACTGCCTCCTGCTCTCACACACTCAAGAGATGTTTTTCCTCTCTCTCTGTCTGCTCACAGATTCTGAGTCACTCCAGCTTATCGATCCAGTCTAGGAATCCTGTGCTTATCAGAATGACCCATCTCCCTTTTGCAGAAAAACAGCATCAAGCAAAAATATTCCTTTTTTTGTTTATTTTTTTCAGAACAATAAAAATAGTTTAACAAAGACTTCATTCTCTCTTTTTTGACTATTTACAGCAGAAGATGAAAAAAACAAAACAACCAAACAAATTAAAAATAAACAAACAAAACCCCTAAAACGGTCATGTCCATTTCATCTCCTCTTGGCTCTGTTCCCACCCCGATCCTCCCTTTCCACCCTCCTTTGCAGGCTTGACAAGAGAGTACCAGGGCCTATTGCTGTCTTTGACGAGGTATACAGGCTATTCAATGATTGGTGACACGTTAAATTACGGAGGCATCGCTAACTTTTGCACTCGGGAGCTTCTCCTTTTGTTCAGAACTGCACCGCACTTGGCCCGTTCATGTATACGGTAGGTAACACTTAGCAGATTATGAGTGATGACACATGCTTCAACTTACTGGCATGACTGACTTAGGAAGATAAATGACACGATGACCCACTTTTTTTCAGTTTTTCTTTTTTTAACTGTGGAAACAACACGTAACTGAGGAAAACAAGACAACCGACATGTCTCAGATGCATTCCTTGTCCAGTGGAGATAAACTGCTGTGTGTGGAGGGTCCCTGAGGGAAGTGAAGAAAGATGGTTTGAAGCACTTACGCAAGTCATAACAGACACATCTAAGATTAATGGTTAGCTTCAAAAACGGAGCAGCTGTTATTACATTGCAGCGATACTGAATAATCACAGACAGCATGTGCAACCAGCGCACCTAAAAAAGCTTTTGGATACAGTACTTCAAGCTCCTTCTAAATGTCATAAAGCAATTAGGCCCTCTAAAGCACTCAATGGAAATGTCACAAGTAACTTGGATTTACACTCGTCACTTCTAAGTAAATAGCTGTATCCCAGCGGAGTAATGTCACTCTAGTAATGATAATTCCAAATGCAAATCCGAGATGAATCTCACTGTGTCACGATCTCTGTAGAGTTTTTGCATGCCATGCGTGACAGCAGGTAGAACGAGCATAGAAGAGACAGAGCTGAAGCTTATTATTGCAATGTTTTCCTATAGCATGAGACTGCAGTATTCCCAGGCCCTACTGGCAGTCGGGATCCACGTGTGTTACTCTGCCAACTGAGAACAATCACATAAAATCAGGGCTGAGTGGCTGAACAATCAACAGCAGATGAAGTGAAAAGATGCCTGAGTAGTTGTGGCTATTATGCACCTGATCAGGACAGAGGTATCAATGCAGTCTGAGCAAACGCAAGAAGTCATACCATCAAACTTTAAAACATAGAAATATTATACAACAGAGAAAATATGCAACAAAAAAAAGTGAGCTAAATCATCCATTTGAGATCAGAGAGGCAGAGGAAGAAGGGAGCAAAAACAGGTTGAGGGCCAGAAGCAGAAAACCTGTGTCCACACCGGGGTATTGTTACAGTAGTCCAGAGGTCTGCATGTAATAGTGGTGAGTTTGAGCACCATCTCTATGGCTGCAGGTCAGAGGGTCACTGGTCCAATCAGGTTGGAGGGTCATGGCTGTCAGAGCTGATTTCCAGTGCAGAGCGGCAAGCTGGCACAGTGATGAGGATAATGACGTCTTAGTGTCACATCAGATCACACAGCAGACACACAGTCGCAGAGCAGGAGTGGGCAGGCTGGGCCGCAGGGGCCCCAAATGCACCCGTTGGGCACAAACAGTCCAAAGGCCTGGCCTTTAGTGTTCCCATAGTTCTGAGAGGAGCTCCAGCACAGTGCAGAAAGGATAAAATGAAGCCGGATACTCACATTTCAAATGTTCACAAGGGGTCGATATATACTGTCAAGGGAGCAGTTGCTTCAATTAAGCCACATGGCTGGGAGAAGTGATGGATGCCTATTCATCCGTTTCAGTCAGTTATTTCAGGCCCAAATCAGGAGGGACATGAAGGCTCATTAGTTTTTGAGGGTTAAAATCCTCTTCTTCACTGGTCACCCCCCAGCCCTGGGCCACATGCCAATGTGCTGAGTGCTCCTATGTAACACAGACAATAACAGTAAGCCTCACGCATAATATGTCTGAGCAAGAGTTAAGATCTGCAGCCATGCTAGCAGCTTTTCAAGTTTAAACTAGCTTAGCACAAATACAACAGGAGCAGGGCTGTCAAAACATCAGATTTCTACAAAAAAATTGTCACGGCCATAATAATTGATAGCGGATATCTATAATAAAAAAGAAACATCAAATCTTAGTTATGGAGGTACCCAAATCATAACAACATTTTTTTGCTATACGCTAATAAGGTGAAGTCCACAGAAAACCTTCAAAAATTACAACCCCAATTCTAAAAAGTTGAGACAAAATGGTAGGGATAGCTCAGTAGGTAAAGTGGTCGCCCCATGATCGGAAGGTCGGCGGTTCGAATCCACTTAACGGCTACCCTGAGGTACCCCTGAGCAAGGTACCGTCCCTACACACTGCTCCCCGGGCGCCTGCTTAGTGGGCTGCCCACTGCTTCACAGAGTGAATGGGTCAAATGCAGAGAAAAACAAGTAATTTCCCCATGGGGATCAATAAAGTATCCATTATTATTATTATTAAATAAAAACAGAATGCAATTATTTGCAAATCTCATAAACCTATATTTTATTTACAATAGAACACACAGAACATGGGACATGTTTCTCTTTCAAGAAAATTATTTGCTCATTTTGAAAAGCAAAAAAGTTGGGATGGAAGCAACAAAAGGCTGCAAAAATAATTGGTACTATAAAGAAACGGCGACCAATTAGATTCAATGGCAACAGGTCAGTAACATGATTGGGCATAAAAAGAGCATGTTAGAGAGGCAGAGTTCCTCAGAAGTAAAGGTGGGAGAAGTTCACCACTCTGCAAAAAATGATCTACAAGTGAAGATAAAGCATTTCATCATCTGTAATATTTAATATTATCAAAACATTCTGATAATCTGTAGATATCCTCCAAGATTTCAGTATTGGATGCCTGTAACCTTCAGGCACTCAGACAGGCATGACTGTCATGGAAATCACTGCACAAGCTCAGAAACACATATAGAACTCAACTGTTTAGTGTTCAGATGGACAGAAATTTGAATTTCATTTTGGAAAACATAGATGCCGCCTCCTCTCTTCTAAAGAGCACGGCGTTCTAAACCCTGCTGCTCTGATGGTATGGGGCTGCATTAGTGCCTATGTAACACATCTGGAAAAACATCAGCTATGACATATAAAAGTTTTAGAGCAACATATACTCCCATTCAAACAACATGTTTTCAGGGAAGAGCTTGCTTTTTTCAGCAAGACAATACTAAGCCATACAGAATCTATTACAACGGCATGGCATGTTAGCCAAAGAGTCCAGGTGCTGCCTGCAGCTCTGACCTTTCTGAAAACACGGGTTTATGAGATTTGCAAATCATTTCAATCCATTTTTATTTACATATTTCAGAGTGTCCCAGTTTCTTAGCAATTGTGGTTTTACGTTTTCCGATAGTCATCAACATAATTACCCTTTTAAATATCACTGCATGTCAAAGAAACATAAGTGGAATATTTGCGCCATCAGCTCTGGTACAATACGATGGGAATGCCATTTATTTTGCATAAAGCAAGTTTTTGGACAAACTCAAAATATGAGGTAATTAAAACTCTATATTACCAGACAAATTTCCTGGCAGTTCATCAAATATTTCTTCAGATAGTTACTAAACACACAAATGTGAACTCATTGTGCTACTACTACTACTACTCAAGGCACCAACGTTATTAGGATTCAACTTCTAAGCGTCATGAATGGATGCATCAAATGTCACGGCAGTACATCTGTGATTTGTTGGGAGATTTCAGTCTGGACCACAAGTGGTCCACTGTGCCGTGTTGCAAGCATGTCTGAAAACTAGACCAATGTTGGACTACAAAATGCTCGTGCATGACCCTTAATTAGTTTTATTGTCCAGTACAATGTGCAAAATGCAGTTTGTCTAAATCAGATTTAAACTGGTAACAATCACTCGCATACCATCTATTCTTGTCTTGTAATCTACTTGTTCTCTGACAAGGTACCACAAACGCTTACCTTCGATTTGATTTGTCCCCCTTGTGTAAAGACTATAAAGGTTTCTTCATCCAAACATTTCCAGTGGCCTGTGGCACTCCTTTCATTGGTTCCTTCATTTTCATACGTTCAATTCAGAGTTAGAGCAGAAGAAGAGGTCTTCATAGTCACACTGACTACTGATTCAAAAATATCCAGTAGTTCTGCAATGCAAGTATGGGTCTGCAATGACATTCAATCATCTACCAAACTTATCATTCACTTAAAAAACAAAAAGTCTTGTCTGCAATTTTCCAATTTCTCCAGTGTTTTTGTTCATAACCCTTCTGCTCCAGTGAGGGAAGAAAAAACAAAAAAGCCACACTCCAAAAACATCTTCCGTTCTGCACGGAGTCACTTGTCAGGAAAAACTGACAGTCCTTTGTAACCTTAAATGTCATATATATATATATATATATATATATATATAAGAAGGTGTTCATAAATTAATTAACAATGTTCAGTAGATGAAATACCACTTGCTTGCATTTCTGTCCTGAAATCATCACTTTGTGCTTTCCGCAAACAAAAACAAAAAACATTGAAAAAGAAGCAGCAGATTTTTGCCAGAGGTTAATCCATATTAAAAAAAATGTCTCTTTAAATCTAAAAGATTTTCTTTATCTGTGACGGCCGGGTATCCCATTGCCGTTTGCAGCCGGCTCTTCCAGCTCGTCGTCCTCAAAGCCATGAAAAGTGGAAGTGTCGCTCTCTGAGGTGGTGCCGAAGAGCTCCTCAGCTCCAGTAAAAGTCCCGTCTTCCTTCTCTTCTCCACAGTCAGCTGGAACACCGGACAGGAGAGCAACAGAGTCAAGAAAGAAAATCATATGGCAATCATCACAGCATAATAAATCATGCAAAGATATATGTGAACATACTTGTGCACTGGCAGGCTGAGCAGGGAGACACAGATTTACCCGTTTTCTTGTTTGAGCCCTGGCATTTATTACAGTAACTGTTGGGAATGCTGGTCCCACCTGGACCCTTTGGACCTAAACAGGAATTTCCAGAAAGAAATCAAAGTTTTAATGACAGTTGATTTAACCCAGATTATGTTAGGTACCTATACAACTTATACAAACAGAATATAACTTAAGTGAAAACCAGGTGACATTTGTCCTGAAGAAGCCAGTTTGCAGAAAAAAATGTTCTACAATTTTAATTGCATTAAATAAAATTACATTTAATTTAATTACATTTGTCTACACCTAAAAAAAGGATTAGGATTTTGCATTGGGATAAAAACAAACAAAACAACCCCCCCCAAAAGAAAACAACAACTTTAAAATATAACCAGAACAGGGTTGACAAGAAGCAAAATAATCGGAGTGAATATAACTTAAATATAACTTAAAGTGTTAAAAAAGAGGAACCTAAACAGGAGCCACAGGTGTCACATTTACTTACGTTTGTGTCTGTCAGTCTGTGGTGCAGTGGGGGGTTGGGAGGCAACTGTGCTCCTTTCCCCGGCTCTGTCCTCCTCTGCCAGGTGAGAATGGGTGTAGTGGTAACTTAGTCCTGTGCGGTTCCTGTAGCGCTTTGCACAGACTGCAAGAAACACAGGGGAGATGATCAGTCTCACTACTGTGGCTGCGTTTCATTATATAAATATAATTCTGGGAACACAGCATTTCTAAACGTGGAGTTGGGCAGGTGTTTTCCCCCCTGCATCATCTGGCCATTTGTTTTTAGGATTATGGCTGGTTCTCATAGAGACCTTCACAAAGCTTTTGAGTTAAAATTCCACAGAGCATCTGCTTAGATGGTAATAATGTCAAAGAAACATAGCTACAAAATATTTGTATGTACCCTTTTGTCTTTATAGGCAACAACAAAGTGCAGACTGATAGCATCATTGAGCATAGAAGAAAATGGAAGAAATTCTATCTAATGGAGCTAACTATTCTACTTCTGGCACCAGCACTTTAAGATCTGATTACAACAGTGAGTCAAATAAAACACCAAGCCACACATCATAATAACCGTGGCTCAGATTCAAAGCACCAAGGGCACCTTTCAGCTTGAGAAAAATAACATAATGTAAGGGCTAAATCTATAATGGCAACTCTTGCAACAATACCACTCAACAACCGATCAAAATAAATATCTACAGAACTACAGTCAGAACAACAAATCAACGTACCTGAGGTTGAAGATTTGGAGTTCTGCCTTTGTTTGTATCTGTCTGAAACAGAAAAGACAAAAACACAAGAAGAAAGAGAAAAGATGAGGGTGTGTTTTTCCACACAGAGTCAGCAAATGGAGTCAAATCCAATACCCCTTACTTGGATTTTCCACATGCAACTTGCATGTACAAGAATAGCTAAGACTGCAGTCGCAGTAGTTCACAAAGTTTTATCCTGTTAAGTCCATAATTTGTTTTGCAAAGACACATTTTTTGTAGTTTTGCCTCTGTGCACCATCACCGAGTGGATTTTAAATTAAACAATCAAGATGTCGTTGAAGTGCAAACATTCAGGTTTAAAATAAGCAGGTTTTACAACAATTGTGCATCAACTGTTTAGGAATTACAGCCATTTCAATACATGGTCTCATTGGTAATTGGATAATTGGCTGACAAGTACTTGTCTTGTTATTTTATGACTAATAAGAAAGCAGATATAATCAGGGATGCACATAAGTGGTCCGCATGTGCGCATTCGCTGTCAAAATAAAAGACGCGCACCAGATAAGAAGCTGCAACGCGCGTTTGCGTCCATATAAAAAGCAGTGTTTTTGTCCGCTAGAGTGGGATTTTCACGGCACATTCTGCACCACATCTCTGTGCGTTCATCATTTGTTTGAAGCCAGCTCACCTCCTGCAACCACTTTTCCGAGAATACGCGCTTCTTTTGTGGTTCAGACTCCTGACATTTCTTTGGAGGTGGAGGAACACCAAAGTAATTGCTTAAAGGAGCTTCTTCGACATCTTTACGAGTTCTAAACAAATGTCTGTCCTCCTCCAGAAAATCTTATGGACGCAAACGCGCGTTGCAACTTCCTATCTGGTGCGCGTCTTTTATTTTGACAGCAAATGCGCACCTGCGGACCACTTATGTGCAGCCCTGGATATAATATTGGAAGCTCATTCAAAGTGTTAAATTTCTATTTTTTTTGTTCCACTGTGATTTTAAATGAGATGTTAATGCAAGTGAGTGAGGCAGTCATGAGGCTGAAATACCCCCCCAAAAAAAAAAAAACATTCAGAGAGATGGGAAAAACTTTCCAAGTGGCCAAATCAACAATCTGGTGCATGATTCAAAAGAATGAATGCACTGTACTGGCAGCTCAGCAACACCAAAACCTCTGAAAGAACACAGAAAAGCGCATGATGACAGAATTATTTCCATAGCTCAGAAAACCAGCTTCACATCTAGTCAGGAGGTAAACTAGACACATCGTTATCAAGATCTACGACCATGAAACGCTTTCATGAATCGAAAAATAGCGCAGGCTGCACGCCAGTGGTTACACTCAAGATTACAAAGGTCAGATTAGACTTTGTGAGAGAACATCAAAAAGAGTTTGCACAGTTCTGAAACAAAAAATCTCTACAGATGAAATCAAGGTCAACTTGCACCAGATTGACTGAAACAGAAAGCTATGGAGAACAAGACAAACAACTCATGATCTGAAGCAATCCACATCATCTATCAGTATGGATGGAAATCGAGAACCGGCTCCTAGCAGTCGAATTCCTCGGAATTGTTAGTCTGCCCGCCTATAGATCCCACTTATCAGTTCTTGCACTTCCGCTACAATCTGCTGATGTCAGTTGTCGGAGGAGGTAAATAGTTGAGCAGTTTAAAGAGTGGATATGGACATTACTTTTAATTTTATTGCACTAAAGGACAAGAGTGTAATGGTAAAGAGCAAAGTGCATCCAGGACAGAAGTAACTGTATTAAACTGTTAACACACCTTCGGTCTTAGCAAGCAGCTGTACAGACAGCATGCTAATGCTAAGCTATCCAAAAACCCAGAGTGGTGCTAAAGCCGAGTGAATGACGATCCCAGCCCAGGACTGGAGTCAAGTAATTCGTCATTTGGGAGCAGCGGTGAAGTCAGTCGCCGCTAAACTTCCTCAGGTAACAAAAGGATGAGCAGTCAAGCTGCAGCCTCCGTTTCTACCTGTTCATGGGACGTAAAATCACTGTGGCAATTGCTTTGAAGTCTCTTTGTGCTTCATTTTTGCTTTGTGCTGTTTGCTTTCTGTTCATACCTAAATACTAAGAAAGATCATATGTGTGGCCTCATTAGGACAGGGATTTGTTTTTGTGTGTTGGGCTGTAGCCTCAGGTTTATATTGTTTAATGATAATGAACAGACAGTGTGCTTCAGGTCATTTTACAGAGCAACATGAAAGTAATGTTATAAGTAGTATAGTGAATTATTTTCTCCTTAATTAAGTAATGTACTGCATTACTTTTAATAAAAGTGTTCTGTGTAATATGTGAAATAAATTATTCACAACAAAGAGAGGAAATGCATCCAACACGCACAAACAGTTGATCACACGACATGCAATTAATTGGCACGAATGTAATGTCTTTGATATGATGGCAGTAACTCTGAAAGCACAGCTAGTGAGAGCCCAATGAGAATCAATGGGAGAATTGACAAGGATTCGAATCAATAAGTAATATCGATAAAGGAATCGGAATTGCTAAATTCTTATCAATTCCCATCCCTTTCTGTCAGCTGTAGTGGAGATAATGTTATAGTAGGGCATGTAGAGGTGCTGGTAGTATTGGGTCACTGGTGTTAATTGATGATGTGACTGCTGATACACAGACAGGACGAATTGTAAAGTCCACTGTGGTGGTGTACAATAGCAAACCTACAAAACTGTTAAAGTTTAACAAGTCTAGCTATATTGTTGGTAACTGACTTTGAGGGTTGCTGTTGACCATGACAGAATTTTGAAGAGGAAATCTTGATCTGTAGGTGCTCTTAACAGCCTCACAACCAAGGAAAGCCTTTTTCTTATCCTTTCTCACACACAGCAAGACAATCTCTGCATCAGACGTGTTCTCGCTACTGAAAATACCTAGCTTGGTTTAGGTCAGAGCTCGGATAGAGGGTGTAGGAGGCAGGACACATGATGCCCACTCACAGAATTCATCAAACAATTACCTGCTCCTTTTTTCACATGAGCTCATGAGCAAAGTGTGAAAGCGGCTTAAACATTATTCTTCCAATTAGGTCTAAAATACAAACTGACTCTGTAAAAAGCCTGTCCAATTTATTTTATCAGTGAGGAGTGTAAACAGTAGTACTCTAGGAAACTGTTAGTCTCGACTGTACAAGGTTACAACGTTAGATAACAAAATGAGAAGAAGAAGAAAAAAAAGAATTCAGCAGATTATCTACAAATCATCTGTATGACGGTTAAATGATTTAAGAATTTGTCTCGACTTACTATCACAGACATATGGCTTATCATCATCTAGATCTGTCCTCCTGCGACCTGAACCCCGACCCTGAAGAAAGGCAAAAAAAATAAATAAATTCAATGAGACTGTCTGCTATGGAATCTGTGTTTTTAACATACAGACGTAACACATAAAAGATCAGCCTGAGTTAACTGTGATTTGACTTTTTTGATTTTTCTAAACTGCATCTCCAGTATGTGTCCATCATCGTTTCTCCAGCCACTTACTCTTCCTTTTCCCCGATGTCTCCGCTTGGGAGTGTCCACCTCGTAGTCGTCATCGTCATTGAAAGCATCTTCTGCTGCATCTGCCTCCAGAACCCTCTGGGACAGAGAGAGATAGAGTAATGGATGATCAGTACTGATTAGAGCTTAGCTAGCTAGAGGAAAGGGGGGGAAATAAATAAAAACACTGTGATGAGGCAACATTTTGATTTTGATCACATCAGTTGCAAAGCCTGTGAGGATTTGGGTCAACAATGCCCTCAGCCCTAACCTTGACATCTTAATACATCTCCATTTTCATTTCGATCCCAACAACAAAGCTATACAGCTTTTCAAAATCTTAGTTTAGAACAAACATTTGAAGCATTAACAAAACATTTTAAGCACATTTCCCCCCCCAAAGATTTAATGTCTTTATACGTGCAGTTGTTGTGACTACTGAAAGTTATGGCTCTCCTCATTTATTTGGAAAGGGCTTTGGTCTTGTTCACGCAAAATAGTATTACCAGAGCGGCTGCAGAGTGGCAAGATTTCCTTCTGAAAGGACTTGGCCATTATGCTCCAAGCACCCTCTTTCCATAAATATGAATGTTTCCACAAGAGTATTTTAGTGGAATGTGTGATGCTAGGAGATATACCTGCTTTTGACTTGCAACAAGAAACAATAAAGATACTGACTTTTTTTCACAGGCAGAGCTACTGCATTGAAAACTCAAGTTCTATACCTTCCCTTTTCCTAAAATGCCTCTCAGCGAGACAACAGTCATCTAACAAGCACCGCAGGTCAGCTGAAAAAACTTGGCAGGTTGCCTTGGCAACCAGTTGGGGCACTAAACATCACTGTGAGTGCCAAGGCCTTCGATCGTTTAACTGATACCACACAAGATTAACATTTTAAAATGTTTACCGGATGCTATGAACCGCACTGATCCACACGCAGTTTGACTGGACCCACCTGGATCTCCAGCAGGCTCTCCTCGTCGTTCTTGGAGGCGTTCCTCTTGTCTAGGCCCTCTCCACGAAGCAGAGCTTCCAGTGTAGTGCTCTGAGTCGGCAACGTGTCCTTTGACATGAGACCGCCGTCTGCATGAAGACAAATAACAGGCAACATGTGATGAGTCATCACAACACCGGCTTAGTGTTTGTCAACTGTGCGCTTTAAGTGAAAACATCAGAGTGCTAATACACAGCATGTGCAGTGTATCACCATCAAGCACTATAATTTCGATAGGAACCAGCAGTGTCACAAACTGTGACCTGCATGAGCAGCTTTTATCAGCATAATTCCATTATCTTCCTTCTCTTCCACTCTTACTAGAACTCATGAAAGCATGTGGCAATTTGGTGTAGCATTTGTTTTTTCTAATGCTTATCATCTCTTTGTCCTGCAGCAGAATGTGTCATCACAGCCATTTTTCCACAACAATATACTGCTGGAAAACAACAAAAAACAAAACATACATGTACTGGCTCTGAGGAAGACTGCACAGTCACTGAGCTCTCGGTACTGTTGCCCTATGCGGACATTATGCTGACTTTGTCCACAGGAATGTACTTATGTGGCTTATCACTTTAACTTGAACACATGCAGATATCTCCTCCTACACTGACGATCTAAACAAACAGTGTAGGAGGCGAGCAGGTTGAGCAGACAAAGCAGAACAAACAAAAGCTTTGACAGCTAGTCGGATCCACACATCTTATTTGCACAATCTCCTCTACAGAGAGCTTCATGATCATCCAGTTGCTTTGTGGGTCTTTGAAGAGGACATACTTCAAAGCCCCAGCTTTTGCAGAATATTGAGCACGTAGGACCTGAAACAGCAGGACTGCATAGGTGAGAGGCAGGCACAAAGAGATAGGTACGAGAGGGAGAAAGCTCTATGCTTCTTAAAAATTGGCCCTTCCACCATGTGGCAGCAGCCCCTCACCATTGTGTCTGCACACGTTGACTTTCAACTCTCCGCGACGAGACAACCCCCCCTCACCCCCCTCCCTCCCTCTCTCAACCCATGGGAGCTGGGGGGGGCTAAAAATAGAGCCGGCAGCAGCCTGCAGCAGGGAGCTGATTCTGCATGCAACCCCAGTCCCTCTAGCACACCATCAGACAGTGAGACAGACTGGTTGCTGCCCTGAGCTGGCCACCTCTGGCCAGCTGTACAATGTGCTCCATATAAGAGACGCCAGGTTAAATCGGGGTACGTTTCCCCTCTGATGGGCACTCACACACAGCGCATACCAATCCACTTTTTATTGGAGAAGGGAAGGGACAGCAGGGTGGTGGTGTGGTCTCGGCAAGCACAAGCTCAGTGGAAAACAATAGGCTACAATGGGATGTGTTTAGGAAACAAAGGCTTTGTTCACATGCTGTCACTACATCTTGGTTTCTCTTTCCAGTCTCTCTCGCTCTCTCTCGCTTCCTCAACATCCCAACAATTTTTCCTTCTAACATGCAAAACACATAAACACAGCACCACAATCTTGGAGGTTTCTGTCAAAACATTATGCCATTTTCTTTTTGCAGAAACTACTTGAAAGAGAAAGATGTAACCTTGCATTTCTGTGTTTATTCCTTAGGATAGTGTAACCTCCCAGTGGGTATGAAAGCTTTGGGCACAGAATGGACCTGTTACTCGGTGTTGAGAAAGACTGGCCACCAAACACAGACACACTGCGTGGCAGGCTACAGGGAGAGAAAGAGACAAACCCAATCAGCAAGGGAGGTGGCAAGTAGAAAATAAGATGGAGTGAGAATATAGAGAGGGTAAATGTGTTGAGTGAGCTGTTTCAAGTGGCAGTCAGAGAAGACCAAACTTCATTCCATAACATTTATTAAATACTGTCTGCAGTGGCCAAACTCTGTCTCGCTGCTCCCAGCAGCGGTAAATCTAATTACATGTTCTACTTCTCACAAAACAAGTTTACCAGCCGTGGTGAACACAGCCACATTTCATCCTCTGAAAAATGACTGGCAGCCTGCTCTGCTCATTGCGCTGAGACTGACTGATATGCTTTTAGTGAGATTATTCCAGATCATCACCAGTAATCACATGAGCTGAAGGAGGTGGGTGGAGATCGAGGGGGAGCCGGCTGAGTGGGAGGAGAAGCTGAGTGGAGCAGAGAGCGGTGGGCAGGTGACATGCCGAGAAGAGGCTGCAGGGTCTTACCGAGCTGGAGGCCGTAAATGCCCAGGCGGGGATCTGTGGAGTTGTGCAGCCGTCTTTTCTTTCGCCAGCAGCGGGCGGGGTACGTGTACATCTGTCCGGCTGCAACACCTGTAGAATGGACGCCATGAATGAAAATTCAAGTCTCATGGCAATTTGTTTGTTTCGACATAAAGTCCTTCAAACGTTTTGTTTTTCTCTATGCCTGCACCAATTTTTCTGTCTGACACTGACAGGACAGTCTCCAAACCACCAAACCATAACAAACTAAACCAAATCATGATCATTTACTAATCCTAGCCAAGTAGTTTTGTTCCCTAAACTTCACTAAAAAGCACTTAATAATGTATTTTATGTCTTTTAGCTGAAGGTTACTTGCCACTCCCAACCACTAATACCCCTTTTCCATTAGTATATACTCTGATTGGCTCGACTCGTTTTCCACCGAATATGCGTAGGGCTCATTACAGTAACGTGACCGAACGTCCCATGACATCATTTGTTTGGGACACAAATGCCACAACAAAGGAGGAAGTCGAGGCGATGGCATAACTGCTGCTCGGTCTGTGGCTTTTTGTCAAACTTTTTTTGTGTAGCCATTTCTCTCACTGCTGGGTTTCAAGATCGCCGTTTTGATTTTCATGAAGGAGACGCTCTCATGACTCATCGAGTGACGTCGCTGACTATCTAATCGGTGGAATTCAGTCTGTTGATGTCTCCTTTTCGGATCATCTCGGATCCCTTGGAACCCCGGTCAAGTAGGTACTTGAAAAGTACCTGGTACCAGGTAATAATGGAAACACTAAAAACCGTGTCGAACTGATCCAAGTCTTCTTTCTTTTTGCATGCATAGTGTGGGTGTTTTCACTCACCGGGGCTGCGATGGTGACGTTCCATCCAGATGTAGCAGTTGTTCTGGGCCACCCCGGTTTGAGAGTCCAGGAATGGCAGGCGGACGCTGCGTTCAGCGCACAGGCGGGCATTGTAGCTGCGGCACTGCTCAATGGCCTCTTTATAAAACTGGTCGCCCAACCTGTCAAAAATAAGCAAAGATCAATGACAAGGGTAGATATGGTTGGTTAACTTTAACTAATTGTAAATGACATCACCTGCTGGTTAATGAACTCCTGTTTTTAACCTACGAGCATTAAAACACACCTTCACTACATGGGACTCCTAAGGGGTGGATGTGACGAACATTACTTGCTCAAACAATACCAAGCGATCAATCAAAATGTATGCTTGCCTTAAAGCACATTCTGCTTTATCATTCATTTTGACTCTAGGGGGACAACAGACAATGTGCAAACAGACACACCGTGTTGTAGAGATGCACCGACTGATCAGTCAGGGACCAGGATCGGTCCAATCCTAGCATGCTGACCCCTGACTAGGGATGGGTATCGAAAACCGGTTCTTGTTGAGAACCGGTTCCCACTGTTTCAATTCCTTGGAATTGTTTGCCATTTTTGCAAACGATTCCCTTATCGATTCCAGTCGCCCCGAATGACGTCACCACGTTGCGGAGCGTCATTTACCTGGCAGGAAACAAGGCGCCTAAGCGGCTCAAACGCTCAAAAGTTTGATTATACTTTATGAGAACCGATGACAACAGGGCAACTTGCAAAGTAGATATTTCATTTAAGGGAGGAAACACTACGAATATGCAAAAGCATTTGCTCACAAAACACGCGATGACACGTGTTTTTAATTCCGCTCCGGACTCGTGACTCTCAACCCAGCAGCAGCGGTAACGTTTGCACGTCCTCTCCCGTTAATGCGGCAGGTAAATAATCAACTAACAGTGCATATTATGTTAGCGCAATCTGCCTTATTACAAAACCTGCCATTACTGTGCATGTAGGTGACCATGATGAGAGAGACAGACAGAGTCTGGCTGGCGCTCGCTGGCAGTTCTCGCTGCAGTCTACCGGTAGCGTCTCCTTTCAGGCCAGGATAGACGAATGTCACCGAGCAGTGTCTAAGTTTGTGGTCAAAGCCTTGCACCCATTTGCCACAGCAGATGCCCCGATTTTTGGTAAGTGAATGTGTTTAATTGTAGGCAGGGACATTACTGGATATTCTTGTGTAATTGCCACAGAACAATTTATGTTATACTTTGTTATTGCTACAGAAGAATATTTATTTTATTATTTTACATTTACAATTTTTTTTCCTGGGGACCCTGTGATGCCCCATTGAAGAGCCGTAGGCTGGATCTCTTAAGATCTCACTGTTGGGTTTGTAAGGCCATGTTACTCCTAAATTTCTATCTTGTTCAAAGAGAAGATATAAAACAAAGTTCTAAGCTAATCGACCTTAGTGTTCTCCTTTTTTAAAAAGAATCGATAAAGAATCGAATCGTTAAACAGAATCGAAAATGGAATCGGAATCGTTAAAATCTTATCAATACCCATCCCTACCCCTGACCCATCTCACTTATGTCCAATTAGAAGCCGGACTGTTTCGTGCACAACAACATGAGCAAAAAGCAATTCACGTGCAAACTCACAGCCGTGTGCTAAGATGTCATCAGAGTAAACTCACTTCACTGTGAGTGAAGACACAAAATTCACACCTGGTGAAATCTATTGCATTTGCTTTTGTTTGGTAAGATAGAACATGGTAGGTAAAGGTGCATCTCATTTTCAGCACTTTTTTGTCAGGGGTTTAAATGAGAGGAGATCCAGGAAGTTGCTGCAGTTTGGGGAAAACTGTAACGTGTACTAATGTCTTTTAATCTAAAAAAAGTTACGCGAAAGGTTCATAGAAAGAAAATTGGGATCAACAAAAATTGGTACTGACAGGACACGCTATCAATTAGGGCTGGGCGATATGGCCTAAAATTCATATCGCGATATAATTTGAAGCACGTGCGGTAACGATATATATCGTGATATATTCTGTTCTTCTGTATAACGTATTTTCCACACTTAAAATCCTTTAATTTTCTCAAAAATCGAGAGTGTGCCTTATGTATGAATTCTGGTTGTGCTTACTGACCTCGAACCGATTTCTGCGTGCAGAAATCTGTTAAAAAATGTTTTAGTACAACTTTGGTAAGCCGCACTGCTTGATGGATTGTCAGAGCATTACGGCTGCCGTAGTGAGAAGCTTCGCGGAGTAATCTGGGTCCAAAACTCCGTCCCTTCAGGTCCCAAAATCAAACGAACACTGAGAGTTAAAAACTGTCAAAATTTGACAGGCTCCCCCACAAACCTTCGCCTCTCTCACCACAAGCTAAGGCACTTAATTCTATCTGTGAAGACTTGAGATTTGTAGATGTATGGAGAATAAAACACCCTTTAGATAAAGAATACACTTTTTTCTCCGCACCACACAAATGCCATACTAGGATTGATTTTTTCTTTTTACCGGGGTTGTTATTGCACTTAGTCTTATCGTGTGAGATTGGTAGTATTATAATCTCAGACCATGCTAATGTAATGCTCGATCTCTCTCTCAAAAATATGGCAAACAGAGCAAAATACTGGAGGTTAAATACAATTATTTTAAAGGATCATACATTTATATCTTACTTTAACACTGAGTTTAGATACTTCCTGTCCATTAATCTGCAGTCAACAAATGACTCCGCCTTACTGTGGGAAACTATTAAAGCGTACACTAGAGGGATTCTTATTTCTTACTCAACCAGTAAGCGGCAGCAAAAAGTGAGGAAGCAGAATCAGTTAATGGTAGAACTTAAAACAAAAGAAAGGACTTATGCTGACTCCCCAACCCCAGCTTTACTACAAGAGATATCTGCAGTCAGATCAACTTTAGATAGCCTTTTTACGCAAGATGAAGAGCTTAACCTTACGTTTACTAGACAAAGATTTTATGAACATGGAAACAAACCTGGAAAATACTTGGCATGCCTTATCAAGAAAAGATCTCAAACACAATTTATTACAGTTATTTGTGATGCTCAGAATGAGCGCGTATATGATAGTAAAACTATAAATAGCATTTTTAAAGAATTTTATTGTAGACTATATACATCTGAACAATCAGTTAATGCACTGGAATTAATGGAGGATTTCTTTTCCAGGCTTAGTCTGCCTACTATAACAAATAAACAACAGACTACCCTTAATGCTCCCATTTCTAGAGAGGAAGTACTAAATGCTATAAAAACTTTAAAGAACGGCAAAGCCCCAGGACCTGATGGTTTTTGTAGTGAATTCTATAAAGAATTTAGTGAGCTGTTAATAGACCCGTTACTTAATATGTTTAATTACTCGTTCTTGCATAATAGATTACCTCAGACTCTAAGGGAAGCTAATATCTCTCTTATTTTGAAGAAGGGGAAGTGCGCAGAGTCTTGCTCCTCTTATAGACCGATAGCTCTTCTAAATGTGGACCGGAAGATACTTTCTAAAATATTAGCTACTCGACTCGAAATTCTTTTGCCTGTAATTATTAAAGAAGATCAAACAGGCTTTATAAAAGGCCGTAATTCTCGTAATAATGTCAGACGCCTTCTCAATCTAATTCAGGCTGCTCAGCAAAGGAACATAGGCGGTTTGGTGCTCTCTCTGGATGCTGAAAAGGCTTTCGACCGGATAGAATGGACCTACTTATTTTATACTTTAAATAAATTCAGTCTTGGTGATAATTTCATTAAGTGGGTAAAAATTTTGTATGATAATCCCCAGGCGTCCATCTTGTCTAATGGATTGAAATCAGATAGTTTCCCATTGTATAGAGGAACGAGGCAAGGCTGCCCACTGTCACCTCTTTTGTTTGCCATGGCTATCGAACCATTAGCTGAGGCTATAAGGACAGCATCTGATGTACGGGGTTTGCAAATCGATTATGAGCATAAGATCAGTTTATATGCAGACGATGTTTTAATATTTATTTCTGATCCAGAGACATCAGTACCGGCTTTACTTAACATTATTGATACATTTAGTCAATTTTCTGGCTATAAAGTAAATTTGACTAAGTCAGAGGCTATGCCAATTGGGAGCTTTAATTCAGTGCCAACTAGACCGTTTTCTTTCCCCTTCAAATGGTCCCCCACAGGTTTTGTATACTTAGGGATATTTATAACTCCAGAATTTAAAGAAATGTATAAAGCAAATTTTTCCCCTCTGTTCGAGAAGGTAAAGCAAGATTTGGAGAGATGGAATTCCCTACCTGTTTCTTGGCTAGGACGTATAGCTTTGATTAAGATGAATATTTTACCTCGATTGTTATATCCTGTCCAAATGATTCCGGTTATATTTTCAAATAGAGTGATGAAGGATCTGAATAGTTGGCTAAGCTCTTTTATATGGAGCAAACGTAGACCAAAACTTAAGATGGCTACACTGCAGCTCCCAGGTTCAGTAGGAGGTCTAGATTTACCAAATATTAGAACATATCAATTGAGTACTCACATGAGTTATATTCATGACTGAGTCACAAATAATTCACACTCTATCTGGTTGGGGATTGAAACCTCTCTTTCAAAGTATCCATTAAGGGACCTATTGTTTTTCAAGAACTTTAAAGATATTAGATTGAGCTGTGATAATCCAGTCACACTTAATACACTTAAGGCCTGGCGATCAGTATGTCGAATTGAGGGAAGGTTGAAGCTAACATCTATGTTTACTCCTATTGTGAATAATCTTGACTTTCAACCGGGGATGTTTGATATAGGATTTAAGGAATGGAAGAACAAAGGAATTCAGAGACTGAGGGACTTATTCTCCGATAATGTAGTTATGCCATTTGACCAAATGGTTGAGAAATATTCTCTCCCCAAGCATGACTTTTTCCGTTACTTACAGATAAGGCATTATATTTTGCATAGTACTAACTTTAGTGAGAGTCATGAAGTCTCTCCTGTTGAAAAATTATTATTTTTAACAGACAAAGAGGTACCTGTGAAGATATTTTATAAGGCTTTATATTCTGTACTCTCAGGGACGTCACAGAGGCTTAAAGGCAAATGGGAAAAGGAATTAGGTATAGTAATTGATGATGAGGAGTGGGAAGATGTCTGGAGTTACGCCAAATCAATATCAGTTTGTAATCGTACCAAAGCAATACAGTTAAAAATTATACATAGAATGCACATATCTATGTTTCGCAGACATCAATATAATCCTACCCTTTCACCCATGTGCCTTAAATGTAAGACAGTAATTGGTACCCTAACTCACAGCTTCTGGTCATGTTTGAAATTGCAAGAATATTGGTAATGTGCTATTTGAAATGGAGAAGATTTTCGGTTGTGAATTGGAGATGGACCCTCTGTCTCTCATACTGGGCCTCCCCAGCCGGCGATTAATATCCAAGAATAATAGGAGATTGTACTGTGTTCTCACCTATGCGGCAAGGAAGAATATACTACTCCAATGGATTTATGAAAAAGTACCAACTATTAAAGGTTGGAAAAGAGTAGTGTTGGATTTAGTGCCACTGGAATATCTTACATGTATATTGCATTCAAAAACAGATCAATTCTTTAAGGTGTGGGAACCATACTTGAACTATGTGGAACCTGATGTTTCTAATATTATGTTACAAGGATTCTCTTGAGTGTTTAAACTGTAATGGAACTGAGCTGTTTTTTTTTTTTGTTTTTTTTTTGTGTGTTTAGTTATCAGTTTGTTTGTTTTATGTTTGTTTGTCTGTTTGTTTATTTTTTTGGTTTTGAATTGTACACTGTATTATGTTATGTAATTATGTACTATTTGTGAAAATAAAAGGGAAAAAGGGGAAAAAAAAAAAAAAAACTGTCAAAATTATTTCATCTTTAATAAAATCATCAGCGTTGCTGCTTTACCAGGTGCAACAATTAAGTTTAACATCCAGGCATCCATGAAAACAGAAGTTATTAAATTTAAAGGAGTTAGAAGTTAGCAGGAAGTTAGCTCGCTAGTTTCCACCTAAACATTTCATACCATGTTCTGAGAGATTTTTGAAGCTAATTAAAACGTACAGCTCTGCTACAACTTCCAACATAAATGAAGATAGAAAACTAAACAGCAGTGACGTTTGCAGGGTTACTGAAGTTGGACTACCTGGTATATAATGTTGTGCTACGTGATTAATGGTTGTAGCCGCTGCGATGCTTTCAACCAGGGGTGCCCAATCCCAGTCCTCGAGATCTACTATCCTGCAGCTTTTAGATGCATCCCTACTCCAACACAGCTGAATCAAATGGTGTGATTACCTCTTTAGTAGGGCTGAACGATATATCGCATTTGCGATAATATCGCGACATGATCAAGTGCAATTTTCTAACCGCAAAGGCTGCGATTATACTCTGGACATGTCCAAATTCATGGGCTGCATCCTCCTGAGGCCGCATTTGTAGACCGATTACGTCACAGCGACGTGCCGAAGGCTGTCCAAATTACTACCATATCCCAGAATTCATAGCGCGGCCCAGCCAAACTCCAGTTTCCAGCAATGGCGGCCGCTACTAAGTTTTAAAATTACTCATACTAATCTTTCTGGGTCACAAAATAAACTTTTAACATATTTTCAGGCGAGAAAGTAGTTGTGTAAACATCAAATATCTGCTCGGTTTATCAAGATATCCCATATTTGCAAAAGTGCTTCGACATTTTCAGAGGCGTCTGCTACCCACCAGCTCGACAGCTAGCCGGGAGCTCGAGGGTTACTGATGCGGCCGAGAACGGCACAACTCCCGGCACATCATTTTCAGATCACCGCGGAGTTTCGCTGCTCGGGTTAAACGTAATATATAAGTCACTTAGACAACCTAAAAATGTTATTGTTGGGCTTTTTTCAGTGTTTTGTTTGTTCGTGAGTAAATCGGTTTGGCTGAGATTAAAGTTATTAGATTAGATAAAATAAAACTTTATTAATCCCCCGGGTGGGCTCCTCCTTGGTTTTCACACAGCTGACTAAACGTCAAACAGAAAACTTATTAAACAGAAGTATGAGACAGTCGAGAATTTACACCAGTGTCCTGTTATATTTTAGATAGCAAGAAGCAGACGGCCGAGTTTATTAAACTCCACCGAGACAGCGGTGACGCTAATCAGAACTAGACCGTCCAATTTCACGCCTTTAAATTTTAAAGGCGTGTTTGTGTGTGTGTTTATACAATTGCTATTATGTTTGCACTTTATGTGTAATGTTACTGACTGCAGAGATCAGTAAGATGTGTGTATTTTTTATTTATTAGTTTTATTTATTTAATATTATTTTTTAATTGAATGACTGTCTAGTAGTTCACAGATGTCGAAAAACTGAGTGTGGTAAAGCCACTGATTTTTTTTATGTATATTTCTGCAATCTGCACATTGTACTGACTTTCATTTTAATGTTTACACCAGGGTTCCTTGTCAGCACTTTATGCTCAGATGTTTGTAAGCTAAAAATAAACTATTGTGTATGTTCAAATATACTGTTGTGATTGAAGAAGTTAAATAAAAATGTCAGTCATCAATTCATGCATCACCTCATGTCATCATAACAGAGGTCTGTCTTCCAGGAAAGAACAGTTTAAAATTAATGTAATATAGTATTGGCCATACTATATGATGTATTGCTTGTCTTTGTTTAATAATACAGAAGACAAAGACCTTAAAAAATAATCGCATATCGCATCGCAATCGCAATATTGGGGCAAAAAATCGCAATTAGATTATTTTCCATAATCGTTCAGCCCTACTCTTTAGCATGCCATCAAGTTTGGCAAAGGCCTGATAACAAACCATTCAGTTGATTCAGGTGTGTCAGAAGAAGGATGCGTCTAAAAGCTGCAGGACGGTAGCTCTCGAGGACTGGGATTGGGCACCCCTGCTTTCGACCAAAACAGGCACAGCTTGATGACATCATCAACATGCGCTATCGCGGTAGAGCGGTATAGTCAAAATCTCTATATCGTTGGCCAAATTTATATCGTTTCTATCGTATATATCGCCCATCCCTACTATTAATGTTACATTTTTTTTTAGAAATTTAAATCAGCCAATAAAAACATATTGTATTCAACAAAAACTAGGGATTGAGACCATAGCCCCAGCAGTAAAGTGTTTCCTGTACATGAATATGGTAGAGCAAATGTGTCCTTTTGCATATGAATTTCCACACAGAAAAAAAACTCAACTGCACATCGCTGGATGTGGGTGACCTGTGTGTTGGTTGAATGCTGAATGAATGACAAGTGGACCCAGACAGGGAAGGGAGTGACAGTGGAGTTCACCGGGGAAAGGCAGTCTAAAAAACTCCATCACAGAGCCAAAAATACAATATGAAAAGTACATACTGTGGCTGCAGTGGACACTTCATTGCTTTTAACAGTCTAGGTTTCACTTCAGTTCTTTGTATGTTAACTTCTCCACAGCTGGCCGATGGACCAACAAAAGTACATCAAGAGTAGCCCACAGACCGGTTGCACCACATACTTTGCACACTGCCTCTATGGACAACAGAACACTCTCTGCAGGTAGACGGGCACTCTACGACTGCCCACGGACTGCCTTTGTGCTACCACTGCTGAAGTATAATTTCAACTAGAGCAGGGCGATATGGCCAAAAATATTTATCACGATATATATTTGAAAATTTGCGATAACGATATAACTGACGATATAATTGATGCAAGACAAAATACAACTCCACAACATTACTAGTGCAAAAAGACAACCTTCCTTTTATTTTCACTTAAACAAGAAGCTGGTTTTTATGTACATTAAAGCTTTATAAAAATTTAACAGTGCGAATACAAATTCCTTGCTGAAAGTTTAACCAAAAGGCATTTCCAGTAGAAATGGGCTGACATATCCTGAGCATAACCATGTATAATATCCACTGAAGTTAAAAAGAGGTGCTTTGCAACATTAAACTGCAGTGTGCAGTATGTATTTTTCGGACCATAAGGTGCACGGGATTATAAGGCACATTAAGCGAAACAAAGCAGTCAGATAAATCAAACTTTATTAAACTCATTCTTCTTGCTTCCTCCACTTCTGTACCATTGATTCATTAATGTTGAATTCTCTGGCAGCTGCTCTATTCCCATGTTGTTGCAGTATATTAATGACTAACCTCGTATTGTGGATGGATTATCTCAGTTGTTCTCCTGACTGAAGTTTGGTCCGTTTACAGCATCCTGCCATGCGATTGCATTTGTCTCTAACTATCAGGCACGTTAACTTTTATAAGTGGAAAAGTGTTAGTGTTCGTCCTCCAGCTTCACTGTTTATGTCATGCTAACATAGCTGTGTCGCTAGCGATCACGTAGCACATCATTATATAGCAGCTAGCCCAACTTCAGTAACCCTACAAACGTCACTGCTGTTTAGTTTCCCGTCTTCATTTATGTTGGAAGTGATAGCAGAGCTGTACGTTTGAATTTATTCAGAAATCTCTCAGTCAGAACATGCTATATCATGCTTGGGTAACTAGCGAAACTAGCGAGCTAACTTCCGCTAGCTTCCTGCTAACTTCTAACTCCGTTAAATGTAATAAATTTTGTTTTCATGGATGCCTGGAAGTTAAACTTCATAGTTACACCTGGTAAAGCAGCAATGCTGATCGTTTTATTAAAGATGAAAGAATTTAGACAGTTTTTAAACTCTCAGTGGTGATGCAGTGTTCGTTTGACCTGAAGGTACGGAGTTTAGGACCCAGATTACTCCCAGATTTAAGAGCATCTTAGTCCGACAAATACGACAATAACGACGGCCGCTTGCATGTTCTGCAAAAAATGTGCTTTGTTGTGTATCTGACGGACAAACGCCAAACCAGTTCCACATCACTGAAGTTGCACCATTTTTACAAACCAATTCTGGTTCATTTGTTTCACTCAACAATCGGCCATGTGCGTATGAAAACAAAGGCACTGCGCATGCGCGTTTTACTCCCATTCTATCGCGATATTTCATTTTCCTATCGTTGCCTAACATTATACCGGTATTACCGTGAACGGTATAATATGGCCCAGCCCTAATTTCAACATCAAAGTATTTCTTCCAGAATACTTTTTTTTACAATCGGTGGAGTCGCTCTCTGCTGGCCACAACCCACAAGACCCACAAGCTACATCCATCTTTTATATACAGTCTATGTAGAGTAGTGGAAGAACAAAAAAGGAGCACAGAAAAGTCAAGAAAACAGTCTATATTAAAAATACTCAAAAGTTAAAAAAGCTTAACAACTCTTACAGAACAGATCGGTTTATTAGCAATTCATATTACAGCTAGCACCAGTGGGACTGAATTTAATAATGATATATCCGGTAAACATGCAATATTTGCCTTTGCACTATAGTGGAGTAGAAACAGACTGTAGAAAATGGGGATGCTCTTTTAAAGTGCAACTACTAATCAGACTTGAGTAAATCTACTCTTGTAGTTCTCACCACTGTTGACACAGCTGGGACACTGATGTGGAAGCTTCTTTGAAGAACCGGTCAAGAAGTGCTGTGCTGCTAACAATAAGGGCGACTATACATACGCAGCATCTGACATCCAAGATGTTCATCATGTACAAATGCTACGATAAAGGCCTGTTGCTTTGCTGGCTGCAGATCACTTAGCTGAAGCAGCTATAAGCTGATAGAAAGCCAGATCAAAACAAAACAAGGGAAGAAACACGTTGCTTCTTTAAAAAAAAAAAAAGACCGCAAAGATAAAGTGCATCTTTCACACTATCTGTTTCCTGTATATTCAAGTCCCCAAGAACCCAGCAATGCTGTTAGCATCAAACCCTGTTCAATTTAGGGATCAAACTGACAGCTGAGCTTCTCACTGCTGTCTCCACCTTGCCAACAGGGGGAATTTGTGGAAAGAGAAAAAAACAATGCATCCCATTTACAACAGTTCGACCACTCTGCTGCTCCCACTCCTGAGGTTAAACATATTATTACCTCTGTGGGCTCTTTGTTTGATCTGATTCAAGACAGGCTGTGAGCTACACTGACGCTGACTGTGTTAGATTATCACGCAAACACTGAATCTGGGGTCTGATATAAAGTCACTCCTCCGACCAGCAAGCAGCCAAGACTCTCGCACTTTAGTTCCACTTTTCTTAGTGCTGCTGAGATTTTGGCACTCCCCGAGGGTTTCAATGTTAATATTCAGAGTGAAATGGGGGAGGAAATTTCACATTCAAGCCCTCAATCGCTGCCACACGCCTGGTATGGTAATTAGCCTACTTAATTAATCTCAGCAGAGTGCCTAGCACAAGGGCAGGTTCTAATTTGACTATATCAAAGACGAAGGTAACTGCTTCAACTCTGAAATCATGACACGGTACTTTGGATGCGTTTTCTACAGTTTGCTATTATATCACAGGGCCAAGAGGGCCCAATAATAGCTACTGGTTCTTCTGGTATAAACATCCCCACATCCAAATAATGAAGTTCCTCCATGTGTTCTCAATTACAGCATTAGAAGGACGGCCATTTTGAAGTGAAACTAATGAGCTGCGGGTTGTGAGTCGAGGCTGGAATTTTAAAGCGGAGGTAGAGGTGCTGGAAGGCTGATTTGTCAGTGCTGCTCGGATCCCACACTCCTCCTTTACCTCCGTCTTTGCCACCACCCTTGAGACAACGTCCAGCTATGCATTTGAGACAAAACCAGATTGTGTGTGTGTGTGAAGTTTCCGGGAAGGACAGGCTTCGTGTCAGTGTGATTGAGAAGAGTAAACAGTCGCAGGTACAGAGCTTGTGCAGGGAGGGGTGGAAAAGTGTGAGGGAGATGAAAAGGGAGAGGGAAGGAAAAGCTAACAAGCAGATCATGACTAATAAACACAGGACTTTATTCTAATGAATAATTGCATTACTACTGCTCCCTGCCTAATAAAGACGTAGCTGATTGATTTGCGTTGCATACAAAGCCAAAAACAACATAAATTTCTCACATGTAGCAGGGCTTTCTCTGGCTTTAAGGTGCAGGAATTTTTACAAGCGTATTCACACAGGGATAGACTCAAAACAGATTTGCCACAAAGCATGACCACACAGGATCAGCGGTTTGACATGCTTGCTAGTAGCTTCATCGAGGATTTAAGAGAAATGTTTAGCTCATGAAAAAAAATAATAGCATGCGGCTTGCTAATAAAACGCATAAATTAGATTTGTCAAATGTGTACCATGTGCGGAGTGTCTCGTTTCCAACAGTAAATCCCTGTCAACCTAACCTGTGTGCTTCAGTGGCATTCCTTGATATCAACACACAGCTGCGATGGGGCATAGTGTGACATATCAGTTTACTAAAAGCAGATCGGCTGCGAGTGCTCCCCGAAGTCAGCTACGGGCGCACGCTAGTGCCAAGAAACCCCTGCGATTACTCGAGTTGAATGAAGGCGGGAGAGGATGCCGGTTGGTCTCAAGTGAATCCTGGAGTGCAAGGGGGTTTGAGGAGGGAGGATGGTGGAGCATCTGAACATGTAAGTGGGTGAAAGACTTCTGGTGGTTGCTAGCTGTGTGCGCAACAGCACGAGCTGCATCAGAGCCCTGCCTCCCCCAGCAGCAGGTGTTCCAGCTTAGGTGAGAGAACTTTCTGACACCTGTAATGAGTGACAAGACCCACATGTCCAGCGACTCAGGAGGGGGGTGGGGGGGCGCGCACACATACAGACACCACCTCCAACTCAGTATTCACAACCTTCCGCCTTGTTCTGAGAGACTAGTCTGTTGACTTGGCTGAAAGATAACTTCAACTTTATATTTTTGGACATTATTTTCATAATCGAGTTAAGATCAGAGAATGAAGCAACAGTTTGAAGAAGAACTGATCACACATGCGCAGTTAGATGATTGGATAAAGCTTTCAAGTATGCAGCTGAATAATACAATTATGTTCTGACCAACTACAGACAACTAAAATGTATCTCTGGAGCCTTAGAGAGGTGTGCAATCCACTGGTTTAGACAATCTGGCTACATTTTTAGCTTGTCTGTTTTCTATTACAAGACACAGAAGAAAAATACACAAAAATGAGCTCAAATTTGCACTAAACCAGATTTAGCTGTTAGAATTAGCCATAAACACTTGAGACTTGTGTGCATGCCACAGCCTCAGAGGTATGTACAACACATCCCCGATGTCTTCCAGCTGAGCAGAGAAGGTGAGTGTGCGCATGAGGGTGAAGAACAAAAGCAAATCTTGTGGCCAGTGGGGCCTCCGCTATCAGCGTGTTCCTGTCAACGGTTCACCGTGTCACATGGCTGCGTCCGTAATGTAAGCGTGTGTCAACTCACGTTTTGCATATCTAACGACAAACTGAGAGAGCAGGAGAGCTACGAGTGAGCTGCAGTCATGACAAAAAGCTAGTGCTTTACAATAGCCCGGCTTGTAAGGAGAATATGTAAGAGCAAAAACAAAACAACAACAAAAATCTGATATAAAACAACTTCTGTCTCGTGTGCTCTATTTAGAAGGTATCTCAAACTTGCAGGTGCACTGCTGCTCCACAGGAAGCAAGAGCTACCACATAACAAGGGTAGGGGGAGGGCCTACAGAGTGACTGCATCCTGATAGCAACCTCTGATTACACCAATCAGAACAACACAGTCTGGCTGAGGGCAGGGGTAAAAAAAACCAGACCATACACCTCCACACTGCAGTACCAATAAACAGCAAGCCTGACTCACTCAAAGTCTACTCAACAGCAAATGACAAGAAAGCTGACAACACGAATCCGGCGGGTGGAACGTCAGGAGAGCTGCGGATGGAAGATGTGTCCAGGCGGCAGATAAACTCCAGCTGTGGCTCAAATTTTAATGAGCAGCTTTATGCGCTCCCCTTATTAATTAAATATTCCAGCCTCCATTTTAATCAGCAGATTCTGGAGATTACTGTCGTCCAACAGAGCTCAGAGAAGGGGACAGACCTCAACCAGGCGTGCGCGGGCCTGCATGCTCCTGCTCCATCAGCCTCATCCTCACAAAGTCAAACTAGCAGTTCCATTTCCCTGAAGTGAATCATCTTAATACAAAAAAAGGTCAAACTGGTCTACGGGAGCGACATCCAATTAGTGTCAAGTGTGACTAATTATAATCTGACAAACGTGTGAAATGAAGTCAGAAACCCGAGACAGAGGCTAATTATAGCAGATTGAAACACTTCATTAAGCACAGCTTATAGCAAGGAGACATTCCACATCAGAATGCTAAAACGTCAGTGAGATGAAGCAGCGGCTTGACAGCAGACAGATACCGAGGCTTGCTGGGACACAAGAGAAATGGCCCAACACCGGTAGTCATGAAATGCACCTCTGCGTGCTCTCGTGAAAAGGCGTGAGGTACGAGAACAGCAGCAGTTTAGATGGGGAGGGAATTATTTATTGAACATTTGCAATGAACATCGAGTGTGTTCGCTGAGCTGCTCAGGTGCCAGCAGGAGGAGGCTGTGATTGCACCGGGCAATTCCCCGGTGAGTAAAACTGTTGAGCAGTTTGAGCGAAAATTGAGAGCATGCGCAGTCGACTGAGGAGTACATAACGATTCAACATGCCCCCCCAATTTCTTTTTTTTTGTGTGCAGGGAGGTTATCTTATTAGGAGGCCACTTTACTGGATCATCACAAATACATATACATATATACTCTGGATGCTTAAAATTAACTTCTCCCTAGATGGTGCAAAAAACACCATCCTTTCCAGCATCCTTTCCTAGGTGTAATAATGCCTCAATAACAATGGCAGCATGGGGTGCATGGATGTGCAAGGTGCTGTGAGGTCCACTCCTTGTGCTCACAGTCCACTGAGGTGGCAGGGTACCTCTGTGAAGGAGCAGATGGTTCTCCTGCTTGTGCCCAACACTTCCTCTCTGTCGGAGCATCTCTCTGACAGATGGGCCCAGGATCCTGGACCAAGCTAATCTCCAGCACTCCTCCACTTAAAGGCACAGTGGAGACAGCCTGCACTATACCTCCACAGTCCCGTGATTATAACACATCAATACAGGCGGACTGCTTGGTGACAGCCGCGCAACTTAACATGCATTTAAAGATTTAACAGACCACAATGTGCAGTACAAAAATGACAAGGAGCGAGAGGCCAAGTGTGTCTAACTTGCAGTGATACGTCTACCAGTAGGAACTGGTAAAACAATACAGAAGAACAAAGGAGAAAATGGGAGGGAAAGGTGGAGTATTTCTTTGAAGTTGAGGGACAAAAAACGGCCGTGCATGCACTATTTGAGCGCAGGGTGACAGCCTATTTTCAGCGGCGGAGTCAACTGCTGTCACTTTTGTCGATTTCGCCAGCAAGCATGCAAATACAAAATGCCTCCTCCCTTGCTTTACCGGGTCCTGACCACGTCTGCGCTCGGAGGAGCCAAAGTTGACATGTCGACAATTCACACCAACTATAAAGGACTTTCGGAATGTCCGATGATATTCCGCCGCTATGCCCCACCGAGCGAAGGAAGAAATTCGGCTTTTTAATTATTCGTAACGGCGCAAAGGCACGTTGTGGACAGTTTTTTTTTCCAAATAAATTTACAGCCCAGAAAAAGACGACACTCTCCCGTGTTGTATGCAAAGCCGTAGAGGAAAAGCCCCGCTAGTACAGCGAAAATGTCAAGCAGCCGAACGCACGTTGTTTAAAACCAAATGTTGAAATGTAGCGGAATTAAAAAAATAAAAAAGAAACTATACGAGGTTACTTTGCCATGCAAGAAGTACACAAAATGAATTTGGACAGCTTAATAGCTCATATGCACACGGCTGGAAATGGCATGCGCTAGCGCTCAGTTTAAATGTACGACTTGGCAACAAAGTAGATATTCACAATTTCCTCAATGTCTAAATTACTTACGCTTTTAGTGGATTCTGAATGACAGCCGCCATTTTGCTACAATGTAACGCAATATCGGCGTCTTGCAGTTCTGAGGGAAACCTACGGAAATTGACCAATCGGAGCTCAGGGTGAATTCGTGGACCAATACATCTGCAGCATGAGCGGATAGGGCGTGGCTTAATGGGGTAAACTGTCAAAATTATTTTAAAGGGTTTTCCCTTGTATTTATATTGTACACAACTGAATAACAGCACTTTTAAAGAGACCCTTACTGTAGCTTTGGATAGATATCACATGCAACTTCCTCTATTGGCTCACTGATACCATGCAGTGTATTGGCACAGAATATCAACATGGAAGCTTGGGTTTAATTATTTATTAAAATAATTATAAATCATTTATTATTATCAATAAGCACCAAGCAAGTATTACTTGATTTTTTTCTCTCGTTTATCTGAAACTGCAGTGCTGGAGGGAATGAAAGCAAGGCTCATAACACAAGGATGTTGCACACGATCTATTCCTCCCACATACAGTACAGTAAGTGGTTTGACACAGGGAGATTTAAACCCCACACACACACACACACACTTAAGACATGGAGGCAGTTGCAGATTATGTTTTAACAGACGGGAGCTGATACAACTTTAATCTTATGCAAATCTTCCACCATTTCTTCAAGTTAGTTTCCAACAGGGAGAATTAACTTTATCTACAAAGCATACAATCGACAAACCCCTTTTTTTCCTTGTTGCTTTTTTTTGACAATGAAATATTAGCATACGTCTAAAAGGCATCGCCATGTGCTTTATATGATAATGGTCTCAATACTCAATAAAACAAAACTAGTTAATGATGAAAGACACAATTAAAGCTCTCAGTCGCTACATATGGGCCGACGTCTCGCCTTCGACACATTCGAGCATTAGTATTTCTGCGTAACGCTGAAACACAAAAACAAACAAGACAGAAAAAGGGTGGTTCACAAAGTGTCACTACAAAGTCTATAAATATACATACAGTGAATGATGTCAACCAAAAAAAAGCTAAAGCAAACAGTTTTCAATAACGGATGTAAAGTAACAGAAAAAACAAGTCATTATAAGCAGAACAAAAATACCATTGTGCTTTGTCAAGAGGCTTTATCATGACAGACTGCATCTACAGCGACCTGGAGGCATGAGTGGAATAAGTAAAACCAGTTTGAAGACTATTTGTGTATCTTTGAGTTCTGAAAGACAACATCCATATGCAACGCAGGCAGGAACTGCAAATATTAAATATTTATATAATAATTCAAACAAAAGTTGTCAATAAAAACATTTTGAACATGAAGTACATGTTGTAACATAAGAACACTGAAATGCCGCTAAGTAAAAGAGATAGTGAGGTTTATTCAGAGACCGTCCTCTGAACAAATTAAAGGCCATGATCTCTCACACTGTCATGCATGCCAGAGTGCTAATATATATATTTTTTTCAATTGTCGATACTTAAATAACTTTCAACATTTCCTCTAACATAGTTCTACGTCTTCATACGACCACATATTACATGATAAAATACCAGCACAGACACAGTGACCTGAATGATTTTTGGCACGCCAGATATCCAAACTCAAGACCTCCTGCGGTAGATTTCAACTGAGTTTGCAGCGACCGCTTTGTCACCTGGATATCTGGCTTTTTGGCCATGGTAAGCAACAGCCTATAACAGCTGAACAAGGCGTAGTGCAAAAACTAAAATGTTGCAGTACATGCATGCAAAGGAACCTGCAGTCAGCTGCATATGTTTAAAATATCTCTTTGCCATTACGTGTATGACATCAGAGAAAATGCTCAATAACAGGAATTGCTGGAAACTAATCACACCAACCCATCCAGCATTCTCAACTAGCTATTATTATTATTTAAATTGTGTTTTTCGTTATATTTTCTGACAGTAGAAAAATAGCTCGACAGCCTTATTACATGTAAAATTAGGGATTCGTGTCAATAAGAATCAAAACATTGACACCGCGGATGATCAGAGTAGAAACGCAGGTTTCACACTCGAGTCGAGTAGCTCACACGTTCTGGCTGTTCTACAAAGGCCACGGGAACGCTGAAATCCCAAATCTGCTAAATGTCCTACATATATGCCTAAAAATTTCCCTTCCACTGATACGAGACAGAATCGGTAGAGCAAGAGAGGTATACTTTAGCAGAGACAGGCTGCTGAGTTAGTGAGCGGTTCAATACGGTGTTCTGAGGAAGGAAAGCAGTCCCTGTTAAAGTTCTCCGGGTTTCTGGTTGCAGCTGGTGCACACGCGCACAGGGTGGTCCCAGCCATGCGATGGAACGGCTCGGCGCTCGGGGGAGCAGTCGTCGCACACTCCTTGGCCACAGGCGCGGCAGTGGTGCTTGGACAGCTTGGCAGTGAACTCGCGCTGGCAGTTGTGGCACGACAGGATGTCCTGGTCAGGAACCCAGTAGGCAGGACGAGCTGCGTCTTTCACTAGGCCTAAAAGGAGGGTGGAAAATAAATGCGCCACACTCACAGGTCTGGAAACTTTATATGACACCACATCCTGTTCGCTTAAGTTTATACTGCAATATAACCTAATAAAATCTCTGTCACGCAATAATTGTCTGTAAAACGATATCTGCATATGAATATGTAGGCAAGGGACAAAAACTGTGGGACCAAATTCTTTCAAATTTTCACTTGTAGTCTTGTTATAGTAATACTGACCAATGTCAGATCTAGGCTACATGCAGTCTGCATTCTTGAAAACATTCATCCAATCGTTATCCATTATTTTTTTGCATTCTCCAACACTGAACAGCTGGTCAGAGCTGACTGAGCAGTCCTGGCCTGGATATCTGTTGGCAACACTGGAAGTTCCCCATAAACTATGTCAACAGATCCAGCTGATGAATGCTCTCTAATTTGATCTAATTATACCCATGATTAATTCATACAACAATTTTAGTAAAACATAATGTTTTATATGGGGTTAGTCCCAGTCGCCTTCTTTTAATGTTTTCCCTGAATTTCTGTTGGGTGATGAGCAAGTGGTCAGTAAACACTCACATTAATCTCCTTTAAATTATTCCTTTCAGTCCTGTAAATTTAAAACGGCTTAAATCTTTTGAGCTTTCCCCATGTTTAGCTTTCCCCAGTACTACCTGAAGTGCAGCCCTGTTTCAAGTTGTGACGGGAACACAGAAACAAGAGCTGGGTTTAAAAGTAAGTTGGCTAATTTTGTTGTGATTGGAGAGGACGTCACTCTGTGGTATTTTTGGGGTAGTCACAGATATGGAGATATCTTCAGCGAGATATCATGTGGTCCAAAGCATAATTATCTATGCCCTTTACCAGTAAATTTAGACCTGCAGGTATATATATAGTATCTTCACATCTATAAATATTTAACTTGTGTTTGGATTACACAAATACTTTGGTTTTGAATGCTAATAAAGAAATCTGAATAAGTTTGTGGCCTAACTGAAAAAGTACAAAAGTTGACACTCTCTTCTTATAAAGCAGAACTTGTTCTTTCTGTTGGATAATCCTGGCAGAATCCTGTCACACTGGCTTAACAAACACACTTAACAAAAGCTTTTTCTCATATCCACTGGCCAAAGTGCATCCTGGAGGTTAGTTCAAAGGGTACAGAAATGATTGATCCCGAGTAGTTAAACGATCACTGAGGAATTCTCACAGATGTATGCTGTGTAGGCAACCTAACATCAATATTAAACAAGTACAAAGCAAAGGAGACTCACAAGCCTGGCAAAGTCTCATAAACAAAAAGAACAATATAACTGGTCATCGATCACATCGCTGCACTAAAGACATCTGGTAGATACAAGAACTGAAACACTGGCAGTGTTAAACATTAGATGGGAGAGCACTTCTGCATGGAGGTGTTGCCACAGATATGTCCTGAACAGAGTGTCCAAGGCGTTTTTAGGTTCGGTGGCCAGTGTGTGTGGGAGGGTTTCAGTTTTTTAGCTTATAAATATTTTTTGCTGGCAAGAGGAACTAGTTACAGGAAAATGCAATCTCCATATAAATGTAATCATTTTACTGCCATTAACTTAAAACACTTCAGATGGCTCAACTGTTTCCTTGATTTGCGGCATAGAGACCTGCTTTTCATAGCAGTACATGTTATGTTAAAACTAGGCCATTAGGGCATCTCATATTCCTGGCGAGACTCCAGTATGACATAAATAAAGGGAAAAGACTTCATTTCTTTTTAACTGAAATTAAGCAGAATGGGCCTCCGCCACAAGAGGGCATCGCTCTGGTGTACTACCATTTACTGGGTCATTTGTTTAGGTTGCATAACCCTTCCCCTTTAGGTTTTGTTTCGGGGAAACATTCACCTAGTGGGATGTCAATAGCAGTGACCACGACTCCGAATGTGTTGGTGACAGCTTCTCCAACCTTCCTAGCAAGCGTTCCACCTTCTTCCTCTTCTTGCTCTGCTTCAAGTAGTTCTGGATAAATTAAAAAAAAAAAGACCCTTACTAAAGCCATGCTCATAGATGTTAAATGGCAGCATAACAGAGGTTTGAGAAAAACAGAGGAGATCTGACATTATTTAGAGTGTGTGTACCTGCATATGAAGATCTCTGCTCAAAGCAGACATCACACACTCTGACAGGGGCAAGACCCCAGCCTCTCTCGGGGACGGGTGCAGCTTTGGAAGAGCAGCCATCACAGAAGCCCTCCCCGCAGGCACGGCAGTGATGCTTGGTGTCGTTATCCTGGAAGACTGTGTGACACTTGTGGCACACCTTGCATGAGAGAAAAATAATCACAGTCCGTGTTGTATTGAGCAAGAGCTAAAAGAGTGCGGATGCAACACGAATCCAAGTTTCATCATGAGACGTGCAAATGTAGATTGTGTAATAGGCACACCGCAGACAGTAAACATCCTTGTGAACATGAAAGTGTTGACTTGGCCGTTGGTAGCTGGTGGCAAAGGATGGGGCTGTGTGTGTCACTCACCAAGATGAGGGAGTTGGGTTTCCAGTAGGCTGGGGCGATCTGATCTGTCAGCCAAGAGGTGACGGCCTTGGCGGGTTTGACACTGAGCTCTGACACAGACTGGGCCACTAGGTTGACTCCATCCAGAAGCCGCTGTGCAGCATTGCTGTTGTCCTTTAAAAAGCCATCCGACTGCAAGAAACAGACAGGTTATCTGTAGCCATAATTAAGGTCTATGCAAATCAGTGAAATATAGTCTGCATCTGATAAATAAATTAAATACTTGGCGTCACTTACTCCCGGCCAAACATGTTGGATCTCGGTGCGGACAACTGTATCAACAGGATCCTGATTTCCATACCAGTACTGTCGGCTTCGATAGATCACTCCACAGTTGGGACATTCAATAACATACCTGAACATATATTTAAAAAAATGAAACTCATTTTTTGTGACAATAATCTGGTATGTAATCTGATGTGGAGCATGCATGTTGGAGTGACAAGAAGAATTTAATTTTAGGCCAGAGCTTTAAAATGATGTTAACCAAAGCCTAGGTACAGATGCCCTCGCAGGTCATTTCCTTACTACTTACCCAGACCAGGCATACTTTGCGAGGCCCATCCATGGAGAATCCGAGGAGGCTGAGGTCTTTGGGACTACTATCACTTCTTTTCCTCCTTCATAGCAAGCCTGATTTGATGCACAACATAAATGATTTCAATTTAAGGCTCTTTGGCAATGACACAGAAGTAATTACAGTGTTATGGTCAAAACAGAGAAAGCTAAAAGTCAAAGCTGAGTCACCACACTTACTTTACAGGTGTAAATGCGATTATCATACTGAGCAGAATAACGACAGCGATGCTTCGCCTCGTGGCGCACTCCCTCTCCTAAGTGGTTCATGCTGTTCTTGCAGCCAGAGCTGAGGTAATCGTATTAACACAGAATGTAAAACAGCAAAAACAGAAAAAGACTGAAGCAAAAATGATTAAAAAAAAAAAGACTGGCAAGAAATACTTACCCACAACTGAGGCACAGGCTAGAGCAGGTGAAGTATTCATCAGGAAAGAAGCAACTGTGTGCTACCAGCTCACCTGCGATTTCCCCACTGAAGCGCTCGCTCAGTGCCTGCAGGGAAATTAAAGATCAGCAGATATTAATCCATAAACTGCTGTCAGACCAATTCAAAAATGCATTTCCATGTGATGCAGAAACAAGCAGACTTCTAAATGCAGCCCTACCTGCAGGGCTTTGAAGATGACCACAGGTGTGCGTGGAGAACGGGTGGCGTTGTTATCCAGGAGCTGCTCCAGTTTATTCTGTAGGCCGCGAAAGTCAGTAGGAGGACTGAGAGTCTGCGTACCCCAGTAGTGGACAGAACTAAAGGCCTCTGGAAAGCGTGAAAGCTTCCTGAAGCGCTCCAACAGCAGCCGATCTACTGACTCGAATGACTTATCTACAACAGGACAAAAATTTAATGATTATTAACATCAGCTAAAATATACTGCAGATATATTTAGCATTTATCGACAGTTCTTAAAATAGTGTGCTTGAAAGAATGCATGTGACATGTGAGGGGAAATAGACAATATTTGCCTTATAAGAAATACAAATGTGCCTTTCATTCCAAAAAAACAGAGTGGGTAATAAAATGGCCTGCATCTACCAAAGAGCAATATATGGTAAGCAAGGTATACCACATATAATGTAATACCTGAAATAAACACGAATAGAAATGAAGAAATAAACCCTGAACAGGAGGAACCTGTGGAGATTTTTTAGAGCTCATCTTGGAAAAGCAAAATGTGTTTGGCACAACGGTGAATTCAAATCACAATTCTGAATGCAAAAGCTGCCAGACAAACAGGATTTTTTTTTTTAAAGAAAGAGTATGAAAGATATGAGACTATGGTAAAAACAGGCAGTCTTCCTCAGTAAAAGGGCTTATCTAACTTGAGCAAATTGCAAGTCTCTGCAAGCTGATTATTATACCAGAGCGAGAGGAACACAAACCAGTAGATACTGAGGACTGGAAAACACATCACACTATTAGAGTTTAGACAAATTCAAATAATGATTCCCAATAATGTACAATACCTGGTGTTAAAACTAGATGTAAATGTGTAAAAACTGGTGTGACTACAGCTATAAATGTACATTTCTTTATCATTTCCAGATTTAACTAAAGTTGGAAAGCTGATTTCGACCTCCAGATAACAGGGATAGAAGGCTAATATTTGCTAAACCCCAAATTATATGCAATGCTTAACCCTCAGTTGACTTTAAAGGGGCCACTTGTAGTCCTTTGACGCAATGATCCATAACTACTGTATATTCAGAGTGTCAGAGTGAAAATGTTAAATAAAGTTATTTTTAAAAAGGTTTAAGTTATTGCATTGCACCCTTTAACAGGAGGAGGTGTTTTACCTGAACCCAGCAACTTAGTGTGGACTGTTTCATGGAAGATGACTACAGCGGGACCCAGGGTGGACAGTGGAACATCCAGGCCACAGCGTGCTGTCGTTGCCTTCAGTTCCTTGGTGAAATGCTTCAAATATGCGTCTGAAGCATCTCCGAGGAACTTGAAGAGGTCATCGTGGAGACGGTCAGCATGGGTGCGGTAGATGATGAGGTCAGAGATGGCGAGCACCTTGAGTAAGAGACGTGTTCTCTGGCCTTGTTTGGAACTGTTCCCAAGCAGCCCCTCTGTATCAATGACCACTAATTTATGGATGGGATCAAATGCTGCCCACACTCCCACTGTGCATGACTCTTGTGCAGGAGAAGTCTTGAACACCTCTCTGCCCATGAAGAACGTGTGGTTTAAGGTGTGAGATTTGCCCTCTCCAGTGTTACCAAAGATGGACACCACCTTCAGCAGCTGGTCGGGCGAGCAGCTGAGGCTCTTCATGAAGGAAGCTTCATCTTTTATCTTAGGACAAACAACAAGTGTAAAAACTTTAAAGCATAAACAAAGAAAATGGAATACAGTCCTATTTAATGCCCACTTGCACAACTTACCTGCATTTCCTCATTCTCATCAACCAGAAGAAAGCTTGATACCTTCTCCAGAAGTATAGCCTTCTGAGATTTGGTCTCATCGGCTATACAGACAGCAGGCTGGGCAGATGTTTGGACAGAGTTGCCTTCTGCAGGTTTGGGTGGTGGAGGATAATGTGTAAGCTGGTGTTTCTTCTTGTTGCCTCCACTGTGGGTACGTTTCTGACAGTCCTGACACAGGTTAACTTTGCAGTTCTGGCAACGGACCACAGACCGATGGCGCGTGCCACTATCCCCACTACCTCCTTTACAGTTGTCACAGTATGGGACATGTCCAGGACCTAGCTGGACCCGCTTGTGGTTCTTTAGCCGGTCATGACTATGGAGGTCGAGCTCACAGCGAACACACTGCAGGCTTTTGCAATCAACACACTCAAATGCCGCCTCCTCAGAGCCACCACAGGAATAACTCTCCTGACATATCAGACTAGTATTGACTCCCTTTTCTGAAGATGAGCCATACCCATTCATCGTTTCTTAAGGAGTGAGCTTGAATACAGACTGGCGCTTATTGGAACAGCTTTGACAACAGCACCAGCTACTTCCAATAGCAGTTAATGAAAAATGCACAGTGCAGTAATACTGAAAAACTCAAATACAATGAAATAAACTTAAGACAGCTGCATGATAACAGGGCAGCTATCACACTGATTTAATACAAAGTTTAAACACTGATGTAAGTGATCAAATTAGTTTTAGCGGTATGAAATTCAGACACCTAAACGGGTTGATCTAATGCCATTTAGTGCACCTAACAAAGGCAGTGAAGTAAAAACCGTCGTCTTCTTCAGTAACGTTTAATATCCTTTGATCCTGTTAGCTTGTTCATGCATTAAAGTTAGCATTTAGCAGCAATATTACCTAAAATATATATCTAAGGCAAGAAAGAAACAGTTAGGTAACACATAAGTGTGTACAGGTAACCAGTACCTAACGACACAAAGAACCCTCCTTGGGGAAAAAAAATACCAAAACAAAAATGAGCAAATGTTAATGCTAACAACAGGCTAACTAGCAAGCTGACCCTCTGTGGGTCTATACCTTGCAAATTCAGTAAATTACTTGGCAACCAAATGTGAACAGCTAGCTTAGAGCTAGCTACTTTAGCCGGACAATTTCAACTTTTCCCCCCCACCTCAAACAAAAGCTGCAATTAGCGAGCCAGCAAACCACCACAGCTCACAGCCGTCCAAGCAAGCAGCTAGCCTCCAGTCTGTCAACTAAACAGCAACAACATATCAACAAACAACAGCTAGTCGATGTCAAAAGCTCGAATATCTGTGGGCTCTTTCACTAAACACCGGGAGGGAAATCGGCGCGATTCGGTTTTAAAAGTCTTTAGAAGAGTTACTGTATTTAAATTCTTCCAAGCAGTGTCATTGTTTTGCTCTTCAGCCCCCCTCCCTGATAGATTGCTCTAGCTACGTTATTTTGTTGCCAGGTCAGATCAGCTGATCAGATTATTTTCAGTCACAGGGTCAGAGCAGGGTGACGCCACGTTGCATCATGGGAAACGTAGTTCTTGCTAATAGTTTGCTCTGTTTACATTCTGTGCAACTCCTAAAAGCTCACATATTAAAACGTTTCTTTTTGAATTTTTTGTATAATATAATATAATATAATATAATATAATATAATATAATATAATATAATATAATATAATATAATATAGCCGGCGAACACTGTGAGGGTCATGTTTTTTGACTTTTCCAGTGCTTTCAACACCATCAGGCCGACCCTCCTGGGTGATAAGTTAGCAGCGATGCAGGTGGATGCTTCTCTGGTGTCCTGGATTGTTGATTACCTGACAGGAAGACCACAATATGTACGTCTCCCACAGTGTGTGTCTGACAAGGTGATTAGCAACACAGGGGCACCACAGGGGACTGTCCTCTCCCCCTTCCTCTTCACCCTCTACACCACAGACTTCAGCCACTGCACAGAGACCTGCCATCTTCAGAAGTTTTCTGATGACTCTGCGGTGGTTGGATGCATCAGCAGGGATGATGAGACAGAGTACCGGGCTGTGGTCGACTCCTTTGTCACGTGGTGTGAGCAGAATCATCTGCAGCTCAACGTGGCAAAGACCAAGGAACTGATCGTGGACTTCAGGAAGACCAGGAAACACTTGACCCCTGTTTCAATCCAGGGGGTCAGTGTTGACATTGTGGAGGACTATAAATACCTTGGAGTACACATTGACAATAAACTGGACTGGGCTAAAAACACCACAGCACTTTACAGGAAGGGCCAGAGTCGTCTCTATTTTTTGAGGCGACTGAGGTCCTTCAACATCTGCCAGAAAATGCTGAGGATTTTCTATGAGTCTGTGGTGGCCAGTGCGATCCTCTATGCTGTTGCATGCTGGGGGAGCAGGCTGAGGGTCGCAGATGCCAACAGACTTAATAAACTGATCCGTAAGGCCAGCAATGTTGTGGGGATGGAGCTGGACTCCCTCAAGGTGGTGTCGGAGAGGCGGATGCTGTCCAAGATAAAGACAATGTTGGATAACACCTCCCACCCACTCCATGACATGCTGGTCAGTCACAGGAGCTCGTTCAGTGAGAGACTGAGATTACCGAAAAGCACCACTGAACGACACAGGAAATCATTCCTGCCTGTGGCCATCTCCCTGTACAACGCATCCACTTAACACACTGTTTGCTGCTACAGCTACACATGTTTCTTTTCCAACTATTTATTTATGAGTGACTTATGTATGTATGTATGTATATATATGTATATATTGTACTATTCATAGTTAGTGTATTGTCTGTCTTGTCTTAATGTTGGTTTAAAATGGAGCACTGTAACAAAAAATAATTTCCCCCAGGGATCAATAAAGTATTCTGATTCTGATTCTGATAATATAATATAAACAAAGTTTAAAAAAAAAAGTCCAGAAGAGAGGAGAGAATCAGTGTATATTTTATGTATATATGTCTCTGTATTTATATATGTGTATATATATATATATAATATTCTGTAACTCTGTAACTTCTGTCGGTGCTGTGCTTTTTTGGAAACCGAATTTCCCAGAGGAACCCACCCGAGGGATTAATAAAGTTTTATCTTATCTTATCTCTCTCTTATCTTAAAAGTGCATTTAAATTACCGTACACTGACAGAACAACCAGTTGGTCTAGCCCATGGTCTACGATAATGTCCTGTTAAGCACAACATTGTGAAAAGCTCTAAATATCTCTTTAAATTAATATCTAATCCAAATCTACCTGTTGCTTCTAGTTGGCCAAATCTTATCCTTAATCTAATCACTGAAATTAAAACTCCATTACCAATCATCGCCATAGCTAGGAAAATGTGGGTGGGTGTTTTAAAAGTAGGTTTGGGAAACAAGTCCCATCATCAGGCTTCAGGCTCAGGATGGATTTAAATGGCTTTTATCTTGTAAAGTAGCACTTCAAAGCAGCAGCAGGGGACCATTTGTCCTAAATGCCAGTCTGCGCTTTCCCTCCGTTTCTTCACTGACAGTAACTTCTAAAGGCAAATCCTTAAATTTGATGTTGTCTTTTTGAAAGCAAGCAAATCACAACCACTGCATTTCTTAATCCATTTATTACAAAACTTACCTAGCACACAGAAATATAAATAATAACAACAACAGCCAAAATATGAAACAAGAAACACAAAGGTATAAAGAGAGGAAGTGTAGCTGGCTGAAGTCACCGTTTGTCCGGTTTGTCACATTTCACACAAAGATGGAGATTTTGAGATCAGTTCTTTAAATCCACAGCCCACAATTTGTAGACAGACACTTTGTTTAAAAAAACAAAAATCATGGTTTGTTACGGTCGAGTGAGGATACCCGCTCTGCACTTTGGATTTCAGATCACAAGAATCTAAAGATTTTCCTCCATCCACCATCATAAAGAGACTTTAAACTGTTAAGCAAATTGAGCTTTTTGTATTTAGTGCCACCGTGCTTGTGCTTAATGGCAGCAAATACAGCACAGTCAAAGGCGTCTTTAAGGTTGTGCTGTGTGAGAGCCGAGCACTCCACGTAGTCATGAGCTCTGATCCTGCTCGCGAGCCGTCTGGCCTTGTTAAAGAGCACCGGTCTGGTGCCCCGCTGGTTCAGATGAATGAGGACGTCCACACTGTGTCGAAGGTCTGACTGAGTTCCAACCAGAACGATGGGGGAGATTGGGTTGGCGGCTCGAATCTGTGGGATCCATTTGGAGGTGATATTGTCAAATGAGATGGGGTTGACGAGGCTGAAGCAGAGGATGAAGACGTCCACATGGGCATAGCACAGAGAGCGCAGATGGCCAAACATCTCCTGATAGATCAAACATTGAGAGATGAGAAGCACTGGACCCACTTGTCTGTTTAGAAAAAAAAAACTGTGATATGTGATAATTACCTGTCCAGCAGTATCTATCAGCTTAATGTGGGTTGGGATTCCATTCACATGAACTAATCCTGGACGTTAGGTAGAGACAAGCAGGCTTTATTGCTGGGTGAAATATCTGACCTTTAAATAAAAGAGCTCCTTCACTTACCTGTGAAAACATCAAATGCAGTTTGCCTGTACTCAGTGTTGTATCCATTGAAGATGTAACTGATAACCATGCTGGTTTTTCCCACTGCTCCATCACCAACCAGCATGCAGCTCACTTCTTCTCTCATTCTGTTTGCTTTATCAGTTCTATGACAGGCCATCTTCCCTTATATTATCACTGCACTATCTTAGAATCCCAGCAGTGCGAAAGTCTATGCAGGAGTGCAGCACTAATGTAAAACATGTCTTCTTCCACCCCGGGGGCCTGTTAGTGGCAATAAAGGGAGAAGGCCACCTCGATTTGAAAGAACAAAGGCGCCCAATCAGATGAGTGACCTCTTCTCAACACTTTGACTGTTTCCGTTTGATGCAGATTTACATAGTCACTCCCACCAAACACTCGATGTGACTCATCCAATAAAGGTCACTTAACTGGACGTTAAAGACGGCATAAGAGGATAATTAATTTTATTTCGCAGAGTGCTTGTTTGTAAATGTGTAAACTTAACACACACAAATTTGTGGAAGACTTTACAAACTCTATACATGCCCAATTCTGAATATACTAACGTGAACAGCTGTAGTAATAACGTCGATATTATCGCGAGAGTAGATTTACGAACTCCTAAATTCTCTTCTGTGCGGAGATGCATTATGTTCGCGCGACAGTGATGTAATACCATCGCCGGCCACTAGAGGGCAGTGTTGCTCCAGCATGGAGCGGGTACTTCACGGTGCTTCACTCAGGTGCAGTTTCTTGATTTCGTGAAACGAACCAGAAAAGGTAATTATTCTGACTCATTCACAACTTTCAGAAAATTATTTTTTATTTTCTGAAGTGACAGAAAACAAGCTTACCGTTTTTTTTTTCATTTTAATATTCCTTTAATCAGTACACAGCGAAATATTCAGCACCCAGAAGCTCCAAACAACATTTCTCAGGCCGGTTTGTTTTCATTGGGTATATACATTACATTTCAATACCAGCTTTACTCTTCCACGCAAAGAGCAAAGAGCAGAGCTGAAGGGAAGTAGTGGAGGTCATTGTTTGTCATCAAGTCCAGTTCATAGTAGTGACGTCAGGTCCCATCTGTCTTTTTTTTTTCAGGGTGACTGGGTTCATAAATACACACACACACACACACACACACACACACACACACACACACACACACACACACACACACACACACACACAAATCCCAAATATATATTTTTTAAATCTCATATTTACATTTCCTCTGTTGCAAACACACTCATACAGACTGCATCTGCAATTCAGCGACTTCCACATCTGCAGAAACTCAGCATATTACTCTGCTAGTATAACTAATCACAGTACGTTAAAGGAGCTCACACTGATAATTCTTTGATCACATGCTGGCCTTAGTTCAGGGGAAACTGCTTAATTGTGAAGTCTGTAGTTTGTCTGAATTCCCATCATGCATTTGATTTGTGTTTCTAGGCAGAAATACCAAATGCATTAAATAAGTTATTTAAAGCATTTTAAGCCTGACGTTATGGAAGTTTTGACCAAATACAAAAAATCATAAATTAATAAAACTTTGGCTTGGAAAACCTCTTCTGCACAACTGATTTATAATTGGTTTATAATGCAGCTGGAGTCATTTTCTTATGATCCAGCATCTAGATTACATTACGCCACACTTTTAAGGCCAGTCTCTGACCTTACAAAAAAGCCATTATGGTAATATTAGTAATGTCTGCAAAAATAATTGGTTATTATCTTACTGTACTTTTCCTTAATTGAACTTGCTATTGCAGTCATGTCTTGTTGCAACATTTGCACTGAGCCTTGAGCTTGTTTCCCTCGCAAACAATCCAAATTTTGCACTCCAACATATCACAGCTGTACTGCAGAAGAATTGTACCAGCAAGCGGCGCAACATATTTTAGAGCCCGGGAAACGTTTGGGGGGTTGAAACTGCAGCTTTAAACAAAGTGTTGCTCCTTATCTGTCTGAACCTGCAGGAAACTCTGCGAGCATTGTGTTGTAAGGTCTCTGCTTCCTGTTTGCCGTTGTTTCTCACTTACTCTTTCTCTTCTCCCTTTCTCTCCCCCCTTTTCCCACCACCTGCGGTGCGAGTGATAGAGTTTATTCCCCGTGGTAGGAGGACAACATCTGGTCCCCACCCCACCTCCTCTCCATACAAATCATTCTGCTTGCTCAACTCCCATGCTACACCTTTGACAGCTGTGAGTCACAATGTGCTGTTCCTTAATCCAAGGTAAATGTCAAATGCAGGAAGTCGTCTTTAAATACCCTTGCATCCAAAGATTGTTTTTCTGTAACTTTCTTTTATCATCTCAGATCTGTCACAGAGCTTTTCAAATAGAAGCAAATGTCTGTGAAAGGCTTGCATCACCCTTAACTCGTGCAGCAGATGTCAGCAGAGTGTTAATGGCTCAGTGTCCTGGGATGCATACGTTGCTATAAACATGTTTAGTCTATGCATTCCCACGGTCTATTTTTGTATAACTAGACATGCAGAAGTGAATACCGACATAGATTTATTTAGGTAATCTGCTTAGGAAGAGACTCTCTGTGTGTGTGGCTTAGGAGAGCCCTCTGGCATGCATAGAGCTCACTTCAAATTCCACACCTTCAATATGTAGTGATAAATCTTGTCAGTGTGCTCTGACTGCAGTCTATTTATTTAAAGGCATAGTTTGAGATCAGCACAAACGCATCCGTCTCGACCCAAACTATTAGCCCAGTATTTTAAAAATAAACTCAACATCTGCCTGCACTTCCTGTCTCATATCAAATCTGACAACAATAGGGAATCTCTGCCAGATAGGTGTTAAAAGATTATGCTGCCCCCTAAGCCGGAGCTCAGCATGGCACTCTCAGGCCACAAAACAAGTGGCTGATGCCGACATGGATTGATAAACAAGCCATTTGCATAACATTTCCTGTATCTCATTTTAAGTAGATGAGGATTAGAGCAGGAGGGGTGCATCCATCACACTCCACATAACAGGAACACTTTACCTTATACGTCATTAAACTTAAGTTGTTCTAGTATAAACCACTGTTCTCTGAAAAGTCCAATTACAAACACTCACAAAACAGTGCTTTGTGTGTTCAGTCTTCTCCGTGCGGCCCTCACTAACATGCTCCACTCTGAATCTATGAGAAAACCTAATCTAGCAGCTGTACTAAATACTTTAATAAATGCTAACTCCCAAAGCAGATATGCCAGACAATCATAAAAACTAACATGCTAAGTTAAGGAGGTACATTTTTGACATAACTTACTCTATTGCTTCAGCATATTAGTATAAAAAACACAACCTCGAGGTCTCTGTCCAGAAGAGCGAAGCTTGAGGAACTCACACGTACCAGCTCAAGGGAGTGAAAGGAAGATTTCGTCCTGATGTTGTTGACACCATCTCAAAACTTTCAACTTTTTATTAGCGCTAGACAAAAATGACGAAGGAAGTCTGTGCCAGGCACTGTTCATATAGTAGGAGTGACCTTCCAGTTTATAAATGAGTTTCAGACCTGGACTTGTTTTTAGTAGTGCAGGGATAGTAGGGAGCTGGGTTAGTGTGATGATACCGCTTCAGTTTTTTTGCGGCCCTCTTCTCAGTGAATCTCAAATTCTCGCACCTTATGCTCACCACACAAAGTGATTCACGTTGAGACTTGTGTGGATTTCGTCTGTTCTGCACATGACCCTTGCTTGTATTCTTGCCTTGTTGCCAGTTATTGAGATGCACTGTGGTATCAGTGCATTTTCAGTTAATCTGGATTGACATTGTAGCCATTTGGATCTGAGCCAGCTTATGGTAAGTCATCCTGCCCCAATTTTTAAGTAAAGCTTAATGATTTTGGGGGCTTTTGTTAGCCAGCAAGAACCCATGCCAATTTAGTTACCTCTGCTCCATTAAATCCTTGCTGGGGTCCAGAAGCAGCAGACTAATCCCACTTTACCCTCCAGAGAGCATCGTAAGGGGTCTGTCCTCTGCCCTCAGTGAAAAAAGAGCTGCTCTCCCATGAACCTGTTCAAAAACTAAAAAAAATATTTATTTGTCTGCACCATGGGAATGTGGATTATTAACACACATTTAAAAGCCCTGAAAAATGTTTTCTAAATCATCCTCTATGCAAAGTGGCTTTAGGACAAGTTGATGAATTTCTGTAGATATCGATTGATCTTCTTTCTGCAACACGTTCTCGCTCCCAAAGCGTAACATTTTACGCTAGGTGACAAATCGTCAACATATTACGCTTTCGGCCACCCACCACGTTCCTAAATGACGACCTCGGAAAAAAGAGGACATGAGAACCGTCTGGACTCCGTCTACACATGTTCGCTCTTTTTCTTCAAATCGCTTCGAAACACGCTATTTAACATCATTATAGTCCTGGTTAAGATCAGGAATAAGGTTATGGTTAGGGCTGGAACGTCCATTACCGCGGGAGCGTCATTGCACTGGATTCCAGCCATAACCCGCCGCGTACCATAAGAACGCCGAAGGTCTCCTTTCGCGTTCCTCAGGAACGCTGCGGGACGAGACAAAACGTCGACATGTTACGCCTGCTGGGACTTTACATGAGTCACAACTGAGCAATATTAAAACTATGAGAAGATTTTGTTGTCTGAATTAAAAATAAGAATTAGATCACTCTAAGAAGGATAAATAATAGCTTTCTTTTATGTTGATTCACATGCATTTAATCAATATTTATGGATGTTATATCGATATTTGCAGAGAAACGTTTAGTTTAAACTAGCTCATGTGCAGCCTGGCAGTTACACATTTACTAGCTTTGTAGATATGAATGAAAAAAAATATTGAATGAAGTTCTAAAAATCAGTCAGCTAATGCTGATATTTCCACACAGTGGACTCCATGGTATAGTTTTGAAATTCCTCGGAACTTAGTTGAGAATACTGATACTGAACTTACATTTATGCAGTACGTATAAAGGTACGGCCAGCAGGTGACCTGGCTCCGTAACAAAAATATAAGCTGAGCTAATATATGTTTTTCCTAAAGTACAAATGTGGGTTTACACAGGTTTCTGATTTTTTTAAAGATGCTGGTATATATTCTAGTTTTCACACACTTCCACGAGAGAAGGATGAAGAACGGATCAGATCTGAACAAACCTCAGATTCACAGGTGTGTTTTAGCGTCACCATGATGAACCATACATGTCCATGTTCAACATACTGCAGGGAAGCCCCCAGCTGCCTGTGAATGGGCACATTCACATGATCATCCTCACACTGTGAACATGTAATAAAACTCGCAGGTTGACTAAATTTGCAGAAACTCGTGTGAGGAACATTGTGAACATTTGCAGTAGTTCGGTTACTTTGTTTTGCCATTTTGTAGTTATCTTTACCTGCAAACAAAATGTTTTCTGGCAGACTCTCTCAGACACTTGTTAGGAAAAGTTTCCAGCTGCTACACAATGCAAATACAAAACCAGCTGCTGGATATTCCCATGTATTTTTTATGGTTACGTCACATAGCTGACAGCTTTAATCTGGATTGTTGACTGCTCTCATTTATAGAAATGGAAAACCTGAACCTTTTAGTTTCCAGGTGAGTCACTGATGGCATCATCTCAGTCTTACTTTTGCCATAATATTCAGGAACCCTGTTGTCAGAAAGGCCTGCAAATCACAATAATTCATTTATGAAATTGATAACAACATCAACAGAGGTTTCACCCTTTGGCCTTTGGAAGCATCTGTGCTTTCTCCTTATTTTAGTTTCAACTGGCTCCGCATCAATCCACACAGCATATGTTCTCCCAAGGCCTGATTACAATCTCTTCAAACAGGAAGCTCTGCTGTAATTGGCTGACTAACATGAGAACATGAACTTTCCAAATGGACACAACATCACAGACAAACACAGAGTATCATTTGTGGATTTCACTTCTAAGATTACACACTTAAATATCATGTCAAATATCACAGCAAAGTGAGTGAAATGCTCGCACTATCATATGAACTACACAGTTGGCTTTTATTAAACAGCGCTAAATAAGTCCCTTATAAATCCATGAGTACCTAACTCGTAGAGTTCTGCCCCAGCCCCCTGAAACCCTGAATGGATTTATTGGAAGATAATGGGTGGATGGTTGGTTGGGTTTAAAGATAGTATTCCCTCTAGAAAACTTCAGACCAGCATTTTTGGTTAAGCACAGTCTTTCAGATTAAAGACAAAGTTACAGTGACCCTGCAGCTGCTTGATTATTAACTGCTGTCCTGTAAAATAGCACTGATATGGAACCTCTGTGAGTGTGTGGGAAACAGAGCAGCCTTTCCTGTTCTTTGAGAGAAAACACTCAAGAGAAAAATGGCCGGAAACCTCCAGGGCCTTTTGATTCACTCTGAGAAATCAAGTCAAGCTACCTGAGAGCTTGGAGACCTCGTAGTGTCTGAAATGAGCCAGTAGATGAACATATTTCATCAATTAAAATATTTCTAACATTTTGAGTTATTTTCCAGTGTTAGAAAATCAGCACTGCTCAGTGTTAGCCATTGTTGATCTTCAAAACTGACTAGGTTACTTTTAAACATATAACACTGTCAAAAGTGTTAATTTAACACTCAACAGTGTTGTATTTAACACTCAGAGGTGTGGACCCATATAGACACTCTCCAGTGTTAATTTAACACTGGAGATTTTGCTGTGTGGGTGAACTTCGTTTTTGGTTTTCTTGTTTGTTTGTTTTGCTTTCCAGTGTTACGATGCAGTGACCAGATGCCAAACCTGCTACAAAATGTTCCAACCAAAAAATTCCGATGACTCAGGCGTTGTTTATGTAGTATTTGTCTGTAAGAGTACACCCTATAATCAATTTGTTCCTTCAAAACCAGTTCTGTTCTTTGTTGTCAATGCCAAGTATCACACTCCACCGATACTTTTTTGGTGTGATGTGTGTCAGGGACAGTACATTCTGGGTGTGACTGACTGAAGCTGCCCAGAGCATCTGCCAGTTCATAAAGACTGTTTTATTTGGAGTAAGAGCTCGATCGAGCCACATTAGAGCACTGATAATTTACGACTGCCTCCAGCAGCTCTCATTATAGCTACAACAATAAAGATAGGACATTCAATAACTGCTCCCTGCCACACTCTTTGCCAAAGAGTAGAGGAAATATGAAAAGTTGTATTCACAGTGTCACTCAGAACAGAGTGCAAACATCTGTGACATTTCTTTCTTTTTCATTTCCTCAGTAATTACTCAAGAGCAGCTGTGCTGTGTGTGTTCATTGCTCGTTATTAGGATGGCAAATAGACTGGCCCTGCTACCACTGGCATCCCGATTCATGATTATACATCACACAAAGCAGCGTAGAGTAATTTTAACAGTTATTGTGGTGTTTTGGATTTAAAGTCAGATTGCGTACATTTAGAAACTCTCACCTCAGTGCACAACACCCCTCGGCCAGACCAGTGACACCGCGGTGAGTTTGGGTGTAAATGAGATTAGGGAAATGAAATTAAGTGGTGCAAAAGTGACGTTCCTCAGGGATCGAGGCAGCAGGTCCCCGTTCCTGCTCTGTGCAGATTGAATTAAGAGATCCAGCCCACATGAGTCATGTTCTGCTTTGACGAGAAGAAACACTTTTCATGCAAACTGCTAGTGATAATGAATGAGTTGTGTTGATTGCCGCACAATGATGGATGAATACCAACTGTGATCTTTCTCTTCTGCCACATGTAACCAGATCAGACGCAGCTCAGGCCCAAACCAGAAGTCAGATTTACGCTTTTGATCTGAGTAACCTGAAAGCTTTATATTTCGTATAATGCACTTACTACGTGAAGTACGAGCTTCTGCGTCTATTAGACGATTGAAACATTATTTGTGTCTTATTAATAGATGGTCTTCCTGTTTCGATGAAGTTGCCTTCCCAATCAAAAAAACACTCAGGTCCTCTCATAGAGGGGTGAGGTGACCCTCAGGAGACAGAGCTGACCATCCAGTGTAAGAGGGCAAGGGCTCTAAAGTGGATGGACTCCATTAGCGGCCTAATCACTTTCTCTTTAACATATTTCCAAGATGACCATCAGCCATTGACTGACCAAACCAAGGTCAAGAGTTCAGATTGAGTACACATTAGCATGCAGGTGGAGGCTCCAAACACAAGAAACAGTGTTTTTTAGGGACGTGACAACTGTTCTGTGTAGTGGTGGATAGAACAGCTTGAACATGCTGAGCACATGACCTCAGTCTCTTTGTGTTATTGTCAATGTTCTTTACAACTAGGGCTCTTTTTTAACAACATAATTTCCTAAAATTGTGGTTCACAATGCACATGGAGCACAAAATATGCACTTTACTTTTTAATTTACTTATTAAAAGAAAAAGCTTCATAGAACCAATTCTGTGGGCTTAAATAGCAATGCAATTAAGAGTAAAAAAAGAATGCAAAATGTCAGACATATGGAGATGTTTGCACATATGTTGGTGAAGAATTACCTCCTAAGAATATTGATCCCAGGTCTCACATTTCCTCTGCACTTTGCCAAACACTGGTATAGTAAAGAGGTTTTATTGACTGACTTATCTTTATTGTTATAGCCACAGTAAGCGGTAAATCATGCAGTCATCTGCTTTGAATGCTATCAGTCCATTAAATGTTATCTGTTACCAGTCGTCGTAGCTCCCATAATTATACTTTAGATTGAGCACACAGCGTGTGATTGCCGATGATTCGTGTGACTCAGGCTGTCTTGAGTTTTTGTAATTAAATGCATGGAAAAACTGATCAGGTGGTGTACAGCCCAGCGTTAGACCAAAGCCTGTAATAGACCTCAGATCCATGTCAGTGTCATTATTTCCTTAGCTTAACTGTGAAAACAACCCTCCTACAACATACTACAATAACTACTTTTCCCAAGTAGTTTTGATGCTTAAACCTAACCAAGCACAAAAATGAATAAAAACTCAAGAATGAAAGAACTTTATGATAAAGGCCTGCTGTGCCAGCTGGAGAAGGATGCACCCAACAGGTATTAGTGTCTTCAAATCCTAACATGGCAAGAAGTAGAGGTGCAGCCTTACTTATACGTTGAAGAATAGACTGGAAGAAGAATAAAATCTCATCAAAAAAAGAAGAAACTGAATGCTGTGCAAACAGAAACTCTCGATTCATTTAGCGTCTCTTTCTTTAGTAAACTCACGAATAGTAAAAATTAAAAGCATGTTGGGCGTGGACTGAAGGGAAACGAGTACTCATATTTTCTGAGTCATCACGGTCATCTGACATTTTTGTCATGAACAGCTTGTACCAGGACTGCACAGCACCAGGTTTCTGTGTACCACATGTGACCACATGGGGTGTAGAAAACCACTAACAAACACATGACTCTGTCTTGTTTATCTGGATAATCTCATTAGTTTTAATGAAAACGCCACGTCTCAGACAACACTGATAGCTCGCTTCACTTTACTGTTTTTCTGCAAACAGTATCTTATTGGGTCACTGTATGGTCAACCCCGGCTTATCATTTGGGTGATGCTCTTTCAGGTACTATCGTTGTACCTTGGACAGTGGTTTGTACCTAACAGAGACCAGCGCTGAATCTCGAGGAACACTTTTGTTCTTTAATGTAATGCTGGAAAAATTAAGCATAGTAACAACAATAGAAAGTGCATGCTGGGCGCAGGGGTAATCACTTAGAAACAGAAACAAAGAAACCAAAGAATCAGACCAAGCTCGGTGAGAATAAATGGCACACAAAGATTTGGACCCAGAACTTCATCCCGTGTGACCGTAATAAGACAGATACAGAATCAGATATGTCAGAATACACTAAATATGTTCATTTATAAGTTGAAGACTTATTCATTATTATTATTTGTACCTAATCTCCTTTTCTGTAGGACTAAATTCTGACTAGCAGCTGACATGACACCTTAAAAGTCTTGAACAAACTGTGAAAATATGCAGCCTTTACTGCTTTGTTATGTACCTTTTTTGGCACTTGGAAAACATAATTTACGGTTCAGTAATTCGTCCGAGGGAGAGCTTGCACTTGTATTGACAGAAATGTACTTTCACTGAAACCTTTATCTCTGAGAACAGAGTTATGTAATGAGTTCTACAGATTTTTCTACCTGAGAGGATATTCTGTCTGTTTTACATGTTTTGTGCATGTGAGATCTCTTTGCTCTGCTGTTTTCATGGCTCTAAACCTTTGACCTAGTTTGGGACTGAGTTCTAGGAAAGCAGAGCAGTGCGACAGAACTGTGGCTTGTTTATCCATGGAAGGAGCCCAGACAGGGAAAGAAACCCTATCTGCACCCCACCTGCCCGCAGAGCCCCTAACGCTCCCTCTATACTGTAAGGACTGTGGGTCCTCTATAATAGCTTATGTGCACTCTGGTAAACAGATTATTCCCAACGCCAACACCACTGAACATTGCACCATGTTTATCAGTATTTTGCTATTTTTCACCGTCAGTTTTCTTTACGACGGTTAAAAGACTTTATGAGGTTTTACAAAATGAGATGCTAATGCATTTTGTGTGTTTGAGGAATGCCTTGAATTAAAAAATGACCCTTTAAAGCTGGACCAACCACTGTGCTTGGAACAATTTAAGAGGCATAAAACTGGGAGCAGCAAGGAAAATAGTTTTAAAGCATTCTATAAGTCACAAGAATCTGCATAGAGAGGCTTTGAAGTTTCTTACATCCAATTTAATATAAATTCACAAAAGAGTGTCTTAAAGATTCTTGGCCCATGCTTTTAACAGCTCTCTGAGGAAAACTAAGCACTTTCATAATGCCAGAGGTGGCTTTCTTTGGCGATATGATGTGGGAATATGAATCAGGAGGGTCTGTATGCACGGACAAAATATAAGAGATGTATATGAGACTAGATAAACAGGGAAGGAAATCCCGAACACAATTTTCTCATACAGATTTGTATGTTTTTATTCAAAAACTTTATTTTAAAAAATGTGCATTAACATTTCATAATATTAACAAGGTTACAATATCATAACATATCATAAAAATGTCAGACCTTCTCTGTGGATAGTGTGGAATCTTAAAAACATGACGTGCTGATTTTTGTGTGCAATATGAAATACAATGAGAGTCGCCTGCATATTAAAGTGAACAGTTGAAAAATGAGATGAGATGAGAATGTCATAGATTTCCGAGTGACATGAGATAGTTTTCTCCCCTTTAGTTGAAACCAAATAAAGTATTTCCTTTTAAAGCACCATTTACCCTTGAAATATTTACCAAGACTTCATTTGTTTTTCCACTAAAATGAAAATTATTTTCATAAAAAGCGGAGTTTACTCTTTATATAACTTCCAGCAGCAGGGATTTCCTGTCGTTGGATCTGAGCTCTCTGCAGTTGCTGAAAATGTTCAAAACAGCTGTCTCGATAGAGAAAAGGTGCTCATCCTCCACCTCCGGACAGTGGTGCCTCATAAATTCTGCAAGGCGGACCAGGTACTCAATGTTGTGGCCGGTGTTGCCTCTGCAGATGGCAATCTGGGCGGCAATCTCCCCGTCCGAGGCCGGCCCGAGGTAGATGGGGTTGTCAGGTGTGGCGATGTAAACAAGGGACAACACTGAACCGTGACCGTCTTTAGGAATGAATTCCACCATCTCTGTTATGTACCCGCCCTGGACAACCTCTCTCATGTTTAAATACTGAAGAGACGCTTCGACCTGGCACTCAGTCACTTCATAGGCCACGCCCCACGTGCAAGCCTGCAGAGTACAAACGGGTGGAGGTTGACACACTTGCAACACTTGCAAGACTTGACTTTGTGAACATATTCAGAGAGAAAAACCTAAAAATAAAACTACAGTGTTTTGGTTTGTCAAACAACATTGATTGAGCCTATAGGATGTTATTTAAAGTCCAGTTTTTACTTGACCCAGTGCCAGAATTTAATAGAAATTAGAACATTAAACAGTAGAACAAACAGTAGACAACCAGTAAATAATGGGTTTAACATTTTCCCTGTTTATCACGCCATAGTTACAGTTTATTGCAACACATCACACAAAAACTCATAATCAGAAAGGTGGAAAGTTTAAAATAGCAAAGTTGTTCTTTTAGTGTGATTGGCCGGTTAGCTAATTATTTTCTGAGCAGAGTTATTACTTGTTATTTGTTTTTATTTGTCACTTGTATTGCAATACATCTGAGAAGACCAGTGACTCACAGTCAGACATTCCAGTCTGAGTAAACAACACAGCCTCATCGGGCTTGTTGTGCTGACATTTAAAAAAAAAAAAGAAGAAGAAGATATTTTTAAGATATTTTAGTTTTAGTTTTGCTTTTTAAGGGTTATAGAATTTCTGAATCCACTGCTTTACTTACACATTCAATATTTAAGTGGTTCACTCACCTCCTCATCTGCTATTAGTGTGACAACTCTGGCTGGCTGTAGAGAGCAAAAACACCGACAGTGAGAACTCAACAACCAACAAGAAAATGCTTCATACTTCACAACAACATACTGTAGCCTACATTTAAAAATGCACGAGCGAACTCCTAAAGGATCAGAATCAGCAGGAAATACTTGTGTTCCAGGTGTGGCTGCAAATCTCACCTTTTCCTTGTCCCCTCGATGAAAGTCATCTCCGTGCCAGAACCGTCTCTTGTATCCTCTAATGTACCCTATTTTTCTTCTCTTGTGTTCAAAATCGGGTTTCCACACTAGGGAGCCATAGCCAAATATCCACAGGCTGCTCTTTTCCTTTATAATGTCCTGAGGTTTCATTGTAGGCACTTAACTTCGTTTGGGAAGAGAAAAAACAAAAGTCCACAAGTAGCTGCTCGATGTTATTTCCAGTCTTCTACGACCTCATAGAGTCTCATACATCAGGCTGCTCCTATATATAGATATATAGATAAATAAAGCGCTGAAAGGAGGAACCATCTTTCACGTCACAATGATCATTACATCAGTAATTAGTCAGTGTCATCAAAATGCAAATACTGTCCATTCCTCCTTAGTATACCGACGTGCACACATGTGTATTTGTTGATCAAAGTACGTCAGAGAGACACGACCTTGGCCAATTAAATAGAAGGGGCGGGGCTCTTTTGTGGCGACGCCTCGCCTAAGTTTTGAGTCGTTGCGCATGAGAACACGCAAGCACCCGGGGCAGGGAAATAAGAAGAATAAGCAGATATATTTTAAAGAAAAGAAGAAAGAAACTGTCTTTGTTTCTAACGTTTTAATCTTTATGAGCACTTTCAATATACAGCATAGGGTCAAACTCATAGTGCAGAGGTAATCACATTACCTATAAATAGCCGGGACTGTTATATCTGTGCTCTCTTAAGCTCATTAGGTGTCTGTGTTCTCTATAGACGAGCTTAACACCGCAGTGGCTGATAACTGAGATCAGTTTGTCCTCTGTAAGTCGGTGAGGATGATATTTGATGGGTTAAGAAAGGAGAGAACTACTTTCTTGTTACTTCACATAAAACCTACTGCCACCAGGTGGTTGTGAAAGACATGGCTCTTTACTTGAGAGAAACATCAGCCTGGTGCTTTGATATTGGCTGAAGGCTGGGTTAAGTAAGTAAAGTGTTAGATCTCCAAAGAGAGGGTGCAATTGTTATTAGTCCCTGTGTGCATCATGGAGCCTTGGCTGCGGGGCCCTTTGTTTGCTGTGATCATGCGCCATTAGTTCGAGGACATATAGATTTTCTCCGCGCACTAGTTTTGCTGTGTTTCTCACACCTTTCACCTTTCAGTCAGCTACAAGAATCAATTATTGATCATTATAGACGCAGATATCAAGAGATGCAGCAGTTCCAAGATCCATTTAAGCAGAAAAGACAACAAGGACTCTTTATTATGACATACAGACTTTTAAATATATATATATATATATATATATATATATATATATATATATATATATATATATATATATATATATATATATATATATATATATGTTTGAGTATTTTCTTACATTTCCTGCCAATTACAATGCTGCCCACTGAATGATTGCTAGCACAATGATTTCATATCACGCAGACACAGATCTCACATAGTATCATCAGAAGAAGCTACCAGGCCAAATATTACTGCATCTATAGACAATGACGTCACTTTCACACCAGGCGACACAAATAAAGCTTCTAGATGATTCCAACATTTAATTTAGGATCTCTATTCGACCAGATGGACACTCAACCGACGAAGACCGACAAACAAACAGTGTACCAGATATGTAGTTCTTGTTTCTTTTCATAGCAAAAATAATAACAATACAATAAAAACACCAAAACAAAAACACTTTAAAAATATATTCACCTTTGCGAGGCATCAACTTAAAAACAGATGTACAAGTCATACTTCTAATCTCAACATATAAATATACACTATATACAAAATAATCTTATAAAACATAGAAAGAGAAAAATCAGTGCTTCATATACTTAAATTACTAATGAAATACTAATCTTACAAAATAACATTATTGATTCAGTAATTTCCATTAAAGGCGTTCTCGGTACGATAGTCACAACATGTATTTCTTTGTCTTGATTTAAGGGGGATTTTGCATAAAGTAAAACAAGGCCTTATTATGAGTTTTCCCTGCACGGCGCTTTAGCATATTGCATCATTTGATCTTTCACACAAAGAAATCAAGATAAGCAGGGCACAACAATTCCCTTTAAAAAAGGGGGTATAAGGCTTTGTGATCAAGGCTGAATACATTCTTTATAAAACGGATTGAATTTTCAAACGATAATCCTAAACATCTCTCAAAAATGAACCGTTTTCAGTAGTTTTCTTTTTTTCAGTCCCTTTTTCTTTTCTTCTTTAGCACAATGCTGGTTTTTGTTTGCATAGCGCGTCGCAGGTCAGATGAAATGGAAAAAAAAGCCGGCTCCATCCACATTCCCGTTGGCGGTGAGTTGATTTGTTTGATTGCCGATTACTGCAATAAGATGGAAAGCGTCCATCGGGATAGCCCGCTTCTTCCACTCAGCATGCGGGCACACGCATCTTGGCCCGTTGCCCTCGGAGGAACTTGAACAGAGCGGACGAGGTTGCGAGAGCAAGCCTGATTGGCTCATTATTTCCCCTTTTTAAAAAAAAAAGAAATCCCAGTCTTTACATTCGCACATAGATTAGTAGCTTTACTTCTATTGCATTCAGAGAGCACACAAGCTCTATCCAGTTATCAAGTTTTCAAGAGCAGCAACTTGCGTTTAAATAAATCCCAGTCTTTCCACACTTGTAAACAGTCCACAAGAAATCCAATGTTGACGATGAATAATATATTCAATTTATTATACCTGAAAGAGACAGAGTCCAAACATTTAGTGACAATCACAGCAACACGTGCAAGATCTAAATGACCAGTTATTAAAGGGCTGGAACAAGTAAATAGATTTACCTCAGTTGCAATGATGCATTCATTTTTCTCTTCTGCTATTACAAAGACAGACTGGTACATTGAATCTCCAGAAGAACTTATTGTAGATATTCTACACTCTGGTCTCTCACTGTAAAGACACAACATGTCAGGCACACGGCACAAAAACAGTGCATGGTGGTATAAGTCAACATATGCATCTCTTCTCATCCACCTACCTGTACATTCTACTTAAATGTTTCGTGTCTTCTATTGACTTTTCACAGTTTTCATCTTTGTCCACAAGGGACAGTTCATCCTTGTACCTCGCGGAGGGTTTATAGTCCAGGTGGTAGTGGTTGATGCATTTGTGATTAGACTTTTCCCTGGGACAGTCCACCTCCAATTCAAACTTTTTATTGGTGTTCTTGAGCTCTAGAGTAGAGATGAGGTTCTCCTTCTGAAGGTCAACCTTGGAGAGGTTGTTCATGGTGTCCGAGTCCTGCTCCTTATCCTTCTGCTTCTTGATGTGCCCCATCACTGCCACTGCCATGCACAAAAGCAACAGAGCAGCCACTACGCCCACACCCAAAACGATGGCTACCAACTTTTGCTTCTCACTGGACTCCCAGCTTATTGTGGGGCTGGGGGTGTTGGCTTGATGCTCACTGTTGAACTGGCACTGAGGGCCGCTGTAATGGGCCGGGCAGATGCAGGTGGACTGGCCTTTGGCTCCTGTGGTGCAAGTCCCTCCATTGAGGCAGGGTTGAGAAGCACAGTAGTCTGTGGGCTTGTCGCAGTGGCGGCCTGTATACCCTAGGGGACAGGTGCAGGTGTAGTCGTTGATGCGATCTATGCAGGTGGAGCCGTTTGCGCAGGGGTTTGCGGCGCACTCGTCAACATTGATCTCGCAGCGCGGTCCCGTGAAACCTGAGCGACAGCTGCACACTCGGAGGTTACCGCGGACCACGCAGTGTCCACCTGTGCAAAAAACACCATCATTATTGATTACTGCTGATGTAGAAATACAGCACCATACATGCTTTTGCAGTGATGTGCGTCTGGTCTCTTACCATTGGTGCATTGCAGTGAGGTACATTTGTCCACTTTCTTCTCACAGTTAAGTCCAGTGTATCCTGGTGGACACTCGCATGTGTAACTACGGCCATTATCTTTCTCTTGGCATGTGCCACCTTGGAAGCATGGTTTGTCTGCACAAGTGAGCACCCTGTGTTCACAGTGTTGTCCTTCGAATCCCTGCGGACACTCACACCTATACCCATCCTCAGAGTCCTGCAGGAGAAAAGATATAAGGTTTTTTTTTTAAAAACCCTCCGTGTCAGACGTTTTTTATCACATCCTGTTCACGACTGCCCCAACAAACCCCATTATCCTTAGACCAAATTCTATTTACAGTACATCGTCTGTGAACTGGGTCACCCACTGACTTGACAATCGATAGCATCCTCCTGGACAAGCAGATAGACGGAGGCAAAAACAAAAACAGGAAAGCCTGTGTTGTGGGAAAGGAGAGAGAGAGACTTCCGGACTCACCAGGCAGCGACCTCCGTTGTGGCAGGTCTGCCTGTCACATTCCCTGACCTCCGAGTCGCAGTTAACCCCGGTGAAGCCTGGCAGGCAGGTGCAGGTGTAGCTGCCCTGGCCTGTGTTCAAGCACGTGGCCCCGTTTGCGCAGGGTTTATGGTGGGTGCAGTAGTTCAGGTCTGTAAACAAACAGGAGAAAACGTGATTACTGGAACCAAAAGGAGGGATTGCATCAAATGAGCCAGACATTTTCTGCTTTTTGCATTATCCTTTGAGACAAAGACGTCTGGAGTCGCTTTCTAATTCACTCACCTTGGTCACAGAAGATGCCCCCCCAGCCTTCTTTGCAATTGCACTGCCAAGCCTCTTTACAGGTACCGTGTTTACAGGACGGGTGGATTTTACACACATCACAAAAGAGACCCTGCCAGCCCTGTCTGCATCTGTTCACACAAAATATAATAGCTGGATCACACACAAATCAACTTTCATCTGCTCACTCACATACAAGAGCTACAACAAGCCTGACAAAAGGGGAACAATAGTGAAAAAAGGTCCCCTTGTGCTTTGAATACTTTATATTTCTCATGACTAGGGTTGACTTTTATTTACCCTTTTCGTTGGCTAATTGTGGAGGGACACCAAACCAAAGTGAATACTCACTTGCACTCTCCAGGTAATGTGCAGTTTCCGTTCCTTTCATTGCAGCCTTCAAGACAGATTGCTGAGAGAGAGGGGGGGGGGGGGGGGGGGGGGGGGGGGGGGGGATAATTTAGTGTTATTAACTTATTAGGCAATTATTAAAACAGTATTTATTTATTTTACTCGCTGGTGTATCAATAAAAACGATTTCCTGTTGAGTGTCGCGAGGCACACTGACTTTGCATGATTTTTAATTTTTCATTAATTTATTTTTTGCACTGTTGGTTAGAGCGGAGCAGATGTTTGCTCTAAAAAAAAAGAAAGAAAAGGGGGGGGGGGGGGGGGGGGGGGGAGCAGGACAGCTGCCCCATTGTTACGGGCGCACTGTTCGAGCCCCGTGTGCAGCTGCCGCCCCACACCGCCTCCACAATAGGGCCTGCAATTTAGTGGCGCGTGGCGGGCGATAATGCCGCGATTAACCCCGACGCGTGCTGCCGAGCGACCACCGCCCTGGATTAAATCTCACGCGCCCAGAAAGAAAGCAGCATCAAGTTAGTTGTCGTCAGATTTCACCTGAACCTCACTTGTGCGCAAATTGTGCCCTGCTTCCTCGCGTCCCACGCACACCTGTGATCATGTGGCTTAACAGGTCATTTAATATGGGCCAAATGAAGTCAAGAAAAAGAAAAATTGGAAGGATTGAGAGAAAAAACAAATGTACAGAACCTCCCTTATCTTCCTTTGTAACTACCTAATATAAAGCTGTTAATGGCCTGTGTTTTTTGCTCCATTTAGGACTAATGCGCAAGCAGCCTTCCTGAAATCTGACTCATGACCTTTTATACAAACAAAGAAAAGTGCCCATATGGTGTCTTCACTCTTGCTTACGTTCTTGGCAGTATTCTCCCCTCCATCCCGGCAGACAGGCTTCTTCCCCATCAGGCTTGCAGGTGAAGTGGCCAAAACGGTCGTCTCTTGGAGCGCATCTTTTGGAACAAGTGGCCCCGTAGTAATTTTCATTGCAGATGAACCGGTATGAGTAACGTAGCTCCGTCTGCCTCCCGCTGAGCACATCCTTGGACCACTCACGCCCTATTCCCAACTGCCTTTGGATGGTAAAATAACTAATCAAGAATTCGGGGTTGGTGGTATCTGTGAATAAAACAGAAAAAAAACATTTAATCCTATTTAGGCCACAAACTGGCTCACATGAGAGACTGTTTAAAATTTAGGCTGCTCTATGACGTTAACACATCTAACAATTATAAATTTTAACACGATACACAATTTAAGAGGCATACTTAAAAGGCCTCCTCAAATTCCCCTTGCCGTCACTTCTCGCCATTACGCGCTGCGTTTACAGAGATTAAAAAGAAAAGAAAAAAGAAAAAAAAAGGTGTAAAATCCAGGAAAAGCCTGTCATGGGACTTTTGGCAAGGGTTCAAATTCTCATTTAAGCGATGTACACTTTCCCATGCCTGCCAAAAATAAATCAAGGGAAGTACGATTGTGTTTGGCGAGATTTGATTGCAAAGGATTGTCGTGTGACTCATGACATCCTAACAAACACGAACCCATGACGCTGAAACACCAGATGCGTTTGCCAGCACTTCATACGTTCATCACGTTTCTGATAAAAGCGGACTTTTCAGTAACAAGTAAAGCAAGTTACACCCACAATGCCTCCCTCTAGTGGCGAAAACCCAATAAACATCTCCTCACCTCCGGGCTGCTCCGCTGCAGGAGAATTCCAGGCTTCAATAACTAAGGAGAAAGCACCCTGTGGGGACAAATGAGGGAAACAATGGTCACAAAACAACCTGAAGATCTCATATCTTTAGCTTTGTTTGGATGAAACGGGGTTTGGGGCACAACACTTTACATATATATAAAAGAAAGCAGTTGCACTTAATTCAAATGATCCCGGCAACAGATATAGGGACTGGATTGTGTCCTACATGAGTTCACATAGTTGAACGCAGACTCAGTTTTAGGCAAAGGATAAAACAAGTCCTCTGACCCTTAAGCGTAGTTTAAATGGCACAAAAACGTTGCATTTAATTGGTGTGACAAAAGCTAAGTACTATATGCAAAATACATTTCAGAGTGTTGTTTGGTAGAAGCATTTTTCAGCACTTATCAGCTGTGAAGAGCGCATTTTTAAACGTGTAGATTTGGTTTGGTTTCTGCGTAAAAGCGTCAGACGAGTGCGCCCGACAGGACAGGTGCTCTTACCGGCCAGGTGAAGTTGAGCGGCAGGCGTAGCCTGGCGTCCGGCCGGATGCTGAAGGAGTCGGCGCCCAGAATAGGTGTGCTGGCGTTGGCAAATATGCAGTTTCCAGGAGACACCTCCTTCTGGAAATTCTTCAAACAAACCTTGAAATAAGTCCTGCAGCCACTCATGCCGCAGCTAAGCCCATTTGCCAGCAAACCTTTCGTGTTCTGAAAATGATTCAGCTCTATCTCGAACACACCCGTTCCGAAAACCTAGAAGGAAATGAAGAGTGAGCACAGAAAAATACATTTTTCCCAAAATATAAACGCAAAGATTTAAAAAACAAAAATACCTGAGTAGATACTGTAATAACTATTGCGAGGACAGATGTGAACCAAACGGCCATCCTTTAGTTTTATGTGCGTATCCTTAAAAAACAGTTTGTCCTCCCACAAAAAGACGCTCCTATTCCAAAAATGCAGTGATGATAAAATAAAGTGATCAGAATAAATAGAATCCTTTTCTTTTCCTCCAAAGCCTGTAGGACAAGATCCAGCTCCACAATCAGTATCCAGAAGAAGAAGTTGGGAAAAGACCGAGTTATCCGTGTGCTTGAGGTTAGACAAATATCAGTAACGTCAATATCCACAAGTGACTCATTCTGCGGTCTTTATGTTGCCCATCCATCGTGCCGGTTAGTTGTTGTTTGAGTTTGCTGTGCTGATGTGAGCCTTGTTTTGCCAACAGTGATGCGGGCATGTGGCGGAGCATCAGCGCATAGTGACTCCCAGTGAAGGATGCTTGACGTCCCTCCTCAGTTTTTATACGCCGTTACAGACAATGTCAGTGGGTAAACACCGCCCACTCCCCTCTCCACTTTTTTTTTTTTTTTTTTTGGTGTGTGTGTGTTTCTCTTTCTCTCTCACACATGGAGTGTCATTAACATGTATAATGATTTTTAGAGGAGTTTGTTGCTTAAAATAAGCGATTTTCTGTGCTTTCATACGCTGTTTATGCGTAAACTAAAATTCAATAGTAGGTTGTTGGGGTTTTTTTCTGGGGGAGGGGGAGGGGGGTTTCATAGTGTTAATATAGATGAAGCTTTCAGGCATCCAGAATTTCTAGATTCACTGTTGCTGTCTTCAGGGGTCACTGCTTGTGTCTCTTTCTTTTCCCCTGTGTTTATTTTAGAAGATGGAGCAGGAGACAGCCCTCCCCAAAATGGATTTAAATGTTAAACACGTGGTGTCACTCATAAATCAGATGAGGAACCCACGATTTTTGAGACCAAGACCCTCATATAAAGTAAAATATTAAGTCCATTTCTATAAATGGGCAGTTATCATGTGAAACGCTTATGTGTGGACAAACACAAAGCTGAGATTGTCCTCTAGCTGAGCACTGTTTGTTGAACTAACATCCACATGGCAGCTGAAAAACAGTCTTCTTCTTTCAAGTGTGTGCATAATTGTTCCAAGAGGGAAAAGAAAAATGAACTCAAAGCAGTATATGAAGGCGGCAGAGCAAATAAATTCACACGCCATATGCAATTTTATCTCATGAAAACTCACGCTGAGCGCAGGCATTGTTACCTTTATCACCCCTGCAGCAGGCCAACTTGTCTGGGAGGATTTACAGTGAGGGAACAGGATTTAGTAACCGTTCCCTGGCCATGAAGGTGTGTGGCTGAACGGCTCTCCTGCAGAGATGACATCATCTTTAACCCCCCCCCCCCACCTTTGACTTATAGGTTTGAGGTTCCACTTTTGGGCAGAGACAATGGACTATTGAGTTTGGAGGAGTGTGAGTAATAGACCCAGACATCTCATACTTCTCTTGTATTGAAGCATTTGGCGTTCCCACCATTGACTGAATCACACAGATCCTGCAGTGGTGCATCAGTGCAGCCTCGTACAGTGCCTGCTTTCAACCATGCACTCTTGCTCTGCTTTGTGTCAAAAAGGACCCGAATTTGCTTATCTACAGGGCATCTCGCTGGTATATATGGCTTCCACAGACTCTAGAGCCTCATCAATCTCTTAAGACATGTGTAATGGTGTGCCTGCCTTCCCTTCATACACATCAAAACACCCGTACACTTTAATATTTGATGGAGTCTGGCTAAGGTTTCTCAAGCACAGCTCAGGTTTCAATTCCTTGTAAAGTAATTGGACTGTGCTAAACACGCAGCGATGCTTGGATTGGAACGTCTTGGTGCAACGCAAGTGAAAACGCTGGCTTGGTTGAAATACGGGGAAGTGCCTTTGGGGTGATGCACTCACCAGACTTTGTTAATATTTACAAATTGTGATTTTATCACTGTCGTTATATTATTATTGTTACTATTATCTAAATGGGGAGAAACCCTGACCTCGATTAATACGGACATTTTAGTCCTTAGCTCTATGAGTTATTTACTCCTGGCCAATGCAAACAATAGGATAACAGAGTCTTTTCTGCTGTGCTGCTCTAGAATAAACACAACCATGGAAACAGACATCGGCCCACCGCAGTTTCATCTGCGGCCTTGCCTGGGACATCATTTTTCTTTGTGACAGTATTTTGTAAAGCCGACTCGTGATTGTTCTATGTATATATTTAGCTGGCATCCAAATCCTAAAAATAACATTTTGACTGGAAAATGAAGAGATATGAAAGCGGCTGCTGACTCATTTTGGACTTATTGGCAAGCTGCTATTGGTGAGAAACTGCTTGATGCAATTATTTAGATCATCGGAAGTCTCAATTATTTATTCATTTTGTCCCAGGAAACCTTGCTCATACGTTATAGGTTTTAAGAGGCCGGCCATCCAATCAGGTGTGCACTGTTTGTACGTTTATAGAGCAGGTTTGCTTGTTTGTTTGTTTTTATTAAATACGTGTGAGGATATGAGTCGGAGCATGCTTACTCAAAAGTATGCGACCACTGTCAATACACTGTTGTACTTGTTATTTACAAAACACATCGAGCCTATTGTGTCCCTCATGAAGTTAACAGAGATCAAAGACTTTCTTAAATTAATTTTTCATTCGCTAAATGTCACTAAGTATTTACTGTAAATTTGCACTGGACAATGAACCTTATACCTAAGTGAAAATCCACTTGACTGATATGAAAACATTAAGCTCAGTGGGGTCATGTGTCAGTTTTAGATCCAGTTGGAAGCATTTTTTTTTTCTTTTCATTACATTATTTTGTCTCATTATACCACAGTCTTGGCCATTGTTCCAGTAGTATCAACAATCTAGTAAAGTGCAGTAGAAAGTTACAAAGCTAACAGATGGCCCCCTTTTAGTTCAGATATCTGGCCTGTTTAATGCGCAGCAGTTTAACACTTCTTTACAGCACATTTGATCTCTATGCCCCAATCTGTCCGGCCAATCAATGGGGCTTTTGATGTGCGCTGCCAGTGGATCTGAGGCTTCTAAGCATGCCGCGCTGGGAGGAGAAATCACCTGCTGTTGCAATTAGAAAAACAAGGGGTGGTTCCATTCTCTCACAGCACCATCCACAGCCTAAGCAGCTCTTATTTTTACGCTAAACATACAGAAAATACCCCCTTAAGGATACAAACCCAAATTGTTCAAACGTTACTGTAAGTCTGGGAGACTTAAAAAAAATTTCTAGAGAGATTTTATGTGCTTACGCCAAAGATTAAATGCTTCTAGCTGTAGAGAAGAAAGCATGATTGTGCATGTCTAGCATGATGAAATATAAATCAGCGTGATTTATGTGACACTTTTGGACCTGAGAGTCATTACTGATCAGCTTCTGCATATGTTTGCAAGTTTTTGAACATATGGCCTAAATTACCATGTTAAATATTGCTCTGCATGTCTGTTTTTACTCAGTTTAAACCTTCAGCTTTAATTTAAAGCTCCTGACATTGTGGTTGCCGGTTTAATAAGAGCCCGAGGGGCTGTTGTGGAACTTTCCAGCTACCATCTTCGAAGCTGTTGACAAAACAAAACCATCCCCCACACTTGCACCACAACAATCAACACTATGTGGTCACTGGCACCATGTCGTGAACCATGGAGGTGTCAATAAAGGTTTTTGCTTTGCTGAAAAGATGTCTGTTAGCTAAAAGGCATCCTGCATGCCTTCAGTGTATGATTTATGACTCAGGGCCACGCCTTTTCAACAGGTTCCGCTCAGTTTGAAGCGCTTAAAATGGACCAGATCATGTGTGTAACAGCTGTCTGTGTGCTAGTATGCCCCCCCAAAAAACGGCATAGCACACTCCGCTCTCCCACCATGAGGGTCTGTGATTATTCCAACCACCCCCTCAATGTTCAGTATTGATCTCAACAGAACAGCTCCGCCTTTGACACGTGCAGAGATGCTGGATAATCACCGCATCTGTCAATGTGAGCTTAGCAGTGTCACATCCTGCTGCATTTTTAGCAGATGCATTTCCCTTCTGCTGCTGTATTTTTTAACCATTGTCCTCAAACAGACAATAAATATGAAAAGGACACGGCATGAAAGCCAAACATGTTTTTGTGTCCAGGCAGTTGTTGCATGATTGCCAGTGCAAGGATAGTTGTTTGCGTGGAAGAAGCTACTGTAGCCTTGAGGAAATCCTCCTTTCCCAAAGTCAAAGCATAATTGCTTTACGCAAGCCAAAACCGCACAGCAGGAAGAGGAAAGAGATAAATGGATGTGAGGGAAGAACGTGCTGGTGTGAAGAGGGTTGTTAAAACCACAAGAGCGAGCCAATCGGGGACACCAGACAGAGTATGAATTGGTGTCCCACAATTCACACACTAACCTCATTATTATTGGGTAGGCGAGAACAGGTGCATTAACCTTAATGTTCTGTGCAGTACAAGCTTTTTAATGGTTCTTATTAAACACATTTCACTGAAGTTACTGTGCTTTGAGAATCGGGAAACTGCCATCAAAGTAATTGGCAATATTAATCTTCAAAGATGCAAGAGTTTTGGCCTCAGTGTCACCGTAGGGGAAATTCTCAGTAATCACTGAACACCATCAGCGTGATTAGCGTCTGGTAATTTCACCTTGGCATGCCACGCTGTTAGATGCTGTGATCTTGTGTGATAAGGGTCTGTGGTTCTGGTTTAATTATCAAGAGACTTAATGATCTCTTATCTACTGTTCTTCCTCCACTTCCTGAGCGGGCAAGGGGGGGGGGCACATGACCTCTAAAGTACACTACACTTTATTATTGTTTATTTATATAGACGGACCTAGGAATATTTTAGGAGGGTCCGTTGTTTTTTCCTTTGACGATTTGAAGTTCCTAGTTGTCCTTTTCCTTTTCGGTGTATGTATGAATAGTTTCCTACCTTTGCTTTCAATTTCACAAACACAGATTCCTGGGAATTTGTCCCGCTGGAAGTTACACGTGGGAGAGTTATGTTTGTGTGCAATGCACTGAGATGAGTGGCTTATTAGGCGAAAGGCTCAGGTAGTGCGAGGCCTCGCTGTGCTCTCTGGTCCTACCAGAAACTATCAGCGGCCGTCAGAGTGAAATGTGACCTTCTGTTTGGATTCTGTTTAATGAGTTGAACTGAAGTTGACCTCATCACACACGCACACACACAGACCCATCTCCACTCTGCAGGACAAACAACAGATGCAAACCCTTTTGTATAAAGTGATTGTTATCCACGTCAACTTAAGGCTTGGCTGTGATATTAACAGTAGTGCAGCGCACAGATTGCACATGTATACATTTGCACGTCCAGTTTGTGTTCCTGTGGACAGCGAATTAGTGGGCGCTATGCCATGTTTGACATGATTTAGGCCCACTTCTATGCTTACCCAGCCTCAAAACGTGACAGCAGGGGCTTAGAGGGTGCTTGAGTCTGAGCACAGTGGTCAGAAGTCTGTGCGGAGCCTGTTTGTCCAGTAAAGGCTCACTGAGGTTGAATCCTTGCAGATGAGCCCGTGTAGAAGGGCTTCATGTTTACAGTGATGAATATGTTCTCACAGTGTCTTACTAATGGGCTTCAGCAGTGATACACCACTGGGCCTCTGTTCTGATGTCAGGCCTGTTGCGCGAGAGGCTCCCTCGCTGCCAGGCCCTAATAGCTATGGGCTGTTGTTCCAACTTGACCCCACGAGTCCCAAGTTGCCTCCTTTGATTTGCCTCTTACAAGCAATTTTCATATCGCTGTTCAATATCTGACATGTCTCAAGATCTCTATTCCTTCCAGACCATATTCATACAAAAGATGTCATACTTTTAATATAACCTAATTTTAAAAATGCATCGCTCTGCTTTCATTGCATTTTAAAGAAGTAATTTCTCCCTTATGTGGGACCCCCCACCCCCACCCCCATGCAAATCCAGAGGGTAAAAATAATGATTCCTCACTGTCATTTTGTGGCATAGTAACGGATTGATGCATTTGTAAAATACACAAATATGGATTTGCAATGTTATTGTTTCTGGTAGATTTAGATGAATAATTTACTGTACTGTGCAAATTAATCTTTCTACACAGAGTTTGTGTTCTCATACACTCCACAATGATTTAGTAGCGAGGGTGATAAATGACACTGATAGCATATGTGTAGACTTAGCACATTAGGGCTGTAATTTATTTATCTTGCTGCCCAGCGCTGTTGGAGTGGAATTCTGAACATGTAGCACACATTTCTTGTAAATGGGGTGCCTCTACCAATGTTATGGTGAGTAAAATGCATCAATTCTATTTTTCAAAGTGACCAAAAAGGAAAGATCTTTTATAAGATATAAGATTGTATCTGTCTGCAACTTGCATTGGTGTGTTTGCTTTAATGTAATGAATGAATATTATATATATTGTCGGAGCAGATAAGTCTACCCTCAATCCATCTATTAATTCTCTACTGCTTATCAGGGTCCAGGGCAGCAGCCTACACAGAGGTAGCCAGACCTCGTATACCTCCACCACCTCTAGTTGCTTCACCTCTGAGGATCTAAAAGCAATCACAGACACATATGAAGATGAACTTTGATTGTAACCCAACTGAGTCTTTCAAGTGTCTGATCAGATGCTGGCTTGATGTTAGCCTGTCAGATCAGACGTATATGGGCTTATATGTGCATTTGTGTAGCTTATTTGAAGAACCAAATCAAAAATGCATTGTTCGAGTTGGTGTGCTGGACCATTAAGAGTTGAATGCATGGTGTCCTTTAAAGTTTTACATCCTCAGCAAACAGGTATTAAGATTTAATGAGATCTTTGATCTTTGAGATCTTTTCTCTGGTCGTAGAGGTAAGAAGTGTCCACTGGTTACTTTGTGTCACCCACACTGCTAACAACCATTACCCTTCGCCCTCCACCTCCCGCCCTCTCACCCTCACCCCATCCTCGGCCTTACCCCAAGCCTGGGAGCGGAATTCTGGGAACATTTTTCCATGTGAAATGCCGAGGTCCAGTCAAGGGGTGTGACGCCAGTGCATTGTTCCAGCAGCAAAAAAGGAACCGCTTGTGATGAGGCCAATTCCTGTTGGTCCCAAAAAAACAGGCACTTTCTCACACTGACTTCCTTCCTCATTGGACAGCACAAAACAATCCCAGACCAACCAGCAAAGTGAAAAAGAAAGAAAAAGAAGGGGGGGAAAAAGAACAACAGTGGAGGTAAGCTTTTGTGGAGAAGTATTCTCACCCTGTGCAGGTTTTGTGGCTGGAGCTGGAAACGCACGACTGTCTTGTCAATCTCCAAAATTCACCTGTCTGTCCCATTGAAAGGCGAACGTCCTTTATCTGCAGACACAGACCCCCCCACAAAACAAGCTTACATTATGTAATCCCAGTGGCAAACAGCCGGTGTCTTATCTTTACTGCGTGTGTGATTGCAATCACTTCAGTGAAACCTCTGTGCTTCTGCTATTTACTGTCCCGCAATGTTTACGTTTAGCAGGCAGTAACTGTGGCTGAATTGTGATTCGACCTGAAACTCAGTAAAACTTTGCAGCCGATTGAGAAAACACAAAAAGGAATGGCGATCGAGTGAGAAGGGCAGTGGGGCTCTACTGATTGAGCGAGCAGGACTCAGGAAGCACCTGCCTGCGCAGAGAGCTGAGCATTTATCTGACCCTGCTCAGATCAGGTGGTTTCCTTGTTTACGTTATCTCCGCGCAGCTCCCTGTGGCCCAGCCCCTATTGGCTGCCCCGAGCCACTCCTTTTTCCACCGCATTCATTGATCTTGAGAGGGCTTGCCACTTCCTCGTTTCTCCTTTTCCCACCAGCAGCAATGAAACTCACCCTTCACCACCCTGGAGCTTGTTGGCAAAAAGACAAACTAGTTTAATAAGCTAAAAACTCCTCAGAGCTCCTGCCTGACCTCTCACCTCTGTCCTCGCAACACAAACATGGCAGCCTTGAAGACTGCTTTCCTTTTCCTCTTCTTGCTTATACTTGGGCACAGTGAAAACAACTATACTCATCAATTAGCCTGACTGATAACCCTGATCCTGCTGTCCTCCACGTCCCCTGTATTGCTCAACCTTAACCCAGCTGGAAAGATTTAAAGACCGATCTGCCTCGGGGGTCGGGGCTTTACATGTTTCATCCACTGGGTTTCTGGTGGTTCATTATTCCAGGAATTCTGTTGAGACAGTGCTCTTCCTCTCTTGATGAAAACATGGCAGCTTTTTTAATAGTAAAGTAATTGAGCTGTACTGCCTGCTCAATGTTTCCTTTTTCCCTTGTTGATATAATTATGGTTAAATTGCTGCTTGGCATTCATAATAATGACTGCAGGTGGGCTAGACACAGGTGCTGTGTGTAATTACAGTGCACATGAGATCCAGAATTGATTATCTGGACTAAATACATATAATCAACCTCAGCAGATGTGCATCTAAACTGTTTTATCAAATGCTTATTGTCACCAGGAGGAAAGTCCGAGCATTGTGTGCATGTGTGTGTGAGATTGGGAGACACTGGCAGTGAAAACAGTCTCTTGTGTGGCTGTGTGTATGTAATACCCACCCACACGTGGCCACAGATCCCAGCTTGGTGCTCCTACTACCCTGTTGGAGTATTTGTTCTGGCAAGGTTTTAGCTGATTGTCACAGTTAGCCATAGCACAGTGAAAGACGCTATGCTAATGCTAACCTTTAACCCCTGTCATACTATTCTTGTAACTAGAAAGAAAAGACATGCGTTCAATATGAGGATGTTCATTTTTAGTGGTTAGCCTGAAGCGAACCTTCACACTGCTGACATTTACCTACATGGTAAGCACCCCCCTCTCTCTCTGCAGTCCTCCACATGGCCTTTCATAGCCCTGCTTTCCTTACTATCTTGTTATCTCAGCAAGTGTTTCCTGCAAGCACCTAGCTCTTCTCTGGGACATGTGGTAGAGCTTGTGCTATGTTATGTCCACGAGGTATTGTTCTCCCAGTGTTTGACCATCGTAAATTAGCTGGAAACGATTTGTCAGACATGGGGGGGACCAGGAAAGGGAAAAAAACAACAGCACCATTAAAAGGGCCTTGATGTGAACCCCAGCATCGAACCATACGTGAGCAAATATGTTAATGGTTTTTTCGAATTGCTCCAATCCAGGTTATTCAGAAAACATCTCCCAGAGAGAGGAGGTATTTAACATTTTACACTTCACTCCAAAGACTACAGTTTCATGTTATTTTCTTTTCTTTTTATATTCACCCCTTTAAACCACAAGGTCAAGTACAGTGCATAGTTAGACAATAAATCCCCCTTCCTCCTTAATCCAAAGGATAATTAAAATATATACATATTTTTGAGCACTGTTTCCATGTTACATAAATAAAAAGTGTGTTTATTTGAAATCGCTGGATGAGCCACCCCTGTTTATTCCGCAGGCTGTTTTGAATTGACTATCAACATGTCCCACTTTAATGAGGGAATTCCTGTACATCAGAGGATGTCTAACGCACATCCTGGCTCGTAATCATGCTCTCACCTATATCATCAAAGTCCCACAGCGAAGCCCAATTCGAGGAAGGGGGTGAAACATCCTTCTACTTCTGAGGTCTCATGGAGGGAACAAGGGAGGGAGCTGCGGGATCTCTGATAGTTGACTCTCTATGAAATAGCCCCTCATGACCTCAAACAGCAGCAGAGAATTTTTGAGCGACAAAACTCATTCTGTCAAGATGTACCCAGTACCGTGTCCCTGGGGAATCTGCTGTCACAACCAATGTTCCCATGGATAGAAAGGGACCCCTCGGGATCCGGAGATTGACAGCGAGCATAGTGGGACCAGGAATTAAAGGTCTCTAAAGAGTCAAGAAGCTAGTCAGAGTGGCAAAAATAAAAACATGCTGTAAAGTATGATCTGAGCTGTGACATGGGAACCTCCCACTCTAAACTATGCCCCCCCTGGACAGTGGGGGTTAGGTCATACATGAGGACCGGTTTGCAGCTGGCTTGCTCCCTCCCTCCCTCCTCATGCCAGGCTGAACTATGCTGGGAACCAACTAAGTTAAGCACAAAACTTGATGCTAGTGGACCCTCGCATGGCTTTTTTGATTTAAAGCCAAACAAGTAACTGTTTTACAAAGTTGCTTTGATAAGGAAATGTTGCAAGGCGAGGGAAAAGAGACTCTGGCAATCATCAGGAGCACGAAAAATTACTGCAATTCAGTAAGAAAACAACTTCCCCCACTGTAAAATAACATTATTCCTGCAAGGAAAGCAGAGGGAAGTTCCTCCCTTATATAGAGAGAGGATTGTTCTCCGACTTTGATTGTTTAAGCAAAGCTAAATGTGTTTGCTTTAAATTATGTCACAATATATCACAGAAGTGCTTCTAGTTTTGTACAGGAACAAATATCGCACGCCTCTTTTGGAATGAGCGTGCATTTGTTTAGCTCTGCATCTCTCGATTTCCTTATCAGAATGCATTAATCCTTGGGGACATGAAAAACACTACAAACTGAAGCCCATTGACAGAGCAATTGACATACCGAAATTTCAGCAGAGTATATTTTGGCTATTTTCTGATTTACTTTAGGATTTTGGGTTTTTTTGGCCATATCTTTACTTTATCTAAACTATCTTTAAAACCTTTTTTTTTTTAATTGTCCTCTTTGATTTGCAGAATTAGAGCGCATAAGGAAAGACAGAAAATACCAAGAAATATCAAATAACCTATTTCAGATACTTACGGTATTGCCACCAAGACCCAAAAGAGAAGATAGCCACCCTCTGCTCTCCTACGCCAGGCCTATTTTGACCCATCATCAATCTCCTTTAATAGCGGTTTCCATGGCACTCTGTGTTCTGCAGGAGAAGATGGCAGGATGACAACTTTAAAGTGACCAGTGTTTTGTGTGATGCTGGACAACGCTGCAAGCAAACATCGATTGGCTCCTTTCCCTCTCCTTTTGCAGCAGGTGTGTCTGCCGGAGAGACAAACAGATTCAAATTGAACAGGATTGCTGATTTGGCTCGGTGCTCTTTGGGCATCCCACGCATGGGAGGTGGAGGGTTTTTAAGTCTCAAATCTGGCCAGATATCAGAAGGACTGCAGATGCAAAATCTGGGCAGAGAATAAAATGTAAGGCACTGAAAGAGTAAAGGAAAAAAGATCAACAAAAGATTTAAGGTGCTGTTTTTTATGGGTTAAAAGAATAGTTGAACATATAATTTTAGAATATGTTCGTATATATTCTTAGAAAAAACAAAACCTTTAAACCAATCAGCTACAACATTAAAGCTACATGCTAAATTCTGTGCAAATTCCCTATTTATATATCTATTTATATACTAGCAAATCACAAGGTGCTTTATAATGCAGGGCAAAAAACTTGAAATAATACAGAGAAATCACCAACAATCAGATGACTCCCAGCAACAGTGGGAAGGAAAAACACCCTTTTAACAGGAAGAAACTGGCAAAACCGAGCAGCCAGTCAGGGAGGGGAGGCCATCTTCTGCGCCTGGTTGAGGGTGAGGAAAGGAAGACAGGACAAAAGAAATGCTGTGGAAGACAGCCAGAGTTTTACAACAACTAATGATTAAATGTAGATTGGTGTATTGAGTTAAGAAGAGACACTCAGCAGCCTAGGCCTATTGGAACAACGCTAAGGAAGGGTTCAGGATCACCTGGTCCAGCCCTAACTTTATCACAAAGGATAGTTTTAAGCTTAATTTTAAAATTAGAGAGGATGTTTGTCTCCCAAATCCAATCTGGGAGCTAGTTGCAGAGAAGAAGGGAGTGAAAGCTGAAGGCTCTGCCTCCCGTTCTGCTTTTAAATACCCTAGAAACCACAAGCAGCCTGAGAGCAAAGTGCTCTTTGAGTTCATATGGTAGTATGACGTCTTTACGATAAGAATGGACCTGATTATTCAAGATCTTTTATGTGAGAAAATTATTTTAAACTTGATTCTAAATTTAACAAGAAGCCAGTAAAGAGAAGCCATTATGGAAAAAATATGCTTACAAACTTTTTACCTCTCAGCCAGGCCTACATCCACTTCAGAATCAACAGCTTTCATAAGATCCTAGATTGTTGGGGAAAACCACAGGACAAACTAGGAATCATCATCTGGGATTTGATACTGCTAACCATTGCATCACCGTGCCGCCCAGCGGCGTGTAACAGCAGGCCGCAGCCTGATATCAGACTAGCTTTGACCCATTAAGGAATGGACAATCGAACTCTGGCGATATCTGTGGTGTCTGGACATTGGCAGCAGATCATTTGGGTTTTGTGGGTTGTTGGGTGGGGCATCTGCGCAGACACTTGATCACACTGGAATCTGGGGAGTTTGGATGCCAGATAAACTTGGAGATTTTTTTTCTTCTTTCGGGCATTATTGGTTAGTTTTTTTTAAACCTTGTGGATGGGATAAACTGTGCTGCCGGGAAAAACATGTGGGTGGAAGTTGAAACCAAGTGAATGCCACAATCAAAAGTTTTCCTGTATAACAGTGCGTTATAATGCCATGAGCAGTGTTCTTCAGTTTAACTGCCAGTGGTTATTAATGTTAAAGCTTGTAAGTGCTTGTTTTTTTTTATATATAGCAAGTAAGGTACAGGAAAACATGTAAAATGATGAATATTAGAGGTGCCTGGATGCAAATTTAGAAAGAGCCAGCCTTGCTGTTTTAAGTCATCATGCCAACCTGGCTGAAGCTTCAACTCTTTGCCTCCTTCAAAGCACTCTAAGAGTAACAGCTGAAGCTCTTTTCCGAACTTAGTGGTTTCTGTCATATTGTTAGAAGCTGCTTATAGAACAGAAGGACTGGATGTTCATCAGAAGTTAGAGGATGTTTTCTGAATATGCAGCCACCCTTGGAAAACCCCTTAAACCATTCTAATGGTCATCGAACTTTATTGGTATATAATGAGGTGTCACACTGGTCACAAAGGGTACTGGAGAAGTCGTCAAATGTCATCTTTATGGGGGAAAGAGCTAAATGGACATAATAGTGGTATAGATCTTCTCTAGAATCATTGGCTTCTAGTTTTCAAGACAGAGGAAATAGTCCTAGCATAAAACAACAGGGCCACATACAGGGCTGGTTCCTGTTTGTCCTTTTGGAGAGAGTGGCTCCTGAGTCTATGTTGCTGCTGGTATCAGGGCACAAAGGGGAAGGAGGCCTTCTGTAGACAACATGGCTCCCCTGAGACAATAATAGTAGGAACCTTCCTACCTTGTTGAGTATCCTGAACTGAAGTTTAAATGGCAATCGTTAAAAACTAATTAATCATACTCTAAAGAAATTTGAGTATGATTTCATTGTGTACAATCAAAAAAAAAAGTTTAAGAAAAACTCCACAGACAACATAATGTTGCTGATACAACACTATGGTGATACTCGAGACTTTAATTTTGTCTGTGACACAATTCAAATTGGAAATTGTGTCATTTTCCTTCCTAATCTACACCCACTTCCCCCCACAATATGGGTATCATCCCCTGGTATAACTCATAGAATTGTGAGGTTATGTCGCCGTCAGACATCACAATGTGCATTGTTCTAATGGCTGCTTCTGGCTGACAGTCCAAGAATAATAACTGAAAGACTGATACGTGAGTGATAATCTGAGAAGTGAAATATGTTCAGCTATTCTAAACTACAATGGCCATGCAAGGCCCTCAGTTTTTGCTGAACCACGTGTGAGTATTTGCTGTATTTAAAAGCATGTATGACCTGGACTACAGACGATTGCTTCTGCGTCCAGTCACCGAGTGACCCATATTGCCTTCTCTTTCATTCTGGCCTCCCCACAGCTACAACCGATACCACCACCTGTGACCAAGCAACCCCCGCACAACCCCCACCCATCCCCATCATCGACCTTCCTTTTTCACATTAAAGTAAAACCTGGAAACCATTTTGCTACTCTTTTTCCTCTGGAGCCCTCATAATGACAGGAAAGTGCTCTGGCCCCAGTGCCACAGAGAGCAAAGGCACAAGCTTGATGGGAAACTGTAAGCCTCTGCATCAATTTCTCCTTTTAGGGCTCTGTGAATTCTGTTACACCCACACTCTGCAACCATAAATTTCAAAAGATTAAATAGCATGTGGACCTTATCTTTATTTACACAATATAAAATATTTTATCTACGTAAGGGAAAATGAGAAAATTGACCCCTAGAGTCTAGAAAGCCCTAACTTCTCATGGAGGAAATCAACTTGAACTAGTTCTAAAATTTTGTTTGAAAGAGAACAGTGTTTTTTCTGCCTCGCTGAATGTTCATGTGAGCACTGCTAGTGTCCGAAAAACTTTTATCCTCAAAGTGTGCACGCTGCAGGTAAAATGCAGAGAATTATAGATTTTGCGGGTAGATTTAAATTAAGGAATTACAGTTTTTTGCAATCCATTTAAAGAAGCATTGAAAGTAAGTAAGGGCCATAAAGGTTAACCTGTATAAAGACAGTCTCATATACATACATATCAATGATATGTATGTACAGTATATGAGACTGTCTTTTTTGCTTATGAATAATATGCTGTTTGTGTTGCACTAACGATGCAAGGGCCATCACCTTGCAGATTGGGACTGACTTTGCCTGTGCTTTAGCACTGCAATCACTTGCACTCTGCTCATAACCCGCCCTGTAATCAACCAAGAGTTCATCTTGTTCCAGAAGCCAAATCAAGCTCATTATCAGAGATCATTACCGTGGAATGGTGTAATGAATCACAGATTGAAAACAAAATAAAGTTGGTTGTTTTTCTGGACAACAAACTAGTATGATAATAACTGTCTGAGATCAGAATTTTGGCAGAGTAAAAGGGATTTTTTTTCTCCTTTTAATAATTATGAACCTTTTTTCTTAGCTTACTATTCATTTTGGTTGCCCATAGACAACCAGAACACCCAAGTGTGAAAGAAGGAAGGACGCTGGTTAAAACAGAAGAGGAACACACACACCACTTCCTTCCATAAATTACCACAGCACCCACTAGATAGATATGGCTGCCTAGGAGGTCTTCTCTAGTAAAAGTCAAAGCTTTTTTGCTATCTGTGGTTTTTTACGACCGACGTTATTGTTTGAGCCTGACAAACTCTCAGGGTCAACAAAGAGCCAGACAGCAGATAAGAGCTGTAACACACCTGCGTGAGGAAAGAAACTGCACACCCAGTAACCTGCTTCCACTATCTCGTGATGGATTAACATACAGTAGGCTGCTTACTATAGAGATAAGATACTCCTTTCTGTTTCACAATCACACTCGTGCACGTATTTCCTGATTATGGTCAAAATATATTAGATTGGGTGTTTATTTATTTCGATTTTAGAGAATTAAAACATATTGGTCGGTATAATGAGTTTTACAGGAAATAATAAAATACAGGCTGTGATAGCTTCAGATGGTTGCAATAATTAGCCGCACCACTTCATCCTCATTATACCAGCGGCTCCGAAACACTTTGCTCTCATTAGGGGCGAGCCATTGTCTGTCAGCAGTTAGCAACCATTTCGACTCTCTCATTACAAAACAAAGAGAGGGGAGGTAAAACAGTTTACCCACAAATCTTCCCCTGTGTGCACACTGGTTCACTCCACTTATTCAGGCGGGGAAGTAAAGCCCATCTGCTCGTTTTATAGAACTTCCCCCTCAAAACCTTCACCAGTGCACATTCATCAATTCTATTTGGCCTTAGCCAGCAGCATATTTGACCAAACACCCACCGAAACGCTCTCTTCAAAGCACGTCTCACTGAAGGCCAAGGTTGATTGAGCCGCTACTGGGTAAGGTGGCCGTTGCTTAGAATGTGAATGCAAGGTCCTTTCCTACGCATCTCCTGTTGGCTTGGCATGAATGGCTTGAGCCAAAAGGAAAAGTTGGAGCAGCACAAGCTCAGCCGTGACAGCCACAGGAGTAGCTTCACTTAAAAAAAAAAAGAATGGGCAGCTGGTCTCCTGTCCTCTCGTAATCAGGCATGAGGACAAAACATACTTACTAATAGTTAGTAAGCAAACATGCCACAACAGCTTAGGTCAATGAGATTGGTACTGAATGATAGAAACCTCAGTGTTTTGTTGCTGCATGCACCAACCATCAACCTCTCTAGCCATGCTTTCAGGCACAGGTTACAGGAATGCTGAGGTTTTTCATCTGCGCTGTGGCAGGCATTATTGCTATGACTTCTTTGAGTGGTTTCTCAATTGGGTCTGTTTGAAGGCGCAGCACAGGGGGCCAAACAAATACACATTAATCTACACTTTGTATGAATATTCAGATACAGCTGTCTGTGACACAGAGATAGCAGCTGGTGTGCTTGGGCCCCACAGATATCCCAGTGCCATGCCTGGATAGAAGCCGTGGCATCTGGGCCAAAATGGGCCCAGCCGGCTCTGGCAAACCAGGCCCAGAATCTGCCCAAATCCCAGAAGCAGGACAGGTTTAATATACAAGGGTGGTCAAAGTCAATGAAGGCCTTTAACAGCCTGAAGGAGATACACGAAGACACTTTCAGCACGTCACTATTTTGCAATGAATCTCTGTCAAATGTCTATTAACTCGCTGTCTAATGTCAGGAAGGATAAAGATGATTGCAACCTTAATCATAAAATTTCTCCAGCATCCTCTCAGGCTTGGACTTGTGTAAATCTGTGAAACTGACATTACAGTAACACAGTGTTTCCAGTGTTAGTGGAGCTAAAGGCAAGCTCCCACAGCTTTATGTGTCACATTAAATATACCACCTTGTTTTGTTTTGTTTTCTTTGAGCACATCTTGACAAAGGAGACTAAATCGAATTTATCTTAGGTGAGTCATATGGGCATTTACTTTACGTCAGCCTCTTCTTTTGATAAATCAAAGCAACAGCAGGCTGGTTTTTGAACCAACAGCTGTTTAAAACACACAACGATCACGTTTTTCATTACGGCCAAATGTCATAACCAGCTTAGTGTGGCATTTACGTTTTCCCTGATGACATGAACGCAACTTGCCCTTTTTCATTACCCGGCTTAATCTCATACTAATCCAATGATATTGCCATAATAAGTAAAACAAGTATGCTTGGAAGACAAAGCCCCGCAATGGTGACGGCGTTGGTGTGCCTGGCGTTGGCACCTCCCTTACTGTGTGCTGGCTGGCCATGACAACACAACGCCACAGTGCTGGCTGTCAGCATGCCAGGCCCCCAGAGCAGCTGCCAGGCCAAACCCATCGAGCACTAATTCAGCCAGCCACAGGGAGCCCTCCCCTCCGCAGTTTCTTCCTTCTCCAGGCCCTTCCCGTGGCTACAATCACCCCGTCATCTGTGTGCACACACCCACATTACACAATGCAGGTTTTAATTATGACAAACTTGCCAACAGCTAATAGCTCATCTTTTGAATCAAAGACTTTCTTACATAAAGGGGGTGGCCAATAATTTAATAACTCCACCTTGACAACACCTTTGTTTTTTATCGTCAACTCTCCTCTCAAAGCCAACAACACAGGAAAAGAAAAGACCCATCGCAGCTATTATTTATTTCTAAATGTTTCCATAATTGCTATAATTTATTACTCAACATGATATAAAAACAGCAAAGCTGCTCAGCATCAGAGGCTCGGGTAGGGGGGTAGAAGGGGGGTCTTGCATGAGTCATTTGCATGCTTGTCTTTGACACATGTCCACGTTCATTGCACAAATCATTAACATCCCGCTCGTTTTGTCATTATCTCCTGCGAGTGAAGGTGCACCTACGGAGCCTCAGGGACTGCGGCCAGGCCAGTTGCTCTGCGGTCGGTTAAGCGACGGCCAAAATGCGGAAACATTCAGCTGGTCTTCTGATGTGATGGAGAGCTTCTGTAGTTAAATCCTGCTGTGTCCTCGGCCCTTTGGGCTGATTGTGGTTGAAAGGCTTTTTCTACAGAGGATGAATGGAGTACTTTGGGTAAGAAAAAAACAGAAAGTATCTATTTCCATCATATTTCATCCAAAATAAAGAGCTACATTTGCACCAAAGTTAATAGAATTCATCCTCTTGCTGTCTATATGAAGCGTTGTTATGTCATAGCTGCCCCATACACTGGCTACTTATTAGACTGGACCAAAGTGGTGGACTGAAGGCTGACATTCCTAAATCCTGGCCTTTATCATCTGCTCCGTCACCTGTCACTCATCTCCTGTCTGTGCACGTCTATCCCAGCTGAAGGTCACAATATGGCTGATTCCTTTGGAGAGGCCCTCCCAGGTCCCGATGCTCCACGCCGCCTGAGTAAACATGGCGCAGCAGTTCATAAAGATGCGTATTGTGTGCCTGCATCTGTGTATGTGTGCATTTAAATGAACGTGTGCTTATTGAAGGGGGTCTTCCTGAGCAAAGCTTCCTGACTGTGGGGATACGTGCATGCCACTAGTGAGGCCGGCTGAAATATTGATGCTGTGTTTTGTTCTCATTTTCGCCTGTACTCGAGAGGCCATCTGGATAGGTCGGCCTTTCTCACGTTAAATATTAATTGTCCCGTTGAATATGACCTGGGGAGAGTAAAGGAGGGTTGCCTGTAACGTGAGAAAAAGAAAGGGAGAGGAGGGGTGGGGGAGCGGAGCACGATTCAATAGGTTTTTCCTAACAGATGGAAGACTGGCTGCAGGGATGCGGTTAGTGGCACAGTGGAACCTGATATCTGACTGTATGCCTCCCTGCCTATAAATACAAAAGGATTACATGTGGTTACATTAATAATGAAAATCATATTATTCTGTTGACACGTGTCTACACAACCTGTCGTGGCGCGGTCAGAACTGCTGATGCTGCTCATCAGTCTGGTTCTTTGTAGTGCAGCTACTCAGGTAAGACCAGCTGATTGTGTTGTTTCAACAAGCCAATCAAACAAGTCGCTTCTGGCCAAGTCTGCCACCCCAGGCTAAACAAAGTCCCAGAGGAAAGCAGTAGCAGGATTAAGCCGAGAGGAAAAATTTAAACAGCTCACAAACAATCTGATTACTGATGAGCCACTGGTCCAAACTCTGATTAGCTTTCCTTCTTTTTCAGCGCTGAGCTATATCTCCCATGATCTGAGTGAGCACTTAGTCAGCAAACATGATGATCAATTTTAATGACGTGTTACAACAGCAAAGGTTTTCATTCAACTGTCCTTTCACTTTTAATAATTAACAAGGGCCTATTAATTATGAACAAATCCTCGAGCCTAACCCCGATCAGGAGGGAAGGTGTTGTCCAGGTCGTGTCATTTTCAGAGTTGTAAGCTGGTGGGGTGGGAAGGAGGACAAACACCTTTGTTTCTGGTACTCTCACAACAGCGCCTGAAGCTCTGGTGATCAATAATGCAGCTCGGCACGTGTCTGGGTGGCTTCCTTGCCGTCTTTGAATAATGTATGCAGTTTGTAAAAGTGTGACTTTTAAAGTGCTCATCATTGTTCAGTGAGTGAACCATTTCCATTACACCTTCAGGCCTCGTGGCTCGTACTGCTCAGTCAAAACAATAAATGGTCTTGCGCGGTTGAGATCTCCATTTTCGGATGCAAAATCAACACAGCTGGACATCCTAAAGTTTGTGTTTATGTCTGTGCGCTACCTTTCCGACTTTTAGTCTAAAATTAGCTCGGCCGCATCCTGCTGTGATGCTGAAGGTGCAGTCATCTTTCCTCTCTGAAGGACATAACACTGTCTGAAGTTTGTGGGTGGAGGGGAGGGGAGGCCGAGGGGGAGGGAGGAAACGGTGACTACCGTGTGACAAGCGCGCAGTTCCTTCCTCAGAGGCCTGAGAAACAGGAAGTGCTGCACATAAGGCATTATTGTGACGGAGAGGAAATGCAAGGTCCTCTAAAATAAGAGCTCCAATCTGGTGGTCAATGACAGGAGCCTGTCCTCCATGGCCCCTCGGAGACCTGTATATCCCCCCCCAACAAACTACAACCCCTCCACAACTTCACTGCTGATTGACGCAGATAAATATAGAGGGGAGCAAGCTCCAGTCACATAATATGGAATGAATCCTCTTTCGCTGTGGGATGGGATTTAAGAGCAGCAGCTCAAAGATAACATCACACAAATCGGTATTAAGATGATGCGATAACCCTTTTGTTCCTTGCTGAAACCTCGCGTACACAGACCGAATAACGGGAGCGTTTCAGAGGGCTGAAAGAGGCATATGGGTACGATCCACCCTGTTGCAGGGTGGTTGCTACGAGAGAAGCAGGGCTTTGTGTCAGGCTGCCTCCCAGTTAATTAAAATCCTACATTATCTGTTTCATGCTTTCAATTAGAAAGCTTTGGAAAGGGCCCAAGCCTCTGCATGTAGATAACCATAGCAATAAGATGTGATTAATACTGGTGGGGGGCTTGCTCTGCAGAAATGCCCTGCTGTTGTGTCCATGGCTTGTTTTGATCTCTGGCAAAAATGGCTGCACAAAATCTGCAAGGCATGTCAAGCAGCAAATTAACAGGATAACATCATCTTTTTTCTGTTATTACAAAATATGGCAGGTGCTGACCACCTGTGATCAAAGCACGTCTAAAACAGCAGCAATGACTGAAGATACAGAGAATCTGTATCCCTCTCTGTGTTCCTTCTGCACCAAGTCTAATGTTTTCCCCCCCTTTTATTATTATCAGTAATCAAAAGAAGTGTCAGCCAGCAATGTTTTTGCTCAATTAACAGCAGATCCATCAGTGCCTGTTTCTGCATTTCACAATCAATTAACTGCAACACAGGCTGTACAGGCAATCAATCACGCTAAGTTTAGCACATTAATGAGGTTGTGGAGTTGTCTGGGTGTACTTGGTGTTCCACCAGCCAAACCCATCATTTCTCGTCACACATGACATATTGTGACATGCTATCAGAGCATAATGTGTGCGATAAAAAGGGGGTCAACTACGACTTAAAACACAAGATGAAACATTTAGTTGTATTAAACAATAAGAACTCCTGTATATTTTTATTTTTCCAGAAACATAAATGACAAATGTCAAACAAATCTTTGCAAAACAAAACAAACAAACAAAGAACATTTACTGCCACCTACTGGCCATGCTAAGGAATTACACAGTGGAAAAGAGTAAACATTTGTGATGACTACTTTAATATCTGAATGATTGGCTCAGTGAAGATGAGATAGGCTGGGGACTTAATGTAAATTCTTCTCCACTCAAACCACAAACATCTTTAGGTGGGTTACTTTCCGAGGCCAGGTTCTGACATTTTATTCTGGAAAGGAGTCGCTTTCACACTACACTGATGTTTGAAGTCCCCAGCACTTGGGGATCTGAGTGGGTGGTAAGTGGAGAAGGAAGCCTCTTCCTCTTCCTAAGAAAGGAAAAGTGCCGTTGGATGGCTGCTCTTTCCCAAAGAGCCTTCCTCTTCCCATGAGATCCATTCGTACTCCTGCATCCCCTCTGCTCATACCTGCTGACAGAGAACAGTTGATGGACTCTTTATTGGTGAGGTCTGACACAGTGGCAGGAGCAGGATCCCGAGCATCCACAGCAGGCCCACTGGTGACCCTCAAAGGGCTAGTTGCAGACTGGTTAACAAGAAGCTCCTGTGGTGATGGTGAAGGAGATTCTACACTTGCAGGTTCAGACACATCTGGATGGTTTTTCCTTTGGTCTTCTTCTACAGCAGGTGAGGCCTGGGATGAAGACTGAGGTTTGGGGCTAAAGCGAGCCAGCAGACCCTGCTCTGTGAGTGGATAGTGACTGGAAGCCCACTCGTGCCTCTCGCGACGCATTACCTCCAGCTGCCTCAGCTCTCTGGGCAACTCCAACACACTTTCCTGTGGATACAAACAGTTGATTGGGACGGTTACTGCTAACCTTTAAACTTCTGCAAACCTCACATGTCAATTAAATACTCAAAGCAGTTTAAATCTGTGCAATGCTTGAGTAAAGAAAACGCCAGATTTAAGACCTTTACAGACACACACAATTAGCCCGCTGTGATCTGTGGATGTTATATTTCAATCTGAAATCCTGCAACACATTAGAGCTGATAAAAGGAAAAGCAAAATGTTTATTTTTGGCATTCATTTTTAACTTTTTCACATAAAGTTATATTAGCTATATTAGCCATTTCGCATGCAACGCAGGGTACTGTAAGAACAATTGAATGAAAAGTGTTGACCATGACTTGTGGACTTACCAATAACTGGTAAGGACAACCTTACCACGCTGGTCTACAATAACATTTATTTAATGATGCATAAGTCTGCGTGAGTGCAGATCATTAATATGTAGACACAACCGAGAAGACTGCATTTATCTCATGTGCTTTTGTGAATTGCACAGCTTAAAAATCATCTGAGAATTGCATCATATCGCATAGACCCTGTTTCTTACCTCAGCTATCATCTCTTTCCTTATTATTCCCAATCTGGAAGAGAAATCTCTCTCAGACATCTTGTACAAGGGCAGAGGGCAGAATCGACACTTTAAAAGATGGATGTGGGTTCTATGTTTGAAAATTCTCCCAGTTGTATAGAACTCTATAGGAAAGCAGCCCTCGGATCTTGCTCTGTGAGCTCACCAAACACTTTACTGATGACTATATTGGCTCACTCACTACTTTCGAATCATGCTGAATAAAATATAAAATCCACTTTGTGAATTCTGAGCATTATTTAGCCACCGTTATCAGCAATCACTGAGACATCAAAGTGGCCACGTCCGTCTTATACACTTTCTAAGAGACAGGCCCATACTCTGTGTTTTACTGATGACGGAGGAAAGAACCAAACATACAAATGTGCAGTTACATCTCACTAGAATCAATGCCATACATTTTTACCAGATATGAAAATACTGTACATAACATGCAGAAATGTCTTTCTGTGTGTTACTGACGTGGGAGTGTGTGAATGAAGCAGTGAAGGATAACGTAAACCTGTCCCACGCGTGAATGACAGGAAGCTGTCACTTTAACAGACTGATGAAGCCAGCAGTGTTGACTAAATCATGCGCGTTTCTATCATGTTGCCCGACTTTTGACTGGAGCAAAAAACTGAAAAGGATTATTTCTTTGAAGACAGCTAATTGTTTCTTAATTACCCACCATGCCAACATGCGCCAGTTCATCGGGCTGGTAATGGCTGCTGCTGAGGTAGGAATCAACCAGAGCCATGTAGTCTCTCATGAGCGTGTCCAGCAGCACCAGTCTGAACGGCTGTAGGTGGATCACTGATAGAGCCATCACCTTCAGCAGGGGTAACGGACAAGGCCGCATGTGCCACATCTCGCTTTCTTCCTGTAAAAACATAAGCCTGTTATAGCACCAAATACCTATACAGCACAAGAAAAAAATACCCTGGATAGGTCTGTGTGGTGTACCTTAGTGAACTGTGACTTCATCTGAAGAGACGAAAGCTGGGAGGGGGGCACCCTCAGATGCAGACTTAACACCTCGTGGAGAGTACTGACTCTGTCAGGAAGGAAACCTCCCGTCTCTGAGTAGAAGCACATGACATCTGCCACCTAAAATATTTAAAGAAGACAAAAAAAATGATTTCAATCAAACAGACAAAACAGAGACACATAAAATGAAAAGAACAATATGGATAATTTAGAGAATAATCTAAAGATTAGCAATAATGTGCATACTGCGCACGTACCTGAGTGTCAAAGACATTTGCCAGCTTTACTCCAAACTGAGCGATCAGACATCCAGCAATGGCTCTGCAGTCATGGATGACCTATAACAAATATCAAACCAATATGCTACGGTAATCATAATCACTGCCATAATTTTAAGAGAGCTTCTAATGCAGTTATTTGTCACCTTTAAAATGTCCTTGCTCTCCAGGATCATAGCGAGGCCATTCTTAAAAGCCCGGGCTCCGAGTAACAGGACATCAAATAGGTATACTTTGTTTTTAGTGGCAATCTAGAAGAATTAGGTTTAAGTTATTTTCCTTTTTCTGTCCTCATGATGGAGAAGGAACAAAAAACCAAAAGACTGACGACCTTCTCACCTGCAGCCAACACAGTCGTCCATTCTTAAATACCTCAACTCCTTCTGCTCCCACACCGATCACGTGCTGTTTCTTGATGTGCATTATCTAACACATTTGGATACGGTACATGGGTCAAAGAAATCTGAGTCATTTAAACAGTAGAAAGCAAACATCAAATCAACTCACAGTAGGTCCGAACTTCTCATGAAACTCATCAACAACTACGTAGTTGATGTACTCTTCATCCTCCTCGTCATCATCTGCAAAAAGAAAAATCCTCTCAAAAGTGAGACGTTCAAAACAAATGTGTAGCTCAGGGTTGTCTAACTCACGTTACCTAGTGGGCCGGACAACCTTGTGTCAATGCGAACGGCACATGTAACCCCCGAGACGACTCAATATGAGCAAAAAAGGGTAATTTCAACACTACGTCAAATTCTTTCTGCACAATAAAGAAATGCTGTTGTAATAAAGGAAAATAATCCTGTCAGGACATCTTTTTTGGCTTAATTTGTAAGAAACAAACAACTGTGTTTTCACAACTGCATAAAATTATAGAAAAGAATCTGGTACCAGATATTCCTTTAATTATAAAATTTAAAGTTTTCAATAATTTACTTTGATTTTTTTTTCTTTACCGTGGGTAGAAAACAAGCAAACATGTAGTTTAGGTGTTCATCTATTACTTAATTACTTTGGTGTAGTATAAATGACCATTAGCATACAGGCCTCCTTCATATTTTCCAAAGCTTTCCAAAGCCCATTCAGGACCCCGGGCCTTAGGTTTGACACCCCTGGTGTAACTGGTTCATCATTAGCTTTAGTGGAATAAATGAACTCACCCAATGTGCCTGTCTTCCTGTATGGCTGAAACTTTGCTACATCCAAGTGGTCCTCTGGTCTGTGATGGTGAATATTTCTGTGCACAGTTTTGTACATTGAAATTTATTACAAGCCAGGACAAAAGGCATTCTCACCAAAAGTGGCACCTCATGCATGTCTTACTTACTCACGGTCACCGTTCCCATCACTGCTAAATTCCACTGTTGAATTAATTATATAAAAAGTCAAGCCAGATATCAGAATGGACAATGAAAGAATACTGTGCAGCTTGGTACAAACCTGTTCAGGTATTGCTTTTCATGAGTGAACTCACCATTCAGAATCTCATGGCCAAAGAAAATGTTTGTTCCGGGAAACCTCCAGCCATCACTACTGACAACTGCAACAAACCAGAAACCCCAACTATCTTTCCAAGACACTAATATAAAGTATTTAGCAGTTTTACTCTCTTATATTACAGAAAGAATTCATAAATAAAGTACAACATTAATTAAAAACATCTAACCGTCCGCCAAAATCAAAGCTTTGTTGGGGTAAATACGTTTCACGACCCCGAAGAACGATGAAGTCTTGAGGATCAATTTGATTCTCGCTCCCTTGAAGTAAGTCAGTAGTTTTACATCATCCACAACCATTTTAAATCATGTACGAGCTGTTTCAAGCGAATAAAACAGTGTATTTGTTGATTTGGAGATATCCTTATCCCCAATCAACGGTTAGCGGCTAGGCTGTTAGCTGCTTGCGATTAGCGCGCTGGCCGGGAATGTTGCGTTCATGAGCTCGTCGTTACTTAATTGTTCGAGCGCCTTGACTCCATAAAAAAACATCACCAGATAAAAAACAACTAACACAGTTTTTAAAATTACATTTACGGCTATCGGAAACTTTGCGTAAAGCAACAAACCGATTTTTTTTTTAATTTTATTTCTGACTGTAGGGACGCTCTCTGGGATTAAAAAATGTTTTTGTTTCCCATGACAAATGAAGGTAACTCCACAAGTCAGTTATGGGTCGTGCTTACGTATTTCCAACATTTTAAAACAAGGATGACAGAGTATTGAGGGCAACGAGTGCCAAAATTATTATTATAATTTTTTTATTTAATTAAAATGGGAAATTATTAATTAATTTAATATATAAATAAATGATTACAATTATGTTATCATCATTTAAACCACTTGATAAATTATTTAGTACTCTATTTCCATTTTTTATTAATTAATGACCCATTTAATTCACTATTTAACAATTCAGTTGTTAAATTCACTCGTGACCCTCCATAATCACGAGTTCAGCTCAATTTTCGTCAAATGAGCATAAAAACCTCGACAAAAACAGCTGCTACAGAGGTTGGTGGTCAGACCCAAGTTCAATTAATCTCCCTGCTGAAGGGAAACTGTGATTTGAAGAAAAGAGCTTGCACAAAAAGTACTGTCTTCTCCTGGATGGTGATTGATGTATTTGTACAAAAGATGCTGAGGCTAATTTCCAGTACCTGCAAAAGGACATCATCCTCTCAGCTGGACAGCAGATGATTCAATATATCCACCAGGGGGTGTCCACAGCTCAACTATTGAGTTAACGGCTGCAGGTCCAAGGTATTTGACTCTTTCTTCCTTGAATGTGACACTCTGTGACATCATTTACACCAGTGACCACTGACTACCAGAATAGCAACATAGCCTACTTGATGTACTGTGTGACTGTCGGTGTCTTATTTTCTTTAATCATCAAATGTCATTTTCATGTTTCAAAATTTGCACATTCACTTGGAGTGCATGGCAATCAACAGATATACCTAAATTTATCACATGTCTGAAACAGTGCAGCTTATCAAAGAAAAGTACCTGGCATGTGTTTAAAAGGCTACCATTTTCTTTCACATCAGGATCCTTTTTCTGTTTGTTTAAGGTTGGGTGGAGACTCAGAGAGCAGCAGTATTTTCAAGTAATAGAAAATTAGTGTGTGTGTGTGTGTGTGTGTTTTATCTCAAGCAGCACATTTCTACAAGTAGCACTGGGATAAGATGAGTGAGAAGTTTGCTTCAGAAGTGCACTTAGATGCATGGGGGCAAGTTGTAAAGGTATCACCAAGCAGTCTGATAACAGCAGAGACACAAAAAAGGGTGCAGATACACTATCTTATCACAAGCAGCCAGCTGGTCTTTACACATATTCTCATGACTTCACTCTGCATGAGCTCAAACTAACACATGAACCCAAGCTGCTGGTCATCTGTAGATGGCATGCATGTAGTCGTCTATTCAAAGGGAGGATATTCCGGTGTGCAGGAAGCAGAAAACCTTTTGACCTGAGTAATCCTGGGTGTGTGAGTGAGAACAATGGACCAGTGTGTTAATTTTCACATTTAAAATAGCCCAACTAACACACACATACACACACACAGAAAAGTACAAATCAATTTTTTTTAAGATTATAGATAATTAGATTAAACCTGCACAGTTAAACTGAATACAGACAAATACATAATAACTGGATTTCAAAACCTTTTATACTCATACCTGTCGTCTGGCCAATGGGGGAGGCTCATGTGTTTAAATCCATTGATGTGGAGTTAATAGCGCTTTGATGCCAGTCGAATTCACTCAGTCAAGGGGCATGATTCACATTGCAAGTGACGTTGATAAACACGAAAAAATCTCTTGTCATGAACAAGCATTACAGAAGGAAACAATAATCATCCACTAAGATGTTTTTAAACTCCCCCTTTTCAGGTTCAGGCGTGCACCTTCCCCTCACAGCCATGCTGACTAAAGGGAACTACGTACAGGGAGTGGAGATAGGTTTCATGACAGAGATGCCTCAGCTTTTCTTACATCACAGTCTTCACAGATGTGTATGCATCCTTCTTTTATGGTGTTGTGAAAATTCAAATGCAAAGCTCCAGAGCTGATTTAGTATGATTTGGATGATCATTTGTTTATCTGTTTATGACAGGGGGTAGAACTAGAGGATCAAACTTCTCCAGGCTTTCTTCTTACCTTTAACTTGCCAGCTGGCCTGAGTGTAATTTAGAAACCAACTCAGGTACATCCATTTCTCACTTGAGGAAAAATATCTCAGAAATGAGCTTCAGTTTAAAATTAATGAGACTATTTTCAATTTAAAACGTTCAGATCTCATATAATCGTGGCCTCTGGAGTAAAATGTGAGCAGCCATAATCCCCATATCTACGTTTGGATGAAGGTGATAAGACTTCCTAAAGCTCCTGAAAGATTTCAGGAAACATCTTCTTTGGACCACCTACAGCACAATAACACAATCCCTGATTTAAGCTGTAGTGGTAATGGAACCTGCAACCTCTGTTATCTGTTAAAGGAAGATCCACCCTTTCCTGTTGTGCAGAATGAACAAACAACATCTTTTAGTAAACCAAAGGAAGAATCACATTACGCAGTGATTATCCAGAATGTACTCATATTAAAGGGATATTTTAACCTCTGGTTATGTGAATATAATGTGAATTGTTATGGAATAGCAGGAAAATGTGAAAATTAAAAAAATAAAAATAATATGTGATCAAGTTCTAAATCATTGTTAGAGTGCCAAAAGATAATAGGAACATGTGCTTTTCATTTTCTTGGATGGAATGACTTCAACGAGCCCCCCCCCCTGCGCCGCTTCCGTGATTAAAATCTTCAAGTATAAATCTAGAGCACGACTTTTGACGCAAGTATAATGACTAGTGAAGCGCGGAGTCCACTCCGTGTGAGTGACAAGCCCGACAGCAGCAGCACGGCCGCCCACTCACAGACAGGCTGGGTGAATCTTAATTGTGTAACGTTCATTGACGAGTCAGCACAATGCTTGTGAGACCGCGGAGGCGCACCGAGCCCAGCAGAGCGATGTAATGCTCCCATCGAGGAGGACACAGATGGACAGCCTAGTTCAACCGCTCGTCGCCCAGTACCTCGCAATGGGATGTCAGTCAAAAGAAAACCAAAACGAAAGTATAACATCAGAGGAAAAGGGCAGAGACGAAGCGTAAGTCGGCTCATCTTTTTGTGCTTTTACTGAGGAGTTTCTGGTTGGTTTTCTCTGGTGAAAACGTGGGCACCTGATCGAAGGTATAGGAAGGTTAATCCTACTATCAGCTATTTGTTAATAGTAAATGTGGAATTTTGGCCAAAATGGTGTCAAAAACTGATGCTTTCCACTTGTTATTGCGCACAAGCGTGTTCAAGTTCACCCGCTTCTCTGCGGCCAGACCTGCTACGCTTGAAGCGCTTACATGCGTAAAACTGTTCCATTTGTAAGCTCTTTGCTCTGGTCACTCGAGAGTTTTATGTGGATGTCCGCAATCAGCCGGTATTTCCCCAAGTTAAAGGAAGGAAATGAGAACAATGAATAGCAAAACACACCACGGGGGTTTCTTAAGTGTAAATAACACCTTCGAGTTGTGTGACTGTGGGACAAATCCTTTCATGCGTGTGGGCTAATAACCCGTGCTCTCGTAAAATCATGGTTTAAGGAGTGTGCATGTACAGTCATACATGTTAATAGCAAAAGGAGAAAGGCACACTTTCACTGCAGTTAACCCTCCTGTACCTCCTCCGCCCTTCACTGTTCTTCTTGTGTTGGTGTTTCTCAAGGAGAGTGACTCAAGGATGCACCTCCAGGTCTAGAGTTTCTCCTCCAGGTCGGCCTCACAGGTTCCACAAACCTAGCCCGGCCCATACCCCGCCGAGTAAATCAGTAATGCCTCTGGGACACCTCACCAAGGGCGCAACCTGGGAGGAGCTCATCCAAGCCTGCCTGCAGTCTTTTGGTAAGTTAGCGCTGACCTTCTTGGCTGGTTTGTTTTACAAGGTGAAGTCCTGCAGTGAACAAAAGACTCCAGAGGGTGTTTGTGCTCTATGGTTGTGTAACAGGTTATGCAGTCCTTCGGATATCAGAAGACATTAAACCTTCAGGTTAAGCGAGATCACAGAATGTTGTAGCTTAAGGAGTCTGTTTTTCTCACCACTTTCTCTCACCAGCAACAAGTTTAGGCAGGCCTCTAAAGAAAGAAGGGAGTGCCTCGTGTTGGAAAGTAAAAAAGTGATTTCTTACCAAGGCTGACTTTATTTTTGTTTAGTGTAAGATTTCATGGTTTGAAGATAAAGTCTCTTGTCGGTCTGATTTTGTGCCTTAATGTTGAGGGACACGGTGTTTGAGGCTTGCTAATTTTTTAGAAATGCTTTTTGCTGCACTCTATTAATTGTGCATTAATATTTCACTGGCTGCATGATATATAGAGGGCGTACTTAAATGAAAGAACAGCACAGCAGTGATTGTGTAGGCTATAGTTGGATCAATCAAGCAGATATCATTGGCTTCATCGAGTTGTCTGGAGTGCTCTTTGAGTTATGGTGATTGCATCTCTGAAGAGACAAGCTTTCAAACTGCCGTTGCCTGGTTACGCAAATGCAGCAAGAGCAGTGGAGAAGTGTTACAATGGACTGCACATAAAATGACATCTCATAACTACATTCATCTGCAGAGATGCAGGTATTAATCACAGTCGGCTTCCCGTTGGCAGGATACAGAATCAATGGGAGGGGTTTTAGCCCTATAGACCCCGTACGCTTGAAAGTTACACCCTCAGTGTGTGACAGTGTCTCTCTGTCAGGATAATGTGTTATGACTGGGGTTTTCCTTGCACAGCCTCTCCTGATAAAATGCATCACAGCTCTGGTCCTCTTGACTCACATCACAGGGGACCCCTAAGGTCCTCGAGTCCTGCCACCTTTTCAAATGTGAGAGTGCACGTAAGAGCTATTTGAAGGATTACCGGATGGCAGCTTCAAGCCTGGCTGAGCTGAAAGGTCAGATCCCTGAACGGTAGTCCTCAGATGCTGACCAACCTTTGAAATGCAGAGCACTGCGAGGTGTGGATCAATAGCTGTTGACATCATCTTTCTCCTTGGACCGCTCAGAACACACCCATATTTTTTTTTCTGTTTTTGTTCTTGCTTTCTTTTTTGTTTATTACAGTACTGCTTGCATTTAATTTGCCTCTTTTTTGCAAATTTGGCAAAATATTTATAAGCCAATAGAATAAGACGCGCTATATAAGTCAAGAAACAGTGGTGGGGTTTTTTGGCCTGATGGAAAGTCTCAATCTTCACAGCTGTGAAGAAAACAACACTTTGTTTATCGCATAAGAATATTTTTATTTTTGTATTTATTTACCCATCTACTCCCACATAAATGCGGGTGCAGATGTTTCAGTATTTATTTAATTTTAATGTTTTTGTTGCAATGTATCTACTGCTTGGACACTTCATTAACTAACATCAAATCCCAATTTGTAGCTATGTAACATTAATGGTTATTTAGCCATGACATTTAGCTTTTTTTAAAAATTCATTACAACTGGCTTTCTGTTAAAATGTGTTAATTTTGCTTGCTCATGACTTTACATAACTACATATTGCATACAGATCACAACATCTATTTCACATCTTTTGCTGTTAGATAACGGTTTAAGTTACTCTTTCATTTTTAAGCTGTTTATATTCAGAGAGCTTTAGCCTTTAGTTTATTTAACCACTTAAATCCACTTTTAATTCATCCTTTTCTATTTGTTTATATGCAGTTTTTTTTTTTTTTTTACTTTACTTTCTCCATCTAAGTAGTTTTTTTTTGTTTATTTGTTTGCTTTTTTCCTGCTTGGGAATTACTGTTGTAAAGCACGAATGGAAACAGTGTTGTCGACACAGTTTCACAGAGTCCGAAATATTATGGAAGATTTTGCCCAGAGTACATAGAGATGGCAATCTGACTCGGGTTCTTCTAAAACAAAAGGACCGTCCAATCTGATAGCCTCTGTCAAAACAAGGAAACATGACGTGCATGTTTGGATCGGCCGATGAATGTCGAAGATAACCTTAAAAGTAGGCCACCGGCCGCATGCCCACTGCAGTGTTTATCATCATTCGCCGGGCAGCAGCTTTCCTAATGTTCCAGTCACTAACAGCCAGTCCGGAGGGGATTTCCTCCCACAATTAACCCTGCACAGGGAGGGTTAGTGGTTGGAAAGTTGTGAAAAAAGTATGGCGTAATTGTTTGCCTTATGGAGACTCACAGCCTCCTGCTGTGCTTTATTTTACAGTAGGTCTGACTCTGAGTGTTAGTAAGTTAAGAGAGTATTAACTGATAATTTGATTAAAGCAATCTTATTATATTTGTGTTTACCAGAAATGCCAAGAAGGAGTGGGAATTGTTCTGCATGCATATGTCTTAACTTTAACTGCACCAAATTTTTGCAACCTGTATCACATGTGTCATTTTATAAGCAGCCCTGTGTTTTTCTTGTCTCTTTTACTCTCTTAATGACTTGGAGGGTAAGGTCACTGACATTCGCTGGGTTTAGATGGCAGAGCCTGCGTGTTACAAACACAAACACACCAGATGCAGGATATGAGGGATGGATTAGTCAGCTGCGGCAGCAGTGGCAAGTTGCTTACAGATAACAAAGATTAGAAAACATGTTGCCATGGCGTCCAAGGTATTTCCAAGGTGATATTGTTTAAAAGTGGGTCCTCAGACGCCTGATATCCTTGATGGTGTAAAGACACTGGCAAAGCTTAAAGGGAAACAGCACGCAGCTTGAGACTTCGCAAATGTTGTTCTTAAGGTTTTCAGCCCATTTTCAGGGACCACAGGGGAAGAAAGACACAAATAGTCTAGAGCTGCTATTAAATTCACTTCCTTTTTACGTCAACCGCAAATTTACGGAACGATACAGTCATTTTTGAATTTGTGCTGAAGATGAGTGGTTTGTTTGAGTGTGTGGGAAAATCACTTTTTGTGCTCATCTTGTCCGATTTTAAGAGGTCATTGATAAGAAATTTGTCTTTCTTTTCGCGGTTTCGAGATGTCAGTCATAGCGTGGAGTCAGACGAGCATTATAAGGAAAGGTGGTCTGCATACAAAGAGAGGAAGTCAGATACATGCAAGGAAAAAGGAAGCCAAAAAAAAGGTAGTGAGACAGGCGAGCAGCAGAAGTAAACACAATCAGAGGAAAAGGTAAGCGTTCAACGGAAAGGTAATGGCACGAGAATGTGGGCATAAGTTTAAGCTAACTGTCTCTTGTAAAGTGATGAAAATGTCTATGCTGGATTTATGTAGTACAAAATAAATGAAGAAGGAGGAGGGTATTTCTTTAACATTATTGATGCATAGACCCTCATCCCACCAACATATCTAGCATGCAAGACTATTGGCTGGGGATAGGGTGGCCAAGCGTCTCATATTATTCTGGACTTTACAGCACCTTTATCTCTTGTTCAGCATGCTGACATAATGTCCCACATTTTGATTGGCTCCAGTTTGCGAAGTGAACAAATATTATAGGAAATGAGGGGCTTATGTATGTGTGCATCGCTGCTGAAACTCAAAGATACCACACAGAAAAGTAGCTGAAATAACAATTTGCAGTTTTAGCAGATGCTGCAAGAGAAAAAGCAGAAGACGCAAGAGCACAAAGACTGTTACGTGAGTCTATAAACACAAAGTTTCACTTGAGTAAAGTTGTGAAAACACTGAAATACAATATTTGGTCTTCACATTATATGAATGCAAAATCTATATAGCTTGCAAAATTTGTGTGTTTATTCTGTTAGTTCACAATATCAAAATTTCAAACTCCCTCCTCAGCTTGGCCTGCATTTCCCCACATAAATATACATTTTGATCCAGATTTATTTGCTGTAAGCAAGAAACATCATGGCAACATGTTATTCTGTTTGCCTTCAAAACATCATCAGCTATGTGATTAACTTTCTGTGAGAAAACTGTGTGATGGATCTGAAAACCACATTTGAGTTAAACATGATGCGAAACCAAAAGGGGGTTTATCTTAGTACTAGTAGCGGCTTCTGTATTTAAAAAATACACACATATACACACACACGTATATGTATGTATATGTATATATGTATGTATGTATGTGTGTGTACGGTGGCCCTGAGAGGCCAAACGGAGTGCATATATACCATCTTTGAGTCATTTGATATTCAAAACCCACCAGCCCCCCAAAAAAGCAACAAAAACCATGCCACAAACCCCCATCTGATCTCTGATAATCAAACAACAACAGCAACAAAAGCAGCTCTAATAGTACATTTTAATGTGATGTGCTCTGGTTGATTGTATTTGATGAAAGGCAGGCAGAAGAATTCTCACCATCAGAGCAGGTTTTATCTGAGAGGGTGGCGTGTGTTTTTGTAAACCTCCTCCTCTTTACAGCGGCGACGCCTAACTCGAGCACGTGTGCGTTCGTTTTCTTTTGCAGACGCAAACGGATGTGTAAACGGGAACGGCCACTTGCTGAACATCACCCTGACCATGCACCGTCACCTCATCTCCTCCGGTGATCTGCTGGACAAACTCGTCTTTTTATATCCTTTGTGGAGTGCATCATAAAAGCTTTGGGGGGGGGGGGGGGGGGGGCTGCTGTCACAAGGCAGGGACGTGATTCAAACAAATCAGCGGCCAATTCTGGGCAGAAAATGTAGACCAAGATCAGACCACTTGTTCTGCCGTGTGCTGCTTTCATTTGGTTGTCAACAGCAACACGCTGTCAAGTTCATACTTGGCTCACAATGCAGCCTGTAGCTGTCAGTGTGTAAAATGTGATAGGAAAGTGGCAGTTCGTGTTTGCTCCTCCTGTCAGACATTTTAGATTTTGTACATCAGTTGCTTTCAGTGTGCAACTTTCCTCTATTCTGAGCTGGTGTATTCAATAGCGGGGAGTCTATTACCTTTCAGCATTTTGGTCTCTTTCAGAATGTTTGGTTCAGTGCTTTTTTATTTTCTCTGCTTCACACCAAAAAAACCCATGTTTTTTTAATGCCTTGTGACTTGTGGGGAGGATCTATAATCTCAGCTTTCATTCAGGAAACAGCAGTGGCATCACAAAGCCCCTCAGAGGAGCTTATCAGCCCCACGGTGAGAAAGCCTTGTGGTTTCAGGTGTTAATTACCTCTGCCTCTTTCACATACAAGTTCTCTCCAGCTATATATAAACACAGACCCTCCACTGCCTAAAGAGCCCCCCGCTCGCGCAGACCCACGTCAATGCACGCACGGCCGAATGGCCCTCTCTGCTATTTTTAACCCTCTCGTTCTGTGCCCGAGACCCAAAAGGATGCATCAAATAAATACAGTGTGTGGGTTAGGATCAGGGAAGAGGCACAGGGGGCCATTAACAGTCTTCATCACAGTCTGGCCTTGGAATTGCGTGGGCACTTCTTCTGCTCCTATGACGCAATTAGCCTTTTTATGTGCTTCACCGCAATCTCGTTCCTGCCAGCGCAGAGCTATACAGTCAGTTGGATATAAATTCACAGGGCGGTGTTTTTCTGAGCAACATGTGCTAAAAGGAAGGCAGAGTGACCTCCGTAATAAATAATAGCCTTTCGAGCTGACAGCACTGTTTAAACTGCCGCACGTTTAAAGATCCGTCGCAAAACAGTTTTTCTACAATATACGAGGCACCGATTCTGCGGTTTCTTTGTGCATTATGTTGTTCTCTTACCTCTGTAAGCCAGAATGATTCATTCCGTGATGCTCATCGGGAGTTTTGCTTCATGCAGTCGCCTCCTCCCACATTAACAAATGTCACCTGTGTTTGCCTTTTCAGTTTAGTTTTTTTTTATTAATGACTTTGTTTGCTGGAAAGAAGTTGCACAGTCACATCAACCATATGTTCATTATTTACTCCAGAAAAAAATTGTCTAGAATAACTTGCTGGCAAGACAAGCAGCAGTGAATCCAAGCTTTAACTTTCATATTCATCAGGTTTATGCTCATGTCACTTGCTCCTTAACTGAAGTCCTCACGTTTAAAACGGCAGTAGACAGCGAGCAGCCAGCAGAGTGCCAGAGGATATGCTACCTCATCAGGTCAGTCCCACAAATACACCGACTCAGAGTTCAATTTGGCTTGTTTTTACATCTCATTCACACTGTTATCATTCTTTACTCTTACAGGCACTGGATCCAGGAATTCTGGATGATGTTCCGGTTGCACCACAGCTTGTCAGACAGCCTGGATGAGTTTCGGGATCTGATCCGAGAGCACGGACAGGAGCGACTTTGCTCTCTCCTAGAGACCAAATGGATGTAAGTGTTAATCTCCGGCCAGCTGGCCAACTGAGACATTAGGTCTACAGAACTCTCGGTTGCTTGTTGCAGTCATAAAAGTACTGAAATCAGTCACGATCAAGAATAGAGACTCTCACTATGAAGAACACAGACCCGTAGTAAGCATGCTAAATCTTCCATTTTTTATTGTTGTTGTTTTTTATCATTTAGGTTGCTGTGATGAAACTAGACTGCACAGTTTTAAGTTAAATACTCAGATTGATGCTGCAGCTAACTATAATTATATTTAGAGAATAATCTGCCAATTAATAATTAGTGATGCAAAGAGTTGTTTTATATATAATGTGAGAAATATCAGTTTCACGCATATCACATGCTTTATTGTGTCTGATCAACAGCCCAATACTAAAGCAGCAACATTAATAAAAGTGGTAGATACTTACATTTGTTAAGCTAAAATCATTGAACTGTAGAATTAAAAGATTAAAACTCCAAACTGCACGTTTTGTAGCTGCACCATTTTTCTCTCCAGGAAGTGACCGCAAATAAATGTAATGAAACGCTCTGTGGGAGACTTCCATGAATCAACAAACAAAGAAATCCATTTGCAGCTTTTCAGTCTATGAAGTTTTGCTGCTACATAACCTTTCTTCTGATGCAGTCACGTTTTGTTTCGTTGTGTACTCCAGAACCGAACGAGACTGGTCGTGGAAAGCCAGCCAGAAGATTAAAGCTAACAGCAGTAAAAAGAGGAAGGTGTCGCTCCTTTTTGACCACCTGGAGCCCATTGAGTTGGCCGAGCATCTCACCTACCTTGAATTTAAATCCTTCTGCAGAATATCAGTGAGTATAAACACACACCAACTTAAAAGAACAAGCGCACCTGTTTGTAGCTTATCATTAACACTTTGCTGTTTTGTTTTTGTTCTCTGTTTTTTTTTTTAAATTACATTTACTAAGAACCATTAAGTGTTTCCTCCTGACAGGAAATGCTTTGCAGTTTCCGTGCAGCGGTTTATGCTCCTGTCTCTGCTCTCTTTGCCAGTTTGTAGACTATCAGCATTACATCCGCAGCTGCTGCATGAAGGACATCCCCGTGATGGAGCGTTCCATTGCGCTGTGTAACGGTGTCTCCCAGTGGGTTCAGCTGATGGTGCTAAGCCGGCCAACCGCTCAGCTGAGAGCTGAGGTTTTCACTAAGTTTATCCACGTTGCACAGGTAGTGGTTAAATCAACCCCCACTTCCACTACACATATACTTTCTGTGCTTACATTTCCTCTTCGCTTAAATCTATGTGCGGTTGTTCCAGCACCTTATCTAACTAGTGTTAATATGACTTTTGTCTCACTCTGAAAGCCCCTCACATGTTAGTAATTGTGTAATGCATATTCAGAGAGCTTGTAGTGATTCTCAGGAGCTGTGCTGCAGGCTTTTAGGGTATCCAAATATCTTACCGATAGAAAAATATTATCTGAATGCAAGCTAATGAAGTCACCAAGTGGAACACTCTTAAACAATGAGGACTTTGTAGGAGAAGAAAAGCAGGAAATGACTCGTGAGTGTAGTCTCTGATCAGAGCTGGCTTGTTAAAACCACTCCAACGTGAAGCTGTGTGCAGCCTGCTGAGAAGTGATACACTGGCTTTGGGGAGCCGTTAGGCAGGCTTGTACTCTGGAGGACCTCTTGCAACACTAATGCACCAGTCTGCTGCTGCTCACTGCTGTCAACCTCAAAACCCACGGGTGTGGAAACGAATTTCACACCATAATGCTCCAGTGACAGCAAGAACTGGAGAATTTATAAAAAATAAGAGAGGGAAAAGCATTTCCAAAAAAAGAGCGAACCATCAGAGTGCAGTAAGAAAAAGCCAACGATCTAAGTGGCTTATGTAATGCCACTGTTGTGGATTATATAACCAAGGCTACCTGAAACAAGTTTAATTGCGCGTTTATAAGTGTGTGTGTGTGCGTGAATGGACTGACGTGTGTTTCTTGTGCGTGTCCGCCAGAGTCTGCACCTTATGCACAACTACAACACACTAATGGCGGTGGTGGGAGGCCTATGTCACAGCTCAATCTCCAGACTGAAAGACACCACGTCGCACGTACCGAGTGAAGTCACTAAGGTAAAGGGTAACTGGCAACGCGATGTCCAGTTCATTTAGAGTCAAGGATCAAAATACTGGAGAAAAATAACTGTAGCACAATGATAAAAATGATTTCATTCCCCAGGTACTGAACGAGATGACAGACCTGCTGTCCTCTTGCAGAAACTATGACAACTACAGACAAGCTTACAACAAGTGTACAGGTTTTAAAATCCCCATCCTGGGTGTCCACCTCAAAGACCTGATCTCAGTCAATGAGGCCATGTCGGATTATGTCGAGGACAACAAGGTGAACGTCCAGAAGCTCCAGGCCCTGTACAACCACATCAACGAGCTGATCCAACTCCAGCAGATCCCACCCAGGCTGGATGCCAACAAGGACCTGGTTCACCTGTTGACGGTAGCGAACTGCTCGCGGCGACTTTGGGTTCATTTGAAATTGTTATGCAGCTTCATGTGATTCAGCAAGTAGCGCTGAACACATACAAAGATGCAAATGAGTGCAGCATGTGGATTGTCTTTTTCTCGTGTGGGTGTGATTAGAGTCTATGATCTATGAGTGTGTGGGTGACAAGCTGAATGTGAATGAGAGTGAGTTCAGATTGCTGTATTGTTGTATTATCTGAGTGCAGTGTGCTAATCCTACTTGAATGACAGCATGCCCGTGAAGAGATAATAATTACCCCGCAACCTGAATTCACCTTCACCAAAACATGTTTCAAGGAGAAATCTAGAGACCTTTTTCTCATTCTGTTTACCTTCCATGCAGCAATAAGTGGCTTTTTAATGTCTTGCAGCTATCCTTGGATCTTTACTACTCTGAGGATGAGATTTATGAACTGTCGTATGCACGGGAACCCAAGAACTGCAAAGCACCTGTGAGTGATAGCAACAGACACGATTTAAGTAAACATTTGTTTACCAGCTGGAAAAATTCAGCATATCAACAAACTAATAGATTGTCTTGGAAAGCAGGATTATTCACTCTCTTTCTTTAGAGAGAGCAGCTGTTTATCTTGGCCTAATGCAAAGAGACAGAAACAGCAAGCCTTTCACCTCTTTGGGACCTGAGATTGGTTAAGCAAAAGTGTAATGATGCTTAACGGAAGCAAAGGCTTATTTGCTTTCTCTCAGAGATGAGAATATAGATTTCACTGTCTCTTGTGTGTGCTAAAAATGAAGCAATTACTTAGTCTGAAGACTGAAAATAAGAAAGTGCCTAGCCTGACATCCGTGCAACATTGTTGAAAGTGAATTTTTATGCTTTTGTTAAACTGACTAACTTAAGCGCAGTAATTAGCCTGTAATGTCTTGGTTGTTTCACCCATGCACTCAGAAAAAGAGTCTTTGCCCTCATAATCGTACCTACGTAACAGATTTAAATGGAATTAAATTGCTTAAAGTTGTCGTCATTTGGGCCTTATTTTATGGAGTGTATGATAACTGAAACTCCTTTGGTCAGATGTTATTTTGCATATCTCCTGAGACTTAGTTTTCTTTTTTTTTAATCAGCCAGCCACACCTTCTAGACCTCCCGTGTTTGTGGACTGGGCATCAGGAGTGGCTCCTAAACCCGATCCTCGAACCATCAGCAAACACGTGCAAAGAATGGTCGATGTAAGCGCTTCCCTTTTTCAAGCCTCCACAGTTTTCAAGCCTCCTTATTTCAACTATTCTCTTGCATGATGCCATCCTGACAGCCTGCCTTCCCCGCTATTGTTCGCTAACAACTGAGCAACAATGCTTTTTATTTGTTGTCATTCGCAGTCCGTGTTCAAGAACTACGACCACGACGAGAACGGCTTCATTAATCAGGAGGACTTTGAGAAAATCGCTGCTAGCTTTCCGTTTTCCTTCTGTGTCATGGACAAAGAGAAGTGAGTCTCTTGACAGGTCATGTATTTGCTCAGAGGCTATTTATGACTTCAGGGGAGAGGAAGCAAAAGTGGCATTTGTAGATGTGTAGTGGCGAGTTTAGCAACCGGAAACATAAAATAGCTGCGGAATTAACCATAAAGCTGCCGCTAAATGTGTACATGAAAACCAGCACAACTGATAGGCAACCGGTGCTGTAAAAAACGTTGTCACTAAGTGGTATATGTTTTTTTTACAACCACTGGGCAGATGAGTGGGTGTAGCCATCTATAAATATGGAGAGACATTAATGAAAAATTTTTAAAAAACCTACAAAAATAACATGTAAATTATTACTATTAATAGAGTTTTAGTATATCAGGCTCTTTTGCAATCATCCTGTATCACAGCTCTGTTTCCTCTTTTAAACATCAGCTTACAATATATGTGTTGTGGTTTTTTCAGGGAAGGCCAAGTCAGCAGAGAGGAGATCACAGCTTATTTTATGCGGGCCAGTGTCATCTGCTCCAAGCTGGGCCTTGGCTTTGTCCACAACTTCCAGGAGACCACTTACATGAAACCCACCTTTTGTGACAACTGTTCAGGATTTGTAAGGAAACACAAACCTCCTTGGTGCTGTTTTCTAAAAAAAATGTCATTTGGGTTTTGCTCTTTTATGTTTAGTCACATAAATGTTGTTCTCTCTCTTTTCTCTCACAGTTATGGGGTGTCATCAAGCAAGGCTACAGATGCAAAGGTGAATATGGTGATCTCACTCGTGTAACTTTGGTATCTCTGGCCAAATGTCAGTTAACTCAAATACTTGGAGAGGTACACTCTGTCTTGTGGGGAGCAGGTGAAATGGAGTGTGGTTTTTCGTTGCGTTGCATGTTGCTAGTTGAACCTTGCAGCACATGACAGAAAGAGACTGCACTGAGAACCACAATTTTCTTCCCCCTCCCCCGTCCTTCTAAAGATCTGAGAACTATTTGTTTGCTTGACAGTAAGCATGCAAAAACAAGAGTCTGAGAGTTGCATTTGCAGAACAGATAGTGTTCAAAGAGAAGTGAGAAGTCAGTTTATTGAAGCTAGATCAACTTCGGTTCCTGTTGTGACATGTCGTGCATTCTTTTGGGCCTGCACAGACTGCGGGATGAACTGCCACAAGCTGTGCAAGGACCAGGTGGCGTTTGAGTGCAAGAAGAACACCAAAGTGACCAACGCCACTGACAGTCCGACCCCGAGCTCCACGCCGGTCACCACAGGCACTTCAGAGGGTGGGTTGTGTTGATGGGGTACACCCGCATTCAGTACTGTTAATCACGCCATGCTTTTCTTGCACATGTTACCGCACAATCTCACCTCAAATATGTAGACAATAACAAATACCCGGCATGGAGTAATCACTAATTTTCTGTATCATGTGCCATCTTCTGGCAGAAAGTTTTTAAGCCACTTGTTCATTGGTGAGACAGTTTTTGTTTCCTGTAATCACTGCCTCCGACACTGCACAGAAAATAAAGTTGTTTTTTTCTCATCTGTGCCAAAAAGAGTTTGCAATAGCTGTAAGAAAAAACAATTCTTGAACGCAAGGTCAGGTCTGCTGTGAGGGTGATTTCCCTCCATCTATCGCTAGGAACAGTTTCACTTACAGTAAAACTCAAGCTGCCCACCGGCTTTAAAAATGCTTCTATATTCGGAGCAGAAAAACTTTCGTTTTTGCTTATTATAGGCTGACTAACTAAGAGACTCAGGCTCTTTCAAAATTAGTCTTTCTGACGTACTGTTTTGTCATATGGTGTGATAACTGATCTGAGCCATTTTCTTTAAGGATCACTGATTGCTCTTTAGGCATAAAAGTTACTTTAAAGAGGAGCTTTTTAGTTAATAACATGAAATAAAAGAAACCAAAGAATGTTTTAAACTATGAGGGTAATCAAAGTTACATTTCAAAATATGTCCAAATCTACTACAATTATTTATAATATTACAAGGATGAAGATCCATTTTACTGTAGTTCAAATGGTAAATGGGCGATCTTCTACTCGCACACTCAAAGCACTTTGTAAAACATGCCTCATTCAACTATTCACACCCATTCATTCTACGCCTTTTCTAGTGCTTTATATCTAGCATTTACATCCATTCACATGCATTCACATTCTAAAGAATGCATCTTAGAGCAACTTGGGGTTCAGGATCGTATTCAGGGATACTTTGGTATGCAGACTGGAGCAGCCAGAGATCAAACCTCCAACCTTCCAATTAGTAGATGACCTGCTCTACCTCCTGAGCTACAGCCACCACATAATTGGTAATATACACTCTCTGGCCACTTTATAAGGTACACTAGCAGTTCCCACTAGTGGTTTGGCCTTTTTATTGCATAGATTCAACTAGGTGCTAGAAACATTGCTCAGAGGTTTAGGTCCATTATTTGCATGATAGTGTCACACAGCTGCTGCAGATGTGTCGGTTTCATATACATCATGCAAAGCTCCCGTTGAGCCACATTGCAGTAGGGGCTTTATGGGACCTTTGGGCAGCAGAAGACCGCTCCTTTTATGCCCATCTGCTTGTATTTGTATGCAGAAGAGCACGTGTTTTGCATTTAAAACATATTTGTGATAAGTGAACAGGTGTGCCTAGTAACGTGGCAAGTGAGACAAATCTCTGTTTAATATTGTGAACAAGACGGTGTCTGGAACAATGAATACCAATATTAAAGTCAATACGTGGTCTAAAAGTAAGTTTAGAGTCAGTGCAATGTAAATATTTTTCTGCTTTCTGAAGGGGAAAATATTCAGGCTATGGCAAAAGATTTTAGTTAAAGGTTTGTCTTTACGCTAAAGAGCATAGAGTAAGTTTTTTTGATCTACAAAGCAATAATTTGTTAGCTGAGAACCAGGTTTGAAGAGTTTTAAAGTCAAAGTGCAGAACTGTTGAGGTTGTAAAACAGAGGTCTTTGATGTATAGACAATAGTGTCATCTGCGTAAAGTTGCGTAGAGTAATTAGTTGAATAGAATACAAAAAGAAGTGGTGCTAGGATAGAAACTAGCAGCACCCCTTGCTGCTGAGTAATCAGATCCGATTTGCACCCACTTAAAAACTGCACGCTGCTTTCTGTTGCACAAATAGGACTTAAACCACATCAATGCCTGTTGGGAAAGAACAATAGCATGGAGATTGTCAGTGAGAAGATGCTGATGAACCAAGTCAAACGCATTGGTAAGCTTTGTAAGACAACCGTGATCAGCAAAAAGGAATCATTAGACAATTTTAGCCCTTTCATTTTAGTTGTATCATATTTCATACATGAGCTTTTGAGATCTCTACATCATCAATGTGATTTTTATTTTTGTTTTTTTGAAAAATGTGTTGTATACAATCAGACACAAGCAGTGCTACTGTGAGCAATAAATTGCACAAAAATGTTGGATGTAGCTCATGGTTCAGGTTTTACAGGGCTATGAGAACAATAGCTATTTCCGTCTGTTAATGTGCATTTTGAAATTAACAGAAATAATTACTAAGCGTGTCCCTCTGCCCAGGTTCAGAAGAATGTCCTTTCCCCTACCCTCCGGATGACAGGAGAGACTGGAGCCCGGACTCCCCAGTCACTTCCAGTTCGAGGCCTAGGAGAGTCCATAGCCATACCCAGACAGATGGACCTGAAGTATCGCCCACCTCAGCTTCTCTCTTAGTCCCAGCAACACCCACCCTCACCTCATGTCCCAGCCCAATACCCCAAAGAAAACAGCGATACTGTGCCAAATGGGAAAACAGAGCTTCTGTTGTGCAAAAGCCTAAAGAGCCAGAGGAGGAGAGCAAACCTACCTATGAAACTCTGGAACTGGTGAGTATCACACTATGAATTATACTCTACTTTTATGCACCATATCGCCCACTTGTTATTTTAATATAAGGTTTCTTTAACAGGAGAACCAGAAGCTCCGTAAAGCTAATGAGACACTACGTAAGAAACTAAAAGAGACAGAGCGGGAGGTGGAGATACTAAAGACATTGCTGAAGAGGCACGCTCTCCACCCAGTGGAGGAGGACTCCTCCTCTTAGACTTATACATACACTGATGCTTCAGCAAGGGGACTGGTGCTGCCTCCGTGTGGCAGCAGGTATGAATCCTGATTTGATCATGAACAGTGCAAGTATTTATCAGTATAATGAGATGAAGATAACATGATATAAAGGAGAATACGCTGCACAAGTTGTTTTTATCAAGGAAGTAAAATCTGTGTGTCACCAATAATAAGGTTAAGGAATTTCTTTAAAGGTGGTGGATTTTTTAAAGCTAAATACGGTGCAATTTAACAACTTGTTTTTTTTTCAATGCACATTTATCCAAATTACTTTTTAGTGGGAAGATGGTTTTAAAAAAGGCTTTTTTAAATTGCAAATCTGAAGTAAACAGGACAAGCCCCTTTAATGTTTTCAGCAGCTTAGAAAGGTGACAATCAGTAGCTTGAGCATTACTTAATTTATTTAGCTAGTGTGCAAACACAAGGCATCATTGAATGAAGGAATGCAGTATTTTTAGAGGGGGAAAAGGCATTTGCAGAATGTGTTTGATCAATTCTTGATCAGTTAATGAGCTTAGCTATTTATGTTAAACATAAAATGGAAATCAAAGGCTGCAGTAAAATGTGTGAGCAGCGGAAAAGGTCATCAAAAAGTGCATGTCGTTACTAGCAATGACAGGAACCCACTGAGCTTAGAGCAGCAGAATGAAAGTTGTACAGATTGCTTTATATTGTTTTCACTGCTCGTTTCAATGCACAACATGCTTCTGTCAATATTTATTGTGTGAAACACTACACACTTCATAAGAACAGTGAGATATCGGAACATTTTGTACAGTATAGTGGTACTTTCATGGAGTTATTTATGCTTATGTTGGCTTCATATTGATACTTAAAAAATGGCTGGTGCAGCCATGCTATTTTGATGTAGTGTGGCCCATCGTGTGAGTGTTGTACTGTGAGCTGAGATATGTGTTTGTGATGTACATGTAATGTATTGTAAATACAACGTATACACTGTGCCGTTGTACTCATGTCGAGGTTCATCCTATTTCTCAGTATTGTTCTCTTATTGTTCTAATAAATAATTCATATTCTATAGTAAACATTTTCCTGTGTTACTCAGTGTGACCACCGGGAGTCACCAAAGCATCACCATAAGAAGGTTTTCAGATTCATTTTAGTGATTGCTGGTTTTCAGTTTCTAAACATAGAGGTATATTCTGTGAATGCTCGAGTTAGCTGTTGTATGTCTATTTCTAAGAATGTGCCCTGCAAATAATATGAGTGGTAGTTAACTTCAATAACATCCTTTTTAATGCTAGGTTTAAAATATATCGTTTTTAACAACATCCACTACTAGTTAAAATAAGTAGCACATCTCCAACACATTGTTTTGCAAGAATCAAACCGTTAAAGACAGCATGTATCACCCCGTCTGCCAACTGTGCCAATCTGGCCTGTCCCTAGAGCTTTGCTGCAGGTAATGAGTCTGACTCCACAGTACATGTTGGCCAGTAGATAATGAGAGGGCAACTGTCTGCTGTTGCAGGAGGAAGGACTCAAACGAAGGACCTAATAATTCTCTTTTTTTGTCACTGCTCACTGCAAACAGCAGGTGATTTATACACTACTATATTCCCGGTGCTGTGATTCAGCATGTCTATATTTCTATAGCTGTATTTCATCAGATAAGAAGGCAGCTATCTGAAAGTATAAAGCATTTCCACATATATTGCATCTGTATTGTTGCCTGGACCAGGATAGCTTCTTAGGCACAGCAGCAGTTCCCAAGCCTAGCCTTGTGGTGACAGCTAATTTACTTTTATTCGAGGCTCCATGCACACTAATGCTGAATAATTTCCAATACCATGGCTGGCTGAGAGAAAGTGACAGAAAGAACACGTGTTAAACTTGAGAGAAAATGTCATCTCAAAGGCTGCTTTTTTTCAATCAAGGCTGTGATAAAAGCTTGAGAGGAGAAATGTCTTTGCCCCGGTGTGCTAAAGTAGTCGTCAAAAAGATAAATATATCAGACACAAATCCATTTACAAACCCAACAGAGACTGTAAACATAACACATTGTGGTGCATTTAAGTCTGAAAGAGACCACAAGACACATGTAGGCTAAGTGATACAGAGTATGACTTCCTTCTACGTACACTAAGATCAAAATATGACCAACCAATTAAAGCAGGCAGACTGAAATGATTTATCACCCAGACATCAGTTGCCACTAGGTGTGAATGTGCGAGTGAATGTGAGTGCGAATGGTTGTCTGTCCCTGTGTGTTGGCCCTGCGACAGACTGGCGACCTGTCCAGGGTGTACCCCGCCTCTCGCCCTATGACAGCTGGGATAGGCTCCAGCGCCCCCCGCGTCCCTGGAAAGGATAAGCGGAAGTGAATGGATGGGACATCAGTTGCTGTGTACTTGGGGGAATTGGGCCATTGTGAGATATCCATAAGTTAACTTAATGTGCTAAGTCTAATGAACACACTCTCTAAAACTAATCAGACAAAGATGTGAGCAGACCATTTTATGTCCCCCCTGACAGCATGCAGAAAACACATCGGGAGCACACACAGGGGACTTTCCTTTCAAACACGAACAAGCGCCACCGCCGCAGTGCCTGTAGGATACAGGAACACCACAGCCAAACTCAGCTCCACATATTCCCTTGATTATTAAACAGAGTTCATCAAGTTCTAATGATGGCCAAAGGACCATTGTGGAAGAGCAGAGAGAGAGAGAAACCCCAAGTGAAGGTGCAGGAAAGGCAGAGAAAGACACGTTTTTTCTAAGGAATCTTCCAGAGGTGGCTTTAAAACTGAAGCTGTGGTTACATTTTTTTAATTAACCTTGATGATAGCGGAGGAGTGTAACGGGAGAAGAGAAGTGGAGGAGTTCTGCTCTGCAAAGGCAAACAGTACTGCTCAGCTGCCTCCCCCTCTTTCCAACCTTTGTCAGTGAAACCTAAAACAGTCAGTTTTAGGTTTCTAATGCAAGCTAATGCACCTATGAGCTCAAGGTAAACACAGAATAGCAAGAGAAGAGTTATGTCTGAACCTGATATGAAGGTAATGAATGTGTGGGCACCACTGTGTGTGCATTTACACAGAGAGAAACATCAGGCTGCCCTTTCTGGCTCTGGCTTTGGAATAGGCATATATTTTCGAGGCTTAGAAAAAGAGGCACAGTGACAGAATGGTGTGTGTGAAAAGCCAAAAAATACATAATTCCTCTTGGTTGTTTTGTGTTTGCAGTGCATTCCTGCAACTTGTAACCTAGAGCATCAGTGATCTGCATCACAAGGAAAAGACTTAGGTGCTGTTTAGGTGATGTGAGATGTACACGCTTCACCAGTGCAGCTGCCAGTATGATTTATGATAGATATTCACTCCCCTGTTGTTCCCTAAGGCGTACTTTGGTGCAAAGTGAGAGTGGTATAAACAAAAAAAGAAACAAACACTTTTATATTGGCTCACATCTGTGTGAAATTGAAAAGCAGATTGTTGGCAAATCTATGTCTTGTTTTAAGCTGCTCAATACAAAGATGCCAAAAAACAAGAGACATCTGAAGGCAAACACTGATGGTTATATAGCATCTAACAGAACAAGTACTTCAAAGACAGCCTGGAGAAAACGCAGATTACCGTAACTGATGAAAAAATGAAACCAGGTGGTGATTTTAAAAAAAGAAGAAGAAGAGAAATCACAGGTACAGGGAGTGCAGAATTATCAGGCAACATCCTTTCCTTTGGCAAAATGGGTCAAAAGAAGGACTTGACAGGCTCAGAAAAGTCAAAAATAGTGAGATATCTTGCAGAGGGATGCAGCAGTCTCAAAATTGCAGAACTTCTGAAGCGTGATCGTCGAACAATCGAGCGTTTCATTCAAAATAGTCAACAGGGTCGCAAGAAGCGTGTGGAAAAACCAAGACGCAAAATAACTGCCAATGAACTGAGAAAAGTCAAGCGTGCAGCTGCCAAGATGCCACTCGCCACCAGTTTGGCCATATTTCAGAGCTGCAACATCACTGGAGTGCCCAAAAGCACAAGGTGTGCAATACTCAGAGACATGGCCAAGGTAAGAAAGGCTGAAAGACGACCACCACTGAACAAGACACACAAGCTGAAACCTCAAGACTGGGCCAAGAAATATCTCAAGACTGGTTTTTCTAAGGTTTTATGGACTGATGAAATGAGAGGGAGTCTTGATGGGCCAGATGGATGGGCCCGTGGCTGGATTGGTAAAGGGCAGAGAGCTCCAGTCCGACTCAGACGCCAGCAAGGTGGAGGTGGAGTACTGGTTTGGGCTGGTATCATCAAAGATGAGCTTGTGGGGCCTTTTCGGGTTGAGGATGGAGTCAAGCTCAACTCCCAGTCCTACTGCCAGTTTCTGGAAGACACCTTCTTCAAGCAGTGGTCCAGGAAGAAGTCTGCATCCTTCAAGAAAAACATGATTTCCATGCAGGACAATGCTCCATCACACGCGTCCAAGTACTCCACAGCGTGGCTGCAAGAAAGGGTATAAAAGAAGGAAAACTAATGACATGGCCTCCTTGTTCACCTGATCTGAACCCCATTGAGAACCTGTGGTCCATCATCAAATGTGAGATTTACAAGGAGGGAAAACAGTACACCTCTCTGAACAGTGTCTGGGAGGCTGTGGTTGCTGCTGCACACAATGTTGATGGTGAACAGATCAAAACTCTGACAGAATCCATGGATGGCAGGCTTTTGAGTGTCCTTGCAAAGAAAGGTGGCTATATTGGTCGCTGATTTGTTTTTGTTTTGTTTTTGAATGTCAGAAATGTATATTTGTGAATGTGGAGATGTTATATTGGTTTCACTGGTAAAAATAAATCATTGAAATGGGTATATATTTGTTTTTTGTTAAGTTGCCTAATAATTATGCACAGTAATAGTCACCTGCACACACAGATATCCCCCTAAAATAGCTCAAACTAAAAACAAACTAAAAACTACTTCCAAAAACATTCAGCTTTGATATTAATGAGTTTTTTGGGTTCATTGAGAACATGGTTGTTGTTCAATAATAACATTATTCCTCAAAAATACTACTTGCCTAATAATTCTGCACTAACTGTATATGAGAGATGAGAGAACAGATGTTGCAGTGCTGGGGCAACCAGAAATGCTCTCAAAAGTCAGCAGAACTCCTTGGCAAAATCAAGGAAAGTGAAGCAAAGCATGGCTGCAGCAAATGCAAAGCAACATACAAGCTCTGAATATAGAGCATAAATGGGAGATAGAGGTAGGAAGGGAGTGAGTTCCTCCCAGTGGGAATTGCTTATGAAGGTGAGACAGAACAAATCAAGCAGCCGTCTAAGCCAGTCTCCACCTGGACTTTTGAATTCAACATCCCCTCTGAGCAGGGAGTCACAGTGGGAGTTCCCACGTGTGACAGCAGCCTTCTCTCTATTAATGCAAAAGCCATAAATGCTTTATATACGACTAAAATGAGAAATCACTTGTCTTTGTTTGTGATACTGTGGACAGCTTGTGTTTTGCAGGATACATAATAAAGACTCACTAAACTATAAAGCACTTCATATTTCATTTCGATGCTATTTCGTGTTTATTAATACATCGAAACCAGGGGTGCTCAAAAACAGCTGAGCTATAATAAGAATTGGAGAAAATCTAATAATACAGTTTACCATTACTATAAACTACAACATGAACTCTAGAGTAATTAAAAAAATACTACAACCAGATTTGTGAGGCCGTATTTAGGGATGCTCTAACAGAGGCAGATTGAATGTGATTAGGTACTCCATTTGAGCTCTCAAAGCCATTCATTCAAATGCCTTTTTCTACAACAAAGAACTTTTAACATTACGTTCACACATTCACACAAGGGTTCAGGATACTTTAACATGCCGACTACAAAAGCCGGGGACCAAGCCATCAACCTTCCAGTTAATAGACAATCTGCTCTAGATCCTGAGCCACACCAGGGGAGGTTAAAAGATGTGGCAACTGACAGCAACATCAGAAAAAAGGAGCAGACTGAAATGATAGAGAAACACCAGGGGCTGACAGAACAACCAGAAAAGACTGGAATAGATGAAGAGTGAAGACCAGTGCTATAAACAGCCCAAACTGGGAGAAAGGCACAGCACCATGAGGAAAAAAAGTGCAGTCCACAGGAAAAACTAAGACACTTTAAAAACGGTTAAATTCTCAGGCCTCTGGTACAAGATCTGATCCTGAAGACACAAATAGAAGCCCCACACTTCGACATGTTTGGTGGAGTAAAGGTGAGGCTTTGAAACCCAAAAGCACCGTACCAGCTGTGAAGCACAGTGTTGGTAACATCATGCTCTGAATCTGTTTTGTACAAAGTGGATGGACCTCCAAATACTTTAGCCTCACCTCAAATGAGCAGGTAGAGGGTGAAACTTGGATACAATGAAGTGAATCCCAAACAAAACTGATTTTCCAGTTGATAAAGCAGGTTGACACTAGCTTCTGAAGTGCTTCTCCCAGAGCCGTCAAATCAGTTGTGAAAATTTGCAGGCTGCACTCAAAGGCTGAATCACTGCCAGGAAGCCAACCAAGTAAAATGAACTCAACCAAATTTTAAGAAGAGTAATCAAATATCCAGAACTACCGCAGAAGCTTATTGATGCCTGCCGAAAACATCTGGTCGAAATGCAACTTGCTAAGAGTCATTTAACCAAATATTAGTGGGGGTGTATCTATATACTTGAGACTGTATGTCTACTTTTAACCCTGTGTGTCTTTTAGAAAATCTGAAATAAATTCAAACTTGTGCAACCAATTCTTGTATTTCAAAGCCATTAAAGATGTAGGCTTCCACTCTGAAAAAAGCTCTTCAAAGAAATCATTTAAAGCCCCAAATTACTATAACGTTCATTGCCATAATGAGTTGATGTAAACTTCTGACCAAAACTGTGGTGAGCACGAGTCACGAGTCATGAGTCAGCAGAGTTAAATAAATAAATATTTCATAATTTAATAATTAGGCCTCTTGACCTAACCAGTGGCATTGGAAAAGCTAAGCAGCAATTGCAATTTATAATGTTTAAAAGACTGTTATTGCGTGTAGCATTGATGATATCGGACAAGAATTTAATTATTTAAATTTGAAACATCTGCCCGATTACTTAAGCTGACTTGGAAATTTGCTGCAGCTTCTTCAGAGATGTGAGTAAAGGATCAGCCAACATGCATCTGAAACCATCAAAATGACCACACACGAGACCCCACAAGGAAAAGCCATCATCAACTGAAATTTGCCTCTGGCTCTGATGTTAACCTCTAGAGCCTTAACTTTGCCCTTTGTGAAATTGATTGGCTTGGGAATAGATTTATACACTGAGGCCATATTCAGACCAAATATTACCCTTTAGATGTATCCAAAACAAATTATATATCATGTTTAACAAATTTCCCTGGGCAGTCTGCCCCACTGATTTCCCTGCTATTTCTCTGCCCCTCCATGCTCCTGTAATCCTCTGTCCCCTGCTCCCGTTTTGTTGGCCATTCATCTAAACCCTTGGCTTGCCGGTCACTGGGTCCGTCTCTCATGTGTCCATGATTGTTTTACAAATGTTTTTTGTATCCTTTTGTAATTTGCTTCCCTTGTGCTCATTATTTCTCACCCATGTCTTTTTACTTGCCCTTGGTTTTTGTCATCACCCTACCTCTTCCACCGTTCCTTAGTCAGACTGTCTGTGTTGCCTTGTGATTGTTGCTGTTTACAATAAAGGCGTATCTTTCTAGTAGGTTTTCAATATAGTTGCATGAATTTACTACTATGTAATATGCTATATTAAAACAGATAGTGCTTACTTTAAGCGAATATTTCCTCTAATACCGACAGGGCTTTATTTGAGATAGCTGCTGCACTCAATTTGCATATTCCAGCTTGTACACAACATATTGGCACAGTGAATCTTTAAACAATCATTGCTTGCTCCAGAATGTGCTTTCCAGCAGCAGGAGATTCATTGTAGATTTCATAGTTGCAGGCAAATTAAATAACCGGAACACTGTTTTTACACCTAATCAAGCACTATGTGATAGTACATAAAATGGATCATCAGCAGTAACTGCTCCATGGCCACTGAATGCATCCCTTTAGGAAGTGAAAGTAGAAATTGTATTTATTAGTCTACTATTAAAGAAAGGATACAATCTGGAAGCAAGTTGCACATTTTAAAGGGATCTCTCTGTGATTTTATTCTCTAATTAGGCAGCAGTTTGGGGGTGGGATAGGGGCTTTTTTCAGGCTTTTGATTGAACATCACGACCCAGGAACTTCACCGAGCCTGTAATGTTCCCTTCAGCACATGATACGTTAATGCTACAATCAAACCAAATTAGTTTCAGATTTCAGGGACGAGGGAGCGCTAACGTGATCATTTGTTAAACAGAGTTTCGCTCCGTTGCAGGAATGTGCTAGAAGTTTGTTTGTTGCTGCACAGACTGAGAGACTATCCATTTACTGGCACCATCAGCGGCACCTCTCCGTGAAGGCTGGCTGAAATAGCCAAAAGACTTTAATGAAGGCCAGCAGGCTGTTTAAAAGCCTTTTAGCTACTGTTGATCACCCACCCACGCCTGTTGCATTCTCCATTGACCTTAGATGTAAGGACATGTCCAGGTGCATGGCACAGTCTACCTTAAATGCCTTGAGGTGACATCTGAACCTGGTGCATCATAACAGCACAAAACCATTAATATCACTTACTGCTCAGAGGCATGCATCACTTAAAGGTCAGAAGCAGAGGTCTTTCTATCATTCATGTGACACATCTGCTTTCTTTGAAGGTCAGATACCCAGAAAAAAGTGGAGAGGAGGAGGCTGCATTGTCACACTGGAGGAAATAGAAACATTTATAAAGCCAACAAACTTGATTGTGTTGGCGCAGCACAAAAGGCAAAGAGAGATTTTGATATATATGCAAGGTGGTGATCTGTGCTAACAGCGTCAAAGCCAGACACAATCACATGATCCAGCTTTATTATTTGTCACATTTCTGATGCTGTATTTCACAATAATCACTATCCAGGATCGCTTTGTTGATCCCTCAAGTCAGTAGTGCAAAAACGCAAGTTAATTCGGGTCAACTTGAGAGAAGTTAAACACCTCACGCACAGCTCTCTGCCATCTGCAAGCATCCGGCCCAAAGGGACCAGCCAACTGTTCAGATTAATGTGATTTCCTCCTTGCACGAGTCCCCGGAGAGTGACCATTAGCAGCGTAACCACTTTTCCTTCAGAGCAGGATAATGGGACGTGAACGATGGTCATCTTTTTTTCTTGATGCTAATAATTGGAGTGGGTTTAATCGGCAGTAAAAGCAGACATATCCGTATTGTTTAAGAGCCATGCGTATATATTTCTATAACAATTTAATGTCTTCCAGTCGAACCGCAAGATTGAGAAATATGACTGAATCACGACCTTCATCTGCATGAGGGGAGGACCACGGATAATCTGAACAGACAGCGCTGCCACAGCTCTTCATTTATACATCCCATCGCCCGGGAACCTTTCTCCTGACATGTCAGAAACCTCAAAATCTCAAATCCCAGGGGACTCCATGAATGGTTGCACAACATCAGGCATGGACCACGTCAACTCCAGAATTTGGGATATTTTGATGAGTGACGATATGAAGGCACGCATCACCAGGAGTGTCCCACTTTTACCAGCCCAACTGGAATACTTTTTTTGTGACCGCCTGGTTAAAGATGTTATTCTTTGGACTTAGCAGTGTTGCAATTACTTGCAAGAGCTCCTTACACATACTTTAAAACTGGGGAAGGAAGTGGACAATGAGAGAGGGAAAAACAAAAATAATGAGCAAAAACAAGGTCACAATGCAACCACCATCGTTTAGAGGATCACTGGAAGAACTTTGTGGCCTTGTTACTTTTTGGAATGCACTCAGAGCATCATTAAATATATCTAAATATGCATTTTAATATCAGTTATGTAATGAAGGCGCTACTCTAAGTTAAAAAAAATCAGTAAAAACATGTAATAATCTCACTTAAATGTGGACTTTGAACTACTTTAAATACATTTAAATATGCACTTTAATTCTAATTCTAATTCAAAGTTATTACTTTACAAGATTTCTGAATAACAATAAAAGAAAACTTTTGTGGAAATAGATGGTACTTTTTTGTCATCTCTTCTCATCATTCTGAGACTCTAGTGTTGCTTGGATAGTGGTGCCATCACACATATGAACACTATTACTTTGTGAGTGTTGAGTGGAATATCATATCAGTCCTTTCTCCTTGGGTAAGAGCTTTTAATTTTCCTTTCTTTGATAATTTGGTGCAGAACAATCAATTATTTCATCACTTAACAAAGCAAATTATGCTTTGTCATGAAGATCAAATACACCTGAAAGAAAAAAAAGTCTCGTCTGCTGTCTCTGTGATTTCCTGTTTCTCTCACGCTTGCTTGCCAATGCAACTTGGCGAGCAAGCCTGCAGTTACTGGAACATTTGCATGGAACTATGACATTTAGTAGATGTAGTTTTAACATCAGCTGCAGTGTGCACGGGTTCGTTTTTCCAAATTAGATCTGTGCATATACATACAACACTTCTGCAATATAATATGTCAGATGTAGGAAACATATGTCAAAATATTGTGATAATGGCGGCGTTTCTGGTGCATCAGTTGTAGTAACCCAGAAAACCCATGTGTTTCCTCGACAGGTTCACCCTCTCTCCTTCCTCTTCCTTAGTAACCATGGTTACCTTGGGTGTCACATTGTCAACCTATTTTAAGAAACTATCGGCCCCTATATAGAGTACCACACACATACACAAACACACACACACACACCTTGTAGGAGGAAACCACCCTATTTGTCATGCTTTTGGTTATGCACTGTGTAACACTAGCTAATCTCTTTATGGTGCATGCAGTGTGAATACATCACCAGGCCGTGTTAAGTTCATTGTACAAGACACTCATTAAGATAATGCAATTTACTACAGCCATTCCTTTCTCCATCAAGACTGAGTGCAGTAACTTTATTTAGTACTTGAGGCTAATCTAAACATATGCACATGTTAGCAGGTATTAGCTCAACTATGTATTTAAACCTAATTTTGCCAGTCAAGTGGGAAAGTGGAACCTGCTTCATTCTCCCCTTTTACTCTAAGAAAATGTGTTTGAGACCATTAACTGATCAGGAAAGTGTTTACTGAGGTCACAGATTGGACCAGCTGAGAGTATTTTTCCACTTCCACTATAATTGAAACCAGAAGAGCAACCCCCCCTGTCAGTCTTTAGAAAGATTGCAGATTTAAGGCACTTCTGACACTGGCTAGACTTTTCAGACTGGCAAGTGTCATCCATCTTTCATATCCCAGGTATTGAAATATCTCAACAAGTATAGCAATAGATCTTCATGAAAATGAAAGCAGACATTCACTGTACTGAAACGACACAGTAGCCTCACATCTAATAGGTCAAAGTTACTACCCAGAGTGACAATAATATCATGAAATCCAGTAAAAAGTTGCTTTTTTAAAATCCTGGATGAATTTAACAAATGCGTTTGCAGGCTTTCTTGCCTTGGCAACTATTAGTTTTAACATGATTGGATTTGTCACAGGCAATTTCTCTGTTAAGACTTGCACTAACTTTAAGTAACTGTCTGAGGTTCAGCTAAATGCATGCACAATGGAGCCGTGGACATACTTTGTCTGTGCTAATTAACACTGGCATGCTGTAAAATGAGATGGTCAACAAGGGAAGCATTACCTCAGCTAAAATTCAACATGTGAGCCTCATCACTGTGATCATGTTAGATTCTCAGTGTGTATCATTTAAACTTATTGGCCGTTGTGTCAGGTGATTTCAAGCAAAACGCTATCAAATGGGCATAAACCAGAAGCAGTGATTTCAATTAGAAATACATCACTGATTCAGCACAAAAATCACAAATCTAACTAAGATAACTTTTTATATCCTGCACCTCAGCAGCAAATTGCTTCTATTCAGTTGAAAATGTCCTTGAAAATGAAGGGAGAGTCCCTGGGTTTTCCAGCTATCAGTAAACATCAGTATCCAGCAGCTCCCTGTGTGTGTTATTCGCTTGCAAAGCCAAAATCTACATGAGACTTTCTTCCTGACAGTTTGCAGTGCCACAATGAAACACCATGTACACCTTTGGCTCAATGTCATGTGAAAAAATAGGTCATTATGAAATGAATGAGAGATTAAAGAGGACCTGATTAAATCTCCATCAAAGCCATCACTCAGCATAATGAGCACTTCAATAAAATATGGATATGCCAATAAAATATGTATACTTCCAGAAGTTCCTAGTGTTTAACTGACTTAACTTTAGTGTCCAGCATCTCTGGAGTCACAAGTTCATTTTCCATTACCCTTAATAAATCTGTAAGTGGGTGCACGGGCCAGACTTCTGGGCATATATTTATTCACAAACGTGGATCTTCAGCTCAGAATTTGGACCAAACGGGAGAAGAAAAAAACAACACCTCCTCTGTGGTTTAGCATGCTCTGATTGCTCCAATGGTGGTTGTGAGGTTCTCATTACATCCTGCAGATCGCCTCCATTCCTCTCTTGATGTCGAGAATAAACAACACAGACACTGGATGTGGCAACTCTGGCCTTGAATGCAGGAAAAAAAATGCATTTCAATGAATTATGCACAGCTAGACATCTATTTTTCAGCCTAACAAGGAAAAGCAATGTCAATTATGGTGCAGACATGTTGTCACATATCATCCACAGTCACATCAGCTCGTGCAGAAGCTTTCGGTAATTGTTCTCCCAATGACATTCTATCTTATGTGAGAAAAAATTCTTCACAAACTGTGTCAGGGTCGTGTTGAACGTATTGCCAACATACATCGTATTAGCTTAATTATTGCTGTCCTAATTACAGCATCCTGCATGTGCAATAAGATCATGACCTCACTGAAAAGACAAATACCAGCTGGATCCCTTTACATTGCTTTTCAGGGCTCTGTTGCTGCAGACAGCTGTTGCGAGGTAGATGATCAAAATGATGTAGTAGAGGAGACCGGTCATTTAATGAGCCTTGGACCAGAGTGCTCCGATGGATGAGCTGTTACAGAAAGCACTTCCTTCATCTTAGATCCTGATGATCAGTCTTCTCCCAGGGGTTACACGCATGTGCACTGATTCTCTTAAAAGGCTGTCCAAGTCAACGCACATCCTGTGGCGCGGCGCTCAGATGTCATTGACACAGAAAACGATCGTGTGGCAGAGCATCGTGGATTTCTGGCAGGGTGTTAAGCCATATTCGTCCTGTGGAAACAAGACTCACGTCTCCTGCGGGTGCATTAGAGGCTTTTGAAAATGAAAGGCTGGCTAGCGCTCACAAACAAGTAGTCCTATCCTGATCTTTTGACACCCACAGGAATCCCTGGGTTATATTGTTTATTTGTCACAACACCAGCCAAAGTGACAGCGCGCGCTGAAAATAGCTTTTTAAATAAGGGCAGCCACAGCAGTCTGGCAGGGCTCAGATAATAAACCCTCCTGAAATTACAGCTCAGAGAAGAACATTAAAGAGGAACATTAGGGAGTGTGTGGCTATTGATCCAAATCAGTGGAGGAGTTTTACGGTGCATGCATAATATAAGCTTCATGAAATGAAATAATTAGTTTTACAGTTTTTGTTCCGGCAGAATATGGCTTTCAGCTACATTAGATTGCAGAACGTGATGAAATCTATGACAACCTTTACATCAGCATTTTAGTTTGAGTGTTTTCTGCACACCAAAAGATTTCATATATATGACAGAAGCTGTAATACAAAGTTTATCTGGGACACTGAATCTACCCAAGCATTCGATTTTCTTAAATACAGTCCTGATCAAATGAAAGCACTGTAATAGAGCCGAGGAGATCAGCTAGTTAAGATAAAGTAGAAATGAGTCCTTCTTAAACTTCATTAGTAATATCTATGTATGTGCTACAAGATCTTTTTGCATTTTAATCTGTGCAACTTTGGTTTTGTGTTAAAGATGAGTCACTTAACACCAAATCATCAACTACTGATCACCTAGATCTATGCAGTTTGTCTGTTTCATAGCTTTTCTTTTCTTTCAGATGAAAATGCATTGAGTCCACTCTTTAAGAGTGCTGAGGGTGGGGCCTTAGCAATTAGATTAAAATGCCAAAACACTCCGAGGAGCTGAGGAAAACTGCACAATCCAGTATTATTTTCTTTTGGGCTCGTCACTGAAAGTAACTCCTTTTGCATTTCACACATTCATTTCATCATTTCATCAATAGACTTCAGTGATGTGCCCTCCAGCAGGTTCTTCAGTCAGGGATTTTGAGGTGGTGTTGCAGTGACAGGTGCAAACACCAGGTAACTGACATGATGCAATGAGACAGGGCAATGAGTCACTACCGCCCTCAGCGAGCTCCCTTGCCTTAACCTGCAGCCGCTCCTGAACGATTACCTATTTATAACCCTTCCGCATGAGTCCCACAACCCCTGACAGACGGTGGAGTCTGCTTTCGTCTGAGCTCTCTTTTGCACAGAAGCATATTGAAGTTGTAATGCTAATTCATGAGCTGTTTAATAAACGCTTTAGTGTATGATCTTAAAAAGTGGAAAGCTGTAACATATGCTGGGTGGTCCCATGACAAATGAGGGACAGCAGCTCTGACAGAGGCAGGCATGCATAATTGGTAATTCTCCTTTTTAGACTGATGGGATAGAGTAACAGTGAGTAAAACCACATCTCTGCAAGTCATACAGCGCACTGTCATGCCTGGCTGACTCATCACCTGGAATACCTGCAAATACACTCAGAAGGATTAACAGTGTGTAGTTCATTAGGAGAGATCCAAATAAAAAATCATCTGAGGTATCGGTTCTTGGAAACCCTTAAATCCCTGTAAAGAAGCAGTGTCAGTACTTAATAGCATTTTTTTTGTGAATCCAAGCGAACAATGAACAAAGCTGTGATTTTTGATTTTCTATTTTGTTGTCTTTTCCTTCACAGCTCGGACTTCTGGCACAGCATCACTGCATTAGAGCAAATCCATCATATTAATGATCCTGAGGCCACTTCATTATTCACAGAGAAGCAGCTCTGCTGTCCAAATAAATTATCATTGGTGTTCCATTAATGGAAGTTTTCAAATCTAGGCACAGTGATGCCATTAATCTGCACAGTGCGTCTCTCTCTCTAGAGGACAGTTGGCTACTGTACCGGTGCCAGCGATCTGTGAAGATGAGAAACTCCCCACTGTCCTCATTCAGGTTCCGTCTGCTGGATGAAGTCCAATTATAAGTGACGTTAACTGCTGCGACTCCAGACTGGATCTCTCCCAAGTTGCACACTTTGCATTTGTTATGCGCCGCTAAAGGGAAGCGTGCTCGCAGGTGAAGGGTAGAGCCACAAAGTGGTGATTCTGTCTCAAATTGTGGATGACAAACTCCGACCTTTCCCCTCCTGATGGAGCGCTTTCAGCTAATTCGACACATATTGCATTTGTGTGTTAGATAATTGCAAAAGCCAAAAGCCTCTGCGGGTCTCTTGGGATTTCCAGCGCATCCATTCCCACTGCGCCGGCACGCAGACGCGGGCCAGCTTCCAGACACACACTGTTAATATTCTGATTGAACATTTGTGGAGGGACCTTGAGAAGTCACATACTCCGCAACTTTCTAACGCTTTAATGAAATTGCTTCTCATAATGTTGGCATTCACTGACTATTATGTTTTTCATTATGACAACCTTCCGTGGGAGTCAAGCTCATTTTCATTTTCTCTGGATATAAGAGGGCAGTAAATCCATTTCCTTTAATGCTCTGCACCATGTGGATTTATTATCAAACCCAACAAATACTAAAGTAAATTTCTATAATATGGCTCGCTGAAATTAATTTGCCTGATAGGTCACTTTATGGTAAATAAATGGACCTTTTATTTAACAAAAAAAAGGGGAGAGGGGGGCTTGTGTTGTGTCTTAATGCTATCTGCTTCTTTAAAAGAACACATCTCTATCTGAGGCCTTCATAGATTAATGTACTCTTTTTTTCTGACCATGACAGGACACAACTCTGTTATGTGCTTCCTGGCCAGCTCATTCCACCCTGAATATGGTGTGAGTATGAGGCAGTATTTACCTGCAGCTTTACTCGCTTCTGTGAGTTCACAAGTCTGAGGCTTGCATTATGCCTCCGGGGCTGGAAGGAGCTCCAATCTGTGTTCCTGCCAAAACCTTCACCATATGCAGAGCCTCCTCCTGCTCCTGCACCTGAATCTGGCACTGCAGGAAGTGAAGTCCTGCTGTTTTCCTCGAACTGACTTCTCTGTGCATGATGACTTTCTCACGCAGCACCTAATGTCTACAATAAAGACCGGGAGCAGAAAAATGGGCGGTAAAATAACCACAAATATGAACTAGTTCACACTTGTAATGAAGAGAAGTAGGACTGTTGGTCTGAAACAGTGCAGTAAATACACAAACATGTCTAAATTAAGCAATCTGTCAAGTACTAACAGTCAGTATGGTTTATTTTTGCCTCTTACTAATCCCATGGGCTGTTTCTGTGGTCAGAGGTGCTCTGCTGGCATAGACCTTGCAAAAGTGCTTAATCAAACATGAAATAACACACAGAATGGTCACGTGGGAAAAGCCGCTTAAATCCTCAACCCCCCCACCCCCTTTCTTCGCAGAAGCCAGCTAGGCCAGATCAAATTAAGTGGTTTGATACTTTCTCTGCCAATCGGATTAAGCTGATTAATTCTCAAAAGTGTTTAAATGATTAAAGCTGGTTAATGGGCCTTAGGAAAGTTCACGGTGTCAGAGTCGGCTCCGATATCAAACACAGGTGAAGGAGAATCAATACAAAAAGGTAAATGTGAAAACCTATAATCGCTTTTACCTTTGCTCCCCCCCCTCTCTTTTTTTTTTGGCCAATTAACAGCACACACATATCTGCATATTCAGCTCTAATTATCTTTTATGTTTCTTGAAATTTGATGACTCTAAAGGTGGTGGTGGTGGGGGGGGGGGGTGCTTGACAAATAGCGCATCTGCCATGTAGTGACACAGTGCCTAAATATAGAGCGGAAAATGGAGCAGAAGAAAGGGACACAGAGAAAACCATAAATATTCACAGTCCATCTAAAGAAGACTGGCAAAAGCGCCCTCTAAAGAGAAATCTTGTCTTGTCATAAACCATGCTTAATGTGCCCCCATTGAGCTTGACTGGTTTTCCTCAAGATTTCATATTTTACATGTTTCCTCTCTTGATTTTTTTTTCTTTCGGGAGGGGTGGGTCATTTTGAATCAGATCCTCATTAGACAATGTTCCTTTTTCCTGCAGTGAATGAAAGTGAAGGGAGAGAATGAGAAGGAGAGAGACAGAGAACAAGAAATAAAGAAAGAAGGAGGAGAAGGAGGAAGGAAACTGTTACAGGTTCCGCCTCGCCCCTTCACCCCCTCTTCTAATATACTCGTCTCCTGAGGGAGTGGTATCCATCACAGAGACGGCTGGGCTGTTATGCCATGTCGCCTCGTGCATGTGAACACAAGGTGACTCTAAAAGAGAAGCAGCTCATGTGAGCCCAGTCTTATGAATGCAGCCCCATGTTTCCCCCATAAAGTGTCCATCAGCGCCTTAATGCATCTCCCAGTGAAAGTGACAGAGCCTGGGCTCGCACATTATTAACTCCAGACATTTTTATGAGCCTGTGGAACAGAGTGCTCCTTCTGAATAAGATATGTGTCCGGTGTTCAATGGCACTATATCAGTCTTTTACTTTTTGCCACAGCATGATGTCCCCTGATAGACAGATTTAAGTGTGTTTTTCATGCCCCTAAACTACAGACTGAGTCCCTGTAAATGCTATAGCTCCTCTGATCAGTATAATTATTATATTATTCTAGAGTATGATCTGATTCCCATTTTTCCTGTGTGTAATCTATTATGTTACCAATTTGCCTGCATGGGAAATACATCTACATGAATGTTATGCAAGCTGTGTTTACCATGATAAATTGCAGTATGTAATCAAGAGCAGCTCCTGGGAGTGGGGTGAAAGGCACATCCAAATTGGCAGTCTCATGATAAATGCATGGGATTTGTCTAAAATATTAATCAAATCTAAATGTGCAATGAATTTGATAGTGGCTTACTCCTGGGCTATATTTGGAACCAGTTCAGAGCCGTGCTGGGACAGGAGACAATAAAATTAAATTGGCAAATCTTCTCGAAACTAGTGATACAGCTGGACTCATGCGAAGAATGGGAAACCCTAAAAATTAATGTAGCAGAAGGAAAGCTTTACAAAAATGTTTCTGTGTTGTGTTTTTATCTTTAGTGGGCGCTCTCAGCGAGAATAACACCTAATCGTTTCACTGTGAAGGTGCGAAAGTTAGAAGCAGGGCGATCATTTCACGATACAAATCAGATGCGTTTGCAAAGTGGGAATGGTGGCTCACGTGATCACACATTTCAGAGGCTATATTAAGAACCTGATTCGAAAAGGACTCTTATGCAACAATGCAAAATAGAACCGCTGGGAGGAGGCGTAGAAGAAAGAAAAAAGAAGAAAACCGGCCGACACTTTAGATGCTGAATAGAGTTAGACGACCAAGCAAGAGGGAAGTTTAGAAATGTCAAATCCTTAGTCGGTAATAGAGTTCACGCAGCCAATCACTTGGCTGGAGTCAGCTCAGCCTCCGTTGGAGTTGTTTGGAGCCCGAGCCTCGGTGAGATACTGTGCGTAAAATCTGCCTTAAACGCAGCAGCGGCACTGTCACAGCATCCAGAGTCCATTCTCTCACACACGGACTTACTTCCGTTTGAAGGGGAGCTGTTGTTGTTGCTACGATGGCAGTTTTGCGAAAACTGTTAATGTGAAGTGGGAAGGTGGGTCCACTGCTCCGTCTACCTCGACTCAGTTGCGTCGAGGAATGATGCTGAGCAAACCTGCCGGAGGATTTTCAACTACAGGTAAGATGACCGTCGATGTTTAGCTGCTGGTTGCCACAATATGTTCTTAGGCTGCTGTTCTAGGATAGATGTATATCTGAGAGTAGTAGAGTGGGAACAAATAGGAAATTCCCTCCATTGTACGTTGAAAATTAAGTTTTCCAATTTTACGTGAAGCGGACGCACCACAATAGGGGAAATATATTGTGCCTTTGTTTGTGTTTGTGGCTAAGAAAGTGTCATGTATGAATAACCCATAGCAGATTAAACAAAGACAAGGTAGATAGACAGAGGGACAGAGGTGGTCATTAATAATCGCGGAGTCCAAGACTCTCATGTGCTAAGTGCACTCATTCCAGAGTCTGATGAATTATTTGTGGATGTGAGATGTGATTTTTGTTGTCTAATGTAGTGTGTAATGGAATTCCTTGTTATCTGAAGAGCGGCTCAGGCACAGGAGCATATGAGGATGGACACAGTGTTGAAGATACTGAGCTGAGTGTTGTGCGCGTGTACATATGTGTGAGTGTGTGGGCTCACATTCAGCCACTGGCCCACATTATTCATGCTTCCCCACGGCAAATAACTGTGAAAGCTACTGTGGATGCATGAGCTTTTTATTTTTTTAATCATAGGAGGTCAAAGGCTCCAAAGTTCTCCTGTAAATCTGCATGTGTTTAAGGACCGCTGTCTCTGACAGCCAGGAAGTCACTGCATATGGAGGAAATAATGCATCTCTTACAACACCCTCTGCCTGTTTTATTGTTTACTGTTTGTGGAGACTGTCAGAGGCAGCCAGAGAAGTCTAAAGGGTGTAGTTTATGCCACACTGTATACTATTATTTTCAATATAGATAGATAGATAGATAGATAGATAGATAGATAGATAGATAGATAGATAGATAGATATTTTGCCAAACTCATGTATTTCTGTATGCCATTATGCTCCACTCAGTCACCTTCCAGACCTCAAAAATCTAAATCTCTGGGCAAAATCACAATCGCATCCAAATGTGCTTGTGCATTTCCATCCCTGCAGCTTGTTTCTCAGTTTTCAGACTTTCAACTAAACAAACACATGACATAACTCAAATTCAAAATTCAAATTCAAATTCAAATTTTATTTGTCACGTACACAGTCATACACAGTACGATATGTAGTGAAATGCTTGGACAACTGCTCGTGACCTAAAGAGAACAAAAAAGGAAAAGGCTATGAATAAGATAGGAAATAAATATGAAAAATTAAAAAGGGTAAATTTAACTAGGAAGGAATAAAATATAAATTAAGGTTAAAAATGAAATAACTGTACAACACAAATTAGAATGAAGGGTAAATTTAACTGGGAAGAATAAGATAAAGATAAATATATAAATTAAAGTTGAAAATAAAATAACTGTACAACAAAATACACAATACACAATATAGAACTATATAAGAATGTATGAAGAAATCTAAATCTAAATAAATATATACACAATAACAGCAGCTGTACAAGTACAGATACAAATACAAATACAACTGTATTTGTACAAATACAACTCGGACTTATTTTCATAACATAATGCAGCCCCTTTATCTCATTTCGCCATTAGTCACGGGATGAAAAAAATGAATTTGATGGACGAGGTCCACAGGGACTGACCGTTTTGCAAAACAAAGTAGTGTATTTGCTTAACCCCAAATCTGGACACGCTCATATCACAGAGCCTCTCATTGGTGGACTGGTTGCCTTAGTGACTGCCTTTCCTGACAGCGTTCTTGTTTTTGTTGTTGTGTTTTTTTAATTGCTATTATTTTACATAAAGCAGTCATTTATTATTATTTTTTTTTTATCTTCTACTCATTAGTCCCACTCTTCAGCTGCATTTGAACATCCAGGCGGAGTCGAGGAGGCCACTTCAGACTTGTCAAATTAGTATGCACCGCGAAATACAGCACCAACTATCATCCTTTCTCCACGTATTCATTATAGGAAGCTGTGACACGTGGAAGATATTTTTTCACTAAATGTTTATATAAAACTGGAGGGGGGTGTGTGAGATGCAACAGTTGAACATACACCAGATGGTGATTTTTATGGCTCAGACTGGTGAGAGCTTAGGAGAGGGATCCTGATTGTCAAACAAGATGAAATATTTCCTGCATTAGAAATCTGTTCTAGAGGGCACATTTTCATGCTTAGATCAAACTGGAGACCTATACCACACCTAGATTAACTCTATATTCCCTAGAATGTGCTGTGATTAGACTTGACTTCTTTCTTTATGTTTCAGGTTTTATTAACTAGATGACTTTTTTTTCAGCTGCCAGACTGCCCGATATTCTCTGGACTCCATCCTTTGATCCACAAGACGTTTGAACCAGCCCTCATGGAGAGCCTCAGCGAGCTCCAGAACCCCCTGCTGGACAAAACCAGCAGTCATGCAGTTCCTAACGACTACCAGGGCTACCAGTGTGACTACCCGAGCCAGCCTTATCAGGACAGCCTAATTGGCTACTACTGCACTGGGGCCAATGGCAAACATAAGGCTCAGCAATTCTTGGATGCCACCTCTCTCCATTTGGCAGTGGAGGCCTTCTACAGGCCCAGCTTCATCCTGTGCAAGGACGACATCAGCCTTCATAGCAAGGACTCGAAAAGCGAGAGCTTTGAAACCACTTTCACAGAGAGTAAGGCGTCAGATGGCGTTTCCACGGAAAACACAGTGGATAGCGCGCAAGAGGAGAAGGATGCCAAGATACAGACGGTATCCTATGAGGTGGAGGAGGAGCAGCAAGGTCCTGAGTATGAGGTCAGAGGTCACATGAAAGGAAAACATGAATATGTCGTCTGCATAAATGGCAGGGCACCATGCTTTATAGGCATGTTATCCATAGCTCCAAGCATCTGATGCAACATGAGGAAGTCTGTGTTATTAAGTTATTAGAGAAATAATAAACTTATAATTCTTCATTTTTTATACAAGGCATACAGGAATGATTACTGTAGCCATACATGCATAAGCAGCAGACCGAAGCAAGAACCGTTTGGCAGTGTTGACAGAGTAATTGAATATTGAGTCACTATATGAAATTAAATGCGTTTCAACACTTGCTTGTAACTGTCAGGGCCAGCTTTCAGCAGAAAATGTGTCACGGTGCTGTAGTGATGCTTATTATTTCATTTGCTGTTCTATTAGATTGTCGGCGTGATTCACGCGCATTTCTCACTCTTTTCTGCAAATGGTCAATCTGCTTGTGACTCTTTGAAATGCGGTGCGGGGTAATTGTTCGCTTTTGTCTTATAATTACATTCCAAGAAAATGACACATCTGATTTTTATCTATTTCGCAATTTTTCCCCTCTTTTTTGGGGTTAATATAGTCACAAAAAAGATAACATGACAGCAAAAAAGAGCAAAGTCTTTTCAGAAGTGGTGAAAATCTAATTTCACCCAGGGAGGCTTGTGAAGTACTCAGAGCTGGCAGAGGAAGAAGTATAGCACCCTTACCGAGCTGATGATCACGCCAGCTCCTGTCACTCGGAGGCCTGGCAGATAGATTGAGACATAGCAGCAACTGCCATTAATGCCATAAGTAATGTCATGCTTTAACGGTGTTAAGCGAGGCTGTGCTGATTCATGGCCGTCAGAGCAGGTGAGCCCGGAGCCAAAGTTATTCCATGTCAATTCAAAAGCGCAAATGAATGTGATTAACAGTGCTCTGATAAAAAGCTGGCTTTCCAAATGGAATATGAGACCTTTTGCACCTACATTTCTTTACTTTCTCCTCCTGCCTTTGTGTTTGTGCGTGCATCCGTGTGCCGCAGCGCTAATATTCGAGTCATGCCGACTCAGAGAAACTGTGATTAAGAGGATTTTTACAGCTATGGGAATATAAATAAGAGAAACAGAGCAGCAGCTGGGGAAGGTCCATATAGTTCCAAAATTACCCATATATTGTCTGTGGCAGCTGTGTTTACACATTTTCCCTTCACAGTTGCATGTTGCTGCAGGCCTTGTGTACAATCAGCAACAGAGAGGGGGGGAAAAACGTAGACCAAGTCTCTGGCAGGTGATGTTTGACATTTGGGTGATACAGACAAAATAAATTGCAGGTAACAAAGTAACAAGACCCTGTGCATGATGCCACTGTGATTGCCCCTGCTAACTAGGTGCACAGATACGTGCATATGTGTGTGTGTGTGCGCGCCCCGGTGTTGAGTCGTCTGTCCCCTTCAGACATTAACAAGGACTAGGAGAGAGCTGTGACAGGGCTGTTAAAGGCACTGAGCCTCGGCGGACCCCCATCCGTTATACTGGCAGACCAGACTGGGAGCGTGTTCCCAGCCGACCGGACTCTGTGTCAGGCAAGCTGTCAGTAAGACTGAATGCAGCAGTCACTCAGAACTGTTATCAGTTCTTGCTACGAAGATAAAAGGAGATTACTGCTGTTTGTACTCACCAGTTTATTCATGTGATGTGATGAGATTATGCAGTTACCACCAGCTGCTGTTTTGATAGATCGTACCCGTCTGTCTAGGTGGACAGTGTTCATAAAGCAGATAAGAGAGAGCTTCGTAATCTCTTTCTTGGCAAAGGTATTTGTTTGTAAACTCTTTGGACCCCCCGCTGACCTCTAAATAAGGTTTCTGAGCGGAAATCCTCTGAATATAGCTCAAAGTTATTACATTGCATCCAGTGTTTTGGTTAATTCGGATGCGCTCAGACGCTAGAAAATAGTTTAGAATATTCTGTGAAATGTGGCTATTTACAAGTATGGTTCCTTTTTCTCTTGCTTGCCTCACTGCCTGTTCCTTAATTACCTCTAAAATGGTCGGTTCAGTTCCCGCCTTACACATCGATTTCTGTTTTTGCACTTTCCTTTTTCCCTGCTTTGATTGATCCGAAGGCAGGAAGACTAACAAATGAAACCTTGCTCCTGTGGGGGCTGTTTATTTAGACAAACATCCTCTCCATGTCTGGGACAGCTAAGAGAAGTAAGGCCACCTTCTCTTAAAGGTCACCTGTGTAGTAGTCACATTGCCATCGTTGCTGCAGGCTCGGTGTGCCCATGTGGCCTAAGTGGCATTCAGATCTATCACTCATTAGCTCCCGTGGCCCTGACTTTCAAGGTACGATGCGTTCAACAGGCTCCTGTTGTACACCTCATAAGATGCCTGGTGCATTAAGGAAAGATGGTGGAGGTCTCTCAGAGTGTAAAAGCAATTTAGCACATAAATGACGCTCTGTCCTGTCACCTTGCAATGATGGAACAATCCGTTAATCCTGTGTTATCTGTCAGACCGCTCATGTGTGTTGACAGAGGCACCAAATCCTCTCTGGCTGACTGAGCACATCCTGTCCTGGGCGGTTGTAGAAAAGGTTAGATACAGTAGAGAGGGAGCATGAGATGTCAAGCTACGACACCATAAAGCTGTCCAAAGTACACCTGGCTTTTTATACGTCAGCCATACTCTGTTATTATGTTTATATATAAGGTTCCACATCCGTTCTTTTTCTGACTTTTAATTTTTCTGTATAAAATCAACGTCTTCCAGAGTGACAGCTCCAGTGACAGTGAGAGTGAGGACAACTTCATTGTGCTGCCCCCTCGGGACTACTTGGGCCTCGCCATCTTCTCCATGCTCTGCTGCTTCTGGCCCTTGGGCATCGTTGCCTTTTACTACTCTCACAAGGTAAAGGCCCAGAGATCTCAAGGATGTCATCAACTCTTATTACACTGCATTCTATTTAAGGTCAGTGAGCACAAGCGTTCAGACAAGTGCAGCCGCAGCCCATTTTCCACCCTGTGACCCTCCTTGCAGTTGTTTCAGATGATTGGCTATGTAAATTAAACAGATTCGGCCCACTTGTCAGTCACCTGTGTTCACTTTGGGAAACCATTAACTCTAAGGTTTTGGTTCACAGTGCGCTCCTGTGTGAGCGACCGACTGCCATTATATTGTTTTTTAACTTGTTTTGCTCATAGCTGAGAACTCATTTGCAATTATAGCAGCACCTTTGGTTGGTCTTATGGTTAGCATCCTGCTGGTCTAAAAAACCATTAGCTTCAAGCCTTCTCACCTCAAACGCAGCACAGTGTTTCTCTGTAGTTTTGAAACACAATAATTGCAGAGACAATTATAGCAGAACAGAAAATAATGTGTCAAAAGAATAAATAAAGGCCAGCCTCATTTTTGATAGGAAACCAAAACACCCAAACAACACATTTGTCACTGTCAGAGGGATAATGACCTAATTGCCATGGTAACTAATGGCTCCCTGAGAGCATTTCTTGTTTTCTCTCTTTTAACTGTGGCTTTACACCTACTCAGACACTCGGTGCTGATGAGTAACACACCAGCTCATTTCACTCTCTGCTTTGTTTTGTCAGACTGGCAAGGCCGTTGCAAAGGGAGACTTCTCCAGAGCAGGGATGAGCTCCAGAAGAGCCCTATTCCTGGCTGCACTTTCCATTACCATTGGAACAGGGATGTATGTGGGGGTGGTTGTGGCCCTCATAGCCTACCTGTCCAAGCCTGGACATGTATAGCACTAGGACCACATGCTTGGAGGGTGGAGACGGTAGACATAAAGATGAAAGGAAGGGAAAGGGTGGACAGATATTTGCCTCTCCTGAAGGTGTGCGTCATTGTCGAAGCTGGCTCTCTGCAAAAGCAGAAGCTATATGAAGAGAAAGAACAGAAGGAGAGCAAGAGAAGAAAATATGTGTGGATGGAGTATTACTTGGACAGCATATTGATCTGGATTGAATCTTTATTTCTGGAATGCAACACTCCCGATCCCTCTATAAAAACACAAAAAGACAGTGCTGAGAAAGATGACTACTCTTCCACAAAGACTGTGCTACACTTATCTAAGAAAAAAATGAACTCATAGAGTATGACACTACCTACCTTTTATCACATTAATCATTTACAGCATTTTTATTTGACCTTTACATTCAGTGTACTATCTGTCCTTACTGTTGCAGATTGTGTATTATTCTCTTTGTAAATGAATTTCTTGGAAAAACAGTCAGCCAATGGATTTCTGGGTGATTGTTCATTTAAGGAATACTCGAAAGGGATCCAGTTAGTAAGACGTGATAAGTGGACCCCTGACAGAAAGACAACAAATGTGTCAAGTGTACACAAAGATGCCAAGCAGTGGACTAGAAATTTATTAGTGTCTATTGTGAACTGTAAATTTAGTCAATAAATATATTTGGCATGAATAATTAAACACTCTAATGTCTCATATTCCCTTATTCAATTTTCTTTGACAGGTGCGCCTCAGAGCAGGGATAGTTCTGCACTGGCATGGGGCTAGGAAAAAAGCAAGTAATTAACTGAACTCCAGATTATAATTTGATTTAAAAAAAACAAAATTAAAAACCCCATTCACAACACAAAGTTTCACATATTAAGGGATGTGTTTATGTACAAAATCCCAGTGGACCAAAAGCTCAGAGTTAGCTTAGACTGTCTCAGCTGCTTGATTTCTGTTTCTAGATGTGAACACAGCACCTGCTGTTCAGACACACTGTTTATGATGGGCAGCCAATCACGACAAAGTTGGTTTAACTGGAAGGGAACTAAAATAGTTAGCAGTGAACAATAAAGACTTAAACTACTTAAGCTACATTTGACATAGCTGTTGACGAAAGGTGATTGATAAGCAAAGCTTAAACTAATAACTAAACTGATGAAAGATTAGCAATAGCTATGGTTGGTAAATGGACTCATTCTTACACCGCTTATCTACTCTAGCTGTGTTCTCAAAGCGTTTTATACAACATGCCTCGTTAACGCATTCATCCAAGCACTTGTTCTTTCTATCTAACATTCACACCCTAATGTATGCATCAGAGAGAAACTGGAGACTGGAGCGGCCATGGATCAAACCACCAATCTTCTGATTAGATGACCTGCCTTACCCCTGTGAGCTGACGGCTACCTCAATGTAATCAACAAACAGACAAAACTATTGGTTGGAAAAATGTAATGGTAAAATGGCTCAAACATCCAAGCTAGTCATAGTGAAAAATTTTGCATCAAAACCTACAACACTACGCAAAAGTCTTGAATCACAGCATGTAAGGCAGCCTGAACTCTATGAAGTCTTCAGAAACAGATCTCCAGGCTTCTTGAACGACATTTAAAGCTCTTCTTTGTCAATATGATCCCACACTGCTTCAATAATGTTGAGATCAGGCTGTGGGGAGGCCATCAATTTTCCATCAATTTTGACAAGATGTTCAGCGTCACTGATTGAAATGCAGCCCCAAACCATGACAGTGTTTTACAGATGGCTTTAGATGCTCACTGTTGTACCTCTCATGATTTCGTCAGTACATATTGACAATGAGTTTGTCAAAAATGTAACATTTTTATTCATCAATCCATAAGAACTGTTGCCACTGATTTGCAGTTCAGTTCTTGTGTAATTTGATATACCTCAGCCATTTCACTCCATTTCCTAAAATGACACACTGCACTCTTGAGAGATATGCCAAGTCTTGACATCGACCCTTCAACTGTTTGATGAGGTTTCAGCAAAAAGTAGATTGGATCTGAAGGGCCAGATACATCTCTCAGGTTCTGTGCCATGTCTTAGCAGAATTGTTTTTCCTGTTTCTTAAGGACATGACTTTCAGATACTGCCCATCTGCTGTGGAAAGGTTTTTAAGCCTTCGTGCTTTTATTCAGTTTCCTCAATTGGTTTCTTTTCGGACACACGGCACACTGTGCCAAGAGATGACAAATTTTCAGCTAATAGCTCTTTGGGAATCACCTTGTTGGCACATTAATACTATTTTATGCATGTCCAACAATGCTGTCTTTGAGATTTTTCATAGATTCAACTTAAGAAATGGGAGCAAATTATGTCGCTGCTAGCAACACAGTGCCTTAAGACACAATTTATATTTACGTGAATACACAATGCTGGTTCATCCTTTGAGATAGTTACACTTTGACAAAATTAACAACTTTTTTTTTTGTCAAAGAAGTGATCCAAGGTAATTTATTCTGTCTTTTATGAACCGGCATTCTGAATGTATGAGATTATGTTGTTACAACGTGAAAAATGTTTACCGTTTCTGCAGCAGATGTATTTTTAATGTAGTCTGCAACGTCTGTTAAAACAGCTCCAAGTCTCGGTTGATGGAGGCATCCTTGGCTGATTTATAAGGCTGTCAAGGTACATCAGAGAACAAAGGTTGGAAACAAGTAAACGGGACACCGATTGTGTGGTTTGCAAAGCCTGTCAAAGCTTATTGTCGACCACGGAGCATTAGATTGACCACTTACTGTTGCAGGCACAAGCCAGTGCAGTCACTGGCATGTCTCTTCACTGTCGTTTGGCATCACTCACTGTCGGGGCTCGAGGTGACTTCAGCTGCCAGAATGCTGTGAGCAGGAACAGGAACAGTGCCTACACTCTGAAGTCAGAATGTCAAAACAAAATTAGACCAGCGCTTCACTCGGCTCGAAAACTTGGAACCACCACCACGCACGTCCTGTTCTCTTGCCCCACCTGCCATGCATACAGTTCATTAGCCTCAGAGTAATAGCTGTCAGGTTCAACTCTGCAGACAGCATAGCCAAGAAGCAGGAGAAAACAGATCACAACAAACAAATGTAGTAGACACTAATATTTAAATGCTAAGAATCCTACTCATCATAAAATCAATTCAGGCAAATATCTGGCACATTAATGAAAAAATTTCTTGAGTCATATGAAGCACACACAGTCCTGCAACAGACAAATTGTGCACATGATGTTGCTTTAAAGCAGCAGCACAGGTAACCACTTCATATAATAAATCCTGCCTTATCAGCAAAGCGTTTACTGAGGTCATAAATCAGAGTGCATTTTAATTTTACACATAGAATTCCACATCCTTTTGCCCCCCATTCCCAGTCATTAGAAAGGATTCACGTTCAAGGCACTTCTTTAATAGCTTCAGACACTGAGACTGCATCCACCTTTCACATTCAGGTGCTGAAGCGAACAATAAAAAGAGGAACAGAAGAAGCGAAAATGGATGAACAACTAAAATAAGTCTCAAACTGGCCCTCAGCTGCTGTCCAAACCTTTGTGGAACCAAATACAGGAAGACAGAGGCCTAGCTGGCTTTCCACTGCCAGACAAGCAAGTAACAGCAGCTGGCCATGTCCCACACTGCAGAACATGTTAGCCTGTGTTAGCAAAATCTTGTTTGCTCATCAAGACTGTATTGGACAGGCACAACATGAAGTAAGGACATTTGTGTTTGTGTAGATTATATCTTTGTTGAAACAATGTATCTTGGCAATATCACTGGAAAGCTTATTTATATCCACTTAAATGGTGATGTTACGGGTCCCAGATGTGAAGACCACAATAACAAAAAGAATACAAATCTGTAAAAATAAAGGTAGAGTCTCAGAGAAAGAATCACAGGAGCACTCGTGTCTTTTCCCGAATTGCATCTCTTATTTCAGATCAACAAATATAATTTACATCCAGTGCTTTCACTTGTCAGATATGCTCAATAACTGTAAAAGGTAAATAAAAGGCATTTGGCAAATATATGCATCTATGGTCATTACATTTCTCCAGTTTACACTGTTAATCACACTATTCCTTCACTCATTTACATCAGCAGTGCAGATACCATATAATGCCTTAACTGTCTTATTGCTCTCTCACATATAGGGCAAACTCAAAATAGCTTATCCACAAATCCGATATAAGTGCATAAATCTTACTGGATTAGACAAAACACACCTGGATGTATTACTTTGCAATGTAACAACATAAATGTACATTCATTCTCAGCTTATTCTTAACATTTCCACATCACTTGAACCATAAAGTGTATATAAGATATTTTAATCTCAAATAATCTGATGTCAGGGGCTTTACAGTTAAATTGGAGCACCACACACACATATTTGCTTGTTAAATGGAGTTTACCCAGTTTAAATACATCCCGCGGGCTGGCGAACTCTCGCGGTAACTCTCGCGATAACTCGCGGTAACTCTCGCGAGACTTGGGGCTGCGCGGCTCGGCTTTACCACCGCGCCGCGCTTCAGTAATTTTCAACTAAACCCCACTTAAGGTTACATCGGCGGTGTCAACATAACTCTCAGTAAACACCGAAGTAGAACAAGGCACAAAACCCTCATACACTGTATTTTTAAGACGATACTGACCTGTAAAAATAAAGGTAGAGTCTCAGAGAAAGAATCACAGGAGCACTCGTGTCTTTTCCCGAATTGCATCTGAGAGGACAGGAAGTTGGTCCGCTCTAGGCAACCGCGGGCGAACGACTACAGTGTCAACAGTTCCGCTTATTATTTCTCACTTTTACTCTCCTCAATTGTTATGGACTACACGTAATGAATGTAAAATAATAATTGTCTTAATTGCTGACATATGTTTTTCTTAAAAATAATAAAATTTACCAAAATGTGGTAGCACATTTGTGTTCACCACATGCTCCCCAACAGCAAAAGTGGCTCCTGACACTTAACTTGAATTATAAAAAAACCCTTTAAACTAACAAAGTCTCTTTACAGAAGTCCCTGGAATATTCCTGTTGCCCAGGTGTCCTTAGACTTCAGGCATTCTTCTTCCTGAGATTTCTGTTCGATTCAATAGCAAGGAACAACATATGAAACAGGTAAGTAAGGGCTAAGGGTGAGGGGAGAGGGGTAGGGGGGTTGGGAGTAGAGAAGAGGGTAGTAGAGGGAAGGATATGGCGAAGGCTGGACGTTGATGGTGTTCACCGCAGGATGAGCCTGATAGGCTGGTTGACCCAAGGATGGGTAGGTGAAGAATGTGGTGGGACGTCTCTGCCTGCTGGACTGCCTAAGATGAGATGGTGGCTCTGGATGGATGTCATCCCCTGGCTCCACCCTGGGTTGCGGCTCTGGGTCAGGAACCTCTACTGGATCAGGACTGGACTCAGTGACGTCAACTTCTTCTTGAACCTGAGGCATCTCCTGATCGTCACTTAGTTGAGGTAGGTCTGGGTCTCTTAACACAATTAGATCCTCTTCCGGAACCATGGCACTTTTTTTTCTAGGTTGGACACGAGCCCTTAAGACTTGTCCTAGTTCACTTGGACCAGAGCTCCGTTGCGCTCCACTTGGAACTGGTGTGACTGGAGAATGGCCCCCTCGAGGGTATCTGGGTACACCAAGCCAGTACAATGGCTCACCCTCTTCCGAGTCAGTTGTGTCAGGGTTCGGCTCTGGTGTCATTGGTCTTCCGGTGGACTTCTTGTTTCTCTTGTGTGGTCTTGTAGCCTGACTTTGGATAATGTCCACTGGCAAGTCATTTACTTGTAACAACAAGTTCCTGTGCAAGGTGCGAACAGGACGGCCTCCCGCCTCTGGACTCACTTTGTAGACGGGGTTGTCGCCCACTTGCTCCCTCACAATGTAGACCGTTTGCTCCCAGTAGGGTCTCAGTTTGCCAGGGCCACCCCTTTCACTCAGGTTTCGTACCAGTACTCGGTCTCCTGCCTGTAGCATTACTCCTTTGCATCTTTTGTCATAGTTTGCTTTGCCTTTGGAACTTGACTGTTGACTGTTTGCATTTGCAATGCGGTATGCTTCTGTCATCTTCCCTTTCCATCTTTCTGCATACCCATGTGGTGTCTCAGTGTTGTTTTCTGCCATGAGACCAAAGAGAAGGTCTACTGGAAGACGAGGGTGTCGACCATACAAGAGGTAGTACGGAGAGAAGCCAGTCGATTCATGCTTGGTACAATTGTAAGCATGGATAACATGGGGTAGATGTTCCTTCCAATTTTGTTTCTCCTTTTCTCCCAGTGTACGCAGCATCTGTAACAGGGTGCGATTCAGTCTTTCAGTAGGGTTGCATTGGGGATGGTAGGGGGATGTCCTTGAGTGACCAACTGATTCTCGAACTCGCGACCCTGGTCGTGGTGGAGCTTGGAGGGGTAGCCGAATTTGGGAATGTAGTCATTGAAGAGGCGGTCTGCCGCAGTCTTTGCGGCCTTATTCTTGGTGGGATACGCTTGTGCGAACCTGGTAAAATGGTCTACAACAACCAGTATATATTCAAACCCACCTTTACAAGACTCTAAGTGCAGGAAGTCAATGCAAACAAGCTCAAGAGGGGAGCTGGACGTTATGCTACCCATGGGTGCTCTCTCGTGTGTCATTGGCTTCTTCTGGTTGATGCACTGACACTTCCTTGTGACGTACTCTTCAATTTCTCTCTTCATGAAAGGCCAATAGAACCGCTCTCGAGCCAGGTTCAAGACTTTCTCCACGCCGACATGGCCCATGTTGTTGTGGAGGTGTGTGAGAGCTACCTGTCTGTAGAGAGTAGGTAGGACCAGCTGCTTGCGTCCTGTAGTCTTTCTATAGAGAAGGTCATTCTCCATGTGCAGCCGACTCCACTCTCTCAACAGTCTCTTTGTGTTAGTGTCAGCCTTGTCATCTTCTGTTGGTCTTATGTCCTTCTCTACCATGTCAATGACTTTTCCGATTGCTGGATCTGCTCTCTGCGATTGTACAAGTTGGTCATGACTGATTGACTGTAGGGGTTCTTTGATGGGTAGGTTTGGTGCGGTGAGGTTAAGGGCTGCAATCCATGCTACGTCTCCTTGCTTCGCTCTTCTGCTCCCTTCCCAAACTGCACATACGGCTTCCTCCGACAGTTCCTCTGAGCACTCTCCCATGAACCTCTCAATGTCAAGTGGGCAACGTGACAGCACATCTGCATCAATGTTTACTTTTCCCGGCCGATATTTGATGTCGAAGTGGAAATCTGCCAATTGTCCGACCCAACGGTGTCCAACTGCATTGAGCTTTGCTGTGCTGAGGACATATGTCAAGGGATTGTTATCTGTAAAAATGGTGAAATGTGGAGCATAGTAGAGGTAATCCTTAAACTTGTCACAAACTGCCCACTTGAGGGCGAGAAACTCTAGTTTTCCGCTGTGGAAGTGGTAGTTTTGTTCAGCAGGTGTGAGCGTGCGAGACCCGTACCCAATCACTCTCATCTTGCCTTGTTGGTTCTGATATAGGACGGCACCAAGGCCCCTCTGGGATGCGTCCGTGTGCAATATAAAAGGGCGGGTGAAATCAGGGTACGCTAACACTGGTGGCTGAGTGAGCATGTCGATCAAGCGCTCAAGGATCTCTTGGTGTTCTTTGTTCCACTGTATCAGGGCTCGAGAAGGCTGCTGAGTGTGTTTTGCTCTGCCTCTAGTTGGCTTTGGTGGCAGTGTGTTGGACGGGACTTGGAGCAAGTCATACAACGGTTTGGCTATGCGGGAGAAGTCCTGCACATACGTCCGATAGTAGCTTAGGAATCCCAGAAGCTGCCTGACTTCTCCGACGGTCTGTGGCCTTTTGTGTTTGAGTGCCTGTACTGCCTCGGTATCTTTGGGGTCCACCTTTACTCCATCTGCAGATACCAATCGGCCGACATAGCGAACCTCTTCACGGAACAGCTCACACTTCTCGGGTTTTAGCTTTACACCATGCCGTTGTAGGGCTTGGAGGACTTTCTGTAGCACTTGGACATGTTCGTCAAACGACTTGGAAAAACAAAGCACGTCGTCAAGGTAAGGAATACAGCACTCGTCTCTGAGGGTGTCAAGCATTTCTTCCATGCTCTGTTGGAAGGCTGCTGGGGCATTAGACAGTCCAAAGGGTATCCTCACCCATTCGTAGAGGCCCCACGGGGTAGTGAATGCCGTCAGGTACCTTGAGCCTTCTGCGATGAAACCTTGATGATAAGCTTTACCCTGATCCAGGATCGAGAACCAGCTGTAACCACCTAGCGAGTCTGTGAGATCCTGGATCCGGGGAGTGGGTGTCGGTCTGGCACAGTCTTGTTGTTTAAGAGACGGTAATCGATGCACAAACGTAAAGACCCATCCTTCTTCCTTACGCAAATGACTGGAGCAGCATACGGCGACTGTGACTTCACTACCCATCCCTTGACAATCAGCTCTTGAATATACTCCTTTACTTCCCTGTAGAGGGGTTTAGGGATAGAAGCATAGGCCCTCTGGACTGGTGTATCATCTTTGAGCCTGATTTCCATTTGTAGTGAAGGGATACAGCCTATGTCTGTGCTGCTACGAGAGAACGCCTCACACTCTTCCCTTAACACCTTTTCAACTGACTTCTGTTGGTCCGGACTCAGGTGGCTAAGATCAACTGGGGGTAGCCATGACTCAGTGGACAGTTCAGAAACAGGGGTGGCTGCGCTTACCTCAGCTATGGTGATGGGGCTCTGTGTGGGTTGAGTCAGCTCTGATGTGTTTGTGGGTCGGTCTGCCTCAATAACTTTAGCGACATGTTGAATAGTACCCAGGGCTGTTCTCTTCAGTAGAATTATTTCGTGTTTGGAGTGGTTAGAGATGGGGACCTTAACAAATGGCCTTTGAGGGTTGTTGATCTCCAGGAGCCCTTCCCCAACACTCAGGTGTCTCAAGGTAGTGTTCTCGTCGGGTTCGTACAGCACCAGGGGGTCACAAATGTCAAAACTTTGGGGTACTCTGCACCACACTTGGACTGCTTTTCCAGCAGGAATGGTCACATTGCTCTTCCCAATTCTCACTGTGGCTGGGTCACATTCTGCTCTTTGTGGTACTTGTATGAAGTTTACCATAGCCATCACTTGCTCTTCGTCTGTACCAAAAGCTTTGCGTAGGAGACTATACAATAAAGCACTGGCCTCTCGGTCTGACTCTTGTGTTTGGATAATGGCGCCAAGCACGTTCGCTCCCAGGAGGGGCTGAGGGAGTGACAGCTTACTGACAAGGAAAGGGGCTTGCACAGTAAGATTGGGATCTTCGTGACCAGCAAGAGTGACTGTAAGTTCAACCCACCCATCATAAGGAACTGCTTGTCCGTTAACCGCATAAACTTCAAGTCCATCATTTAACAGCTCTTGGAGGGGTCTCACCTGATAGTTAGGAATAAACCGCTGAACCCACTGTCTGTCCACTAAACTCACTTGTGAGCCAGAATCAAATAACACTGTCACTGGATAGCCACCAATCAAACACTTGAGGAGGCTTTTCTTTCCAACTAGGGGGACTTTACAGCTGTTTGGTGTTAAACTTTGGCAAGAGGTTACCTGTTGCTTTCTCTGGTCTCGCTTTGGCTGCCTTCTTTTTAGCTTACTGCGACGTCTTGCACACTCAGTAGTAAGCTGTGCAGAGGAAGACCTTACTGGCTGGGACTGTGACTCTGCGCCGGCCTCTGGCTGTCCCTCGACAGAGACCGATTCCAGTTTCCCTGAGTTTTGGTCCGCTTTAAACATCCCACCGCTCGGTGTCCTGACTCGCAGCATACAAAGCAATGACTACAGTCCTGCAAGTTCTGTTCAGTACACTTTGGACAAAGGAACGCTTTCTTTTGAGGAGGTCTGTTGGGGTTGGCTGGGGTTTGGAAAAGCGGGTTGGGAGGTGGTTGTGGGGACAGCTGGCAAGGCTTTGCCTCCTGTTGTTTAATTAGGCTGGCGACCATGTTAGTTAGAGTCTCTACTTGGGCGACGAGTTGTTTGATTGTTGGTGAGGATTGTTCTTTGGCTATCTTGTTGTTTGCTTCGATCCCAGCACTTTGGGCTTGTGCACTCTTTTGGCGGGCGACTTGGCCTAACCTTCGCTGGTGTTCATTTTCATCACTGATAATCTTTGTGACCTCACTAAGAATCTCTTCGTCAGTGACATTGTTGTTTGAGGTGAGAGGTCTTAGTCTTTGTCGCAAGTCTGCGTACTTAGCCCCCAGGCCTTGATAGATTGTGTGGAGGAAAACTTCCTGGACGGTTCTTGGGTCATAGGAGATCTCAGTGTTGGCCTGCTTCGACTGAAAAATAAGCTTCTGTTTAAGTCCAATCATGCGATACAGAAACTGCTGGGGCGTCTCTTGTTCACTTTGTCTAGCACACATTAACTCCTGGAGCATTTCAGTTGTCGCTTTTTCTCCGAGATGAGACCTCAGAAAGCCCTGAAGTTCATGGAGAGACAGGTCATCTTTGAGCATTAACATGTCCCGGAAAGTGCCAGGCTTCACAATTCTCAACACACCTCGAACAATTTCAGCCTCCACAAATCCTTCTTTAACTCCTTCATTAATCTGCTTGGTGAGACTGTTGTAGCTGATTTCGGAACTGTTGTCTCCAATCTGTCCTCCAAACACTTTGAATTCTCTGCGTGGCAAGTACGAAAGGTCTCTTACAGTGACTGGCTGCTTAGGGCTAATCTGTATGATTGGTTGTGGTTGCAAATTGCTCTGCTGGCGTGCTACAGCAGGTGACCGGGCCCTTACAGTTCCACATAGTCTTAGCCTCTCACCCAGTGTCTCATACGCTTTCCTCAACTCCTCTAACTGTTGTATTTCTGCGTTTGCATAGGGGTTTGGTGATATATCTGGTGGATCTTCCGGCGGTTGTGGGTCTAGCACGGTATTGGATGGTTGTGGACTGGGCATGGCATGTACTTCATTCTCACCAGCTGTTTGCACGGCAGGATTACTTCCTTGGATGACTAGATTAATCAAATCATTCAGCGTCAACAAATGACTCATGCCCTCATCTTCAAGTTGCAATAGTGTATTTGACTGCATGTAGGAGGTGATATAGTCCATACAACCTTCTTTATCATCCTGACTGAGCTGTGTAGTGTCTTTGTTTTCTGATGCGAGGCTCTTAGCGAGTTCGAAGAGGTCTTGACCTTGGAGTGAAAACAAGCGTCTCCTGATATTCCAGGCGAGTTCCTTTCTCTCGGTCGACATGTTGTATGTATTTCTGATTATCCTTCAGCTCGATAGTGACTAGGATGCGTCACACTCCCCTCACTGCAGTACGGTTCCACGTCAAGGCAAAGGTCCCCTTTTCACCTCACTACCTGGACACCTACTCGCTGGCTTGGCTGGAGTAACGGCCTTGTCACAATTGTGTCGTGGTTCTGGTATCACTGGATCTGCCCTCGACGACTGTAGAGGAGAGATCCCGGACGAGCCCCCACAGTTTGTTACGGGTCCCAGATGTGAAGACCACAATAACAAAAAGAATACAAATCTGTAAAAATAAAGGTAGAGTCTCAGAGAAAGAATCACAGGAGCACTCGTGTCTTTTCCCGAATTACATCTCTTATTTCAGATCAACAAATATAATTTACATCCAGTGCTTTCACTTGTCAGATATGCTCAATAACTGTAAAAGGTAAATAAAAGGCATTTGGCAAATATATGCATCTATGGTCATTACATTTCTCCAGTTTACACTGTTAATCACACTATTCCTTCACTCATTTACATCAGCAGTGCAGATACCATATAATGCCTTAACTGTCTTATTGCTCTCTCACATATAGGGCAAACTCAAAATAGCTTATCCACAAATCCGATATAAGTGCATAAATCTTACTAGATTAGACAAAACACACCTGGATGTATTACTTTGCAATGTAACAACATAAATGTACATTCATTCTCAGCTTATTCTTAACATTTCCACATCACTTGAACCATAAAGTGTATATAAGATATTTTAATCTCAAATAATCTGATGTCAGGGGCTTTACAGTTAAATTGGAGCACCACACACACATATTTGCTTGTTAAATGGAGTTTACCCAGTTTAAATACATCCCGCGGGCTGGCGAACTCTCGCGGTAACTCTCGCGAGACTTGGGGCTGCGCGGCTCGGCTTTACCACCGCGCCGCGCTTCAGTAATTTTCAACTAAACCCCACTTAAGGTTACATCGGCGGTGTCAACATAACTCTCAGTAAACACCGAAGTAGAACAAGGCACAAAACCCTCATACACTGTATTTTTAAGACGATACTGACCTGTAAAAATAAAGGTAGAGTCTCAGAGAAAGAATCACAGGAGCACTCGTGTCTTTTCCCGAATTGCATCTGAGAGGACAGGAAGTTGGTCCGCTCTAGGCAACCGCGGGCGAACGACTACAGTGTCAACAGTTCAGCTTATTATTTCTCACTTTTACTCTCCTCAATTGTTATGGACTACACGTAATGAATGTAAAATAATAATTGTCTTAATTGCTGACATATGTTTTTCTTAAAAATAATAAAATTTACCAAAATGTGGTAGCACATTTGTGTTCACCACAGTGACACATTTGTAAGGAAAATGCGTTTGTGGGTTGAGCAGCAGAGTTGAGCATGTGGGTTGCACCCATGAAGAACTTGGTCAAATCTTCAAGATTTATTGCCAAGATGCATTGCTACAACATAGAAATCATTGATACAAATGCAAATGTTCTTACTTTATGTTGTGCTACGTTTATATACATACCTGTTTGTCTTGAATTAAGGCAAAAGAATGCCTATGTTACTATTTTAAGCACAAATAAGAAGAGTGACTATTGACCTCTGTTTGTTTTATACATATATATATATACATGTATGTACACCCCATTCTGTATCAGATAGACTAGATAGCAAGTCTTACAGGAAGCCTGCACCTTTTCTAAATTCATCTGCTTTCTCTTTTTCAGCTTCTCCCCGAGCAAGTTTCTAATGCATGAAATGTGGCTTGATGGGGGAGACGGGGGCGAAAGTGCCGCTCTCATCAATGGGAGCTGTATGGGGTGCTGAAGTGGGCTCACTCTGAGAGAAAGTGCAGCGTTGCATGTGTTTTCTCTCCCTCAATAGATAGGAAGCTTCACCCACGCCTGCTAGCTCACTCACAGCATCCATAGCAAGCTCAGACCACCAGAAGCAAACTGATTTTATTAGTCATCCACCCCCACGTGAATAAAAACTTTCCAAGAGGCAGCAGGTTGAACGTGTACTTCTTCAAATATTGCAGCGAACATGTGAGCTGCACTGTAAGCATCACTGTATGCAATCCAGGCTTTTCGTTTTGAAAGGACACTACATTCTTTGTACCGAGTTTCTAAGTATAATCGCATCTATAATTATCCAATTTTGTCGAGTCACACCCCCACCTTGTCACATCACATCATGAAAATAGACTGAATGCGTCTTGTACGCAGAACTAAAGTGGGACAATCACATTTCTAGAAGAATAACAGTGATGAATGAGCTGCAACAAAAAGCCCAATAAACTGGAATGGAGTGGAAACACAAAAACACATTAAAGCTGAGTGCTGCATAAATAGCGAGCATCATCACGCAACTGAAAGGCATTTTCAGATTATCATCACCGCTTTAATAAATACTTGTCACCTCTTCCTGCTCACAACTAGACGACCGACGAGTAGGCGATATCTTTAGTGGCTGAAGTGGTTGCGAGAAAGAGCGATACCTGCTATCTTTTATTACAGATGTTGTGATTTTTCCCCCTTTTTATTGACCTATTGAAGAAAAAAATTGTGGACATTTCTCTTTTGAAAAAGAAATAAGACTCAACAGAAACCACAATCTAAACTTACCATTCAAAGGGACGTTGTAAATGAGGAAGTGGACATTGTGACCTGAGATGTGGCGGTTATCTCATTAAAGTGGCAAAACCTCTTTGCTTGGTGTTGTGTGACGGATCTTTAATCAAAAGCACATAGTTCAGCTGGTAGATTATAGACTCTTTCATTCTGTCTGAAGTTCATCAGCTTTCATGTAGACAGATAAATGTAAAAATTTTATCTATATTTGATTATTCCGGAGACATTTTTTAGGTCAAAAAAAGCTCCAATGACTTCTCTGGAATGGGTAAAACTAAACTGATGTCTGAAACCTCAGAGATTTCAGCTGTTTATATGCAGACACAAGAAGCAAAGAGCGGCATAGTCCTCAGTCAGCATTTCGACATTGCCAGCAGTTTTTGATGGTGCCATTCAAGCACATTCAGATTCAAATGTAAAAGCTTTTTTTCTTCCTCTCTTTACTGAAATGTGTTTATTTATATTCCATTTGTATTTATTTTACAGACTGATGTCCTCCCTGTAGGATTTGAAAACCCCACACACATACACACTCTTTAAGAATATTCTGGGACATGCTCCAACCTCCCACAATGCCGCATTAAATAGGTAGATACTGGAAATGGATGGAAGAATTTATTTATTAAAATACTGCAGGAGGAAACACGTAACAGCCAGAAAATATAATTTTTTTATTTTATTTATGAGATAAAGAATTTATCAAAAGGAATCCCAAATCTTAGAGATTAAAGTTGCTGTCTGTCACTGACAAAGTTATAAAGAAGAGTTTTTTTGTTTGTTTGTTTTTTTGGCTGGCAGGGTCCCTTTTAACTTGAGATACATTTTGGCAGCTCATTCTAAATATATTTATTAAATATAAGAACAGGAGGATTAACAATCCACAGCATATGCCAGGAGAGAAATACTCTGATTGCTTAATTAAACGATGCATTTTTTTATTTATGTTTTTACATAAACACACAGCCACTTTAATAGTTACATATTACAAATATGTAATCAGCCTTTTATCTACTGGAGCCATCCCTGGGGTTACAAAGAAATGTCTGTAAAAAAGATCAATTGTCTAAAGAGTGACACTTCTTGTTGATGCAAGGGGTCAGAGGAGAATGACCAAAACTAATTCAACCTAACAGGAAGGCAACAGTAATGCAAATAACCACTCTATATAGGCAATGCATGCAGAAGACCATCTCTGAATGCATAACATGTTGTACTTTAGAGCAGGTGAGCTACAGCTGCAGAAGACCACACAGGTTGTCAACTAAGAACAAGAAACTGAGATGTTGAGGCTATGATTCAAATGGGCTCGTCACAATTGGACAACAGAAGTTTGGATAAACATTGTATGGTCGATGAGTAAACAACATGAAAGCATGGATCCATCCTCCCTTGTATAAATTGTTCAGGCTGCTGCTGCTGGTGCTACTGCTGATGGTGTAAAGGTGGCAAATCTGCAGCAACTGTGTGCTGCTGTCATGTCAACATGGACTATAATCTCCGAGGAATGTTTCCGGCTCCTTGTTGAGTCTGTGCCGTGAAAACTTGAGACAGTTCTGAAGACAATATAGGGGGACCAACACTGTACCAGCAATGTGTCCTCAAAGGCATAAAATAATCTCCGATCACTGAACTTAAAACTGTGTTTGCTGCTGAATATATGCAAGTCCAAAGAGAACCTTCTGATTTTAAGTGCTGGGTTACAGTATTGTAGTTATGGCAAAAAGAAAGCACATCCTACATCAGTTCTAAGGTACTTTTCAGACTATCATAAAAATAATCATTGGTGGGTCTTAAAAGTAGGTTGAAATCAGATGGACAGCACATGACATATTAGACCGTGCCATTATTTATTTATCAAAAATTAAACCAAAATGCAGAAATAATGTCTGAAAAACTAAGCACACCTTAACTGCTTCGATAGGAATTAGGAGGATAAGTAGCAGCCAGCTGCTGCTAACCAGTCACATCTGATTAACTGATCATCAGCAAACAAGTATGAATGCCTCCATAAAAGCACAAGCTTTAGTTTGCAGTATATTGAGGTGTGTGTTCGTTTGGTGCTGAGAAGCAAAGACATCAGCGCTTGTCTAAGAGAAGCAATTGCTGCTGCCCATCTGTCTGGGAAAGGTTATATAGTCATTTCTGAACAATTTAAAGTCCATCATTCAGTGAGAAAGATGATTCACAAGTGAGCAAGAAGTGACCCAGGAGTGGTCATCCCAGGAAATTCACCCCAAGGTGAAGGAGTGCTATGCTTCTGTGTCTGTAATGGACTGAAACAAAGCTATGACATGTATCAATTATAATATCAAAACTTTTTTATTTGCACCCCTTTAAAAAAGTCATATCAAATATTCAGTGCAATAAGTTATGAACATGAACCAGGGACGTTTACTAAAGTATCATATATGAGTACAGTTGAGTTTACATTAAAGTTCTTTCAGGGTTTTACTTCATTAGACTTCACAGGGAAATGACACTAGATTTTGTGACATCATTGAGTAATTTATTCGTCTGTTTTTCCTCTTTTGGTTGTTTAACTAGTACTTTGCAACATTTCTAGCTTTTAAAATGAAGCACAGTCATTTTGAGTCCTTTTAAAATACAATCTTATGAAAATACCCAGTGTAATATTCCATAATAAAACACGCACACATACATCTCAAGTACTTTATTTCAGTAGAGTTTTGAGGTACTTCTACAGTACTTTATTTTTCCACTTTATACTGTTTCATGGGTCTGCTTCATTATTTTTCAGAGAGAAATATTGTACTTGTCACGCCACTACATTTTTTAACACTACACCGGCTGTTCTTTTAAGCTGTTGGTTTACGACCTTTCCTACCTTTGAAATGATTATTTCATTTCAGTGAATTTAAGGGATTTAAAGAGGTTACCATATTCAGTGTTTCATTTTGGTGTTTCCTGTATATAAAGGTACTTGTTTTCTGGGCTCTGAACTGCAATGTGTGGGAAACAATGTTACACAACATTGATATTTTGGTGGCATAGCCCACCTTTACTTCAATTCAGTTCAATTCAGTTTTATTTAAATAGCACAACAACAGTCACCTCAAGGAGCTTTAAGGTAAAGATCCTACAATAATACAGAGGAAAGTCCAACAATGAGACTGTGAGCAAGCACTTGGCGACAGTGGGAAGGAAAAACTTCCTTTCAATAGGAAGAAACCTCCAGCAGAACCAGGCTCACCTAATCATTCACACTGTAACCTACGGTCCTTGTAATTGAGATCCATGTAACTTAGTAGGAAAAATCTGTATTCCAAACAGGTGTTCCAAGGCACTTTTTAGTATGCATCAGGAAATAAAGACATCCCCACAACTCTTAGCACAACACTTGTCAGCATCCGTTTCTGTAAACCCATCTGTCTTCTCTTCTCTCCCTCCCTTCAAACCCCACTTTCACATCAGCGTTAAGCTCATCTTTGAAGCATCTCACACATTCATGCTTATCTGCCCTCGCACCTTTGTCGCACAGCAACATGCCTCCCTCTCTGTGGCGCCAGCATTTGCCAGGATGCACACTGGATTGATAAGGGCCTCGCAGTCTCATCTTCTGGCTTCACTTATCACCCTTGAGCAACAAGGGAGCACGGTCTATGCATTCATGGTTCTCTTCATTGATAAGAACAGACTGGACACTTTTTTCCCTCTTTTTTGCCTCTTTGCTCAGAGCATTCCTCAAAACTGCTGTCTTATGCCAGCCAAAGCATTTAATACAGCTCTAAGATAAGACTCTAGAAGATGTGATGGTTTTTAATTGCAACCTGAGTGCCTGACACCTTACGGGTAGTGGTAATGTAATTTTCCTAGACAAGAAATATGAAGCAGCAAGTAATAAAAGCCAATAATATCATTTTAACGTAAACAGAGTCTAACACAGTTTATGTCTGCCCAGATGACTGGAGCTGGCATCTGAAACTATCTACAGATGGCCTGCTGAAAATACCAAGCACCGAAGGCTGGAGGGCGGCTGCAGTGGATGGCTGCTGGTGTCATGCCACACATCATAAATCTTTCTGGGACAAGCAGTCAAGTCCAACTTCAAGAGATAACTGATATCCATTAGTAGAGTAGGCAGCAGTGACAAAGAGCAGTCTTTGTCTGTAGCACTCAGATGAGACAGAGGACACACATCCAGAGACAAAGAACTCCCATCATGCTGCTTTAATCGGGCTATAAATCTGACACACAGCATTTAGAGAAATTTGAAATCCAGCAGTGTGTTTTATGCAAGGGAAATGTGTGTATAACATTTTTGAAGGAGAAACATTGTGAAAAAATCATTCTCTCTTGCTTAATTTCACAATGTTGATGCTATAGGAAATGTCAACAGGTGAGCAGGTGAGGAAACATAATGAAATGTTCTTGTTTTTTACACCAGCTACTCATAAATCTGCTATACTGGGGAGACAATAGAGGATTATTCAATGCAGCAGACGTCAACAACAGATTAATCAAATGATTTGAGGGTTAAAGAAGCATAATTATTGCACAAAGAGACTAATATATCATGCAGACACTCAGAACACTGATTTCAGTGAAATTTAAATATTAAAGAGATAATAATTCTAATCCAGAGACTTGTAAGAGACAGCCAGCTGGGTCAGTGTGGCTTTCCAAAAAAAAAGAAAAAAGAACCTTGGAGATGAAATCAGTCCCCGGGCAGCACAGATCATTTAGCCACAGTATCAATTCCATCTCCATTAACCCACAGCAGACAGCCTCATCACAGAGAGCACCAGAAGACTGACAAGAGATGACAAATATTGATCAAGATATCAGATCCTGTCTGCTCAGAAGCTTGTTATACGACCCTTTTTCTCTTCATCCTGACAGATATGAATCGATGATAAGATGGAAATGATTTTCTTGGATTTTTGTACATGGACAGGATTTTGTGAAATATGTAATTGAGAAGCTGTGTTTTAATTAAATTTACATGGACATACGTGAACTCAGGGCTTTTGATTTTAAATGCTCAAGATTGAAGCTCAAGACTGCCACCGTGTGGCCAGAATAATCGATTTCTTTATCAACCCAGAGCATTTTACATTTTATGGTATTGATAGATAGAGTGCAAATACTCTACCTATCTATGTTAACAGACTGTATATGCACACTGTTTGTATTTATAAATGTTATGTTAGTGTATAGTATGTGGGAAAATAAAATACCAGTGCATGAATACGTGCACAAATCATGGCACACATGCTTTTGCTATGGTTATGGGCATATAACGATTATTTTATGAGATGTGGATTGATCGTTCAGATTAAAAAGGAAAACAAAAAAGAGAGAAATGGAAATTTTGCAAGTTTGCAGACAACTCAGCCATGTGCTGATAATGAAATCTCCTGAGCAGATATTGAGTTTTCACCTGGAGCTTTATTATTTCCTATTAGTATTATTGTCGTTTTAAATCTAGCTTGTGGCAAAACCTTCATGCACAAGAGAAAGGCATGTTATTCATCACACGAAGAATCACTTGAGGTGAGAGTTTTGACTTCTTTAGTTGTGCAGTGGCTTTATTTCTATGGTTTGGGGTTTTATTGTTAACTCCTGCTTGTGTGCTGACATTTGAACCACATACTTTGCAATTTCTAAACCCACCAGAGAACCTGTCATCATGTTCTCAAATAAAGATGTAATGAAAAGCCATCTGCTCAGCCAGATGCTCAGGTTTTTGATTGTACTGTTAGGGTTATGCAGCAGGGGGCAGAACAGCACCACATTTCATTACACTGCGGTTTATCTATATCTCCATTTGATTTCAAGTCTGCATGAAACTGGAGCCAAGAGGCTTCCAAAATGATCTGTATGCACTTAATCTCACTCATAAAGTCATATCGCTCAGAACCCCATCAAAAAGAAATTGAATGTTAATATTGCATTAGTCAGAAATCTTTCCATAAAGCTCCCCCAGATATCACTTTGCATGGATTGAGATGATCTTATCATGGTCTTCAACAAGCAGACTGCCCATCAAAAGGGATACTGTGAATTACCTCCTCATATCCAATGTAAACAGCTTGATCTTCACCAAATCTGGTCTATAATAACCTTCTATTTCACTCTCAGAGGATTAAATAGCTTTGCACTTTAGAGGAATAATCCTAGCTCTGTATATGTCTTGGCCTCAATAACTGAAACGGGCTGAGGGTATGTGCAGTAGATGTGTATGTATATTGCCATTCATTACGCTCACTCGATTTCTTCTTCAAGGATGGTGCAGTAAGGAGGATGCAGTTTAATGTGATGTTTATTTTCAGCTTTAAATTCTTCAGAATAGTAAGAAAGAGGAAGATTGAGAAGGAGAGAGAGAGATAGCAACTTGTAAGAGTTCAAGAGTTTAACTTCAGGGCGCTTTAGGAAAGACAGGAACCATCAATCGCCAATTAAGTACTGTTAATTGGTTGGCAGTTGCCTCTTATTGGCACCACAGAAGAAGTCATGAGACCACCAGCAGGGTTTATCCTCTGAGGATCATGAATGTCAGTGCAACATTTGATTGCAGTTCATCCAACAGTTTGTTGAGACCAGCAGAAGGGTATAAAGCTAAAATAAGATATCATTTAGTGATACATAAACTGAAAACATATGTCTAGGTTAGCAAAGGATACGAAATAAGATTAGCTTGAAACCAGTAATGGTTCTTGTGAGCATGAAATGTATCTGCTGCAGTGTCCCTTAATGCTAGATCTATCAGGTCTGAAGATTATTCTGCAGCTGGTTATTTTTATGCTCTGCCCTGAAAATATAGCAGGAACAAATATCACAAATGATGACATCTGAAATATCTTTCTAAGGTTATAATCAAGAATTAAACCTTCCTTAACATTGCTGCTCACAAATTAACTCATCAGTGGAGAAGAATCTTCTTAACATCAACATTTCCTGCTATCCTGGCACATCCCAGAGCATTTTTACCCATCATTGTTGATTGTATGTATACTTATCTCTGTCAACAAAGTAATTAACAACCTTTTCCCTATCGACTGACATCATGATTTCGAACTGAGAGCCATTCACTCTGGGGCCACACTGAGCGCAGTCATCCCTTGCCTTTTGAAATTGCTCTCTGTTTAATTGGAATGGAACTCAGTTGTTCAACTCATTAAGAAGCCCCATTAGAAAGTGTGTGAAATGTGATATGGATTATAGCTAATGCGACCACGTAGATGTGTTGTAAAGCCGAATTCAAATGCCCTGATAGAAAGTTTTATAAACAGCCGGGGGAGAAATGAAGATTACCAACAAATGAAGCTGTTAGACTTTGGCTAAGTATTCAGATAAGAGGATGAAAGAGCTTGAGTGTTGGATGCTAACAGCATCTATTGAAGTGATTTGAAATCAGGCTAAGGTCATCCTGCTTCACTCTCTTCTCCTGTCCCAAAAGCTCTGGTTCCCCTAGTTTAATCTGAAATTGAAGGCTCTCAACTGCGACAGATTATGGGGGGCTAACCCAAGCATGTAGCCAGGGGCGGTCTCCTAATGAGCCCAGCCAGCAGAGCAGCAAGTGACAGCAAGTAGCTACTCCAGCAAGGAGGGGGTCTTCAATGCCATTCAATAGTTAGAGCAACAGGGTGGTAATCGAATCATTTAAAGCAAAAGAACTGACACCAAAACCCGCATTTAATAAACAGTGATTTCTATTTTATGCTTTGTATTTTGAGTGATACATATTTTGAAATGAAAACACAAACATTTTTAAGACTACATGAAAACATATTTCAAATTTGTGTCTTTAGTGGGAGCGATTAATATATCAATTATTTACAGCACGATATAGGACAACATTTACTTTCTTTCTCTTGAAAGAGTTCTGTCGGTGGGGCGCCTCTTATCTAAAATGCCAGCACTTAGTAACTGTACAAGCAAAGGTTAAAATGAAATGCAGACTTTGACACACTGACTGCTCGTTGCAAGTACTTCATGTTGCACTGGATGAAATTCTGCTCATCTGGCTGTCTCTATATAATTGCGGGATCTATATACAGGGATATTTCTCACTCTTGCTCTTTTCAACCTTTCTATTATGATGATCAAGCAACAGCTGTATGTTTTGAAGTGAATCAGGGAGGGGGGGAAAGTGCATTTGCATCTTGTGTGCAGCAGCAAACCAGATGAGTTTTCTCCTTAAAGGAGTCCCGATGCAGACCATCTGCAGGACAGTGAGTCATACCAGGTAGGTCCATGCTTAAAGCAGCCAGACCACTGGGTTCACTCGTGAAAACAAGAGTCCTCAGCGAATTCGACAGTCTCTATGGACTTTTTTGCTCCTCTGGTGAACTCAGGGGGTCGCTGGCCTTCTCCTCGGCTTCCTGTCTCTCCGGTTTGCCCTCCAACTGTCTGTCATGAGAAACTGTTCCCAGCACTTTGGCACTGTGCTCCTGTGCCTTGGCCCTGAGCGCGGCAATGCTGTTCTCTCTCAGTTCCTCTTTAGAAATGACGGACTTGCCTTCTGACCTCTTCTCCTCCGCCTCGGCGTCTTCTGCCCTCTGAGAGCTCGGCTGCTGGGGTGCATCGTCCTTTCCTGACGGCGGGGGTGCTCCAGCCTCCACGGACTTTTTGTGCATCCCTGCAAAGAGTTGCGGGTATTCAGATTTAGAATAGCGTCTGTTGATTGGTAAGCCATCCTGGACTGAAAATAGCAAGCAAAAACAGTTGCGGTTTAGAAAATAATGTTTAAATGGACAGTGGCAATGCATGACCAGGGTACTGGATGAAAAATATTTTGCATGCTGATTTCAATTTAGGAAATATATTAGTTTTAAAAGGTCATGCTTAGGGGGGAAAGGGAACAAGACACGGGGTACTTGTGGAAAGTCAGAATAAACGCATTAATCTCAGCTTGTTAACTCAATGAAGTGCAACCTCTGATTATTTAAAATTATGATTACTCAGTCATCACTAACTGACTGAACTGTGCAGCTAAGATGTGCTTTACATCTACAAAAATGGATGAATTAGAAAAACAAAAGCGGAAAAATCAGTAAAAGTAAAACAAAAGCCTCACCAAGCAGCCAGGGGGCGCAGGACTCCATGATACCATCCTTTGCAGACTTGAGGATGGACTCTGGCAGAGGGATTGAATGCCTCACCATGGCTCCATACAGTCCATATTCAGCCATCACTGTGCTGCGACCCCAGCATTTCTCCCTCTTCCTCCACTTGGCCCTCCGGTTCTGAAACCACACCTGTAACACAGGAAGAAGTTCCCCAGTTTTTAGCTATATCGCTTAAGTCATCATATTCATCAGATTTCAGGTCACTGCAGCAGAGGCCAAAATACGTGCAAGAGATTAAATTTGATTCATTCAAATAACCTTTTAATTTTGAATGAATAGTTTTTGGAAACAGCCGAGATGGACTTGAATAGTGTTGGGGCTTTTGATTACTGTTACAGAGGATATTGGGAATGAGTTTTCAGTAATTTGGGAACCACAAGAAGAGGAAATCAGAGGAGTTTCACCGTGGCAGACTGTTTCACAATGGCAATCTTATTGAATCTGCTGCATTATGTGCAAGATGCAACAATTTGTATCCTAAACAGGTTTGGGCTTTTTTGATGGATCGTCTGCATATCTTCTAAGCCACCGATGAGAGCAAATATTGAGGAAAAAATCGGTTTGAGTTGTGTTTATCCAGCCAAAACGTGCTGTTAGTCCAATAATAAACGCTTAACGATGACAAAGAAATTCTAATTCAAACGTTTCCAGAAGGGATCATCAAACCCTCCTAAAATGTAACTAATTAATCCATTCCATCCACTTACTGCCATTTTAGGCTTTTCTAAAAGCACCCTTTTAGAAATGTTAAGCCTAGTCTTAGCTATTTTAAAGATGATCCATTTAGGAATCCAGTGCGATTCAAAGTGACTTAAGATAACAACTTAAGTCCTGTTTTGCTTGAGTCCATTGATTTCCCATAGCCTGCAGGCTCCAGGTGTAACAGATCTCTGCCTCCTGTCACTGCTTATCGCAAACTACCTGGTGGCATTATAGATGGTGTGACACAACAAGACACTTCACTTGGCTACAGCCAGCAAACTGCTTAAAGCCCGGAGTGTCTGTGTGTGCGCTGAGAGAAAGAGATAGGCCAAATTGATTGTATAGCACAACACAGGATTGTTAAGCACTCAGCTTAGGCACCTCTGGCTCTGAGAGAGGAGGAAGGTGGGAGGGCAGAAAGAAGACTCGAGCGAGGACAGATTTTAAATCGAAAGCGATCAAATCGTTTTCAAGCTTTTTTATTAGATTTTTTTCTTCTGGTAATTCTGATGGATAACCCTTATTTCATACAAGATACTTTTTTTAATGAGAAATTGCTTATGTGCCCCTTAAAAAGAAGCCAGTGTGTAAGCCGCGAAGAGGAGCGACCCAGGGGCACGCCGAGGCTGATTGAAAAATAAGTTAATTTCAGGCCCAATCGATGGTGGGCAGGCGGGCAAATATCACGGGAAATTAAACTACCGGGACTCGTGGGATCAGCGCTATTGACCCATGCTAATAAATTCAATGTAGTTATTTCATTTGAACTCCCTGCGTCTCTCTCCAAGCAGCAGCAGCAGCCAGCCTCCCGAGCTTGTCTGATTTAACTAATTACACTCAATGAGAAAATTGGGTGTTAATTTTATTTAGGATGGGAGCAGGGTTATTTATTTATTTCCTTTTATTATTTATTCCAGGCCCTACTGTTGCAGCCCGGTAATGAGAACGAGATTAAAAGGCACCCCGGCAGATGGATGGTCCAGGTCACACTGCAATCTTCTTCCGCCTTGATAGCTTGATTAGGTCGTTAGCGGCTCCTTCTCTGAGAACAAATTGTTTCACATCCAACTGCGCCTGATGAGAGATTATCTGTCCTGGCGAGGATGCTGGAGGAGAGCAGTCTTTGTTCAGACGGGAGGAGGAGGAAGAGGAGGAAGGGGAGGAGGAAGGGGGGCCCCATCGCTGATCGATTTGCTGGGGCTCACTTAGACCATCGTCCCTTTAACATCAGAGCAGCATCAGGGGCAGCTGGCGGCCTCCACTCAAATATTACAGCGGGTTATTAGCACTGATGGAAAGGTGAAGGATGAGCGAAGCGCATTCGCCCGAACAGGTGCATATTCATGAGGAGAGCGATTAGAATATTCACACAAATCATTACGGCAGATGAGTTCAGAACGAACCCGGTTTTAAAGAGACTGTTGCTTATTTTTTCAGAATGGCCCACAAAGCCCAGATGCGCTGTTTAAAAATGTAAAATTAGATCGAATCCTTTGAATACAACGAAATGAATGTGAAACACTATGAGATACTTTCACTCTGCTGTTGCTTTGATTAGCCAGTTGTTTGTATGTGCAAAGCAGCTGTACGAAAAAAAAAAATGTACAAATAAAACTATGCTTCAAATGAAGCATTCCTTTATATTTTAAATGAATAATATGAAACGTCGCATTTTTACAGGCACAACTGGGCAAAAGTAGATTGAAATAACCGAACAACTTTATACTTCATATAAAATAAAATAAAATTCTTTGAACAGCAAAAAAAAAAAAAAAAAAAAAATTGGAAAAGCTCCATGGTCTTTTTTTTCTAATTCAATAAATATTCATAATTTTTTTTATAATTTCTTATTATAATTATCAGGGGTTTTTATACCTGTATCCTGTCTTCAGGTAGCTCTGTTTTCATGGCCAGCATCTCTCGGGCATAAACATCCGGGTAGTGCGCTTCATTAAATGCCTTTTCTAGCTCCTCCAGCTGATACGAGGTGAATATGGTCCTGTGGAAACGGGTTAAATACAGGCGAGAAATATATATTAATGTGCTTTGAAAACAAAAAACACACGCACACGCAAAAACCCGATTTTTTTCTTTCTGACAAACTAATGAATACATGTGCATGTTTTAACACACACAATTTGCACTGGAGAAAAGCTAAAAAGGCGTTCAGCTTTAAGTGCCAGTTTTAATAACTTAAATAAAAACTAATCATAACATTACCCTGTTTTTCAGATAATTTTTTTTTCAATTTGCCTAGATGGCAATAATTTGAGAAAATAAAAGCTCACGTACAGTAAATCCTTATGTGCACAGTTGTGAGTGCCAAAGAAAGAGTAAGACCAAAAATTAGAAATTAAAAATGTAAGAATAACAGCCACTGTGCATTTTATTTTATTTTATTAAGTTGAACAAAGGGATGTTGTATTAACATGAAATTTAACATTTTCATCATTTTTCCCCCTGAAATCCAGAAATCAGCACTAACCGGTGGCGTCTTTTCTTCCTTTTCTTGCTCTGACTTACTGACGACTTGGAGAGTTTTCGTTCATTAGAAGACAAATCTTCAGAGTCTGAGAAGAAGACGTAATGTTAAATGAAATTAAAAGATCAGAGCAAATGTTTGCAACGACACAGCACAGGTTTAAATAAACCTGTCACAGCCTAAAACATTCCAGTTCAAACACGATACTAATACTACTATTACTATTATTATTATTATTATTAATATTATTATTATTATTATTATTATTATTATTATTATTATTATTATTATTATTATTAATAATAATAATAATAATAATAATAATAATAATAATAATGATGATGATGATGAGGAGGAGGAGGAGGAGGAGGAGGAGGAGGAGGAGGAAATGGAAGAAATCTGGAATCTGTCTTAATCCACAGTAACACAGTGAGTGGAAATGCGATAATAATATAACTGCTGTAATAATTTCACGGCTATGAATCATTAGAAAGTGACTGCAGATCACCTGAGCTGGCAGACTGGCTGGTGTCCAGCGGGCCCACGGACCTGCTGTGGGGCTGCAGGTGAACATCTTGCCCGTCAGACAGCACAGTCTCCAAAAACGCTGGCTGGCTGTAAAACGATGGAATCCCACCAGGGCCGATTAATCCCATCCCGACACCCACGCCGGCGGGGCCCAGCATGGACCTGGCGGCGATAAGGTGCGCCCCGGCCGGCAGCGAGGCCAGTGGGCTCCTCGGGGCTGCGGATGGCTCCTTATTCAGACCCAGTATCTCTTGGATGCCGAAGCCGGTGCACCTGGGCGGTGGATTGGTCGCGCCGCTCTTCGGCTGGTGGCTGTTACTCCCTCCATTAACACCCAGAGAGGTTTTCTCCGATAGATTTAAACTTTCCGACAACACGGAGCCCTGTTTCCCCGTCATAGTGTCTCCGATGTTCCTTGAAAGGCCTGTTTCTTATCACGGCGTCTAACAGGACGGTCCCCAGTGCATGATCCTCTGCGTAACACACAAGAGCCCTTTAGAAAATGGTCCTTTTATCCAACAGGTCCATCCCAACAAGAGGCAGAACCAGCAGCCAATCAGCTGCAAGGATTCGGGATTCCTGTGGATCATGGATGCATTATACGCCCTCCCGAATGGATATCTGTGTTTTCCTGAGGACTGCGTGGATAAATGAAGACTAGATCCGAGGTAAAGAGGAACAAGCGATCTTTAAGTTTGCAATCTGTTGGAAGAAATACGAACAATGAGCGATGGAACAGATACACACACACACACACACACACACACACACACACACACACACACACACACACACACACACACACACACACACACACACACAAAGCCAGTTCTCTCTGCCCAACCACTGGCTCATAGGAGTGGATAATTGATCTCCAGATGCTGTGGGAAACTCATCACACGCAAATCAAAGGCCCTCCCAAAAACGACAGCTGGACGACATGGACACAGTCTGCGCTGCACGGTCCTGCACAGCGTTAATCCCACAGCAGCAGCAGACTACACAGATTATAAACCACAGGGGGATTTTTCTTGGAGGATGTGGGAAATTAAACAGAATATGAGCAACGAACACACAAAATAATACAAAACTAACAAGAAACTCCCACAGCATGTTTTTTTGTTTTATAATAATAATAATAATAATAATAATAATAATAATAATAATAATAATAATAATAATAAATTATAATAATAATAAATTATAACATAATAATTTCATTCATTTTATTGCAATAACACAACAAAAGAAAAAATGTTTCTTTGCGTTACGGTTTTAATGACCTTTATCTTTATTATTATTATTAAAGATGCGGACCAAAATGTTAAAAATAAAAAATCTTATAAGGATAATTTAACAGTTTTCTTTAAAAAAAAAATACTTATGATACATTTACTTGGAAAGCACAGAGGACAGGGATTTGCCCGCTGTGTGCAGAGATGATGCAAATGTTTTTCATTTACTTTCTTTACTGAGGTAAACGTGCCAGTATTATGCAAAAAAGCAATCTGTGTGGTAAAATCAGCATCGTCACAGGTATATCATTCTAATTAAAACCTGTGGGAATGAGTCATGTGGGTGGTGAAAGCGTGGGTCTCCGTTATGGAAAGAAGAGTCTGGTGGAGCTCAGAGCCTCAGCTGATCAAGACTTTAAAATTTGACTATTAAGAAGGAGAAAAAAATATTTATTGCAATCAGTGGTTGGCCAGTTGAAACTAATTAGGCCCTATTTGGTGGAAATTCTATTAATGACGAAGTCAATGTTATTAGGATATGCTAATGGCACATCGGCCCGCTGGGATCGAGTCATTTATTAACAAGGAAGAGTGCGAGTCACAGGGACATGGCAACTACAGGGAACTTAGTTCCCTCCCTCTCACTCAATCATCACTCCTGTTGCAATCTATACGTTTTTTTCTTCTCTTCTCATGATTTTGTCGGTAGTAGGATGGTTCCTCCTTTGTGTTTACTTTTATTAGTCCATCTCCTCTGAAAACTGGTCCGTGCGGATTTACATGCAGAAGAGAGGATGACTAATAAGGCTCGAGATTAAGGGAAGATTTAGTTCAGTCATTCGTGTAGATTAGGTTGCCCATCAAAGACCTGCAGGATCTAACGCATGTAGATTAAAAAGAAAACAGCTGTTGGATTTGTTTGTTTTTTTCAGTTTGTTTATTTACCCCCCCCCCCCCCTCCCTCCCCCTCCGAGAACGCACATACACACACACCCTACATCATTTCTTTTCTTCCCCCCGCTCTTCGTGCTTCCGTGCTGCGTGTCCTCAAACATTTGGAAATGAAAGCAGCTTTCAGAGAGGAGTGGCCTGCAGAAGGTGAGGCTCTGCTAAAACAGCTGTGAGATTTAAAATGTTAAAAATAAAAAGGCCAATGCAGCGTATTTACGGGAAGGTCACACACACACACACACACACACACACACACACACACACACACACACACACACACACACACACACACACACACACACACTGGTGAATGGATAAGTCACATGGACTGCCTGTGGCTTTCTTTTGAGGTGTCCAATCTGACTGTTGTCAAACTGTTCAAAAAACAAAACAGAAACGTCTTATGCAAGAGGTGTGGGTGCTCAATCAGTTTGAATCCTCGGTGTTGAAACAAGGTGCAGGCAACTTGATGACAGCGCACATGTAGCGCCGAGTCAGGGAGGGGGGGGGGACTAGTAAAGCTCAGCCAAAAGCCTCTGCTTTCCCAAAGCACTTCCAGGGCATGATGTTATGCGATGCCCTCCACCCCTCTCCTCCTCCCCCGGTATACTGAAAGAGTTTGCAAGCCCCGCAGCTTTCTCATGGCTCCTCCACAATGGCATGTTTGGTAGCTGCCCGTCGGCATTGCTTAATTAGGCGAGGAGTTGATTAATTTGCACTAATTGACAGCTAATTTAAGGACTCGGGGCACATCGGATTGACGTTTGTCGGGGCACAGAGGCTACGTGAGGTCAGGGCAACGCACTGCGGATGGATGGAGTGTTTCTCTTTTTTTTCTCCCTCCATATGGATGACCAGCTCTGCGGGGACTGACCCGTTTCTCGAAGAGACTGCTTGGCTGGACTGAGGCTATACGGGTGACAGGAAGCCACAGTGCGTACACCATATTGAGGATGTCAGCTCGTTTAACACGTCAGCGCTCAGCAGACTGATCAATGTTCGCCAGTCAGCATCAACAGGTGTCTACATTCAGCCAGTCCCACAGACGGCAGGGGCACTTCAAATGGGCACAGTTGTTGCACTGAATGCATAAATGCGGGAAATGCAGACACACTGACTTTAAAATAATGCACTTTTTTATAATGTGTATAAGTTCTGCAACAGCCTACGATTAGAATCACAACAACGTCAAATGCACTCTGTAGAGCATAAATAAAAGAATGCCTAATCTAAGCTTCTGCACTTTAATATGAATAGAATTTGCATGATTTCAACCAATCCCCTCACAAACTATTAACTTGTCCTGTTTTGATATAACATTACACGTTTTTGTGTGGGGGCTTTCACAGATAATATGAAAGTAGTTTTTAATATTTATATCTAGAGGGACTTCACCTTTTAGCAAACTAGGAAGTGTAATGCGCTTTAAAGTTATTGAATGCATTAATAAACGAAGGCCTTCCGAAAAGAGAATAGAGACGATAAAACTGGAAACACTCAGTTTATTTTTTTGTGGCTTTAAAATATCTACAAATTATCAGTAAATGTTTTAACTTCATAAAGCCACCGCGTCACAAGTCATTGGTGACACTTGGTGGGATCAGATCTAAAAAATAATTCTTCAGTTTGATCCCTGGTTTTATTTCTAATGTTTCTCAGCACCCGAATGACAAACTCCAGCTTAAGAAGCGTGCACAGGCCTTCAGCTTCTTGAGGCCATAAATAAAGACGGGCTGGGCTTCTTTTCTGTCCACGCTTTGCGTCAGCGGCTCGCCAGACTGCGCGTCCCAGGACACTTCAGTAAGAAACACGGACAAAGCCAAAGTGCTGCATGAATACATATTTTCGGAGGGGTGAGCCAGGGTCCGTGTAGGTCACGAGGGGTGAAGCCAGTGAGGCAATGGCGGCCTCTGTCCGTGTGAATCGGAAAGACGACTGGGGGCTTATTACCGGCCTGGGGAGAAGTGTAACTTGTTGGGAGTGAGCGGCCAGAGCCCCTGCGACATCTCCAGCCGAGAACAGTCCGAGGCATTGTCTTACCTAATTATGGCGGATGGACTTCTTTTTGTTTCCCATTCGGCATGCCTGTCTGATTCTCTTTTTGCCCGACCGCTAGCTCCGACAACGTTGAAGTGTGCTAATTAGAAAAGAAATGGTCCTAGTAATTATGTCAACTCTTATTAACGGCGATGACAATGAGCAATATTATTTTTACTCAATGTTTTGTGTAGGAGACCCTGCTTCCAATGCTCATTAAAAAGAAAACATGCCCCGATAGCCGAGAAAGTACTCCCACGTCGGAGCTCCTTACATGTTCACAGCAGAGAGGTGCTGCACTCTGTGGAGTGGCAGAGACATGAAGTTATTGCCCTAATTAAAAGAAGTTGAACAGTCTCTAAAAACTTTTGCATCACTACAGTTGGCTCCTTTGGCTGCAAACGTAATCAAGTCACAGGAGACTTAAATTCTTAAAAAAAAAAAAAAAAGCAAAGATCTTTTCATTTTAATAGTTTATTAAATAATTTCACAAACTGAAAAAAAGTTTCATGTTCAAAAGTATGAATAATTAGGGAACATTTAATCAAGGTAGATCTACAAGTCAGAGAGAAATCCAGAGAAAAGCAACAACTTTCAAAAAAAAAGAAAAAGATTATTTAGAGAACAGCAGTTGTACAGAGGAGTCTGATGAGAAGACATCAGCAATGTTAGTGAGCATTTTGCTCTATTTAATCAGAATGCAGTCCTTGAACTTGACTGTGAATGTCTGAACATGTTCATAGCGTACTGGTGAATGCAACGACTGCAATCACTGTGAAATCCAAACAAAAAGATAAATCACTTCTTGGGCTTCTCCAAGATGTTTAGGAACTTTCCTCTGGTCATTTCTCTGGCTGGAAAACAAGAAAACACATATTTTAGATAAACTACAGCACAGTGTCAGAGACCTTTCAACAGTCTTCTTAGTAAGTTGTTAAAATCAGAAACAAATCAGTCTTGTGCAACACTTGGTTACAGCTCTAACAACTTCAGAAAAGCTTGTTAGTAATGCACAGCATGTATTTAATATCTCCAGTGTCACATCGGGAGGCAATTTATACAAACATCTGTTCATCCAGGACATGAAAATCAACATAAAATTGAGACGTAACTACCAAAGAGTCTTGTGATTACAAAATTGTTGGCTCGCTGTAGTGAGGTACAGGTACTTAGACCTATGCATGTATAAAAGTATTAATGTGTATGTGATTTAAGAAGCAAAAATGATTACAGGTTATGAATAGTGACAGACACTAACAGAAACATAATACTCATTCAAGTATTAAGATGAATAATTGAGTGAGTGAAGGCTTCATTGTTAGGGTTGCGCAATGAACTTAGTAGTTGCCAGCCTAGAGGTCCCATTGATAAATGTACGGGGCTGTGACAGGTCATCCTCCCCAAGAAATATTACATTATTCAGACAAGATGCACACTGTCCTAAAAAACTATGAGTTGCTAGTTTAGTTAAAACTCTGGATACAACTGTTTTAAATCTGTTGGTTTTCTTCCCTTTTTTCTTATAATTTAACTCTGTGGAAGCTGATGCTTCAGATGAGAAGAAATTTAAACATAATACACAGTGAGTGCAGCAGCCTCACTTGCTATTAAAATGTTATGTTATTAAGGGGCGGCCAATCAGAAAGAAGGGGAGAATTGAGGAAAGAAGAGAAGAGCCCAGTAAGGAGGATTATTTTCAACTCTGAAAATAGAATAAAATGTGAAAATTAAAAAAAAAAGAGGTGGAAAAGAGCATAATAGATCCTTCTATATTGTATCTACAGGAGATGAGTCTTCATACCGTTTAGATTTTCCATTATAACAGAGTGTAAGCTATTTAATTTGAAATGTGTATAATGAACAGCAATTTTATCACATCCACACACTAATAAAAGACCAACCCTACCAACACAGTCGCTTACTGTCACTATAGCACCAGATAAAGAAATGTATTCAAGTGGGATTCAGTGAACAAGGTTTTGCCAGCATCTTGGCACCGAGTCTTGAAACATAATCGTCCCTGCTGAAGATCCTTTGTTAAAATGGCTTTCTCTGGGAGACCAATCATTGCTGAGGCTTTTCTATCAAAGACAAACCCGAGTGTGAATATAGAGACTACAGACAGTTTCCTGCAGCATCATCATAAACCCCACAGAGGCACCTTCTTGGTACAGTAATTACTCTACTCGAGATTAGAAGACGATCAGCCTCTCTGCTTCAACTACAGATTTTAAAAAGCACAAAGCTTAGATCGCCTTCTTTACTGTTACAAATGTTGTACATCAGACAAATAAATGATGACAGAGCAGCAGACAGCACTTATTTTAAATGGGCTTTAAGCACAAAGTCGCCCACCTTCATAACGCCTGTTTGGTGTCTGCGTGTGCTGGTGCAGAGGGGCCCCGCCTCCTCTGTCCAATGTGGCTAATGAAAAAGCCAGGGCAGTTAGTAATTTAGATGAGTTGCCCAGGGTGGAATGATAATGGTGCATCTGGGCGTGGGGGCCATGTCACCTTGAGGTGTCCATCATTAGGTTGAAGATGATGCTAACTGGAATGGGATGGGTTCATTTTCCAATTTTCCATCTCTTCAAATCACCCTAAACGGAGTCATCAACGGACCTCTGGCCACGCATAGGATTCTTTAGATTGAAGTGAAGCCATCAAAATTAGGCAAGGGAAAGCAATTACACTGGGATGACCCTTAAACTGGCAGAAAGATGGTGTCACTATTATTTGAAGCAGCATCAGAAGGAACGGTAAAAGGGCAGCAGTTAATATTTGCATTTTTAACATGAAATGCTTCTCTCCTTCTTATTATCAATTTCTCCAACCCGTGACGAGCTCAACCTGTAAAACAGATCAAAGATAGCAGTGCCTCTCCTGAGATTACGCGCCCTGCTGAATGTCTCATTCACTGTTACAGCTGCAGCCTCCAGCATGCTTCTGTAATATACTCATGTACAGAATTTTTATAAATGCTCAGAGATATGACAGCTACAATGTACAGAAAAAACAGCAACGTAGTAGAGTCTATGGCCTTAAATGTGGTGCAGCATTCTGCTGTTCATGCAACAGGGATAATAAAAATTATGCCTATTTGTGGAGTGATGATATATTCAAGTAAAGTACAAAATCTCTCAGTCACACAGTTCAATTCAATTTTATTTTTTAGCGCCAACATACAACAAGAGTGACCTGAACGTAATGACATTACAATATTAGAGAGTAAACTCCAACAATCAGATATAAGCGAGCACTTGGTGACAGTGAGAAGGAAGAACTCCCTTTTAACAGGAAGAGACCTCCATCAGAACAAGGTTCAGGACAGAGCAGCCAGATGCCATGACTGGTTGGGGGTTGAGGGGAAAGACAAGACAAAAACTATTGCAAGGGAAGATATATGTTAACAGCTGTCTGCAGTGGTTATCTAGTTAGTGCACAATAATCACACTTTTTATTGCAGGACTGAGTAGACTAGACATAAATAAAATTTTGAAGACAGCCTTTGTCTTCTCCCATTCAGACTGCATTTGCACGTCAATGGCTGTGTCCCAATTCAGGGTCTGCAGCCTTAAAGGCCGCATTTTAAGGCCGATTATGTCACAGCGACGCGACGAAGGCTGTCCCAATTCAAGGGCTGCTCGAAATGCGGCCCTCAAATGCGTCCTTCATTTCCCTGAATTTTAAGGACGTGGCGGTGTAGACTTCATGACCCAACGTATCCCAGAATGCATAGCGCGGCGCTGGGTGTGGATAATTTTGCCGGAAAAAAACGGCGGATGAGGGGCGCCCGAAGAGTAAACTTTAAACTTTAAGTAAGTACTGAATATTATGTCACTTATTTATGTGCAAATGTTTAATAACGAAGAACATTAAAACATTCCTGTTGGCCACATGTCTGCAAAGTTATGTGACGTTAGTGACGTTTGTACTAACTTGGTTTTACAGCCTTTACTTTAAAATATACGCCGTTCAATAGCTGAGCTTAATCTCACAGAGAATGATCAAAGCTCATGTAGCAACAAACAAATGAACAAAAGATTTTGTCCTTCATTTCTGTCAAACACAGCTGTATGACACGTTTCCAGCTGTTAGTATCATGGTTGCTAGGCAACCTGGGCAGCGCAACGGAGGCTAGAGCGTCCCATTTCACAAGCCTCGCACTTCCGGCCTTAGCGGTCTTTAAGTACGCGGCCCTTGTGGGCCGTTAAGGCTGCAGACCCTGAATTGGGATACAGCCAGTGTTTTCTACTTCGTATCCATGTTCTCTTTTCCCTGTAACTCATTTTGGATTTGAGCCCAGCATCCATGTTTACAAAGTATAGACGGACCAAAGTGGTACCCTCACAACCCAAAAATCACACATAGATTGCCATATACTGTAAACACACTCAGACGAAATTATGTATCTCAGATAAAATGTAACAATAAGTGGTTGATCTTAATTACAATGTTTATTTTGCTGGATCTGTCTTTTCGAGATTTTCTATGACTGATCAAAAGAGACTCCAATAGCTGTTCATTTTTGGAAAATAAACAAAAGAGCATTACTACAGAAAACCTGACTCACTCAAAAGCTTGCTGACCAACGCACACAAACACATACACACAGGCTTTGTCATACACCCGAAGAGATCAGATCAATACTGATTAGGGAGACTTAGAGATTTGTTTAGTTGATTAGAAAGGTCAATCACTAATTTTGCACTAAGTTAATCAGCATCTTGTTACGACTACCATCCATACTAAATGGCACCTCATGGATTCTGCAGGCCATCGCCTTGTCCTGTTGATTTGTTACCATCTAATTATCATTTAGCCCTAATGGCCACAGATTCCATCATCATATGTTATGGTAGGTTATCAAACACAGCCACAACATACAATATATGTCAATTTTACCTAAATTAAACATTCCCCTTGGCTTGATTTGCAAATTTAAAAAAAATAATAAGAAATTGTACCTTATCAGCCCCATACCCTCTGGATGTGGATTTTGGCTCTGATTTGGTCCACTGAAACAATGGAGATTAACCTATATCTGCAAGCGGCTAAGTATGCCAGGAAATATGCCCTCTGAAGTATCAGAGCCTGCACTGTTGCAACCCAAATGTTGCTGCAATTTTCTGCTCCACACTGGTAAATCATCCTCACTTGCCAAATCCCATGTGGACGAAAGGAAAATGCAGAGGAAACGCAGTGGTGTAACATCTCACTTTCCTCTCATTTACAACAAGTGATCTGCGTGCCATTGTAACAGCCCCCCTCCTACCAATCCCCTGTGTATAAAATGAGAGTAATGATCACTTTGCCCAACCCAAATCCCTCCCCCCACCACCACCACCCAAATGACATGCTCCCAGTGAGCTCCCGGATGCCTGTTAGAAGCCAGGACCGATGACCACCTGGGTTAACTGAAGTCGCAGACCCCAAGTCTGACGGACCCGATTCACTTTCATTAAGCGTTAAGAGGACTTATCTGACCCTCAATGACCATCGCCGAGAGGTGCTCAGCTATTACGGGGTGTAAGCTTTATTTAATGGATTTAACATCCACTTTCACTGCCCTTGTCCCCAGGGATGAGGGAGACACAGAGGAAATGACACACACAAACACTCAAGCATGGAAGGACTTGGAGGCACACATATTCATCCAACGCACCCGCTGAACACCCCCGCCTTGCTACACATACACCTGACGCTCATGTTTGTGTTCAAAATTCAATTACCCACTTATTGATACTTCACAGGGATATTTAAGATGCAGACACGAGCTGTGATTTCCCAGGGGAGCCACTGGTTCCTCTTTATGTCCCAACCGAGAGAGGCCCACCCCTCCTCCTCCTCCACCTCCAATGCATTTTCGCCCGGCTGACTGACACACACACACACACACACACACACACACACACACACACACACACACACACACACACACACACACACACACACCAAAACAAACACATCTGCACCTCCCAACCCCTGCCCCAGCCTATGCCTGTTCAAGAGGTGTCCTTATTAATAGGCAATCAGTCAAAAATCATTCATTAAAAAGCCTAAAAGGTTTTACACCCGCACTATGATTAGCTGGGAAAGAAAATCCAATGAATTCCTAATGCCTTTATGGAAATGAGGTGTCATTTCCGATCTGCTCAGGGAGGCAGCAGCAGGCAGGCAGGACTGAGGAGCAGTGAGTATGTGTGTTTGTGTGTTAGCTCTGCCTCTCTCACACAGCCCCAACACTGATTCTTGTATAAGATATGACGAAGCTCTGTCAGATACAGCTGCAACATGCTTATCATGGAAGGAGATGCTCATGTCAGCCTTTTGCAATATGTCTGTTGAACTACTTAAGAGTTTTCAAGATGATGAATGATGACGTGTATAATTATTAGTGCTAGTTATGAAATAAAACCCATCCATATTTTAGCAATGCCTGTGCGGGAGCCAATTTCAGAAAGCTAATAACAGAAAGCCTACAGGTACTAAGTGCTTAAGATGATTAAGAAGGTAAGAATTGAACCATCCTAGATGCTTATTTTACTTTCAGCACACATGAGGTGCCACTGTGAATGAGATGCACCACAATGCTGCCATTCATTCTAACTATGAGACCAAAGAAAAGCAGGGGACAGGTAAAAAGGCTAGCACAGGGAACTAGCAGAGGTTAGGAGGAGGAGGAAGAGTGGTAGCGGTGGTGGGGAGGTATCCTCTGTTCCTCATTCAGCTGTTGTCAGCTGAGGTACTTCATAACCACCCGCCCTGCGGTCAGCCCGCCCTGATGGATTGATGGAGGCACATTAGCACTAGTGGGGCCCAGTGAATGCAATCATATTCAGCAGCGGCATGCTTCTAATAGGCCGGAGATTGATCCTAAGGGTGTGGAGGAGGTGGTGGTGGATGAAGCCCCATTAGGAGCTGTCAAAGCAGGGTGACCTTCAGTCTCACCTTCACACAAGAAGATGCAACAGAGTTGGCCGGGGTATGTGCTGGGTGGCATCATGGCAGGAGAGAGGTAACGCAGGGTGCAACAGAAGCCACGACATATGATTGCACACCCAGAAGGCAACGAGTCGTGTCGTTTTTCTTTTTTTGGAATCGAATTATAAGTGATATTTTTCCTTACAATTTTTATAACAATGTGGAGATGACAAAATTATTTTGATTAGTTCTAGCGCCTGGCAAAATTTTGAGGGAGGAAAATATATTTAGGGTTAACTTTAAAACTTTAAAAGGGTGCATGTTCTGAATATATTATAGTAACCACTGCTGAGAAACATCTGATGTCACTGTTATAAGTTCATGAAAACACTCAACAACCACAACAACAACAAATTTTCTGTTGTTCTGTGTAATATGAATCTTCAATAACAACAACTAATGACACATTCTAGGGAAGACATGTTAAATGGCAGTCAGTTGAGGCCACAAGTGTGAGAGTGCAAAATCCCACCAGCTCCAGCAGCCGTGTTACCAGTCGTGTCAGTAGCTGAGGCCCTTCAGTGCATCCCAAAGGAACACTCAGCTTTCAATTACCTCCAATAACAGCACTTATCAGAGTCCTCAGCTTTCCCTAGAGACCACAGGCTTGATGCCCACGCTCAGTGGCCCACGACAGGGGTATTCATCATGGGGCGGAGTAACAGATGGGGCCTGAGGAATAGGCACGCGCCAAACCCTCTGGGACTAACTGGGCCAGCATCACACAGCCCTTTTTTAGGGTTGCTTGTGGGAGGAGGCTGTGTCCTTATCCCCCTCATATCCATGTTACATACATATGTACAAATATTAGAAAAAGCAAAAACCTACACTAATTCTGCTTAAGCGCATTCTAGGAAAAGGGACATTTCTGGTTCAAATCTCCTTTCTCACTGCAGTATGGTGGGCGGGTTTTCACTACTTGATTGTGCTCTGCCATTAACCAGCTCCAACTTTAATGGTCCACATGTTGAAGGGGGGAGGGCAGTAAATCCTGTCCTCTGCCCTCGCTCTGCCATGCCTCTGCGGAGTATGTTTACGGGTACTGAAGAGTGCACAAACATGATGAAAAAGTAGCTGAGATTTACAAGGCCTCCCCTGACAGCCCGGAAAAGGAGAAAATTAAACCAGAGAGCATTAAACAGGCACCGATTACAGGGCTGCTCTGACACCAATAATAACCGTCATTGCGTCCCGTCATCCCGGGGTACATGACATGATTGCAAAGCCTGCAGTCCTGCACCTATGACAGCTAACATCTTTATACCAGCCAGATTACATGCTTCTCCTGGTTTAGGCAAAGGCTGGGAGATCAGACATTTTTCAACTAAATAGATTTTAAAGTTATGGCTTATGCAACTAAAGCACAGGCACCCTGTTAATATTTATGTACCGACAGACATTTGTAGATGAGAGCATTGTAGCAAATCTTTGCCATTAAAATCACTCAACCATCTAAAAATCTCACATTGTTAGACAGTTGAACATGTGCTGCTTTCAAATTTTTATCAAAGCCTATCCATATTATTTTTTGCATTATTTGGCTCAGATTGTCTTTATTGACTCTTACAAAGTACTGCACTTCTAGTGTAATTGAGCCAAAATCTGACCATTTTGCCCTTAGGTGGTAATTTAATTGAGTTAGCAAACTTTCCATGTATATTTGTAAACATAAAAAAATGCTAAGGTTGTATTGCCATGACAGGGGTATATCACAGTTTTTCACCACTTGCATGCTTCTAAACTGGAAAAATTAAAACCGATTTTTCTCTTCGGGAAATATGAGCACTTAGCTACATCTCTCTAATCCACACTCCACAAGGATTATGACAATGGTGGCACTGAGGGAATGGATTAAAAATAGATTTTGCATCCATCAAATGCTTAGGCATTTGTCTCCTCTGGGCATACTTTTCTTTCTTACCATTCAAGTTTACCAATATTACCCTAAATACGGTATTTAAGGCGTTGAGGTCAACATGCTTGCTGTTAGACACAAGCTTTGGGAGTTGAAGTTACATTTTCATTTTTTTTTCTGTCTTTGGACAAAAGCATACAGGCCCACGTGAACTTAAATCTATTAGGATTTCTCAGTGTTATGATTCTTAAAGATGCTGGGAAGTTACTTCTTCCAGACAGAGAAGCAAAACCCAAGAGAGGCCTATGAGCACCATCTAGTGGTAACATGTGACCACATCCTTTTCGCACTCAGTGATTTTAAAGGTATAAAGGCTGGATTATCTGTACACTGGCATGTGTGTGCTGTTTGTGTACTTACACTCCTCTAAGCCCAGTTGGTATGCTAGATTCTGAAGTCCTTTGACCTTCTCCATCAGGTTGGCTGTGGTCAGGCTACCCAGCTCTACAGAAGGATAACAAGACCCATAATAAAAGCGCTAACCTAACTTCAGCAAAATGTTAACCATTTTGACAGGATTATATATTAAGTCTGCTTCTGTCCACCAGTCTTTCTGTTTAACACCAACTGTAACAAGTAAATTGAAAAATCTGTCTGGAAAAAACCCCATAATTTTAGCTATTTGGACCAACCTTTCAACATTTCAATATCCTCACTCTCCAGATCTGACATCCATTTTGGAGGTGAATTGCAGATGGGCTGTGATAAAGAGTTACAGATCACACATCATGAAGTGTGACAAGCCTATTTATGTTTCTAATGTGTAACTCAAACTCAGCCATATTAAATCTAACTCACAGTTTTACAAGATGCAGCAAATTCTGCGACTCCAGGCACTGTATGAGAGATCAGAGAATAATAAAGTTTATGCATAATAAAAGCTACGGTAACCAGTCACATAGGAGCAGGAGATAAACTTACACTGCTCTGGCCACAAGTCTGGTGACGCTCTATCCAACTTCTCAAAACTCAGCAATGACGACTCAAAATCATCACCTATCAAGACAAAGAAAACAAATTAGAGCCAGTAGATTTATGTTCCTACTGTAACCACGAGGGACGAACTGTGGGCGACGAATACAAGAATGACATTGTGGATGCAAGTGGCAAAATGATGCTTCAGCGTTTTCTTAGAGCTAATATTCCTCTGCATCAGAAGGAGCCACCTCAGGCATCTGACGAGCTAGGCACTAAATAGATGGATGGATTTTTACAGAGTAAAAACATCTTTATAAAAAAAAAAAAAATCTTTCACCCAGTGACAGTTGTGATAGGGTCCATTCTCCCTGCAACACTGAATAATCCTGAATAAGTGGTTTTTAGATACTTGTTAAACTGTAGCCAGCAGGGTTTAAGTGTCTCTGTTATGAGGAGGGAATTTTGTCAGCATGATTCGGGTTCACTTGTTCAGAAAAACATGGGTCTCCTAAAATCAATACATAGCTGTGTTTAATAATCACCTTTATCATATAATTAAAAACAATTCTATTTTGATTATAGAATAACAATGGTCCCATCTATATCAGATTCTATGGTACTCACAGTCACTAAACCTTATTTTGGACTGATAAGTCACAAGGCGCTCCATTAAAAAATAACAGATAAGGATCTATGTTTAGCAAGAATGGTGTTTCAGTGAAATTACAGGGATGTAATAGCCTTAAGAATTAACATAGAATTAAGTTGTCTATGTATACTTACAGCATGTCACAATTATATAAAAAGTGGAAAATGCTGGGCTGTTTACCAGCTTTCCAACAATGTATTTCACAAACTTTCACAAACACTGATTGACTGTGCACCATTATCTGCTCAGCAGTAACATGACCTGCACACAGTAGTGACAATACAGGCAGAAAATTGGGTCAGAGCCAATCTGTTGGGCAAATTGTGTGATAACACCTTATTTTAACAGCCTTGGGCATCTTCTTCCATGTTTAATGTCATGTACAGTACAGTGCAAAAGTCTTGAGCCACCCATCATTTCTTTGCATTTTCCTTCCACTGAGCCAGACTTTGACCAGTGTTGGCTAGTAGTTTTTCTTTGGCCATTTGTTACTTTTCCCCTTATTTTCCACCTTATGATTAATAGCTGACCATTTTCAGAGGATTGTTTGTCAAACCACTTAACACTGATTTATGAATTCATTCAAGCATACAAAAGCACTAAACTCAAGAGGTATTAGGCACTTTGTTACTAGCAGCCAATTGCAAAACATAATTTTCTCTAATTTCTTCAGTTGAATCTACAAAGAAATGACAAATATAACACGGACTGAAAATATAAAATAGCATTTCGCACATCAAGGAACCCAAAGAGCTATTACCCCCAAACCTGGCATATTTACAGAATGCAATGTGCATCTGAGGAAAATGTCAAAGTATGTCAAATTACACAAAGACTAGATTGGATGGATTGCAATGTTAAATTTTGGGTCAAATTACTCTGAATTTGTATGGATGAAATCACGAGAGAGGTACAACAGTGAGTGTCTACAGTCATCTGTAAAACACACGGTGCTTTACTGTTAAACATACAAGATGATCAATTTCAAGTACACAGCTTCCAGTAATAAGAATAACGAGATGTACAACACAGAAAAAAAACGTTGGGAAAAAAAAGAAGAAGAAAGCAATACAACCAAAACAAAAACACTATACTTGTTATGAAACTGGTCTAAGGAGGGGTGATTTAACCTGTTAGTAGTACAGCAGTAACTAACAGCTAATATTTTAGCTAGCAGGATGCACAGCTTCAGCTCTGTGAGTCAGACTACACGAAAGAATTCAAGCTTGCTACCCGCTCTTCTTCCCCATTTACTGGACCGAACACCGGGGCTAGTGAGGGCTTTAGCCAACAGAAAAACATGTCCAAACAGCAAAAATACGGCACTAACATGCGTATTCTGCCGTCTGTGGGTGTTCAAATAAAACAGGATTATAGTTCTTAACGGTTTAATGTGCTTAAAGATCTCAATTTTACATTTTATACACAGCGTCGCAGGGTAAAGAATTAGAATTTACCTCCATTTGGAGACGCCATCTTCACAATAATCACGTGATAAACGACAGCCAATGGCAGCGGCAGCAGCAGCTCTGACAGTTGACGAGTGTATGTGGTGTACTTCAGAAACACGCCACCAGGCGGCCCGCCGGTTTATTGTTATATCCAGCATTAAGTTCAAGTCAGAAAAAAATACAACGAACATTAAGTAACTGACGGTTATATTTGGGTCGGGGTGACTTCGGTTCCTACATTTAAACTAACAATATAACTTTGGGAGCACAGGAATATGTTTATACACCTGCAACCAAAGCAATGTATTATATTATATGTAATTATTTTCAAGGGGACCAATATCAAGCTGTTGCAGTGTTACTTTTTATGTTTTTACATGGATATTACTGGAATGATCTTTTGAACTCTATGACTTTTATCAGATTTCTAAACATTTCTGAGCTTTTGGGGATATCTCAAGTAGTCAATCATATTTTAATTATCAACACTGAAAATACCATGTCTAGTAAAGACATGCTTCATGTTATTGTACAGAACATAAAAACAATTTAAAGGTTTCCTTCAACTTCAAAAATGTAGAAAACTTTACATGTATAGATACAGAATGCAGTATCACTGTTTATTGATCACATTAAAATGTAAACAGAGTCGGTAATAGTCTTACATAGTATAAAAATAGTGTGTAACACACAGCACTAATGGCTAAATACAGTACCAAAATACTAAGTAATGAGTAAAATCAGAAAATCCCTAATCAAAATACAGTCTAATAGTTTCTAACTGTACAAAATTTAAAAACGAAAATCAGGGAGATGTAGCATTTAAACCTTTAAAACTTACTTTTTAAAAACTTTTTCCTTTCAGGCACTTTAGCTTATTGTTTTTAATTACAGTACACGTTAAATCTAGGAACAGAAGTTGTGATGTTAGTTAAGGCCTCTCAGAGACAAAGTTAAGATTCCCACTTACACCACAATCGGGCTTTCACATTGCATTGAGTTAGGTCTGCCTTAACAAGCATTCTTCATGCATGATAGACAACGTCAGGTGCAAATGCTGTGACACAAATACTAAGACACGTAGAATTTCAGTCAGTACCTTTTAAGAATCACTTCTTTGTGCAAACACTACTCTGTCAGTTTTAAGTCCCTTATACTCAGAACAGGTGCAAGTCACATCATTAGTGTCATCTTCCTGCAAAGCAGACTAGAACTCCCAGGAGTCCATCCACTTCAGATCAGCCATGGCGCTGCCCGGCTCGTGTGCTAGTGGACCCGTCATGCCATAGGACAGCGGATGAAACAGGTAGAAACTGACAGACAGTGAATGGATCAAAGTCAGTTACACTAAGTAGATGAAATACTTCCATTCTTGTGCTAAAATGGGCTATGAGATCTAAAGTCACAGCAGCAAGAAGTTCAGTGTAATTATTCTTTTAATATTTAGTAAGAATTAGCAGAGAAGCTTCTTTCTGAGAGCCAGATGAGAAGGTTGTAATCCTATTAGAATATCTGTATGATAGTCCATCCAAACTTGAAAACTGTATTAAATCTACATGATATACATGACAATATATAGCATATTAAGAGCACCTGCTTCCTTTAACTTAAATGATTTATCAATCATGATGGGCTGTAGGTATTAATCTTGTCATTAACTCTCAACAAAACAATAACAATCCTTTAATAATTCATAATCTTTTCATCCACAGCAAACAGAGTCTGCTACAAGAACTTCATGGCTAATTAAACCATTAGGACCATCAAGAGCATCAATCAAAGTATAAAACAATAGTTGGACTATCATAAGGAACTACATTATGTAGCAGATACCTCACAGTAATGATAGGCTGTTTCTGACAGTGTTAAGAACAAGCTGATTCTTCATAGTACTCAGCTCACCTGTAAAGAATACTAAACAGAAGCAGCAGCTGCCCAGCTCGCTGGAACCAATAGGAATAAGGTGGGTGGAGTAGAAGGTCAGCACTTCTGAAAAGGATGTCTAACGTCAGTCCTGGAGGAAAAAAATACAATTATTTAACCAAAATTGCAAAAACTGTCTGTCAAGTATGCAAAACTGAGATAACTGTGTCCTAAACACTGTCGACTCTAATGCAAGCCATTAAGTGAAGTAAGCTGTAAGTGAAGTATTGGCGACACTTTCACCCACCAAACCTGCTGAAAAAAGGTTCTTATGTGTGGCTTCTACTTCACTTCTGTACCCCTGCACTCCCCTCTACACGTTATAGTTGGAATACAGAAATCCAGCACAGTTTGGTACCTGTTAACATGCTGCTGAAGAGCATTGCAGGGAAGTAGTGGTGAAAGTAGAGGATACGACCCATGGTAAAAAAAGGTGCATAATGCAGGAGCCAACCGAGCATCAGCAGTCCACCTCCTCTCACAAGCACAAGAGAATGCTCTGAATCACAGGACAATAACGCTTTACTTAAAGTCACGATGCAAACACATACTGTTAAGGCACCATTATTTACCATACCTATTCTTTGTTGGCCCAATGAAAAACCTCTTTGGGTGGCTATGGAAGCCACCGCCACCATGGTGAGATACAACCCCAAACTGGCCAGATTTATCCACCACACCACCTGAAAACCATTTTCACCATGAGGACACTGATCTGCTGGTTAAATGAGATTGTAAGCATAAAACTTAAAAACAAACTTACAGGGTTCCCCAGCAGGTAAACGCGGTACTCTGTCGCATTTACTCCTGAAAACCTCAAGCCCTTCACGGAAAGAAATTACATGAAGTTAAAAGATATTAAAAAAATAATTTTATTTATTTATATTTAAAGCACCTGGTAGTTGATTGGCCAGTGCCAAGGTTTGGAATTCATCTCATTGTCTTTGGGTTTTAAGCCACTATTTCCCTAAAAGACAATAAAATAAAATGAAAAGAAATGAAGATGCACTTTCTTTTAAAGCAGATGAGCTTATTTATTGTCTTATTATTACTTACTCTAAACATAACAATATGGGACTCCAGTAAGATTTCCAGAAAATTGGGCTTCAGCACAGACAGACTAATGTTGGGTACTGCCAGAACACACAATACACAACATGTTAGCTGCTGTCTGACATCAAGAAGTGCAAACACAAAATAGGAATGAATGAATTAATCATACATTTTGGATTAATATGGTCCTCAATGTTCCACTGAGAGCTTGGGGTCTCCTTCAAGTAGGGACTACAGGTCACCTCTATTTGTTCCCAGCCCCTAAACAGAAACAACACTTGTAGTGCGTTGTGTACAAATCGGTTGTGTACAAAGTCATCTCAAATTTAAAAGTATGCTCGTTTTACCACTTTGGAAGAGTTTTGCCAGAGGAGTAAAGCACACAGCCGGTAGCTCGATGTAGAAAGCGAACTTTGCTGCGCAGCACCTTTACTGGGTCACCCTTCCGACCTCCGCACACCTCCACCTGCCACAGGTCATTGGCGTCCCCTGTGCCATTCTAAGAACAGACCAAAAATAATTTTAGTGTTGGGGTACAGAACACCCATAAAACCCCAAAACAGAATAGGCAATAAATCTGTCGAGTCCAACTGAATCTGTATTTTTAGTGCAGATGTTATGTTAAAGCCTTCCTTACAATGCCATAACCTGTAACCTGGAAGTGCTTCTTGGTCAGAGGCGCCTCATGGAGGTGACTGTGAAGGTTACGAGTTGTCCTGAAAGAAAAACACACACACAAAGAGATTTGGGATAGAACTGAGACTGAATCACTTTAAATAAAATGTGCATTTTTCTTGTCACTCATAATACTTACTCTTTATGCTCCAGTCGAACGATATCACCATGGCGAACAAGATCAGGGTTGCCAGATTGAGCTTATTAAAAAAACAAAACCCCAAAACAATAGATATGAACAATAAAACAACAACTCTTTATCCCAGCTGGATTTTAACATTGTATTTGGCAACATTGTTAAATATATCAACGTCAGTTCCTCACAATTATTATCTTGTTGTCTGTGAACCACCCACAAGTTGTTGTAGTCCTTATGGAGGTAGGCTGTCACCTGTAAGCAAAGAAATTATAAGAAAACATTTAAAGTTAAAAAAACAAAGAAACTACAAATATAAATATATAAAATATTTCAGTTTTCAACAAGTAGCCTGACCTGCTGCTGCCTTGCGCCAACTCCTTCTGGGTATAAGTGCCAATGAGAGTGCAAATAACCTCCAGCAATACGGAGGTTTTTTATCGTAACGGTAGAGCCAAATGCCAGGTCTGCATGAGAAAATCAACAAATCATAGGATCACTACCATCGTCAGAAAATGTAAATTAATAAATTAAATTAAACTTTTTTTTGTTATGTCTCACATAACCACATAATGCACACAATCAAAAAAAATTTAAATAGCTAAGTGTTACAGGAAAAATGATTCTATGTTTCTTTACCTTCTTTTAAATGTACAAAGATGCCTTTTGTCTGCCCTCTGCCTATGGTTAGATTAGTTTAGAATTATCTTTTTAGACTTTCCCAGCAAACACATCTTGTTTCTGGGACATATTGTTTTAGATTGTTTTATCTTCCCTAGCTCTCTGCTGACGAGACTAGCACCATATATGGAGTTGTTTTATTTTATCTGTTTATTATTTGTTATCCTGTTCTCACTGTCTCTGTGCTCTGTGCCTATAAAAATTACCAAGCCACTGTGCATGGTGTGAGTTGTTCTTCGCAGCTCACCCGTGTACACGTTTGATAAAGAAAGTAACTTTGTCTCATTGTGTCTTTATTTCTCCTGGGTCTTTTGCAGAGTTTTCCCCCAACACTAAGAGACTTAATAAAGTCCAATTATTTTACTGTTAAACAATTAATTTGCATTTAATAATATTTATATTATAATAATAATAATGGATTGGATGTATATAGCGCTTTTCAAGGCACCCAAAGCGCTTTACGATACCACTATTCATTCACTCTCACATCCACACACTGGTGGAGGCAGCTACAGTTGTAGCCACAGCTGCCCTGGGGCAGACTGACAGAAGCGAGGCTGCCATATCGCGCCATTGGCCCCTCTGGCCAACACCAGTAGGCAAGTAGGGTAAAGTGTCTTGCCCAAGGACACAACGGCCAGGACAGAGAGCCCAGGGATCGAACCGGCAACCTTCCGGTTACAGATGCGATTCCCAACCCCCTGAGCCACGGTCGCCCCAATCTGTAATCTTACAGAACATATTTCTTTATATTTTGCTTCGAAGGAGCAAGACTTTGTTGCAATGCAGTTCCTTATTTTAAAAGTGCTCTTCTAAAAGTCTTTCTTTGGACATCGGCTGCTTTTTCACTCAGTTTCAGTCCAGTCCTCGTCTCTGATCACAGCAATATTTTTTGTCTGTTAAGCCACTTAAGAATCAATTTTAAATTGTTTCTTTAGGCACACTGTTAGTAGAACTCTGGTACAATAACATGCCATTTGTTTCCATTTATTTAGCAAAGATAACACAGTTTGACAGGCACAAAATTATTGCACCAAGGTGATTCCCAAAGTAAAAGTGGAAAACCTGGCATACATCATGTGAAGTGTGCCGTAAAAATAATTGAGGAAACTGGACAAGTGGAGGACAAAAGAAGAAATGCCAGGTCTAAAAACTAACTGTAGGAGATCAACAGCATCTAAAAGTCATGTCCTTAAGAAATGCATTTAGTCAAAGCTGTTAGGTTTGCTTTTGCACTGATCCTGAGAATGAGACCGATCTGTCTTCCCACAGCCTTTCCCGAAACCAAACCATACAGTTAGAGGAAAGCACAAAATGAAAACAGAACTTATCAGTGAGCGAAACAGAACCCAAATTGCTGTCTCCAAGTCTTCTGTGATTTATGCCACCGCAAATATCACAAACATAAATTTGTGTGATGCAATGTAGTATTGCAACGGCTTCGACTTTGTAATAAAGACTCGGACTGCGTTCTACAAACAAATGATCAAACAATTAGTAAATAATGATTAGTAATCAATATATCATTTGACATTTACGGTAAATAACTATTAACAATTGCTGAATTAACGATAGATTTCCCATTTATCAGCAACAGTTGATGTCAAGGTGTTACATCATGGAAACAAGTAAAATAATTACATTTATTCAGAGTGTCTATTGAAATGTTTTGAAAAGTAACAAGTGGTCCTTGCACCAACCGCTTAAGGGATTAAACCCTTGATAGTGAAATCCTTATAAAACTTTCCCAGGACAGTAAAATGTAAGCAAACCTTTCAGCCCATCTGGCTATCATATTAGAGGAATGTCTACGTTTCTCTTTGACCTCTTTTTCCACTTTCTGAGTAGCGTTTAAGTAAACACAGCTGCAGTGACATTTGGTTTTATTTAGAGCTCTGTTTGCAACTCACACTCAGGCATAGATGCATTGTGTAGGTTGTTCCCAATTAGACGAGACTGAAAGGCCGAACTGAAGAAACCATCTCCTGGTCCACTGGCAAGAAAAAAAACATAATGATTACTCACATAATACGGTGAATGTCAACATATGTGTACTTATTAAACACCCATTCTCACCTTTTGTTCAGCACAACAAAGTGGACAGCAAATATTGTAACATAGAGGATGACGGGAAGCAGGATGAGTGCAAAAGCCCGAGCAAGAAAGTGCTTTGCAATGTCCACCTGGTGCCAGGAAACATGAGGAAAAGGGCGGTCAAACCTCCAATAACCACTGACGATATCGGCACCAGTAAGCTTAGTAATATCCTGCTGTTTACCAGCGAGAGACTCATATCTCCCAGAAGTCTCCATAGGTCCCAGATTGTGTTCAGTCCCACCAGGATGATGACAAACAGACCCACAAACTTTACCCCCAAAGCCCCAGCAAGGTTTATACCAGTAAGTACCAACCAAAGCCACCAGGAGGCACTGAAGGACCTGGAAAAAGAAGAAAGAAAAGAAAAGATTCAGTAGGGAAGAAGGAAAGTAGTTAATATTATTAACAGGCCATAGTGAACCTTTCACCTTTGACAAACAGATTCTATTGGTGTCCTACCTATATCTCTGCTGGTTGAATTTCACCATACTCAGCACTGCTGCCATGATGAAAAACATGAGTATAGGGTCTAACAGGATGTACTGGGAGATGGTGATGCAGCCAGTGTCTGTCAGAAAGGTGTTGAACATATTGATTCACCTCAACATACACAGTAATCAAAGGAGGTATCAGCTGAAAAGGAAGACGATGACCAGGATGGAAAATCATTTTTAAGTCACTCTGAGTCAGAGTCATAGTGTAGTCATTTCTTCACTGCTTACATACTGTTCGTATGTGTAAGAAATCCATAGCAACTTTCATCATAAGACAATTAAATGATGATTTACCAAATATGAGCAAGGTAGCAGCGATGATAGCAGCGGTGCAGGAGTTAGACAGCTCCAGCACTATAAGGTAGGCAAAGATGGGGAGGAAGGAGCCCAGCGTGGCGCAAAACTGCAGGAAAGGAGGAAGAACAAACAAATCAGCACCTTGAATTCATTTCTTAGGTATTTCTTACATTTGTCTATTAAAACTGTATCGGCAATCAATTAGGAAATTCCATGTCGACTGCATACATGCTTCCAGTCTGACAATCTCTGAGACATTTCTTCATAAAGAAACTACCAATTTTGAGCTTTCTAATATTTTAAGTTTGCATATAAAATATACATATTTTGTGATGAAGTTAGGGGCATTATACATTTTCCCCAAACTAATTTTTTAAATATTTACATTTTTCTTTATAAGCACAGCCCCAGAGGGTACATTTCAATACTTGTGAAATTGACAGACTTTATGAAAAAGAGCATACATTTAGTATGGTGGTTAGCAATACCTCACAGAAAGAACGTTGGGTTCAAATCGACCATCCTACTGGGACCTTTCTGAGTGGAGTTTGCATGTTTTCCAGGTACTTTGGCTTCCTCCCACAATCCAGAAAGATACAGTTTGTGGGGTTAGGTTAACTGGTGATTACGCAGAAAATGCACTTCAGAAAAGGCCCCTGGGATCAGCACAAAAAGTCTTTTTTTGTATTAACATGCAAACTAATTTCAATTCAATTCAATAAAAATTTAATTTAGCAGATTTACTGTTAAGAATCATATCATAAACCAGGATTTTTTAATCAGGGAAATCAGAGAGTGTCAGACAGGGAATTCTTATATTTGGTCAATTCATGTTTTGACCCAAAAAGCAGTTTTCCAAGTGTGACAAGCAGCATACCCCTCTCATCCCCCAGTAGTTTTGGTTTTCATATTTATCTCCTGGCTTTATGAAAGGAAAGGTGCCATCGTAGCCACTCATGTAACCAGCCAGCCCTATCAGCATCTGCAACAGAGTGTCAAAGGTCAACAGGTACGGGACTGAAGAGCCTTGCATGAAGACAGACCAAAGACATACTCTGCCATCTCACCTTCCCAAGAGGAGGGTGGACATCAAAGAAGAAGGTCCTGTTGATGTAGTAGCTCCCCATTTTTCCAAAGTGAGTCTCATCCCAGCTGAAAGACCCAAATCACTCATCTTGTAAACAAGACTCAAAGTAAGCATTGCTTCATGGAGTAAATGTCACTCACCACACATGAGGGGGCTCAGTTATCATGTAGAGGCGTGTAGAAAAAGACAGCCCTGCCACCAGCATTAGCAGCACTTTGCTTGGAGACTCAATGCTTTCTCGAGCCAAAAACTGACCAGATGGTCCGTTTGAGGACTGTGTGTCACCTCCTGCTAAGTGTCCAGCAGTTTGACTGTTCTTGTCCTTGGACACAGGAGTGAATGTGGTCTGAAAGCTCTTTTCTGGTGTGGGGCATGTTTTCCTGTTCCGTAGTGCTAAGGTGTTCCACTTTGGAGTGCATTCTGCTTTTGCCATTAGGAAAATAATCCTGTAATACAAACGACTAGATCCCTTTCCCACCAGGTAAATCAGTATTTGGGTGATACTACCTAACCATATGATATGTGGTGATACCTAACTGCGCTGTCAGGGGGCGAGGAGCTAGACTCAGCACGGATATAAATAGGAAGAAACGTTTGAACAGCTAGCAGCACTTCTCAAAGCTGTGTGTCAAAACAGGCGATACAGACAGTGAACGTCACACCTACTCTACTCAACAAATTACAACACATGATATCAGTTACACTGCCCCCAACTTAATGACAAATTTCTTCAATAACCCCCCTCTCTAACTTTCTAGCTAAGTACGCCGCTGGTCCAATGGCGACATTTAGAACGATATTAGCTAGGAGCTAACAGTCTACAATTACTGCTTAATTAATCAGTGGTTTTACATTAGGAGGAGCCCGGCACCTTACGGGAGGTTGTAGCTCGAGTCAATGAAACACGTTTGAGACACGCTGGCTTCTAGGAGATGTATTTCTGTGTAATACATCCACGTATTTATGTGGACGATGGATGATGAAAGAATAAACTAAATTTCCCAAAATCCTTCTTCTTCTTCTTCTTCTTCTTCTTCAGTCAAGTTTAACGGCAGCTTGCATCCAAAACTGTTGCATTACTGCCATCTCCTGGCTGTTAACCGTCCGTCACTCCTGAACCCTCAGATCCTCATGATGAGACCAGTACTTCTCAAAAAACGAAAAACCACCACTTTCCCTTCACCACGACTTAACTTTTTAACCACTTGTTCAAACGTAAGTTCCTCCCAAAATCCTTCTGGGATGCCGTAGGGATACCTACGGATCCCTGAAAGGGTCATGTTGGCATGTTAGAAATTTTTCTTTGAGATTTTTCTAAAATATTGTTTGTTAATATTGTTTAATATTGTGTTTGTACATTTCCGTTTTCCTTAATACACTCATGGTATACTCACCAGATCAGGGAGCCGCTTTTTAGACTGCGAATAAACGCATTTAAAATTTGGCCAATGTGGAAAGGCGTGAATACGTTGGTGTAGTTCAGAAGTAAGCCCACTAGAGGGAAATATAGTATAATAAGTACGTTTAATTAATAAGAGAACATCTCACGGTAGATTTTGTTAACACAGTATGCACTTGCTGACCCCACACTCGTTAGCCTAGTGGATACACATTTTTTAGGAACTGGATTTGGTCCATCACTGATCAGTCTTGCGCTGCAATGTTGAATCATTTTTCTTTGACATTTTAAGCTTTTAATTTACCACAGTTTGAAGAAAAACGGTCAGCATGTTTGTGTGTGTTCATATCTGTCAACCCCTGCATTTAAAACAAGTGTATTAATTTAAATAAAATGTTATTTTGTCATAGATCATCCTAACAAATAGTTGTCAAAACAAAAGGAAAAGTATTATCTTTATTTAGCTTTATTTTGTATTTTTAAACGTAGTTTAAGAAATTTGTAGTGCAGTAGAAACAGGTGCAAATTGTAGGCTTTTGTTATGTTTTGAGTACAATTATTTTTTATTATTTTTTATTTACGTGGCTATAGCTATATATGGGTAGGATTCAATTGATTACTTAATAAAATTCGATTAAATGTTTAGTAATAAAAATCTAGAGGGTTTTTTTTGTTTTCCAGAAAATAGTAATACTCATTCAGGAACATGTATTCATATTGTTATAACTTATTACTGTAATATACGTATATATCATTCTTTATATAAAACTTTGGCCTTCAGATCAATCTTTTGACCCTGAAGCTGAGGTCAGAGGTCAAATGTGACAAGATAATTTTTATTGTTTTATGTTGCTTTCTATATGTTGACAGGACACAACATACGTGTAAGAATCTGTCATGGTCTGCGACTCCGTGTTTATGTTTAGTTTATTAGTATTCTGTGGTTTTGGTTACCTTGGGTGTTTGTACTCTTCTGTTTCATGGTTCATGTTCCTATGTTCTGTGTCCCCCAGTCTGTGTTAAGTTGGTGTGTTATGTCATTGCGTGTATGTGTTTCCTGTTTTATTGTGAAGGTCTGCGTCTTATGTGAGTGTTTTCAGTTTGCCTCCCTGGTCTCGTCACGTTAATCACTCCCAGCTGTGTTCCCCACCTGTGTGTAATCTCCCTGTGTTCTCTGAGTGTTTTTAAGTTGTGTCTTCTGTCATAGTAGTTGCTATTTCGTCTGTGTTGTTTCCCCTCGGTCTCCCTACGTGTATTTCCCCGGACCTCCCTGCATCTTCGTTTCTGGTTTGTTTTGTTAGTTTTACCCAGTTTAGGTTTTCCTGTTTCACCATTGCTGTTTGTATTTTCTTTTGTTTAATAAATACTCATCTGCACCAGAGCTGCCGCATTTTGGGTCCTATCTCCTATTCCACACGTCTGCCACCCGCGGTCGTGACAGAATCATAGTCATCACAGTATTTATCGAAGTCATAAGGCTTTTTGTCCATTTTTGACCAATAAATCATTGAGCTGACCCTGAAGACCTTGGTGGGTGTAAGCCAGATTTTAATGGATTTTAAACATCACATCATTCTACACCCCTGCAAAGTTTCTCAAGCCTTTTTGAGCTAATGTGTTTACAGACAGAAAGAATGGCGTGCACGCAAATGCTACCAAAAACGTAACCTCCTTAGCAGAAGTAATAAAAAAATCAAAATAACTCTGCTTCAATTTATATGGCTTCTCAAACAAATTTACTTTAATAATAATTCAGTAACATCAGTAGTTCCTAATAAGGCTTAATTTATTTCAGAGGGGAAAACACTGACATTTGTGAAAAAGAAAAGAAAGAAATCCTACACGTGTTTAACGACAAGATGTGTTTCTGCATCAATACTTTTACTTCAGAATGATTTGAAAGCTTATAGTACAATTAAACTCTATTTTAAAAATATAAAATAAGTTATTAGTTTTTATTTATTGATTGAAATTGTTCCAACAATTACCACCAAACATATCATGATTACAAAATAATATGCCCATGATTGGTGTAGATACTTTAACCACACTGTTTGGGAACCTCACAGCTTTGTGTAGCAATAAGCCCTAATGACTTTAATGATCATCATTTGTATATTGCATACTAAAACAAACTTACTGTTCTTGTTTTATCCCAGTAAACTCCCCAAATTACTCTGCGCGTATACACATGATGAATGCAATGTGTGTTGGGTGCTATTTGTCAAAGTAAATTATCAAACGTGTAGATCTTTTTTTATGTTTTATTTTGATGACTGATAGTGATTACAGTCAAGAGGTAAACAAAATGAATGAGCATGATGTTTCCACTGACCACAGCTTTACATTTATCTCAGGTTATTTGTGGTTTTGAAAGATTTTAAATATTCTTTTAGTTCTTTTAATTCTTAAAGTTATGGTTCAGGTGATGATTTAACCAGAAGAGAATAGTGGATGTAGAAAACAACACAAAATATTTATACAACTGTAGGTTTATAGGCTGGGGAAGCAGGTTAATGGCAAAATGTAGTCATCCTCCAGACTCTGAATTAGACTTTAATGTTTCTGTGTTGCTGCAATTTCATCCTGAAAATACAAGACTACAAGGCACGTGTGGTTACTCAGAAACCAGAAAGCTGATACTGTCTATGATACATTCATGACATAAGGATCCACCAGAGACTAAAGCTCACAACGACTAATATTTAGCTGTAAAGTTGTGATGTGCAGAAGTGGGTGCTCGCCTTCCAAAAGCATCGTCTTTGCAATGGAGGAGTCAGAATGTCTGTAATTAGAACAGTGCTGCCACTTCCAAAAAATATAATTCATTGTCTGCTCCACAGGGCAGGGTATTCACACAGTTCCTCTGGTACAGTGTCAGCCACTCTCCTCATACATAAAAAGAAATGCTTTAAAAAACATTTTTACAGACATATAAATCTACAAAAAGCTATAATGACAGATATTTCTTACATTTTATGTTTTATGTTGAACAAAATATTTGTTGTGCTATAATGCAATGAGAGAATATATAACAAAAATAATACATAGTACTAGATCTGTACAAAATATACCAAACCTCTCCAACAAATGAAGCCTTTGTCTTTACATGTGTTCAGAGATGCAGACATGGGAAGTGTCTGGATGTGAGATTCGAAACCAAATATGTTATGTGTGGAAAAAGAAATCCTTTTGCCTGTTTGATGTGGTTGCATGAAACAAATTTGCCCTCGCACACTTTCAAAGCCAACAAAGAGAATCAACGCTGTGATCGTCTACTGTAAAACAAGCTTAATACTGTTAATAAGAAAGGTACTGTTTTCCTACATTGCTGCTGATATCGCATGAAAATGGAGTCAAACATAAGAAGACAGGTTCTATACGCTCACTGTCCATTTCATTAGGTACAACTGTTTATCTGCTCCTTAATGGAACTTGCTAATCGGCCAATTACATGGCAGCGACTCTACAATTTAGTAAATAGACCTGGTCATAACGAGTTGATGAAGATCAAAGTACGCATCAGATGCTGCTGAGATTTTTCCCACATGACCATCTGTAGGTTTTAGAAGAAGGGTCTATGTACATGTTAAACTTTGAATCAGATTGGCTACGGCAGCAAACGACCAGACTGGGCGCTAGGCCTGTCAGGTTCACCAAAATTGGACAAACAAAGATTGGAAAAACGCTGCCTGGTCTGATGAGTCTCCGTTTCTGCCATGACATTTAGATGGCTGGGTCAGAATTTGGAATAATCAACATGAAAGCATGGATCATTGGTTCTGGTGGTGGTGGTGTAATGGTGTGAGGGATATTTTCTTGGCACATTTCTACTCCTGAGAACTGAGAGAAAAAAAATCTTTTAGTTGAACTTTTTTTGTGATTTGTTTGTCCACTACAGAGGACATAAATGAACAAGCTGGGTCTCAGGAGCATAAGCAGAGATCCCACCTGGGCTCATTAGTACCAAATAAGTCCACCAAAGTATTGTTGCTGATCATGTCCATCCCTTTATGACCACTGTGTATCTTCAGATGGCTGCATCCAGCAGGAAAATACTCTGTGTCACAAAGTTCTAATCATCTCAAACTGGTTTCTTCAACATGAAAATGAGATCACTGCACTTAAACTGACCAAAATCTCTGCTGAATGTTTCCAGGACCTTGTTAAATCTATGCCACAAATAATTAAGGCAGTTCTGAAGGCAAAAGGGGGCCCAAACCAGTACTAGCAAGGTACACCTAATGATCTGGTCAGTGAGAGTACATCACAATGCTTTCCATGTGTCACACAGATCATCTTATACATCTACAGTCTCTCCATGCCCACATAAAGGGTGAAGCTGGTATTATGGAAGCTTCGCTGCTTTGACCTCCCAGTTCTCAGTCCAGAGCTTCTTCAACGGCAGCTTGTAGGTCATCTTAAAGGAAGACAGCTGTGGGAAAAGTTCCGTGTTGAATTTCTGTTTAGTCCAATGTAACTGAGACTGAGAAATTGATGAGAGGTTTGACAGTGATGAGCATCCCGATATACAGTATGGCTGATTTCTGATGACATTCCTTCTTTTACAAAATACATTTATTATTTCCCCACACTGTCTCTGACATCAATTACCGAGACAAGTAAAACGAGACGAATCAAGTACGCCATCTGAAATATTTTGCTTTCTTAGTTAGCAGAGGCCCGTCATGTAAATGAAATAAATAACACACAAAAAGAGAAGGTGATAGAGAAAATAAAGTGGAAATATATATATCTGCATATCAAATTGCCTGGGCTTACTGAATAAAAAAAGTCCACAAAATCCCTTTAAGGCAAATGGATATTTGGAGAATGCTAAATCCCATGTAATACATTCACTGCACAATTCCTGGTCCTCTTGAATGTGTGTGAGGGGGATATAATGCATCCTGTGCTGAATGCAAGTGTGTGTTTTCTATATGTACATGTGTCAGTATGTGTGCGTGTGGTATGTAGGGAAACGAGACTGGACGTTTCAGCATTACTGTTGGAGGTTTAGAGTCAAGCCCTGGGGGAAAATGGGCAGAGAAGCCGGCACTCCAACATACTCAGTTTCCTGCCTCCCTAAGCCTAGACTCTGGGATCGCCGGGATGCATTTGTGTGGATTGGCGGAGGCCACGAAGCCCGGCAAGCAGGTGCATTTGTACGATCCCTCTGTGTTTGTGCACTCCCCGTTCTGACACAAAGGCACTTTGTCGCTGATGTCCTCACACTCGTTTATGTCTGAGGAGAAAGGACACAGCATGAGTTAGTCAGCAGGGAGAATCCCAGAAGGAAAAGCTGCCTATGACACATCTGCTGCTGAGGGGTCACCTCAAAATTATAATTCTTCCCTTTCCCGTCCTTTCCATGTTAAACTCCAACAAATTTGAGTTCTGTTCTAACTTTTCATCGTGATAAATGATCACATCAGAAACTATGATTTAAACACATGAAAATACTTTTGATAATTACTTGTTTTTCAAGAAAATAAATCAAACAGCTAATAGTTCTCAAATGTGAGGATTAGGTGCTTGCCTTTCTCTTGAAGTATTGTTCGACTCACATCATACAGTACACAAATCAGTGAATGCATCAGGGGTAATTTGGGGTTCAGCTTCCTGCCAAGGACACTCGATATGTGGACTGGAGGAGGTGGGGATCAAACCACCAACCTTCTGATAAGTGGACAGCTCATCCTATCTCCTCAGCCGTAGCTGCTCAACAAGTGACCAACACAAGTGTTTTAATTACTTTCACAAAGGTTTGCTGTTGGAGTTACTTTCCCTCAACACGATAAACGTGTTGCATAGAATCTCATATATCTTTAATCAAACATGCCGTCATGTTGCGTGTCAGCTGGACAGGATCTGCACTCGATTTCCCAGCCATCTTGAGAGCCGGACTTCTAAGAATGATGGTAAAATTAACAATCCACTGGATTGTGTTTCCTTTTGGCCTTCAACAGGTTGTTCTTTCTCTTTTCCAGCATGGGAGGTCTGATTGTCATTTCATAGCAGTCAATCTCAAATGACCCTCTTTGTGTTTATGTCATGTTCTGCTGGGGAAACACTAGCGGTGAGATTTATAAAAGGAGGCAGGGCATGAGTTGCATAGCTCCCACATGTTTCCACGGTTTTCAATGACTTTTCTTGGGAAAACTGGCTAACCTTGAAGTCGATAAGCCTGTAGCGGACACAATCTTGCAATCATAGAATTTCATTACTAAAAGACAGACTCTGTTTTCTTACAAAACAAACAAAGTACATTTATAAAAAATATCTCATGTAACACACAAGTGGCTAAGATTCAAGGCCTCCTTGCTCTTGGCAGTGTACAACCAGGGAATGTCAAACCAAAGGGTAACACACGATGGTTTTGTGGAGTACACGGCTTTCATTAGTTTCCCATAAAACACAAGTTAATGCAAGGTTGTTAAATTTAAAGCTTCTCCTTGAGGGCAAAGATTTACTGCATGAAGAGTTAACCTACTGGCTCCAGAAGTTTGAAACATGAAAGCAGAGTTCACTGTGGTTTGTTTTCAAGATTCAGCACCATATTTTTAAATGAGATATGATGTTATATGAAGTGACTGATTCTCCTATTGATCCAAGGAAGCCCCTGAACATTCTTTATTAGGAAAACATGATCTAAATGTGGGCAGCCTACTGAGAAGGCCCCTAAAGATGCTGCAGGAAAAACCCACCTATACAGGCCATCTTGTCTAGATCAAGTTCATAACCGTCTAAGCAGTCGCAGGTGTAGCCCTCTCGCACTCGAACGCAGCGACCGTTTTCACACCCATTCAGGATTCCACATTCCTCCGCCCGGAGACCTTCAAAACCTTCATAGCGTTCTGATTGGACAAATATACAGACAGACATGATATTGTTGCAACATTTATTTAAAGAAAATATTTTCAAACTCTTATAATGCTAGATGTCAGTTGACCTGTTAGGACATCCAGTCCACTAATGGGTCATTTGATATCCTCGTTCACAAAACTAATATAAAATATTCTGGCTTATACGTTGCTGTACAAAAGTTTTGAGCCACCCGTCATTTCTTTACATCCTAGTTCTAAGGAGCCAGACTTATCTTGTACTTGAGCTACAGTTTTCCAGGCTTTTAAAGGTCTTTCAAAGATTTTCTTTGGACATTGGCTGCTTTTTCACTCATTTTCACCCCAGTCCTTAACCATTTTCTCAGCAATGTTTAAGCCATTTAACACTGATCCATCGATCATTCAAGATTAAAAAAGCACCAAACTTGAGGGATGAACTAGTGTTGTGTCTACACTTAAGAGACAACTTAGCAAAGAACCAATTTTAGGTCATTTCTTCAGCCATTTTGCTACTATTAACCCTTTCAACAACACATCATTTGCTCTAATTTCTGTTATTGAATCTGCATAAAATTTTAAATATAATGATGTTTGACAGCATAAAATTGTATTGTAATTGCACCAACAAGGTGACTTACAAAGAGCTATTAGATGAAAAACTGACATGTATTGGAATGGTGTGCGGTGTGTCTTTAAAACAAAAAAATTATCTACAGCAGATGAAGAGTGTTTGTAAGCTACGTCTTTAAGAAACTGGACAAATTTCTCAATGAAGCCTTATCAGGAAAGGTCTCATTCAAAGGGTGGCTATCAAAAGGCCATTCTTAAGGAAGGGAAAGAAGGAGAAATGTCTGAAGTATCCAAAATGACACAGTGATTGGGCTGATAATCAGAGATAACAGGTCTTATGGAGTAAAGAATCCAAATGAGAAATTTTGGGTTCAACTTGTCAAAATGTACAAAGGAGATGACAGTAGAGAGGTACAGCAGTGAGTGTCTACAGGCATCTGTGATCATCTTGGGATCTTGTCACAACTGTTAGAATTATGAACAATAGATCAGATTTGATCCACCATGCAATACTATCTGGTTTGACACTATCTCTACTTTCAAGATCAGGCTTCAAACTTTCCTTTTTGCTAAAGCATATAGTTAGGGCTGGACCAGGTGATCCTGAAACCTCCCTTAGTTATGCTGCAATAGACGTAGGCTGCCGGGGGATTCCCATGATGCATTGAGTTTTTCCTTTCCAGTCACCTTTCTCACTCACTATGTATTAACAGACCTCTCTGCATTGAATCATATCTGTTATTAACCTCTGTCTCTCTTCCACAGTATGTCTTTATCCTGTCTTCCTTCTCTCACCCCAACCGGTCGCAGCAGATGGCCCCGCCCCTCCCTGAGCCTGGTTCTGCCGGAGGTTTCTTCCTGTTAAAAGGGAGTTTTTCCTTCCCACTGTCGCCAAAGTGCTGCTCATAGGGGGTCATATGATTGTTGGGTTTTTCTCTGTATCTATGAAGCGCCTTGAGGCGACTTTTGTTGTGATTTGGCGCTATATAAATAAAATTGAATTGAATTGGAAACAGCTTCATTCTTAAGCATGACAATAATCCTAAACACACTGCCAATACAGTAAAAACATACCTGGATAGAAAAACACAGAATGGAATACTGTCAGTCATTGATCTCCCCAGAGCCAAGAGCTCAACATTATTGAAGCGGTGTGGGATCATCTTGTCATGATGCTTAACAAGTATGAGCCAACATCCAAAGAAGAGCTTTGAATGTCCTTCAAAAAGCCTGGAGAACTATTCCTGAAGACTACTTAAGCAATTACAGGAAGCTGCCTAAGAGAGTTCAGGCTGCGTTCAAGAATAGAGGTGCTCATACTAAATACTGACTTTCAGGCTTGTTAGAAGTGTACAAGCTGCTAAGTTTCTCCCTAATATGCTATATATCCATGTATGTTTGCACAATTTAATAAACTGATGTACTGATTTCCTAGCAAAACATAAAGAAAGCAGGGTGCGGCTCAAGACTTTTGCACAGTACTGTAGCTGCTGTATATATTAAAGCTACTTTGAATCCCAGGTAGGTATATTTGCCTATACCTGATAAGCTTATGAAATATTATGTTAAACTACTAAAACAGAATACAACTGCATGCATATAGTCACCAGCATATGGATCCACTCGCTGCGGCTGGTACTCTCTTGGCTGCACACTGGGCACACGGACGGGGACGTGGAGGGGTGGCTGTTGAATGCCGTAGTAGTTCTCACCTTCAGAAATATCATAGGGTCCACCAGCACCGCCGTAATGATCCCAGTATGGAGGGCCAAAATGTTCTGCAGGGTCATCTATCCCCTCAACACCGTACTCATATCCTATTCGCTCTCGCAGACTATCTGAACTTCCTCTTACGTTGCACATTACTGCATAGTCAGCTGTACACAGCAGCAAACAAGGGATAGAAATGATCATTTACTTTTGAAATCAAATGGAAAATTACAAAATCATTACTGTATGAATACGCTATGCTATGAACATGGTACATAGATTCATTATGAAACTAAAAAATCACTATCTTATCTGATTCCTGCTTCTCACCAGAGTCTTTCCTGGGACAGAGGGCACAGTGTTCACTCCAGGCAACACCGTGCAGGCAGCAACACTCAGTGTATGTAGTTCTGCGATCTGATAGCGGTTTGGCACACATGTTGTCGCCCTCGAGTTGCTGCCAGCAAATATCCACGTGCACGTCATCTTCTGAGTCCACAACTTCTGGGATGTACAATGAGAAGGGTTTAAGAGAAAAAATAAGAGAATCAGAAAAATATCACTTTAAGAGTCAGCTAACCAAGTTATACTTTTTCTTTGAATATCCAAGAAGAATAAATTGTCAAAAAAAAAAAATTGAATCGGTTTGTGTGTGTGTGTCACACCCTCTGTGGTGTTGAGATCAATGCAGCGTCGCCGTGTGCTGTCGAGAACCAACGGAGGACTGCAGAAACAGTTGAATGACCCGGCCGTGTTCACACACACCCCGTTCTCGCAGACATTTCCAAATGCACACTCATCATAATCTTAAAAAAATTAGTGCAAAGAGACTCAGACGTCACCAAAATCATTGCATTTTAGCACATTAGCATGGTAATACAAAGCAGACCACGAATGAGACCATACATTTATACATACACCATACATAATAGGTAATAAAAAAAAGACTTTCTTACCCACACACTCAAGCCGGATGTTATCGTAGAAGAAGCCGGAGCGACAGTAGCAAGTATACGTAGAAAAGAGATTTGAACACTGCCCATTCTTACAGATGTCGGGCCCAAAAATCTCACATTCATTTGCATCTAAGGGGCAAAGACAGAGAGAGCTGCGTCATGTGCGTCACGTTGCGATGTGTGAGCTGAAAAAGTTTCAAATCCTGACCCTGTGCTAGAACTGTCATTCGCTTCTTTTTTTAAAAGCTGCAATTACAGTAAATACTCAGGTATAGAGGCACGTTTACCATGAGGCCGGTCCATCTGGCTTTAAAAGTTGCTGCAGGTGAAAATAAAACATTTCACCTTTTTGTGCCATTAAAAATGCTGTTGACAGCCAGTCCTAACCCCTGATGCACTTATTGTATACATTTGAAAATCCTGACTTCCTTCTCAAGTTATTGCACAAGATTTTCAGAAAACCTGACCCTGTGACCCTGACTCTGAGGTCAAGGTTACTAATATTAACTAACTAAGGTGACATCTTTTTTAGAGATTTTCAGAATACTTGACTCAAGGCCTCCATTATTTAACCTGGTGTCTTTCTCGAGTTATCACATTTGCAAACTTGGGAGTCCATGCTGCATGCCCAACCCCAGTGTGAGAACAAAACCCCATTGTGCTTTAACGGCTGAGGGGTTAAAACAGGGAAAATCTACAAAACGAGGTAGCATTTACAAGCGAAGAGTGTGTACCTATGTAAGCCCGTTGCTCATCTCCAAAACTTTGTACAGAGGAAACAGGCAAGGGTAGTAATCCACTGCCGTAAGGGCACAGCTGTTTGTAATCATCTGAAAAACAAAGACAAGCAGATTAACAAAACACAGAAAAACGCTGTTCTAATATTACAATATGTTCACTTTATTCCGATAATAAAGCTCTTGTTGTACCACTTCCTTGGACGGGACAGGCGTGGATTTCACAGTTGTCGCCCCAGCCTGCTCCAGCCGTGCAGCAGCACTCCTGCTTGGTGGTGTTGTGAGACAAGACGTTGTCGCAGAAGTTTGCGTCATTCAGATTATAATAGCACTCCCTCCTCTCCTCTGCCGAAGTGGGGAATGCAGGAATGGGTTTGGTGTCCCTCTCAGCTGTAGGTGAACAAAGAATAAAGCAGGTGAGGCGATGTCAGAGATCACGGTCGTGAAAGCATCTGTGGATTTAGTCACGGTCTGGTGTTTGAGGAAGGAAAAATGCTCTCTGATACAGCTTTTTGAAGTCATACCTCACTACACAGACGAGCTCTCCAGGAAGCTAAAGTTACAATAAATCCTAACCTTGAGGTGCACATCATCACACCGTAACAGCGTCAAAGGGCCTCCGCTCTTTCATCCGTCCACATCCCTTCAGCAGGTAGTGCATTACCCTCGCCTGCCACTGCTGAGCCTGCTCATTTGTCCAAAGGCATGGGCTCAGGCATTTCACCGTTAAGCTGCTGGCTTAGCCAAATGGAAACACTGGCATGTGAGTCAACACACCATTCAGTCTCACATGATTGATTAACACACGTCGAAAGCAAACAGTGGAATGTGGCAGAAAGGTACACAAAGGCATAACTGGGGTTTAGAGCCCAGGCAGAAGAAAAAACATCCCCGCTGAGGGCACGTAGCTTAATAATGTAAATACCCCCAATTTGTGTACACATGTGCCTATCAAACTGGGAATGTGATGATATTTCCATGACTCAAAAGGCTTTAGTCATCCTGAAATTACACTGCATTACATATCTTTAACCTCTGCACTTTCCGATTATTTTAGCACAAGAGCACAGAGCAATGTGTCTTTAGCTCTAATTGCTAATAGCTACACCTTATCCCTGTTTGTCTTGGTGGGGAAATGGGTTTACGGTAACTAAGGCCCCAGGGCATTTGCTTGGCTCCGATCGAGAAGTTACTTCATCGTTTGTCTGGCGGATTAGGCTGATACAAATTTTTGCGGGAAACCCACCCAACCATAACCCCAGCCTGTAAAGAAAAAAAAAAGGAAACACGCAGGTCAAAAGATACTCTAAGAGATGTGGAGTAAGCCATGTCCACCTAGTCGCCCTTGTTTGGATAATGAGAGACGGCTCATTAAATCAGGGAAAACTTCGTCTCCCAATGACGGGATTGAGTTCTAGTCCTGCTCTATTACCCATGGAACGGCACTGGCTGGTGCGGGGATCAAATTCCTCATTGTCGTTGGGGCAGATGCACAGGAAGCTGCCATCGAAGTTCTCACACAGGGCCTCCCCACACAGCGCCAAGCTCATCTCGCACTCATTCACGTCTGAGAAAAGCAGGAGAGGAAGCTTTAGGTCAGTAAAGGATCGGGAACATGCACACGGTTGTCAGAAGAGTACTTGATATTCAAATGAAAGAAAAGTCCTTCATGCATTTCTTTATAAAACTATCTTACATCTATTCTTACATCTATCTATCTTAAGAAAGATTTGACTTTTTACAAATAGATGATAAATGTAAATTTTTATTGTTTAATAACCAGCCAATAAATTCTCAGCTGGAGGATGTAGTTTTTACCATGAGTGTTAACAGTGTATGTGTTAGAAAGTCTTTCATTTGCAGATTTGTACACAAAAGATGTACTTTTAAGATTTAGACTATGAGAGTGCATACGTGGAAGTGGTTCAGAATGACTATTAACAGTTAGTTTCATAATTTTTTGGACAAAGATACAATTTTTGTAGTTTTGTCTCAGTATACCGCTGCAGTGTTTAAAGCAAACAGTTAAGATGTGACTGAAGGTCCAACTTTAACTGAAGAAGTTTAACAAAACTGCTGCATCGATTGTTTAGGAATTACACCCATTTTTATGCACAGTCCCTCATTTTCAGAGGCTCAAAAGTAATTGGACAATTGACAAGCAGGTTCATGTCCAGGAGAGGCCTGCTCCATTCTTATTCCATGAAAAATGAAGCAGACATAATCGCTGAAACTGATGCAGGGTGTTTAAATATGAATATGACGCCACCAATAGGCAAAAACAAAAACTTTAGGAGTCGGCGAATCGTCAAACTGGGGCATTTTTAAAAAGAATGAATGCACTGACCAGCTCAGCAACACCAAAAGCGCTGAAAGATCACAGAAGACAACTAAAGTAAATCATGTCAAAATTACTTACATATCTAATAATTTAAAAAAACAAACACTTTATAGCATCTAACTGATGTTGTGAAGCAGCAGGATAAATGAAGTGTACAAATCTACACTCTCTGCCCAGATTCAGCCGAACGCTGCAAAAGTAATCAGACAGCTCTTCACAGCGTTGAATGAATTCCAAACCATACTGCGAGAGTTTTTCAAGGGAAAGAAATAGGATATTCTTCATGGCCAAGTCAGTCTCAGTCCAACAGAGCATGCTTTTTAGTTGCTGAAGACAAAACTGTAGGCAGAGACACCCACAAACAAGCAGCAGCTTAAAGTGGCTGCAGTAAAGAACTAGGAGAGCATCTCCGGGGAGGAAACACAGCATTTGGGCCTTGGGTTCTAAACCTCAGGAAGTCAAGACAGCATCTGTATTAAAAAATATATATCATATTTAAGATTTAGGTTTTGGAGCCTCTGAAAATGGGGTACTGCGTATAAAAACGAGTGTATTTCCTAAACAGTTCATAGACTATCTTTATAAAACTCCTTATGCTTAAACTGCATCTTTGTTTGTCTGATTTAACATCCACCATGGAGGTGTACAGAGTATGCCTCTGTACACCTCCATGGTGGATGTTACTACTTTGACCAACGAATTATGGATTGTATTGGAATATATTTCAACATAGTGTATTTAATTTTGAAAAACACATTTATATGAACAGGCTAGTTTAGCTTGTCTACAGCGGATACTTTCTGGACAGCAGTAACACACCGACACATCTGGTCATATCTCCCGGAGGGTTGGTGTAGCCTCGGTCACACTGGCAGCGGAATGAGCCATCTGTGTTCTCACAGAAGCCGTTGCTCCCACAGATGGTTTCGTTGTCACATTCATCAATATCTGCAAGGCGAGAGCAGGCAGAGAGGTGAGCGCAGCGTTAATATTTACAGTGTCATTCTGCACAACAGACTCTCGGACTGCCTCCGTAAACACTACGCCGCTTTCTCCAAAATAAACACCACTACCATTCTGACCGTACAATAACAAGAGAAATCACTGCCATCATAACATGTCAGGGACAGTGTACAGATTAGACAATTCGTTAAGAAGCTTTTCAAACTTTGCTCCTCATGGATTGATTCATGGGGACTCGCTCTCTCTCTCTGCATGGACACAGTGTAAAGTGAGCGTGATGTGGGTCTGGAAAGCTGCGGGTGAATGTTCTTTAGTTGTGTCAGCCGAGTGGGAAGTGACAGAGGAGTCCGCAGCATCCAGCCAACATTCAGTACTCACCAAGACTTTACAAGCAGCTGGAGAGTTCAGATCTGGCATTAAGAGCAGCTCTCTGGCATGAACCACTTTCCAATCTAATCAATGAATGTACTGAAAAACAGGCTCTTACTACGAAAGGACTGAGAGCATAGGGGGACTTTGTGGGGGCCTGAAATGGAAGTTAGGAATCTGGCGGGTCTGCAGTAGTTTCTTGTTTGCAAGGCATTAAATCATAAAACATGGTTGATAAAATCACAAGAGAAACTATATGCTTTATGTCAGTTCGGCTTGTCGAAACTGTTAACAGCGGACCTCGTAACCGCACTGACTCCCCCTACCAGTTGCTGTTTGAAAGGTAACATTTGTTTGCAGTTTCTAACATACATGATTTAGTATTTCTTGGCATCGCCAGCATAGCAGAAGCCAAAGACTGATGCTGCAGGGAGGGGGGTAAAGCTGATTATAATTGTTTTAAAAAACACTCACAGTGCTTAATGGTCACACTTTAGTGACATGAAATTATTCTCTGGTCAGTTTCCCTCCTTCTTGGGTTGCTGGAATATAAATTCAGGTAACTTGATCAACAATTTGGATAAAGTAAAAGTGACAAACACAGCCAGAAGTTAAGTCCTTGTACTTTTTCTGCAAGGCACCAAGTTAAAAACATTACAACAGGCAGGCCTCACAACTGATATGAATTGTACAGATGAAATTAAAGAATACTACTTTACTGTGTCTGTTTTATTGTAAGCGTAATTTGATTTTGTTAATATTTTCTTTTTAACTTTCATAACCTTCCATGGAAACTAATAGTTTCCATGACTAATAGTAACTCCACTGGAGTGATAATAGGTTTTGGAAAAAACAAAACAAAACTTGAAATTAAAAAAGATTCTGAACATGGAAAAAATCACGACATCTTGAATATTTAAATGATTTTTGATCCGTTCCACTAAAAACTCTCATACATCTGCCTCTAACTGTAATAAAGACAAGATGTTACGTCCAGTGGTACCTTAAACTTTCGTGACAATATGATTTATGGTGTAAAAAGCGCCATCATTCACATGTTGTCTAACCCTGTTCTATTTTGCCTATGAGGACTAATACAGGCCGCTTCAGCTGAAAAAAAAAAGGGGGAAGAAAGTGGGACAGAGAAACCGCAATCCATCTGATTTGAACAGCACGCTTGGCCAGGGCCCCGTCCTCTCCTCCAACGCAGAAATCTCCTTTCTCAGGCTCATTGGGGGAACTAATCCTCTACCAGTGTTTCTGTCCTGACTTGGACATTTCTCTAACATGCCTCTGGGGTCAGAGACAGGGTCTCCCACCAGCTAATAAAACTGTGGAGACAAAATTGCCTTTGTCATTTGTAAAATGTTTCCCTGGAAGGGCTGAGGAGGACTGAAATTGCTAGAATAGACTTGTGGGCTCAAATGGACGGACACATACTAAGAACCGCCAACTTACTGGATGTGCTTTTGAATACTTTAAGGAATTGCACACAATTGAAAATTTTTTAGGGAATAACATCTCAAAGGCCTAGTTAGCCATGTTTCTCTATTAAAGGGGGGGAAAGTATTGTATACCAAGGTTTAAGGAACATTTTTCTCAAGTGTGAAGAGCTTAAGTGGAGTTAGGAATGTTGGAATTGACAGCAGAGACCAGCTGGGAGGTCCGGGGAGGGAAGTCGATGAAAGCTCTCTGCTAATATGTGAAATAATCAGTGTCTGAAGGCGGATTTTCATTCGTGTGTGACATGGAAGAAAATCTGTTGCAAACCACATGTTGGGATGAGATGCACTCAAAGTATCATATCTGAGAGGAACAAGAAAATCTGGACCAAAACGAAAACTGGAATTTAGTCATTGCTGTGCCCGTCTTTTTGCAGTGTTTGAGTGATAGCATTACTTGACCAGCCATTTAGGTCTGTCAACCACAGACAGTCAGGCTGATAATTGCAGCACTAATGATTTGTGGGAAAAAATGAATATTACAGCATGAGATAACTCCACCAAGAGCGAGTCTCACACTAGCACGACATGGGGTTGCCTTTCTTAGTCTTTCCATGCGATCATCAGTTACGTCAGGACACATGCAGCGCTGTAATTTGCCTGGGGGGAAGAAGTGAGGCAGGAAAGCTGAGATGAAGGGGCAGCACGGGCCCAAAAACAACCTACTCTAACGGCCTGACCCGGGAGGACATGCTTCCTGGATCCGGTGATGGTGGATTTGGGTGTGGAGGAGTGTTAAAAACTGGTCTCTGTGCCATGTGTTAATCTGAAGCACATGGCAGCAGGCAAAGAGAATACAGGGATACATCAATGACTGTTGACTCACCCCGCCACAGTCCACACTTCTCCGTTGTTCTTCGGGCAACCCCTTGTCTGATTGGACCCATATGCAGAGGTTATTTCACACATGATCGGTTAAGGATAAGGTGAGGTATTTGCCTTCAGGGAAGCATGTTTGCGGGCTTTATCAGATATTACATCAACAACCGGTCCTGGGTTAACTACACTGATGACCAACCTGCGGTGTGACCAGTGTACATCTTAAAAAGAAAGTACAACTGCACGAGGAGTCACACACATGTTAAAGTCTTCAGATTTCTATACATTTACAGGGGTGGGAGGCTGGCAAGAGTGAGACCGCAGACAATTTCCGCCCTTGGGTAAAAGCCTTATTAAAGACGAGGCATAGCTCGGGGGAATTTACGAGCGTGATGGTGAATTAAAGCTAAAAACAATGATGTGCAGCACGCATACACACACGCGTCCAAACACTTATGTACGGCATCGTGTTAGATTTGAGCGTAGACCTTATAGCACAGTTGCGGTGGCATTTGCTGTGGCAAAAAAAAGCCCCTCTGTTTTTCCCTTTTTGTGTCACGGCCTCTAAATCTAAATGAGCGCAGGGAGCAGAGCCAACGACAACCGCTGCCTCTTTCAAAGGCGGGTGAGTAAAAATAAAGCAATACCCCCTCGCAGAAACTGCAAATTACCACGTCTGGTCTCTTCTTGAATATTTGATGATTTTCTTTTTGCAAGCCACCAAAAAATGCCCGGGAGTAATTGGGCTCCATCCTTGGGCTTTTTTTAAACATTTTTTTATTGAGGTGACGGCAGCATCTCCCAAAACTTCCATTCGCGAGGTGAAACAAGCCACTATTGTGTGTAACGCTGAGTGATTTTAAACGTAAGAGGGCTTGGTTCTCAAACCGGGGCTGTGAGTCAACGCTGAGCTGTGCGAGTGCTTGTTGTAGCATCTAGTGAAAACAGCATCACAACATAGCAACAGGAGAAAAATGGTCAAGCACCCACAGAGATGAGATAAATAGAGTTTTGTGGAACTATAAAAGAAGATTTTGTAATCAGGCCACATCTCAGGACTCCTCAGGAGCATGTCAGACATGTTAGCAACTGGGTGAGTGGCTCAGAAGTGGAATCGGACTAAGAGGTCCAAACCCAGGCAGCTCTGTGTGGAGTCTCCACATGTCTGTATGAGCTTTCTCCTGGAGATTGGGTGTGTCTGCTAAATTCCAGCACAACTCCTTCAAAAGACACTTTCAGCATCAAGAATTTCACGGTTTTGGGCAAATAAAGGTATAAAAGGGATCATCACACTAGAGGCAACTAAAGGGCACATGGGGTGATTTAAATAAAATGCATATATCATGGCAGGCAAAGTCCTTAAGCCCTAATGCACAGCAAGCAATGATGAAAATCTAACCTGTGTGAGCTGCTTAGCAGTGTTTTGTCTCTGAAGTCAAAAGAGCAGAGGTGAGCAGCTGGCTTCAATCAAGTCTTGTTGAACTAAAGGCCTCTGCACTCAGACAGACAAGATCATAAAGTGCAGTGAGGAGGCAGCCACACATAGCCAGGATCAGTGTAGTAGACGAGGGGTGGTGGGCAGATCTACGATCTGTCACCGGTCAACACTGCCCGCAGCAGCATTTTCTCTCCAGAGCATCACTTGATAGTCTAATAAAAACTTTGGGTCATGAAAACATGTGAAGCCACACTCTGCCCTGAGTGCATCTCTGCAACCACCACAGTCTCTGGTTCTCTTTCTCCAACACAAACACACACGGGAGGATGCCAAAAAAAACCCAAAAATAACCCCACACTTAACCACAGACGTGCGCACACACACACACAGTCACGCTGACATGCACACGCAATCGGCCACAAACACCCACAGCTTCAATCTACGGTCCAACACATCATTCCATTCTGATGCTCTCAGTCTGCTTTCCCTTCTTCGCCTGTCACTCTCCAGTGACTGTTTGGATCCTCTCTAAACATGAGGAAAATATCTAGACCTTCTTTTTTTCTGGTCATAAACTCCATTTGTTGTTTTATGGTGCTATGAGAGTGACAAAGACAAGCAATACCACATTACAAAATAAAGAGCAAAAAAAAAAATCCAATTTGTTGTGCAACAAACTTTGCAAATGTCTTGAGCCCAAGGTGTTCAGTCCTGCCAGGAAATACATAAGTCTTCGTGGACTCTGGAAGTCATGGACATGTGCCTGTTGTTGTTGGCTAGCTGTGTTCACAGATGTAGCGTGAGTACAAACCCATCCAGCCAATGCCAGGTGACTGTGGCTTCTCTACGAGGGTGGGGGGGACAAACAGTAAGCTGGCCTTGCCTGACTATCTCATCTTTCTTCTCTTAGAAGAACTGCAGCGATCAGGTTCTACTTTGGGACTCTGCCAGAGTGCCCCATTATCTCTGTTTTCAGGTGAATGACTTCTATCAGCTTCTGGCCTTACAATTGGCTTCCAATGACAGTGCGGTATTGTCTTCAAAGGGCCTCAATATTGGGCTATTTCTCATTATCTTCCATGGTGGCCTTTTGTGCAGGAAGACCCAGAGGTCTTGATAGCTTTTAACTTGCATCTGTCCCTATGTGTGCATGCCAACCTGATATGTGCGATGGGGTGAGAGACCTGTAGAGTGGTGTGGTGGTGGTGACTTGATTTGAATACAAAACTACAGCCATGGAGTAATGAAGTATTAGGTCATGCACAGTCTATAAATAGATCAACCCCCTTTCAATACAATTAAATTTGCTTACACACAAAAACAGGCTAAAAATGCCTGTTTAATTCTTTTTCTCCACATAATTGAGCGTGCTAGTCTTTTTAAGTACAGTGCAATTTTGAAAACTCACCACAGCCTGTGGCGAGTTCTCCCTCAAGGCCAGGCTGGCAACCCACAAAGCACCGGTAAGAGCCGATGGTGTTCTCGCAGCGCCAGGTGCCACAGACTGAGCTCCCAAACTCCTTGCACTCGTTCTGGTCTATAGAGAAGAAGAAAAGAGAGAGAGAGAGACAGATGTTTGTCAGTAACCGACAAACAGAGGCGCAAACGTAACCACATGTGCAATCAGACACAAATGCGCGCACCCCCGCACGCAAACTCATATTCCCACCACTGCTCCTCTGCTCCCGGTGTAATGGCTGCAAAGCAGGAGTCGGCCAGGAGGCCTGTGGTGTAGCTGTCCTCAGTAAACGCAGCAGGCAAAGGGAATGGCCAAGAACAATATTATCACAGCAACCAAAGAACTTGTGAAGGAGCTAAAGGGAGACGTTCCAGAGGGAGAAACACCTCCTGCTCACAATGGGGTCATTCATGCTTCCCACTGGGGAGAGGGAGCTGAGGGCTCCAGCCATGTAATCCAGGCACCCCTCAGTCCCAAGACCACGGAGGAAAGCCTCTAAGCCAGGCTTGGACACTTTCACTGGAGCCTGACGTGCTATAGATAATCAATCATATCCAACTGTGCTATACTGTGTATGTTTGAGCCTTAATGTAGCGTGACAATCAAACAGCTAAAGCTGACATGTTGTTTTAGTCAGACAGATGAAACTTCTGGGCAGAGGTAGGGTCAATAACAACCGTGACAAACACAACTTGAAAACAAAAGGAAGTTTTAATCAGTCTTACCCTCACAGTCAGCCGTATCAGTGTTGAATTTGAAGCCGGCCTCGCACAAGCACAAGAACGAGCCCTCGCCGTTGATGCACTTTCCTCGGATGCACACATCATCCTTGCTGCATTCATCCACGTCTACGACGGACAAAAAGTGGGGAAAGAAAAGCAGACAAATTAGCGGAAAGTGCGGCTCAAGATCTTACAGATTGATTAACAGCAATTATCCGCACGGATCCTCCATCTTCAGCGAGTCCACGGGGAGCGCGGCTTCTTCTCGTATCAGAAAAAGAATGTGTAATCAAGCGCTCATCTGAACACTAGGCGTGCTGGCCATTTGGAGCGCTTCATGGTATACTTGCAAACAGGAAACAAAGCAGAAGAGAGATCTACCTCAGCTTTTCAGGCTGAGAACATTTCCCCCAGACTCGTTAAAATTAATAACGAATGCTCGATGCCTGATTAGCTGTAGATGGGTGGATAATTGCGGCATTACAGCATAGCTTATACAGTACTTGGACTTGTGGTGAAAGGTGAGGGAAAACGCAAGAAACCAGAGGAAATTCATCACTGAGGAAAATGCCTGCCTTCCTTTTCCAGTCTTTTGATAATCAGATGAATCTTACAGAGACGACAAGGTAAACACCCGATTGCAACGATAGGGAGGGAAAAAAGCAGCACTCCAGACTTTAGGTAAATACATAAATATGCTGTGACTGGATAGCTTTGGAGTGTATTCAAATCCTTCAAAGTCTTATTGAAAGGAACAGGAAGGCCATGGCAGAAGTTGTTGATTTGGATTAAGCTGAGGTATGTTTCAGTCCGCTGTCAGTCTTTTATTGCTCATGCTGTTTTTTGCTGGTCTGGAAAGGCCAAGCGTCGTTTTGGCCCCACCTGACTGAACGTATCTTTCATTCCCATAACCTCACAAACCCTCGTCCTCCCTTCTTCGCGTCCTTCAGGCTCATGTCAGAAGGGGGCCTGGCTTTTATTGTGTCAGCACTGTACACACAATGGCAGACTGCAAGAAAATATATGACAACTGCTGATTTATAGGATAATTAGGGCCCAGTATTTGTTGGGGCGAATAGCCAAAGTACCTGATCCATGTTGGGCAACTTGCTCAGTTTGTGATATCTGAAGCACTCCAAGGCCAAAAGAACGCCCCTGCACGAGGAGTGACCCTTGTCCTCTGCTGCAAGTAAATTCTGCCAACTCCATGACCATGCCAGCATCTCGCAGAGGCCAGCCTACCTGCTTCATATCATGACAGAACAGTTCACTGCCAGACATCTTTTACTTAACTCATCCTCCACCAGATTGCAAGACCCACCAGAAATAACACTGATCCAATTCTGACATCCTAGCCGGAGTTATTTCATGTATTGTTTTAGTAATTGCTCCAGATTCTTGTAAAGCCCTCCTTTAGCTGATGATCAGGCTACTACCAGTGGGTCACTGGGTGCGGCTGGAATAACATCAAACTGTCCAAGCTGAGGGAGGGTGAGCTGAGATAGTTGATGAAGCCATGGCCCATTACAGCCTGTGCACCCATGCCAGGTGTCCCAGGCTTGGCTTCAACTCCTAAGAGAGCATGGCAAGAACAGCCTGTCTGCACTCAATGAAAAAAAGAAGAAGAAGCAAGCCAATAATGTTACTGTAAATGACTTAAGCAATATTTGAAAAATCCATTATTACTTTATTAACAACTTGCTCCAATCCCTAGTCTACTCCACTTATTTACACAAAGCCCAAGAGAATCAAGATTTCCCACTGCTCTAAGCGTTCTAGCTCCAGTGCTATACTGCACCTTGGCAGCCGGGGCTTCCATCGGTGGTGGTATACCCATTAGGACAGATGCATAAGTAGGAGCCCTCAGTGTTCAGGCAGTCTCCTTCCCCACAGATCCCTCCAGCGGTTAAACACTCATTGATATCTGTCACAAACAAGCACAAATACACATAAGTACAGTTACACAGCTGTGTCAATATCCCAACATGAGGTAAGCCACGAGAAACGGCTAACCACTAATTTCATATTTTAGAGCTATAGTGCATTTGCATGTTTATACCTCTGCAGAACGTCCCATCCACCAGCTCCATGCCAGAGGGGCAGGAGCAGCTATAGGAGCCGATGGCGTTTGTGCATTGACCTCCCACACACAGCCTGGCGTCCTCACATTCATTGACATCTGAATTGACACACACACAGACGTCACCGGCATGACATATCCACACCAGCTGTAAATCACCGTGCGTCACTTCAAATTTGCCCAAGTTTTGACATCTAGACCGAAAAACTTCCAGACCACACTGAACATGTGAGAGAAGTCGTGCATCATGTAAGACGGCAAGTAATGACTTACTATATTGGAACAGATGACTGCGAAAATGATTGCATCGAGATCATAAAATCGAGCGACCGCAGCGAGCCGCCCATTTCAGTGTACCTTCACATGAGCGCCGGTCAAATGCCAGCTCGAAGCCCGGATCACAGGCCATGCAGGAGAAGGAGCCCTCTGTGTTGGCGCAAACACCTGTGGGGCAAGCACTCGGAGACTGGCACTCATCGATGTCTAAGAGATAGAAGAAGAAAAGATTGGCTGTAGGTTATCATCGTGAACAAAAAGGTATATAGAGCCCCGTTTTTGTGCTTCCACTGTCTTATCTGCTAAAAATCATTAATGAGCTCAGCTTAACCTACTGTGCTGCCTAATGTACAGTAAGCAGAGCCCTCCTTATTAGATCACACTGACAGTGTTTTATTAAAAAGGGTAGAAAGATAAGTATGTGGGACAGTCACTGAATCCAAAACAGCAAGCTATTACAGGTGGCGTATAATTACTATATCTACAAACAGTCACTGGCTCACTGTTATGTGATCTCTCGAAATTCCTCGAGCTGGTAGGATTGTATTTCTTGTGGTGAAAATAGTGCGGGCCATTGTTAAGTGATTGAGATGGCTCGATTTTTTTTTGCCTTTGGGTGAACAGAGTGAGTTCAACAGGGCGAGTTTGCTGCAATAAGTGAGAAGCAGGGGAGTGGCTGACTTCATTTCAAATTAAGTCCTTAATATTTTCCATGGCATCAGCGACATCCATTAAAATCCTATCAGAGGCTGACTCAGAGTCAGGCTTTTACTGTGCGACTTTTTCCCAGCGCTAAGATACATCGGTGGGGGGGTGGGATCTTCCTCTGAGGCTAGATCCACACTTCTGTTTAAAAACACACCAAAGTATATGAGGCTAACTGAGACCATGTTTTAATCCATTTAAATAATCATTCCTGTTCTGCTTCCCATGAAGTCATGACAGACTTTACTGGATTCCTCAAAGCAGCCATTTCCCTGCATTTATCCCATAAATCATGTCATGAAAAATTACCAGACGCTGTAAAGATTTTCTGTAATCATGTTCTGGGCCTAATGCATTCCTCTTGTACTGTGGTCCACTATAACTTTGGCTCAACTTTGCAGCATACTGAAATATCAAACTTTTCTAGGCAGGTACTTAAGTACAGATGCCCTCTTACCTTCACAGTAACGGCCGCCCTCATTCACTTGAAAGCCGGCTTCACAGCTCCTGCAGGTGTACGATCCTTCAGTGTTCAGACACAGCTGACCCGGGCACAAGTTAGCCACTGAGCACTCATCCACATCTGGACACAGATACAAAGGCACATCATAGCACAGATTACCATCTCTGGCTTCAAATAAATAAAGCTTGCCAGTGGTAATCAGTTAGATGGGTAATCACTAGGGCTAGGAATCACAAATGTCGACACCTCTATCTTTTTAGCTGAGCTATCTGCAGGATATTTGCCTGACATCATCCTGTTCTATTTGAGGGCTGGTGTCTCATTGTGTTGAGCAAGGAACAGATGATTGGTGCCAGAGCCAGAGGGGTCCAGGATCCAGCTATGATGTGATGTCTAGAAGTATTTTAGAGCTGTTGCCTCAGATGAGGAGACTTTGGGTTCATGCTACCACACCTCATGTTATTTACATACAACATAAAGCAGCTGAGAAACAAATCTGCAGAGCAAATGAGATTCTGTTAGGTGTAGAGGTGAAGTCTGGCATGTTTGGAAAGCCAGATCTACACACACCTGGACTCAAGCATGCAAACATAAGCAAAGACATTCCACCACAAACTCTCACCATCGCACCGCTGTCCATCCTCAGAGACTCTAAAACCGGGCTCACAGACAACACATGTGAACGAACCCTCTCTATTTGTACATGTTCCCTGGGGGCAGGCAGTGGGCAGGGCACACTCATCAATATCTGTTAGGAAACAATATGGAGACTTAGACATTCACTGGCAGATTGCAATGTTTTCACAACAACAAACTCAAAAATAAGAAAAAGCTCCATTTAAGTGAGTAATTTTCAATAAGCCAACCTTCACAGAGCTCTCCATCAAACGACACTCTGTACCCCGTGGGGCAGTTCTCACAGGTGTAAGAACCTTCTGAGTTTAGACAGATCCCGTTGACACAAGTAGACAGGGACTGGCACTCGTCAATATCTGGAAAAAACACACCGTGTATATCAGTGTAAAGATTCCGTACATACAGGAAATGCAGTTTCGAGGGAAAGTCAATTTTACAGGGAAACGACAAGCTGCTCAAACGTGTTGAGTAAGCCTTTAATAGTCACAACAATGCTAATGACTTTCGCTGAATGACGAGAACAGCTGGAAACAGCTGGAGACTGTTTTTACCTTCACACCTCTGCTGGTCTTGAGACACTCTGTAACCAGCCTTACACCTGGTGCAAATGTAGGACCCCTCTGTGTTGGCGCACACCCCACCTAGACACAAGTCGCCCTGGGAACACTCATCAACATCTGGAAAGCGAAAAAGGGGCGAATATCATCACAAGTGGGCAAAAATATCATCACCGCCTACCGGTGTTACCTTAAAACAACACGTTAGTGTAAACCATTAGGCGGCCAGTTTCATACCTTCACATCTCAGTCTGTCAGCAGATGGTTCAAACCCAGGCCTGCAGTTCTGGCAAGTGTAGGAACCTGCAGAGTTGATGCAAATTCCCGCAGGGCAGGCATTACCAGTTGCGCACTCATTGACATCTAGCAGGGAAATAATTTGCAGCCATTAAGTTGCTGTCGAGAGTGCGCCACGAGCAGAAAAGTATGCGGTGATGAGTTACACCCAACAGCTCTAGATAATCCTTTGCAGACCTTCACATGATTTGCTGTCTGAGGTGACTTGGTAGCCATGGTTACAGGTGCATCTGTAGGTTCCGTCCAGATTGACGCATCGGCCGTTGAGACAGACTCCCGGAAGCAGACACTCATCCACATCTGGAGAGAAATCATAGGGGGAAAAAAGAAAATAAAGCCAACCTCTAACTCTTTGTAGATTTCTTTTTTTAAATAAACCTTCAACGGTACTGCAAGGCTTCCACGACTGCCCTGTGGAGAACTACTCACAGAGAAGTAACTTTAACATGGGGTGTGAATAATGTCTGACCGATCTTCTGACTGACATATACCTTGGCAAACATTGTCTGGTGAGAGTTTGTAGCCTTGGAAGCAGTTGCACCTGTAGGAGCCCTCGGTGTTGACACACCGCCCACGGCCGCACACGCTTTGGTTCAAGCACTCGTTCATATCTGAAAACGTATACAGGAAGGATGTTTAGGTTTAAAGGGCAGTAGCATGGTGCAGCGTTTAGCTTTGACACCCCATACAAGGTTCTGGGTTCAAACCACCTCCTGGGTGACTGTGTAAAGCAGGGGTGTCAAACATAAGGTGCGGGGGCCCAGAAATGGCCTAGCAAAGACTCCAATCCATCCCGTTGTACTGCTTTGGAAAATGTTGGGATCCGTTTTGGATGTTTTACTGTATTTTCACAAGTTTTTCAACTTTTCCAAATGATAAAGACCTCACACAAGACCACTCATACTAATAACTAATACATTCAATGTAATTAAGAGATAGTTAAACAATAAAATGACAGAAAAGTTCCTACTTTTTTTACTCTCTGATAAAGAATTTTCTAATTTTCACAGTGATTTCAGACTAAAGGGGAAAAAAAAGAAAGTTTTATAACAAAAACTTTGTTTTATAATTACAGGACAGTCTGGGCAATGACATGCCAGAACGTTTTCTGTAATTTTATGCATTTATTTCTTACAGTTTAAGCCCAAAAAAACCACGCTAACAGATTTCTTTCCTTTACTACAGAAGCATGTCTTTAATACGCACAAAGAATGAGACATGCTGCTGAAATGTCACTTCTTTTTTCCTATTTTAAGATATTGCAGGGGTTAAATATGTAGTTAAGTTTCTTTACACTGGTGTGGCCCACTAAAGATCAAAGCAGGCTGTATCTGGCCTATGATTTAAAATGAGTTTGACATCCCTGGTGTAGAGTTTGCATGTTCCCCCTGTTCTTGCAAGATTTTTGTCGAGCACATGGCTTTCTGGTTGCTTGGTGATTTTAAAAAGGCCACACGTGTGGATCTGCGGGCATGTTGCTGCCCTGTGATGGACCGGTCATCAGAACAGGGATAACCTTCAGCCCCGACTCTGACCATAAGTTAGAAAAGCGGTTAAGAAGACAGATGCATGGATGGATAAATGGATGGATGAACAGATTTTAGGTTTCACCCTGCCACAACTGTGCTGTGGGACGAGCATAAATTAAAAGGCTTAGCTCACTGAAAATAGAACAAAAAACACACATTTTCACCACTTTTGCAGAATCTAAAATTATAGATTTGTTTTTTATACTTTCAGAAATTGGCCTCTGCACACAAAAATCTTTGGATATAAAATTAAAAAATGTCTCTGTTTGGCTTGATGACACTGGGAGTAAATGAAAAAATATACTTTTATGTAAATAAAGCCTTTAAAAAAATACAAGTCTGACAAAATGAAAAAAGCACAACACAGCAAAAAACGCTCTAGATCTCCTTTGAAAATAAGGGCCGTGTCAGCATTGTTTAGCAGGAAAAGGGAAACAATTACAGCATAATTAGTGTGTGTAATGACTACAAACAGCAGTCATTAAATTACATCAGTGCGCAGACCATGCCTCATTCATGAAAGCCTTTTACTATTTGTTGAAGAAGCTGTCTTTTCCACCTCATGAGTCAGAGCTGTTGACCCAGGAATCATAATTGTGGAAAACCTCATGTAGAAACAGTGTTTTATAGCATTGTAGTGGAATTTATCAAGTGTTAACAGTGGCGTATTTATTTATTTTTTAGGTTAGATTAAATTGCGGGAAGAGAATGAGAGTGAAGTGTGATCGTGTGGGCGACTGAGAAGAAGACTATCAAAGAGGAAGGAGGCGGTCTGCGAAAGGAGGAAGGGAGAAGAGAAGATCGTATTGAGAGGTGATAAATGTTCGGAGACTGAGCACACACGCTGGAAACTGCACGAGAGTCACAGAGCGGGTTTTGTTTGCTTAACCACGGGCGCTGCCAGATGTCTGTCAGTGTGGCCCAGTGTTTTGTTTCTGCTATCACCCGGCATCTCTTAGGCCTGCCTGCGATAAGCCCCGACAAGGGAGTGGAACCGTTTTCTCAATCACGCCAACAATTAGGCTTATCCACGATTTGGTCAATTGGATTCAAACTACTGCACTGTGCTGTCGGCAATTGACTGAAGCAAACGCTGGAAACTTGCTGCTGATGCTGTATGTTTTATGTGACTCCCGAAGCGGCAGACCTATGCCGCAGGACTGTTAGCGCTGCTTGTGCAAATGTCCAGAGCAAAAATATTTACCTCTGGCGTTATCCCTCATTTACGAAGTTCCTCTCAGTTACTATTTATACACCACGGGTTTACAGAGAATGTATAATAATAGCAGACTGGCAGAAACATGAAAGTGGCTAAAGCGGTGTTTTCTTTGGTAGCACGAGAAATTGTGAGACTTTAAACCTGAGCGTCGCTCAACTGACTCACTGATAAATCAATTTTTAAAGAACTCACAAGTGTCACTGAAGTTTACTTCCATATTTTCCGTTGTGCTTTTTCGCCGTGCGAGCATTTCTGCGTTATTTCCAAACAAATTAGAGGGGTGCAAGGTCATACGGAGGGGATGTGGTAACTAACAGCAGTTGGGTTGTTATGTAACAGGGCCACTTTTAGGTTGGTAGCCGCTGGCGTGTAATCTTAAACAAAACACATACCGAGTGTAATCTGTCAGCCATTTGCGTGGTCACGTCTAGTAATCTGCAGTGAGACCTTTACAGCGGGCCACAGACAACATCACGGGTGAGTGAGAAAATTTGTTTGCGTGCCGGGACCTTTTAGCGGCGGGGGAACAGAGCCTTCGACCTTCTCATACGTCTCCTGAAACACTCACCTAGCCCAGCAGTGGTAATAAAGCCTCGCTCGCCTCTGCCAGGAGAGCTCTCCAACAATAATACACTGTTTGTTCAAGGCTGTAGCCAAGAGAAAATATTTGGACTCTCCCAAATTGAAGTATTACAAACAATCTTTTTACAGGGCCAGTGATATCAAAAGATCAGCAATAGCACGGTGGATGTGTTTAAACAATATTTGGGATATTCTGGGGCTGCTCGGGTGGAGGAGTCGATTTATTATACGTGGAAGCACTGAATAGACAAAGGCGGTGGAGTCGTGCTCTCAGTCCATGCTATATAGCCATCATCACTGTGGCTTTTGGGCTGTCGTTGGGGCCCAGAAGTGCTCCTTGCTCGACATAAAACATCCAATATAAAGTCGTTTGAAGCGCAAAATACTATTTATTTTATCATTTTAATGCACATCAGCAGTCCCTTTGAGCAAAAAGCCACAATCCTGCAAATTTAGTTCTGCTTGTGATATTTGGGAAGCTGTACTGCATCATCGGCTGTCAACACATCTTTAATGGCAGGTAAATTAGGTAAAAGTTACCTAATACATAATAGGGAAGCCCTGTTTGTTTCCATGCAGCGGTTGGAAACACCCTTAGGATCCTGGGTACTGGTGCCACTGCTATAATGGGGTGTGAGGTTGCCTTACCCACACATCTTTCACCGACAGGCCTGAACCCTGGTCCGCAAACCTGGCACCGGAAGGAGCCGAGAGTGTTGACGCAGACACCGTTGGGACAGGAGCTGGGATCTCTGCACTCATCTATATCTGCTCCGGGACAAAGTGGAAAATATGAAAAAGAAAAATCTGAATGAGTTGTTGCTAAAACAATGTTACTAAGACAATACGTGCATGCATGGAAGAAAGAGAGGGTGTAAGGCCGCAAATGTACACATACACAGTCCGTCTGTCACAGAATGAGCAAAGTTTTCTTCCTGGCTTTGACTAAAGGAAAATACAATATGTGTTTTGTTAGTGCCCAGCTCATTCAGCTAATTCATGGAAGCAAACAAATAGGCCTGGCCAGGACTGCCCTGTTATGTGAACTTGAGCCTGTATGCGTAGCTGCTTGTGCACGCACGCAAGTTACCTTCGCACACGCCTCTCCGAGACTTGGCGTAGCCAGCGTTGCATTCACAGGTGTAAGATCCCTCTGTGTTGACGCATTTGCCATTCTGGCATTTGTTGGGCATGCTGCACTCATTCATGTCTGCCAGTTTGAATGAAAACCAAGGAGAAGGGAAAAAAGAAAGTTACTGTTGTGTTCCGCAGCATTAATTAGGGCAGAATACTTTTAAAATGAACGGCGCTGACAGACGAGGACTTGCAGTGCTTAGTTTCCATTGGAAACTTTATATCTCCTGCTGCTGATTGGGGCTGTGTCTCACCTTGACAGAACTTCCTGTTCTGAGTGATCACCTGGCTGTAGCCACTGTGGCAGTGGCAGGTGTAGGACCCATAGCTGTTTATACAACGTCCCTTTCCTTCACATGGATCCTCATCGCACTCATTCACATCTGCAGAAAAAGAAAGGAAAGCACGTGGCTGTTGCACTTCACCAGCACAGTACACTTTTAAAGCACCGACTTTAGAGCTTCCTCTATGAAACAGAAACAACACGGGCCAAAACCCAGCTGTGTGGAGCAGAGGCTGTGTCCAAAAGCCTTTGCGAAAAAAAAAGGACCACAGCATCAGCTCTCTGGGTGGGACGTGAGCTGTTGTCAAGCATCACAGGACAGGGTAGCATAAACAAACAGAGTCCTATCATTTTGGCTCACTTAATTTCTCAAAGGTTTATAATCACTGGTGATGAAGACTGGCTTTTACTGTGATGATGACGGACAGAGCTGCCGTGGCATCTGGTGTCAGCATGTCTGTGTGTGTTTGTGTGCTCCTCCTTCTCTTTGAGTGTCCCACTGTTACCCCTGTTTTGCTTCATTTTTCGCTCTTGCTCCATTTGTTAGTTACCAATGCAGTTGGTCTGCAGTGCACTGAGCTTGAATCCTGGCTCGCAGAGGCAAATGTAGCCCGTTTGCACAGAAACGCATCTCCCACGGCCACATATAGAGGGGGTCGTGGCACACTTGTCAATACCTATGGATAGGAACAAAGATGTGCAGAGTTGTCACTTGAAAAACAAACAAGATTATTTGTGACCTAAGGTTGCGCAACATTGGTTTAAAAAAACTAAAAAATATATAAATGTGCATTCCACGAACACATGTTGTTCTCCAGGGGAACTCATCGTGCTGTTTTATAGGTGGAGTCGTGGATGGGAGCGCTGGTTTTACAGCACTGTAGCGTTCCAACAGGTGGTATGGAGCGCGTACAAAGTGCTCGGCAAGAAACAGGTCATGCACAGTAGAGCCTGACATTAGTTTTGTACTTGTGTTTTTCTGTCCAAAAGAGCCATGTTAAACTGGGCCTCTGGGTCTGGCTGACGAAAAGAAAAAAGAAAAAAATCCCATTTCTCTATAAGATTACTAAAAATTCTTCTCACTTCCTAAATCTCTCTGTCACTCTCTCGCTGAGTCTGTCACACAAACACGCTTTCACCATGTCCCGTGCTCTTCCTAAGTTTTTCATAAATCTGGCCTCTGTCCACTCAGAGTAGCTTCCTCTTCCAAAAGGCACACTCTTTCTTGGTTTCTCGCCCTCTCACCCTCTGTGCAGAATAGCAGCTTCAAGCCAAATTGGCTCTGGGAAAAGAGGTCAAATTAAGCTCTCTCCAGCTTCACTTTGGGTAAGCCTACAAAAATGCCTTATGAGTCGTGCTGCTGTCTGCCAGAAGTTTACAGAGTGTATAAAAAATGAAGAGCTGAGCCCTGTGGTGCTCTTTCGCATAGCAACTTCCTGTCCACCTGTTCATTGTCATGTTGTTTGTTTTGTTTTAGATGTATGAAGTGGGGCTGAATATATCTGATTTCCTATAATGTGACTTTTTAATCTATTGTTTACCTGTAGCTGAATCAGTATGGGATGGTTCCTTTGAATCCGGCCTCGGGTTGATGCTCGGGAAGTCCGGAAAAATATCTATTAAGACAGTTAAGGTGAGTCATGGGGCACTAGATAAGCACAAATGACAAAGTCAACTAAATCTCTCTTAAACTTTGACAGGTTCTAGTCTCTACAACCAAAACAAGACGCCGCTTGATTTGCCAGCCACTCTAATGCCTTAGCTGCCTATTCAAGACTATAAAAGCGATCTAGTCATTTTTCCGGGCTAAAACAAATTACAATGACCAAAATAAATCAGGTAGACTCATTGAACATAGCCTTCAGACTTGAATGTCAGTGTTTTCACTGACGTGAGGGCAAAGTAAGGACTGTGAATGCCACTACTGTGTGGGAGCAGTTTATAGAAATTACACAACATGTCTGTGCTTGACAGAAAGCTTAGAGATTGTAAATCAAACCCAAAGAGGCAATAAACAACAGCTGGAGGCAAAACTCCTTTGTCCCACACGCCATCAGACTGTTTAACTCCTCTCTGGAGGGGAGAGTGGGGGGGAAACAGGAGGACAAAGGAGGGGGGAACAACTAAGCTGTAGTGCCTCTTCACCTCACTGTGCAATACCTTTTGTGCAATACTTTTTGTAAATAGTCAACAGTGCAATAGACTCAATACTTGAAATGTGCAATTCACTTGTATTTTTATTTTTTATTCCTATTTATTCTATTTATCCCCTTTGTATATTTTATTTATATTTGTCTCTGTATTTATATATGTGTGTGTGTGTGTGTGTGTGTGTGTGTGTGTGTGTGTGTGTGTGTGTGTGTGTGTGTGTGTGTGTGTGTGTGTGTGTGTGTATAACAATTCTGTAACTGTAACTTCGGTCGTTGCTGTGCTTTTTGGAAGTCGAATTTCCCAGAGGAACCCACCCGAGGGATTAATAAAGTTCTATCTTATCTTATCTTATCTTATCTTATCTTATCTTACTTGTTCAACTACCAGTCTCGTATGATCTGAATGAATAAAGAAGGAAAAGAGAAGATACCTGGATACTGTGGCGGTAACTCTGTCCCAACAGCTGGCTGGAAAACGAGCAAATATTACTCATTAAAAAACATTGGGCTACATTTTTCACCACCATATTTATATTCACAGCATTCCGGTATTTGTTGGTAAATTCTGTGCTAATTAGATGTGCACATCTACCAAAATGTGGTCTGAAGAAGTTATATAATCATAACAAACCCTCCAGCTGAAATAGCTAGAACACATGCCGAGAAGAAGCATGCACCAAAGGAGGGAGAACTTACCGGGCTCAGACTTTCCACATCTACCACAAAAAAAGAGGAAAAGTTTATCAGTGGAGAACACATTACATCTGCATTAACATGTGCCATCACAAAACACATTTTTGTTCAATTATGTATACACGCATGTTGCCTTTAGACACTCGTCTGCAGCTTTGGTGATCCTTTTTTTCCCTAACAAAAATTGGCCAGATTTTTTTTTCAAATATTTGTGAGAGATAGTGTACACTGTTGGCCAAGAAAAATGAAAGAAAAACATGGAATTAGATATCTCCGATAATGAAGACAAAAATCCCAAAATATTTAAAGAACTGTCTCCACATACAAATCAAAATGTTGCAGCACTGCCAATACAGTATCTCACAAAGCTTAAATCAGGAAGATGCATTTGCTTAAAATCCTGAGGATTAAGCTTCATGATCCGTGTGGATTACTTGTTGTTGCAGGCTTTTTTTGATGCTCGCTGGGGTTTCACTTAGACCGCTGTGAATATGTTCCATCTATCAAGCTTTTATTCACGGAGATCAAAGCAGCTTGTTGATGTTTACATTTTCACAATAATGTTAATGCACTGCATCCTGTCTATAAAAAACTGCCATTGTGCAATCATTGCAGCTGCTCTGAACTGTTTATGTCACGGGCTGTGGCAAAAATCAAGCTCGTCACTCTTCTGACAGACTAAACTCATCAGCTGATCTACGTGCCAGCCCATGTCAGTTGATGGGTCAGCTCATCCCCTTTGATGCATCCAGCTGGTATGTGTTGTTTAAGCACTACTTAAGCTCCTCTAGCCAACTTATAGTTGCTTTGCATCTTCGAGACACTTTGCAGAACAGCTCCACCCCAGCTTCCCCCTTTTCTTCTGGGTCTGACTTAATGAATGTCATCTGCTCTCAGTGATGCCTGCTCTGATCTGAATGGCCCTGCTGCTGCTTTGCCTGGCATGAAAGGCTGACTTGTGCTTTCCAGGTCCCAGATCAGAGCCATACGGTCAAATGTAAATCATTGCCAGAGAATTGACAATCTTCTTTTGACCACTGTATGGTGGTCCTGACTGAAACATCCTCGGGTTTAAATGAATACCATGTTTAGGTAACATCCAAGGCCTACGCATTCGCTAAGAACACTGTTTCAACTCTTTGTCATACAGTGCAAATATTTACCAACATAAAACTTATTCTTACCATCTGTGTGTGGCGGTCTAGGTGTTTCTCTGGCTGGATGTGAGGGATGCTGTGGAGTCAAAGGGTACTGGGGTGCTTGTGGGGTCTCAGAGTATTCGGGGTATTGGGGTAGCTGCGGTGTTTCGGGGTAGCTGGGGTACTGGGGCCCACTGGGAAACGAAGGCTGAGAAAATGGAAACTGCGGATAAGTAGGGCTCTCATCCTCGAGTGACACTCCCATGCTCTGCAGCTCGACATCATCCAGCTGTCGAAGAGAAATCTGGACGTCAGATCGCGAGTAAGTGTATCCGTGGCCAGCGGGGCAGATCTCCTTGAAGTGGTCTGCAGCACAGGAGACACAGGAGCGACCAGTAAGTGATCGAAAACATCACCTCTGCATTCTGAGCTTCAGCTCGAAAAACTGACATTTAACTTTTGACAGCATAATCGTGGCTCTTATTTCTATCTGATATTCAAAGTAACACCATAAGCCATCCATGTAATACAGTTACGACAGGCACGCTGTACTTTATGCTCTGCTGTGAACAGGGAGATTGGGTTTCGGTGACTGCTGCAGAACTTAGCAAGCTGCCAGGCCAGTGACAGCTGTCAGAGGAGGCTAACAGCGACGGGATTTGAAAACATGTGGGCATATCGGCACTCTCAAACTGTGGGAAGTAGAGGATCATGTAATGCTGAATGACCTTTGAACTCTTTGGTGTAAAGGCATGTGAGTGAGAGGCTAATGGAGGATTGGCTGGCTAGATAAAAGGCAGGAGACTGCACCTCTTTGTATCGGAGTCCAAAAAGCCTCAGCAATGGTGAATCCATTACAAGTGAGAGGCTCTTTGTCCCCTACCTGACCTGAAACCCGGCTACTCTATGCCAAAAGAGTCTGGAATAGAGATATGAGTAATGACAGATATGCGGTCACTGTAAACGCTTGTGTAAATACAGGAAACGTGGATATGATAGGCTACTGAATGATGAATTTAAAGTGGAGGGAAATGGGGCTATATATGATCAGAAGCCACATCTGAAGAATCGGCGTAAATATGGAATTAAACTCATTGGGCTCCTGTTACCGAGTCACAAGTAATGGCTCTGGCTGCTCTGTTCAGGGGTCTAACAGCTTTTCAGGCCATCCAAAAAGCTAACGTCCGAAATAATCAAAGGCCGTGCGCCCATGCACTGCGTCGGTCCTAACTGAGCAGCACCGTGGAGGTCTGTGTCTATGATATCTGATCTATGACAATCCCCATGAATCACTGGCTAGTACAGACACTCAATAAAACCAGCTTGTTTCTCTCAGAGACTTTGAAGATTAAATCAGTATGAAAAAACGACAACTACTTCCCATGTTTCACTTGGCGAGGTCACGCATTTCTGCTGTGAAGCTTTGCCGGTTTATTAGTGGGGTTTCTCTCTGAGGGTTGGAGCGATAACACAAGACTGACTCCCACTCTTATGTAGCCTCCAAAATATGAAAACTGTTATGTTTTTGGTCCTTTTCCACTCCAAACACAGTTAGCTATTTTGAACTGCATTACACGCCTGGCAAAGAACAGAATGGTGACTGAGCGGTAAATATTTTTTCCCCCTATTCTTTCATTACCATTGCTAGCCCTTGCATAAGCTTGCATGCAACACTTTATTTCTGCAAAAGCGTTTAACTCAAGAAGGGGAGTACAGTCAATGCAGAAATAGAAAACAAGATCATTTTTTGGGTCAGCAGAAGAGGAGCACAGGGCAGCTTTTGGGGCTGTACCTGATCCTGGTAAAGGACAACGATCACACCCAGCTCCCCAGGCCTTGCCCACTCTGCTGCAGCAGCAGATCTGCTTGGTGAGGTGATTAGTGAGTGGCAGAGAGCATGTTGCCGCTGAAACAGACCTGTAGCACGGCGCCCTCTGGTCAGACACTGCTTTGTCCGCTGGTAGAGAAGAGAAATTGGAACACAAGAAAGGCATAAAAAAGCCTAGTCTTAAAGTGTGTGTTACGAATCCAAAAAAACAAGCAATACTTACAGACACAGTGGCTTCTGGCAGGATCTAACATATAGCCTGGTTTACATGTGCACCTGTAGCTTCCTTTGGTGTTGAGACATTCAGCGTTTTTACATATTCCAGGCAACAGGCACTCGTTGATGTCTGTGAAATAGGCAGAGTACATCAGTCATTTCAAATATATCCTGGCTTATGGAAATTTCATGAAGTCATGTTTATTCCCAGGAAAAAAAAACGATTTTCAGTCTCACCCCCCACCAAAACTGCACATATCAATATCAACTTTGGTGCATTTTCTTTCCAATACACTGGGCAGCAATGATTCACACATTGAAAGGTGTCAGAAAATTGCAACAGATCATGTAAGCAAAGCCGCTCGCTGTGGGGAGGCGATGAAATATGGAAACATTAAGGTTACACAAGTGCATGAAATCGTGATGACAGGAGGGAGACATACACATTTGACGGGTGTAAAACAATACACGCTCAAAATCCTGTCTTGCTTGGAAAGTAAAATATTGCAGCTGTGGGAACACGTGCAGTCATGTAGACATAGAGCATATCACTGAGAGTTTCAGATTGTCATCATCCTCAGCATCTTTCCTTCACAGCGTCCAATATGGTTACGAGATCCTCAGCTTACGTCAATAAGTGAAAGTTATTAAAGAGATTTTTTAAAATGTATTTATTTTTTCCTCTGTCTGGCTTAAACCACATGCAGAAATGGTAGAGTGGCCAGAGGAGTTTGCCTCTCGCTCCAAGAGCTCCTGAGTCCCTAAGGTAAACGGAGACAAGCTAACAAGTGTGCCAGCCAGAAGCATAGGGGGACATGCTTAAGGCGCTTAGTCATGTGATCACACTGGGACCAGGCAAGGATTGTTGTTCTACCGTGTTAAACAAAGAGTACATCATTAGGTCTTTTCCCACTGCATTGACGACTAGAACCCGACAACCTGCCACCACAGATTTTCCCCCAATTTGAATGAATCTGCTCTTGTTTTGTTGTTTTCCTTCCTGCTGGAAAAAGTGAGCTTACAAAAGGTCGGGGCTGATAAAATCAATGGGCTGAAAGAAATCCAGGGAAAGCCTTAATGTTTTTCTTGTTGTTTGTCGCCCCTTTTTCGTTTCCATTTTGGGTTTTCGTTGCGCTTTTCCACCTTACAGTGACGTACTGTGAAGAAACGACTGATGTCATGCCGGTTTCCCCCAAGTCTACACTTTTTGTAGTGATTTAACTTTAGTTCAGGTAGCGTCTGGACACCTGAAATCAGGTCACCGTTTATCTCATGGTCTTTAATCCATGATTCAGTCGAGTCCCAGATTAGTGGTAGTGTTACAGTCTGCTGGTGGGTTGATTTAAATTGAAACCGGCTTCCGTGGCAACCTTCCATGACCAGCGCTAATCTCAACATCTATTCTGAATTTATGCTTGGTTGCTCTTCTTGACAAACATCACTTGTGGTAAGAGCTCACGGCTTTTAGCGTGACTGTTTTTATAGTCTACCAGCACATGACAAAGTTCCCTGATTTGAGCATCAGTCTGCTGCTTACTTGACCTTTCCCCTCTTTGTTCAAAACCCATGTGAACACCTACAGAATTATCTACAGAAACTATGTAAAGCAAACTGGCAACATTGCTCCCTATACTGTGTATTTTGGGTTGTGAGTAAAGAGAGCACCTTTGGACCACTTTGGAAGTCTGTGAAGTGAATACACATGGTCAGAATTTAGCCAAAGCGCCATTACTGGGAAAACCAGGCTTTTTCAACATATTTCTCTATCAGTATTGCAGCCTGAATACCAGGCTAGCAAGTCGACACGATGAGTGTCAAATGTCAGTGTTGTGAAATCATAAGCAGCTTTTATTAACTTGATCAAAAATGTCCAAAGAGTTGCATAAGACTTCATTAATCTCCTCTTTGAAGTGGTGTATGAGTAATGTGACCTGCTCCCAGCACTAGTTTACCACACACAACAGGGCCTGCACATGCATCTCTGCGGGCTTTTTCATCTAACAACCACAGCTACAAATGGCCAATTCAGTGACCTAAATTTTTGAGAAGGAAGCCTCTGAAGATAAGGAATCATCTCTGAAGTCTGAGACCTGAGAGCATGACGCTGATAGGAAATCTTATCGTGCTGTGGCGACGATGTCACTGACCGCAAAGGTCAGCGGATGTAGGCAGACTGGCAGTAAATCAGGACTATTACCAAATACGAGACAAGCCCTGTTCTGTTCCAATAAAACACATTACAAGCAGCTCGAGACTGGAGCCACAGGAAGGAGGGCTTGACCCCGTCCTAATAATAATGACAAAATCTCAGAAAAAGCTGATTTTTTTTCCTTCTTGGCAGATAGCAAAAGTCCTTAAATTAGAAATAATTTTTGGGGGAACGGAGTAAATATTGTGGGTAACTGTCAGCTTTGCTTTTTTGGAACTCAGGAAAGGAGCAACTGGAAGAGGGAAACATCTTGAAGCAATCACAGAAGAAAAGCATGAATAATAGAAAGATAAATTTCTACATTCATTGGCTGCTCGACACATTATTGGAAAACAGGAGCGTCCTGCTCAATAATTACCTGAAAACATCAATATTGTGATTGTTCTCTGCAGAAAACATGTTGAACTTGCTGAACTAAAGGATGAGGTCTTCTATACGGAGAGTCAAAACTGGACTTTTAGGTTGTTCTACTCCATATGCCTCAGCAAGCATTGCCCTTTGGATCATGACATGATAATGTGAGCCATCAGAAAAGCTGCAGTTTGTAACTGTTAGCCTCAGTTGTCAGTGTTAGGTAGATAGCTCAGTAGGTAGAGTGGTGGCCCCAAGGTCGGGGGTTCAAATCCACTGAACGGCTACCCTGAGGTACCCCTGAGCAAGGTACCGTGCGTACACACTGCTCCCCGGGCGCCCAGTGGCTGTTTCACTGAGTGAATGGGTTAAATGCAGAGAGGAATTTCCCCACGGGGATCAATAAAGTATACATCATTGAGCCATTTCCAAGGCTATTTACTGACACCAACAAATGCAAATGGTTGGAATTCTTTAGCGGGAGAGTTGACACCGTGGGTGTTTACTGATTCCTAAACCAAACACAAGCTGACAAACAGCCACTGCTGGGATGTTGAAATGGACGATAACACAGTGTATATGTTCAGGGACAACCATGTTTGTTTTACATACAGATGGACGGGAAAAGCAGGCAAAGCAGCAATCTGATGCTCACAAGTACTCAGAGAGCCATCCATGCCACGATCACAGCCTACCACATTAACTCAGAACCCCAAGACCAATTAAAACAGGAGCCCCAGGTGCTTATTGACTGCTGAACTCTGACCCCAGACAAACCCTAACTGTGGTCTTGACCTGTTTCCCAGACATGGGAAGTGGGGGGCAAAAAAGTCAGTCTCCCAAGCAAGGACTTTAATTAAGTGTGTTCTCCAGGTACATCATCGGTTACCACAGTATAATCTGAACATTTGAAGATTTTGAAAGTACTTCTTTGCAAACTCGAGTTTCCCCACTGGGGGGCTAACCAGGTTGCTGCTGGAGGTCTTCTATGTCATTTTGTGTTGTTACCTGCAAATGACAACAGCAGTCCTTCTTCTGCTCTAGAAATGTGCTGTGAGCTAGATGGCCACTATAAGCAGCCCTTCTAGGCGGTGGAGAAATGATTCATATGTAGCTATCACGAGTAACATTCAAGATAGTGGATTTGGTGTCTATCAATGACTAGAACAGGCATGTATTTAGTTCTTTTAAGCATGTAGACATGGTCAAAACAATCTGCTTAAGTTTAAATTGAGAATCACAATATGGAGGAAACTTGATTTAAGTGACTTTGAATGTGGTTGTTGATGCCAGACAGGCTTGTCTGGTCTTCAGTATTGCAGAAACTGCAGATCTACTGGAATTTTCCCACAAAACCATCTCTAGGGTTAAAAGAGAATGATCAGAAAAAGCGAAAGCATCAAGGGAGCAGCAGTTCTCCAGGAGAAAATGTCTTGTTAGATAATGGCCACACTGCTATGAGCTGATAAGAAGGCAACAGTAACTCAAAGATACACTTGGTACAACCAAGGTATGCAGAAGACCATCTCTGATCACACAAAATGTTAAACCTTGAAGCAGATGGGCTTAGTCTAATGCCTCTTGATTTCAGCTGAGACGTTCAGATGGTAGGGTCAGAAGTTGGAGTAAACACCATGAAAACATGGATCCATCCTGCCTTGTATCAACAGTTCAGGCTGGCGTTTGTGGTGTTATGGTGGATGGATGTTTCCTTGGCACATTTTGGGCCCCTTAGTACCAGTCAAGCATCATTTAAATGCCACAACCTACCTACGTATTGTCCATGACCACAGTGCACCCATGTTTTGATGGCTGCTTTCGGCAAAGCCATCAGAACACATCATGTCAAAAAACTCATACAATTTGAAACTAATTTCTTGAACATAGCAATGAGTTCACTTTATTCGACTAGCTTCCACATTCACCTGACCTCGATCCAACGTGGTGGAACCGTAAATAAATATAATGGAGGAGCAGCAAGTGTGATGCTGTCATGTCAACATGAACTAAAATCTCTGAGAAATCTTTCCAGCACCTTGCTGAATCTATGCCACAAAGGATTAAAGAGGTCCTGAAGGTGAAAGAGGGTCCGACCTGGTACTAGCAAGATATACCCGATGAAGTGGACAGTGAGTTTATTTGATCACAGTGATTTAATTATTTTAATATATCTTTGTTACTGCTAAAATAAACATGCAGTCACTTAAAGCTCATAAAATGTTTAAACCCTTTCCAGCATATTTCATGCAAAGGCTTACCTTGACAGTGTGTGACATTCATTCGTTTAAAACCTTTGGAACATTCCACCTGTCCATTCGCAATCACTGCATATGCTGTAAACAGAAACAAAAACAACAGTTCAGAGAAGCTCAGTGATCTTAAATGATGTGCTATGATTCTTTGGTACAGAGGAGTGCTTTCATCAGAGAGGGAGAAGAGAAGGAGCTCAAGTTTAGGAGAATTTAAGGTCTCAGTAATAGGAAAAACAAGGAACCCACAACTGAGCCTTGAGGGACTCCAGCAAGAGTCAAATGGGCTCCCCATCAATTACATTTATAAGGCAGCTTTGTCATCCAACAAAATGTAATAATGCTCTATGCCATTCATAATTGTGTAAATCCCTAGGCACATCATCATAAATTTGTTGACTAAGCCTTTATGACAGCCCTGACCGTTTTCATCAACCACGGTGCAAATCTAGTTAAACGAGAGACTAAAGCTTTAAATGTGCGCACAAGGAATGACGATTAATGTGCTGCTCACAGGAAAATGATTGGCCAAAATGTCTTAACGCTTGTTTTTTGCCAAAGCAGTACAAATCACGTGGCATGTGTGTGTTTCAGGTGTGCGCTTGAGAGGTGCTGCAGTAAATAACACATTTCTCGGTTACTGCCCCAGTGCGGGCAAACTGTCAGTGTTAGAAGCCTGAAAACATGGTGTCATTACTTATTCGGCACCCAGTCAAGCCCCGGCACGCTCCATTAAATGTACAGGGGGTCAATGTGGCAAAGAGTAAGTCTGTTAGTGTCTAAATGTGTGTGTATCCATATCTGTGTTTTTTAACAGAGATTAGGGGGAACTCTATGAAAGTCTTTCTTAACATAGACAGTGATTATTGGTACCAGATCTTTCCATGACTCAGATGACTCAGATTCTCTATGACTGTTGAAAAGATAATATCTAACTTCTGATTTTGAAAGAAAAAAACATGTATTTTTGGCTGTAGAGGACTGTAAAGAATAACAATATGCTTGTTAGCAAGACAGAAGAGTCTTTAGCTATTATAGACTGTACAGTGTGACACACATCAGACAGCTCAGAGAAATGATTACAACACCCTGTGCTATATACACTATATGAGGTGCAATCAAAAGTTCTCTCTCCGCCCATAAAAAGCAAAAACTATTTAAATCTGGTCACTGTCTGATTCAAAGTCATCTCCTTGTGTACCTCTGGAGCACTTCCATTACTTCTAAGCCTGAAAATGGGGCATCAGGTGCAGAGCATGACCACCAGTATGCTCATTACTCTCTCAGACTGGTAAGGCTGAATTTGTGTAATAGCCTTAAGCATCTGAGGGAGGATATTAAGTGCAAGTGATCATGCACCAGCATACAGCACATGAAAAGTCAGGAGTTTTAACCATGCCAACACAACTGCCACTCAGCGCCCACACAACCAAACAGATTTGGCTAAAGACTCGCCCTCTTCAAGTCATCATCCACTGAGAGGAAAAAAAACATGAAGGTTTTCTGCTCAAGAAAGGAATGACAGCAATGACAATCTTTTGATTCACACTATGGGCGTAAAAAATAACATTATACCACAGCAATGCATTGCTTTGAATCTGCTGCCACAGTGATGAAGGGTCTAGAAAAGACGTGACGCACGCAAGAACGTAAAACACCACTGCTTTGCCAGCAGAGGTATTTGGGAAAGGGAGAGAAGTCAGTTCGGTTCAGCCCAAGAAAACCAATGTGTTGTTGACTGAAAGAGTGCTCTAGTAAGATGTAAATGATGCCTGACAGGGTAAGAAGAACCAGAAAGAAAGAAGAAAGTGTACTTTATTGGTCCCCGTGGGGAAAATCCCTCTCTGCATTTAACCCATTCACTCAGTGAAGCAGTGGGCAGCCATTGGGCGCCCGGGGAGCAGTGTGTAGGGACGGTACCTTGCTCAGGGGTACCTCAGGGTAGCTGTTCAGGGGAATCAAACCCCGACCTTCCGATCATGGGGCCACCACTCTACCTACTGAGCTATCCCTGCCCTAAAAGAAAAGAACCTATCTCTATAATCCATCAGTTCTTTCTGTCTGTACATGCCACCAGTGTTAAATACATGCTTCGGGTATTGATTCAGCTGCTCCCTTATTTACTATATAGTGTACAAGAGTCAAAATGCCAAGACAGCAATCCATCAAACCAAAACCCAGCAATCAGTCATGAGTTTGTGCCATTTTCCCAGGAGTGACTGGAATGTGTGGCACTTCTGGGAATGAAGTCCTGGAAGCTGAGTTGTGCTTTGGTCCCGCTGTGACCCAGTCGACCAGGCAGGGTCAATGTACCTGAGGGTTGACAGAGCAGAAGTGGGTCAGCATGAAGCGGGCAACTCGAAAAGGGGGGAACTGTGGCAAAGCAACGCCCCTATTCCTGCCTGCCCACCTCCTCATCTTCCTCCAGACCCTCCTAATCCCCCTCCGAAGTTTCTGAGTAATGAGATGTTGTGGTAGGAGCGACGGGCACGTCCTCCCACAGTGATGGGATCAAGGAAAGTCTGGCCTGAGTGACAGCAGGGTGCACATGCCAAGGGAAGCACAGTGGGGGAGGTCCGGGAGTCTCAATAAAGCTTATTAGCAGGGAGAAGAAGACTCCCTGCAGAGATGAACAGCTTTAAGATGAATTTGAGAGACAGGTAATATGTTGTGCTTGTGCATCTTTAAAGCCTAATTATTTGAGTAACAGTGGTGAAAAACTGAAATATTTGCACATATACAGGCACATATACAGGCATGCTAACAGTAAAGTACTGCTAGCACAGACTCTGTTTTGGTGTCATTATGGTTTTAGGGGGTTTTCCGTGTATCTGAGTTTTGGATTCTCGATTGATGTCATTTTTATTCTAGTAACGGTGAGTTTATCATTATAATTCTACTTCCAGTTCACCTTTCTTATGTTTATCTAGTTGTGGTGCGTCTTTGGGTAACTATTTTCGTGGTGCAGGGGTGTCAAACATAAGGCCCAAGGGCTAGAACTGGCTCAGTGGATGGCTTTGAAAAATTGTGAAGGAGGCCATTTGGACTTTTAAATGTATTTTAACAAGTTCTACAGATTTTCCTGCTGATAAAGACCTCACCCATGGCTATTCACACTACACCAAAATAATTACATTAAATTAAATGTTGATTAAAGAATTAAATTTCCTGTTTTTTCACTACTAACTAAAGAAATTTCTGTTCTTACAATGGGACCACACCCCCAAAAAGGACGTTTTCTGTGAATTAACAGACATTTCTGCTTTATAATTACAGGACAGTATAGGCAATGAGCTACCAGAACTTTTTTCTGTAAATTTTACACATTTATTTCTTAGACGTGAAGCCCAAACAGTTGTGCTGACAAATGTCTTTGATTTGCTACAGCTGAATTCTTTGAAAAAACTGAGACATGCTGTTGAAATTATACTTATGTTTCTAATAATAAGATATCTCAGGGATTAAATTCATGGTTAAACCCTTTTTCACTGACAGTGATGCCAAACATTTTACTCAATTGTAAACTGAGCTGTATGTGGCCCATGATGTAAAACGAGTTCAACATCCCCGTTCTAGTGTTTTGATTTTATTTTTCAATTGACCTTTAGTTCCTTACTTTGAAGGGTTCTCTTTCCTGTCTTGTGTGAGTTTTACTTCCTCCTTTGTGACTGACTTCACCTGTCATTGATTGTTCTCACCTGTCTGCCTGCTCCCAGCTGTGTCTCATCATGTAATCACTGCTCTGTGTATTTAGAGTCCTCCTTCCTCTGTGTCTTTGTTAGATTATCTGTTATTTGCACTCATGTGCCTACCAGGTCTCCAAGTTTTTGCCTTGACTTTTTTTAAAATTCCTGTTTGTTTCCTTAGATGTCAGTTTAGTTTGCTGAGTAAAGGTCGGTTTTCTCCTCTTTTGGGTTTCTAGGTTCTTCTGCCAGTTTTTTGAAGTGTCATTTATTAATTAATAAAGCTTTAGATTCTGTATCCTGCACTTAAATCAATTCCTCACTACAAGCTAACAGGCAGATAGTACTTAGAGTTTCCTTAAGCATATCCTGGACCTAAAAATGCTTGAACTTTAAGATAAGTTCAGTAAAAGTTTTATTGGTCCACAGGGTTGAGCTGTTTGTGGCTAGTTAAAAAAAAATTGCATAAAAGCGCTCTGCCTGCCAAAGTTCACAATGACTTTCCTAATTACTGGTTGAAACTGTATCTGCGAATCAGAACCTTGTCTTCTAACCTCAAGAAAAGATAATCAGCCCCAAAACTAAAAATGGGTGACAACTTGGCCATGTAATTTTCATTAATATCCAAAAAGTAAAGCATGATTGTGTCCTGATTTAATGGCGTGCCAGTTCCCATGCTTGTTTCTACAATGATTTGTGTAGAAAATATAGAGCTCGACAGCCAGTGGCTTGCAAGAGTGAGCTCAAGCTGCGCATCATTAGTGTCGCCCTTGGTTACAAAGACTGTAAACTCAGACGTGTCTGTATCCACAGAGGGAACAGACAAAACCTTTCAATTGTTGTCTATCCATTTAGCCCTGTTCAACAAAAGACTTCGTCACGCCTCACTAATTTATTGTCCATCTCCATTCAGTTGTGTTGTGCATTCCACTGGAGGCTGTTCAATAATATTTGCTCAAATTCCCTGACCTGAAAGTGTAATTCAGATTCCTTGAAACTTCTTGATAGCTGGTGTTATCCCAACTTAAATCTGAATAAATCCCTTAAGTAAAATTTGTTTAGTGAAAAGCACTGCTGGGATTTCAAATGAAAGGACAGCTTATGCAAAATAAGAGAGCTGGCTAAGAAAAAAAAGAGACAGGAAGCTGAGAAGGGAGAAAGCTTAGAGTCAGATGGGTTTCTCAGCCATACAGAAATCTTTAATTGCAGATTTTTGGTGCGATCACAATGTAGACCACCCGGCCTGCAGGCAGTTCTTCTAAGACGATTGAGTGGTCTGGTCCATCAATCACAGGGCTCAGAGCCCTTCACCAGCTTCTCCAGGGACTTGCCTCAGTGTTGGGCTTCTTCTCTTAACCAACTGGAAAACCTGAGAACTTGTGGGACAAGAGGGAGGAGGGATGGATGCCATCCACAGGATGCAAACGGTAGACAGTCTTCCTTTCTCTTCCATCGGGGTATACTCTAAGAAAAGACCCAAGAGCAAAGCCAAGACCTCATGATCCTTTCCATAAAATTACTTTCTGACATTCCGCCACAGGACGAACTAAAAGAAGGAGCAAACGGAGCTCTTTAATCATCACAGAGTTTCAGGTCTTTTGAATCGCAACGATGGCAGAGCCATCTCTTCTTGGCCTCTGAGCCAATACTTGATTGGAGCAAACAGCTTAAAGACAAGTCATTTTCTCTCAAAACAGAATGTTTCCTTGGCAAAAGCCATACTTGCCAATCTGGCACAGTCCATATCACACGGCCTGTAAATACGTCCCTGCAAGTGAAGCTAAAGCTAATCAGCAAAGATACGTGCGGTTAGCATGAGCGTCACACTGCGAATGCATACCAATGTAAAAGCTGCAACATACTGCATTTGCTCAATCAACAGCAGTCTCATCTGTATAGTATTGCTTTCACACAACGATCCCATGGGACATATGATGCAATGACAAAAACAGCTTTGATGAGGAGTTTATTTCATTTTTCTGCCACATTAAATCTTTTACTGAAAACATACTTTTCATTGTCTCTATTCACGAAAGTATGCATGTCATGTCAGTGTTTGTAGTTTGACAATTTTGCTTAATAATGTCCTTTTCCAAGATGCTGATGGCAGTGTAACCCGCATGAAACACATTTAAAACAGAACCACATTCCTCCATGATATCTGTGGACTATTTACCACCTGGGCTTCTTCCAAAATAAGGCATGCCACGGTACATTCCCAATAAAAAAAACATGCTTAACGTAGCTTGTATCGAATTAAGAAGCATCGCAAATTTCAAATCCATGCGCCTCCAACTGGGATTTATTTCTCGTAGTGGTTAGGTCGGCTCAGCGCTGATTAGCTACACTGCTGCCCAGCTAATAGATTCCATAATTTGAGTTGTTAAGGGATAACGCTAAGTCAACATCAATGAATCAAATGCTGTCAAAGAGATGCGACATCTCTATCTGATCACCACGAGAAGCTGCTGTGAAGTTGTTCCAGTGCATCTGTTCTGTTGCTGCTTGTTTCTAAGGCAAAGTAATCGCATCTCTGGTTTTTGTTGGTCATTAAGAAGTGTTCTTGTTTGATCAGCGCTAATAAAAAGCAAGAAGCACAGGCTTTAGCTGGTCAGTTTAAATGTCTCAGGAATAGATGGAAGATTTAGGAAGGGATGAGTTCATGTGGGAAGATCTGGAAGTTGTGGAGCTCTCCGAGTGCCCCCCGACCCCCACCGCCCCTCCTTCGCCTCATCTGACTTTACTGATCTAAACCTCATGAAGAATAGCTTCCTCATTACAGAGAGAAAACAGAGAGGAGTGGGGAGCAAAAAGAGGCAGATGACTTACACAGACAGAGGTCGAATTGAGGGTGGGGCAAAACAGTGTGAGGGCAGTGACAACACGGTGACCTCGGTGACCCAGGAAGGTAGGGTTAGAGAGAGGAAGCCAAGGCTCCCGTGGGTGTGGTGGTTACTTAAAGTCCCTGGGGACCTCTGATCCGACTCCTTGGGAAGCCTCCCAAGGCTTCAGCCTGGCTCATGGAGAGAGTCACTGAGAGGAAAGCTGCCCATCAGTGACAGATGGGGAGACAAATGGCTTGTGAAATTCCATGAGCAGTGAAACACAGTGAGGAAAAGGCTGCCAGCTATAGAGTGTGATGCCAACACGACAGTATAGGTCAGACTTGGGCCATAGCAATTTGCCTTCAGATAACTGGGAACCTCTGATTAATTTTCTGATTGAAATGTATCCTTAACCCAGAGATTTGCACAAACAGCCCTATCACTTGCTTTTCAAGGATAAAATTCCTCTCAGCTTATAACGGATCCAGTTTCTCTTAATGGGACTCATGTAACCAAATCACCTCCTGTCCAACTCACCTATTCTCTTTCTCACTTGACTTAACAAGTCACTGGTTAGTTCTCAAACTTGAGGACCTCTGCATTGCTGAAAGAAATTGCAGTGATGGAATGAAATGGTTTAAAATCCAAGAAAAGCACAGGGTTTGCTTTGTTACTCCACTTCATCATCCGAACTAAAGAAATGGAGCTGACTTCAGCCTGGTCGATCTGGAACTCATTACAGGCCAGGAATCCTCAGCATGTGACTTTTAAAGGCACTAACTGCTAAGACCTCATCTCCCACTGAGATGGGACACACTGGCATTTATGCCTCTGCAATGTCAGACCTTCTTAATATAATGAACACACAAACACATGCACAAACAGTAAAACAAGCCCACAAAATATCCCTAAGCGATACAGTGTTCTTGGTGCATAATAATGTATCATATCCAGCTGTGTAACACAACTAACTGTACATTTACGGACTTGAGACACAGCCAGACTGTAACAGTAGCAATGCATTCTGGATCTATATGACTGTATCGAGTGAGTGCGATGCAGATATACTGACAGTGATGTGCAGGCAGGCAGCAAAGACTTAGCAGTCCTGTCTGCAACAGCACCCCATTAAACTGTGGTCATTCTGGCATCTTCTACCAATATCATAAAAAATGAAGTAGCAAGCCTTGCTCTTAGTCAACAGCATGTTTAGCAATAAACTGACCAATGGTAGCAATGCACGCCTAGAAACAAACTGGGCTTTCATGACATCATTATCACGTACTCAACAGGACACACGGGAGAGTCCTATTAAGCTACACGACCTCTCTCCTCACTGCGAGCCGACGGCTGACTCAGTCGCTATAAAATAAAGAGAGACACATCATACTTCAGGAGCTCCACATCATTCCTGTCAAACGCATGAGAAAGCACACACCTAGACGAGTAAGCAGGGAATGTAGCTTAGAGATAAAGCCCAAGTCTTTACCCTGAGAACAATAGCACTCTTGGAGGAATTCAAAGTATTTCTCGTATTAAAACTCACCCAAAGACTTCTGGGAGAGAGTATATGACTTCATTTTTTACTTAACTTTTCCCTCTTTCTTTCTTTCTTTCTTTCTTTCTTTCTTTCTTTCTTTGCCATTGTGTGACCCTGGCCTACGATATGCTGCCCCCCAAAAGGAGCCACAAAAATGAGCAAATTGGGTATTCACTCTGTTTTCTCCCCCAACTTCAAAGGAGGGAGCAGGGGAAAACATCTGGGAGCCAAAAGAGATCATGCCGTGGACTTAGAAAGAATTGGAATCTGGCATGCCTGGGGAGACAGTGCGTGGGAGGCAAGAGAATAGATCGACATCTATTATCAAGGCGGGAGACAGAGAGAGAGAGAGATGATGTCTGCTTCTGATCAACGTCTGGTCAGATATTAAAGAGGGTACAGTCAATCTAACAGTAAAACTAGCAAATCTGTGGGGTATGACCATAATATGATTGAGATACGCGGGAAATAACTGAATCTCCCATGTGGCACTGTACGCTGTGGGAGTGCCAAAACCAGTGCATGGACCACATCGTGCTCTCCGAGTAGTAAAAAGAGCTGTCAGAGCCCCCATCTACAGTGGACAGTGTCACCACCAAGCCTTCCTGCCAACATACAACCACCCTGTTGCTGTTTCACTTACCTACCGCATCTCTGGTTGGGAACCAGTTGCTCATTTCCTCATTCATTCAAGGCCACATTGGCTTGCTTTGCCCGCAGGGTGGGTGGCACGCCTGCCAGGCTCTCATCTTCATGCTAAATGTGTTTTCATTTGCTTCCCGGTTTTGGTTTTATGGAAGTGAAAACAGCTTCATTTTAACAACTGGGAGCATGGGCGAGTCACGCAGCCGCTTTCAAAGGTTTTTAGAAATCTAACAAAGGACGCTATGTTCTAGTCATCACTGCTCATTAGCATTGTTTAGGCCTGTAAAACATGCTCTGATAAAACTCCACCAACCATAAACAATGGCTGCTAAGGCATTAATTTTTAGACACCTTAATATGAAGCAATCAGAGTGGGAAAACTCTACCTTTTGAGTTGATGTGTGGCACAGAGCAAGATTACCAAAGGACAAACATCAACAGCAAAACAGAATTAAACCAGATTAGTTTAATTCTGTATGAAAAAAGTGACATAACTCTGGTGGATTAGTCAGAACAGCTTACCTGGTTTGGTCGGACACTTTTGGCACTTGTTTAGGCCCCAAGAGGAGCCAATACTTCCACAGCAATCATCCTGTTTGGTTAGCCCTGGAAGAGGCTTGCCGCACTACAACAAGACACATCTGTGTTAAATCTATGAAACAAGTTTGGAGAATGAGTGTTACATGTTTGGGTAGGCACGCTTGTTTGTGTGCAAGCGTGTGTGCGCGCTGGCAAGGGTGCAAATGTTTTTGTGTCAGGGTGTGCGTGTGTACCTTTCTGCAAGGACAGAGAGAACCAGACACATCGGAGACTGTTTAGTTAGAGGTGGACATAAACACACCGAGTCCTAAGAACAGCTAAGAAACTCCTGGTGTGCTGCATTAAGGGCTCTTGGTTAAATGTCCTATCAAACCCTACTTGTCGGATTTTGTCTGATAGAAATTAAACTTAAGAGATGATATTTTTTCCTCCAGATTGAATCTATTATGGTTAAATAATATGGAAATTTGCAGGGTGAATCTGCTCTTTTGCTGAAGTTTAGTTCTTCTTTGACATAGTGACTAAGTGGTTTAATTTAAATTGCCTTACTTAACCAGAGAGGAAATAATGGAAACAGCACTTGAGCACAAACAAACTCAAGAACTAATTCTGGCAAAAACAACTCGTTGTGTTGTTGCAACTGAAATACTAATAAGACCCAACAATAGCCAAGCTAACAGATGCTGTATGAGGTCTGAGATTAGCCGAGCTCACGCACTGCCACTTAAAGTCCTTTCCTTTTCCCAAGTGCTTTAGGATACATTAAAGCAAAGCACAGTAAATCTACAAAATGTGCCACACTCTGAGCACACAGGCGATGAAAATCTCACCGTTTGGGCCACATGGGGAGGTTTCAAGCCTCACCTTCACCTCTTCTGAATGCATCCTAACTCATAACATGCTTTTGTTGAGGAAGCGGTGGAACATGAGATGGCCAGTGTGGCCAAGCCTCATAAATCCCGGACTTTACACATAAATCATTTTCACAAACTTCCTGTTTGAAGCAACAGCTAGCAGAGAAGGTTAAGGGATGTGACTATATAATGGCAGCTGTGGCTAAAACACTGCGTTCCAGTCGTTTCAACACCTAGACCACAATACTTTATGTGTATTGATATAAGTTGAGAGCAGTGTACACGGTACCTGTCCATCGACCGTCTCCTGAAAGCATCTTCCAACATTTCCGTTCTGACGGATGTGGGTTGTGGCGTGGCCGTGGCCATTCCCGTTAGCGTGTGGGTGTCTGCTGCTGTGCTCGCTGGCGTGTTCGTGTCCGTTTCCAGGCTGGGAGCGCTGCTGGACAGAGTGAGCCCCCTCTGTGGTGGCTGGTCTTTGCCCAGGTTGGACTCGAGCTACTTGGTGGATCTGGACATCAGCTTCTGGAGGATGCTGAATGTGGACGTTGACCAAGGATGGGTGGAGAGACACTGGAGAAGAAGAGATCCAAAGCTTACACAGCATAGTAGATAGTTTACAGTGTCAAAATTTGAACCGTTTAAGGGGAAGCATCCTCTGCCAAGGGATAAAATCTGTATATATATACTGCAGTGCATGAGATCTCAGCTAAAGTCTTACACAAACACTTGCTTCATCATCAAGTCATGAGATTTGGTGCATATTGGTAGTTCCTGGCAGTGAAGAGGCCCTTAAGATGCTACAAAACAACAACAACACAGAGCGTTTCGGATTCTCTGGTTTAAATCAAATCGTTTTAAAGACTGAAAACAGTTTTGCTGAAGAGTTGAGAAGATGTTGCAATGTGAGGCTCTGTTGTCCTTCTGACACGGGGTAAGCATCCATCTTCAGGGAGTGCCAGGTTTTTTCCCAGAATCCCGACCCACTCTCATGAATCATAACCTCACACACAGACAGCAGAATCCAAGGAGAAAATGCAAAACTTAGTCCAGGACAAGAATGGCTCCATTTCATATATAAAGCATACAGGCAGGACAAACAATGTCTTTCCTGTACCATGATAACACACTGACTGGATTTGTCATTAAATGCAATTATTAAGTAATAAATTTTTCAGAAGAGGATGAAATGTGTCTGAGTGTAATTTAAATGAATTTAGACTGACCTTCTGCTTCTACTTAACTGTTCCCTAAAATGAGAAACTAAGAAAGGAGGACACGATAGCTTACACCAGGAGATGAGAGTGAATTTATCTCTTTTATTCACAACAATTGTGCTCTGTTTCTAATATCTTCTGTCTGGTGAACGCGGCATTGTGTGAACAATAAGATGACTTGTACTGAGTCATCTATGAGCTGTTCTGCTTAAAATAGAAAGTGACCTGTGCTGTTGGCAAGGAAAGCAATAACACTACACTATAAACAATGTTAAAAATGAAGCTATGCTTTTTTCTTCCTTTTTTTTTATTAAGGCAACTTCTGTTGCAAAATTCAAGTCAGGTGATTATTTTATGTTGAATGAAACGGATTAATCGCAGGCATTCATGAGATCGTTTGCTTCTGGAAGAAAGGAACAGCCAGGAAACCCACAATTGTTGTTTATTAACTGTGTTTTGCTTCTTTTTTCGACACTTCTCTGTTGGAGTGTAAGCTTTACTAGAAGAATGGAAACCTTGCAGTTATGAGGCACGAGTACAGCCAGAGTCATCAAGAAATGAACATGTTAGCTAACTGACAGTCAATCTGAGGTCTCTTAAATATGCACAATATCCTAAATGAAAAGTGATGGCCAATGTCACACACACAGTGTCAAGCTAACAGCACTCGTAATGTGAAGACATGCTAATAAAGTTAGAGTGAGTGGGGAGGCGTGCCGGAGCGTGATTACCTGGCTGATTGGACAGTGGGAGAGTGTACATGGAATGGGATGGAGATTTTGGTTTCTGGTGGTTCCTGTGGCTTTGAGGGGTGGGTCGGGCAGGAGGAGGGACTGGCAGGTGACAAAACCGTCCTGTTGAGTTTGACGGACACCAGCACATGTCCCTGCCAATGCACCGGCCTCCATTAAGACAGGGGATCTGACAGAAGACTGCAAAGATGAAGGACAAGAAACGGAGAAAAAAAGGGGTTATGAATGAGAGGAATCTTTAGAGTACACAACATACCACATTTAATTGCACAGCATCATCTAACCTTACACACAAGGATCTGGTAATAAGAAACAGAAGGCGTAGTCCTAATAGGAAGGGCATGTGCTAGGGCTTCCTGTGGACAGCCTTTGTTTGCAAACGGTTAGCAACAGTCATGCTGTTCTCTGCTTTGGCACTACCAGACACCTCATTCCACATGACGTTTATAAAATCTCAACTTTGTCCTCGCGACAGAGCCATGCCCCTCACGCTGTGCCTCCTTCAATGGCATGTTTTGCCTCTCATCAGTAATTACATACTCCTGTGCAGGATGATGAGTGATGATGTATGATTCATGCTGTAATAATTTGCAGAAAATAATAACAACATACCATATGGGACACGTGTTTGGATGACAAAAGGCGAAAAAGTTCCCCTAAATATCAAATATTGTCCAGAAATTGATAGGAGTGCAACTGGCTCATAGCCATCCAAGTAAATCCAAGTCCAAAATGTGTTCTGTCTACAATTTGATTTATATTTTGTAATTTGCCGTGGAAAGAAAAACAGAACAGACCAGCAGTGGCCAGATGGTGTTTGACAGTAGTGCTTTAACAGCCCTTTCATTGCCTTATCTTTTGGCATAAGGGATGGGTGCCAGCCCAGCGCCCTACATACCTGGGCCTGTTCCCATCTACAGTTTCACTCTGACCTGACCTCTCCTAACTGAAAACATCAAAGACAATCAAATGAGGAAAAAAAATCTATCCAACTATGACGAATATAGAACTATTCTGGAGCATGAAGGATGAGAAAGTGAAGCAATGCACTTCTACAAAAACAAGAGACTGTTTTGCAAGATACAGATTCAAATGGCCTGCATGCTATGAGATTAAAGAGAATGCCAGACATGGAAACAAACAGGGAACTTCATCCTCTGTGTCTCACTGAGGCTAACAGGGTGCAAACAGGGAACAGGGAGATGCTGGCGGGTTCTGATGGCATGTAGGGAATGAGCTCCCTGTCACATAACATTAACAAGAGTGAGACCACAGGACGAAAAGAGGGAGGAATAGAACAAAAATAGAATCGTGTATCAGATGGGACAGTAACAGGATTAGCAGGAGAATGCTAACAGAATAGATTAAAAACAGAATAAAAAGAAACAGAAATAAAACGAAGGAGAAACAATGCAGGGACAGAGATGGGCAGAAAGACTAAATATGTCCAGACACAGAGAAAGACCTCCTGTGATTCGACATGCGGGCTAAATTATCAACTCAAGGAGGGCTATTAAAACCTCTCAGTGTTGGATGCATGTCTGCACTGGTCTGTGTCAGGCCAGTCCCACCCTGGTATGGGGCAGGAACTATTCTTAGACAACATCCTACTGTCGACTTTCCGCAGCAGGTTCCATGTCTGCCTATCTTTCTGTCCATTTAACAACCTCTAACGAGCGAGACGCACATGCGCACACACTTCTCACCCAATAAACAGACTTCTACCAATCTAATATCAGCTTTAAGTAAGTGTTGTACACAGGCTGTGCATCGAGAGGCACTGCTGCAATTATCCAGCCGTTTTTACTGCGCTGTTTTTACTGCGCCGTTTAAGCAACGTAACAACAGCATGAGATAACTGTTTGCTGTCCACTTGACATTCCTGGACGAACACGCAGGCCCGAGCAATAACAGGATGCGAGCCTAAATGGAAAGCAATCTCTTTTTAATGTGCTCTTTAACGCATGCTTTTACATAACGAAGACAGGGGATTTTTGTTTTTTGTTTGAGAATAAAAGTGGGACATAAAAACTAACCACTGAGGAAAAAGTGGAAATGCCGGGAATGTAATCTCGTGAAGGGTCTCTGCCAGGATGCTGAAGTGTTTAGAATATCTACACCGTGTTCCAAAACCCTGCTAATGTGCACATAAATCTGCAACATCGACCTGTTTATATATTCATAAGCCTGCGATGTCCTCCCTAAATAAGCTAGTGCATTTCGGTGAGGGTTGTTTGCATGTTTGTATCGTTGTTTGAGTTTATATTTATGAGAGTTGTAACTGGAGCGGATCTATATATGTATGTGTGTGGTATGCGCGCCCTTCATCTCTAATCCATAATTAGTCTGAGGTCGAAGCTGGACCATTAAACCTGATGAGAAAACTCAGAAACACGCAGGGGGTACGACCCTCGTCTTGGCACTAGCCGCCCCCTGCTATCCCATGGACACTCCTGTGTGAATTTGGAGCAAAGCCCTCTGGATAAATGACAGGTTTAATGTAATCCCTGTAAAACCCTGTTCATGCTGCTACTCTTTCTCTCTTTTCAGCCTATCCCTCTCCTTTTTCATCCATTCCTGCCCTCCCAGAGAGCATGTTAAACGGTTAACGGCGAGGCCAACTGCGAGGTGTAAACCGCAAAAGGGATGGGGCTAAGTGTTGGGGAGCGTGGGACCACTAGGTCCACGTGTCTGTGTACAAGGGGAGATTAGGCCCCTTTTACAGAGCTTGCTTTTAATCTGCTCTCCCCTGTCCGTCTTTTTCTTTGACAGTGAAAGTTTTCAGCATAGCTCTCATGCTTAATCTACACCACTCTGCCTCCTGTCTAAGATTGGTATTCAGAACAGACAGCATGCCCATTTTATCTAGCTCACCCAATAAAAAAAAGAATGAGATACCAAACACAGACTGTGTGTGAGAATCGAAAGGGAGAACGAGAGACACTCAGGGACAACACAGAGCAGTATCACAGAGATAAGCAGGCAGACAGGCATTGCTGATAGTCAGAGGGCCGGGGTCAACACTCACAGAGTCGGAAGCCCTGGTTCTTCGGCTGCTGATGGGGCGAGGTCTCGCTGTAGACCTCGGTCATGTCTCCCTTCTCGCAGCTATTATAGCAACGCCCTCCAGAGCACACCCTGCGGCACATCATAGGTGTGAAGACGATCTTGATGCGATCCAGGTTGGAGGTGAGGTTGGCCCCTGGAAAACACACACACACCTGGTTGAGAAGGGGCAGCAGCAGAGACAGGCTAGAAACGAGCTGCATCCTTCCACCTTCAGCTTCACTGTGACACACTCCCCGTCTGGGCAAAAGGGAGGTTTATAAGTGCGAGGGTGTGTGCTGACGGTTGGCCAGTGGCACGCTGCAGCTGAACGTGCGATGTGCCACAGACCAGCAAAAGAAATAAAAAAAAAAAAAAAAAGGGGGGGGGGGGGGGGGGGGGTGAGAAGGCTATTAGGTTTTTGGGCTAGGCTCCAAGCCCTTTATCTTTGAGAGAAGGTGTTTTGGATATGTGTATGGGTGAAGGAAACAAAGAGAGTGTAGGTGAGCACTGTGTAATGGTGGGAAGCTGTTCAACAGCCGTCGCTGCGGTACGTGGCTAAAAACAGGAGGATGTGGAACGGCAGACAGCTGTGCACGTTGGATCAAAGAGAAGGGGGGGAAAAACTGGTGACGTTCACCTCACATTTCCAACAGCAACCAGGGTCCAGTGTCTATCATGTCAGAGAAGTGTCTGAGTAAATTCCCAAAGGTTCTGAAGTACGTAACTGCGCAATCTCGCACATGCTCAAACTGCAATAGCTTTGATACGAAACGTCTGTGCATGTGATGAAGACCACAGAGGGTGTGAGGTGTTTGGACAGAGGGAGAAAGGAAGTGCATCCTGGGACGCTGCCAATTTTTCCTCGTGGCTAATGTTGAACAATGACACCACAGGAAGTGTATGCATGTATTGTGGTCACTCTGAATTTCGTCAGGCATTCGTAGCAATTGCATTTGTTTTGAGGTAGCTAGGGGCAGAGGATGTGAAATGATAACAGAGCCACGATTTATGATATTCACAAATATTCTAGTGGAAGACATACATGTATTCAGTCTCATTACACTTACCTGCTGGTAATAATGCATTGCTGAACTGTCCGTGCAGCTGGCTGTTGCTGGTTGGCCTGTGAGTATTGTGGGAATGTGTGTTGGTATGCCCGTTCCTGTTTCCATACCAGTTCCCGTGCTCGTTGCCGTTAGAGTAGCCATTGCCATTGGGCAGAGCGTTGGAGGTTATAGGCCCAGAGGATGATGGATAACGTTTCACAGTACGGGAGGTCCCGGTCTGCTGAGGGGAGGAGTCAGGGGGTCCCCGTCTCACTTGGGTCCTGTAAATTATCACAAGGCTATAAACACATGACCTCAGACAAAAGCTAACGTCCCACACACACATATATGCAGTCACAAAGATACACCCATGAGCATCTTATACGCGTCACCATGAGTGTAAGTGTGCTCAGTGTGTGCAACAGAAAGTAGGACTCCTAAGAGACAAACATGGCATCTAGCTCATAGATTACTTAATCATACTTAATCAATTTTATAGAATAAAACATTGAAGTTTAATGGAACTGATTTTACTGAATCATTCTTTAAGCACTACAATGCTAAAATAAAATAACAGTGGGCCTAACACTGTATTCTCAGCGCCATACTGTTATTCTGGATCTCCACTAGAACAGCTATTATTTATTTGTATGCAATCCCTCAGTTTTATCACCATCAGAAACAAGTTATTTTAGCTCCCATATCTTTCAGGCCATCCTCTCAGTAAGCAAACTTACTTCTGATTGGTTGTCGGGTTCTGCAAACAGACTCATGTGCTTGTGAGCACCACATCCTCAACTTCCCGGTTTTGAGGTTCCAAAAACAAACTTTAAATCTTTTAAACAAAACTCAGTTTCTTGTTTTGTCAGCTTCTCAAATCAGTTGGACATCTATTCTCTGTAAATATTACGCTCATTACCTGCTTATTAGTGGACTTAGTCTTTCAGTCAAATGTTGTACGAGAACAAAAGTCTCTACTGTCACCCACAAAAAACGTGTCGAATAATCGTATGCAGAGATCTCTGTTTGGTCCTCTCCTGCACGAATCCAAGAGAAGAAAACAGTAACGGCAGTCTGAAGGTCGAACTTTTGGCTCACACAAGCGGACCTTCTTCTTTGAATCTTTGAACATGGTTAAAATGACCACCCACCATTGTATCAGTGTACATATGGCAGCACACTGCAGACATCTTAAAGCCATTTCACAGGAATAGATTGGCCAACAAAATATTAGGCAGCCAAAGAGAGTCTGTGTGTGGCTCGTCTTAGAAAAGTGTGTGATTAAACACATCAGATCTTTCCATCACACATTGTGTCTGCATGACTAGATTATGAACTCCTTGTTTTGTCTGACTGTGGCCAACCAGAGAGCAACATCCTGAGTGTTGCGTTGAACTGGAGGAAGTATTAAAACTGGGGTCGACGAACAAAGCTCGACCAGGGCTGCAAGGGGCCAAGTTTTTTCCCCAGTGAGCATTTCATTTGGGTCAATTACTGAGCTAGTGTTGCACGACCTGGAAGTTGAGCTCATGTGAGTGACCTGGAGGAGGCGCATGCCTCTCAGACAGACAGGCAGACAAGCCTACCTGGGTCTAAGACTGATTTTGGAATGCCGGGATTCAGCCCTGCAAAAAAACAAACAAACAAACAAAAAAAAAAACATCTGGATCCCACTGATCTGCCCTGACAGACAGGCAGTGAAGGACAAAGGTGAGCTATGCTGGATAGATCAAATAAACACTTGTACAAAACTGTGTTTTTTTTAAACCACACATCACAAATCAGCTCTGTTAACCCCCACACACACTCACAACAATAATCAAGCAAATAAACATGTGCGCACACGCACAAAAATGCATATTTGTCCACACAAAAGCAAACACAGACACACCATGTCCCAGCTGTCGTAGATATGGGCAGATTTTGGAGAAAGGATGTGACACAGGGAAACAAGAGGTGCTACTGCCAAGGTAATAACGGTGGACAGGAGGTGGCAAAAGACCATTACGCTTCCATGCTCAAATGTGATTGGGTTTTTCCATCACTAACAGTGACACCTGACCTGTAAGCATCCTGCCTCACTTCCTAGGCCTAGCCAGATGTTGCTCTGTCTACCTCTCGTATGTTCAATGGCAAAGTGGTTTCCTCCCAGTGTGAGCTCATGTTTACCCTCTCTGCCTGCAGATCAGGGAGCACACGGGGCAAGCACAACCTCACTCTGACGTCAAGGCCTCTGTGGCTTAAAGCGGAATCATTCCCCTCCCTTGTTCTGGGTGACTTGAAAGCAATTTCGAAGTTTACATGGGACATGGGCTGTACAGACAGATGGAAGTAATGTTTGGGGTATCAAGCAATGGCCATACAGTTTTAATTAAATCACTTAAGTCAGCAATAACAGAGCTGCTGAGCACATGGTACAAATTCTGAAATAAGGCAAATAAAAATGAATGGGAAAAAAAAATAATAGCTGCGTAGTTCTCAGTCTTTCAGCAGCTGGTATCATCTGACACTTTTCAGTTCAACAAAGCTACTTAGCATTTATGAAATCCAAAAAGCTCTCACCAAGCACCAATCAGAACAGACAACGCTAGCATGTAATATAGGTTGGTAAAGAGGAAACACATTCACTTGCCTGGTCACTTTATTAGGTACAACCTTTCAACTGTCAAGGACAATTACTAATCAGCCAATCACATGGCAGTGACTCGATGCATTTAGGCAAGTAAACATAGTCAAGACGACCTGCCTTAAGTTCAAACCGAGTAGGGGATTTAAGTGGCTTTGTTGCTTCTAAATGGGATAGCTGTTGGTGCCAGATAGGCTGTTCTGAGTATTTCAGAAACTACTGATTTACTGGGGGTTTCTACACATCCATCTCATGGGTTTGTGGTGAGAAAGGGAGAATCTTGTGAGCAGCAGTTCTCTGGTTTAAAAGACCTTATTGATCACAGAGGTCAAAGCAGAATGGTCAGAAGGCAACAGTAACTCAAATGCCAAAGCTATGCAAAAGAGCATCTCTGAATGCACAAAAAGCTGAACTTTTGACTAAGGCAGCTAAAGACAGGAAACTTAGTTTAAAATTCACGTGGGTTCGCTAAAATTTGGCAGCAGAAAAGTGGAACAATATTGCCTGGTCAGATGAGTCTAAATTTCTACAGTAAGATTAGGATGTTACAATCAGAAATGAGTGAAAACAACATAAAAGTATGAATCTATCCTGCTGTGTTGAGCCTGAGGAACAGGAGAGTAATAATGTGGATGTGCAACAACTGTGTGATGATATCATGTCAATATGGACCAAAATCTCTGAGGGATACTCCGGCACCTTGTTTGAAGATTTAAAGCAGGCAAAAGGAGCCCAAGCAGGTACTAATAATGAAGCGTAGAAACCCAAGAGCTGACACCAAAAGACAGATAAGAACTTACTCAGATCTCCAGAAATTTGACTAGTACTGCTTCATGTTATTTAAATACTGAAAGGTTGCAGGGACATCTACTTCCCTTTCTGAATAATCAGAACCTTTTAACAAAAACAGTAAATATGAACTGACACCAAGACTGGAAATACCATTCTCAAATCCAATGCAAGCTTTAGAAGCAGGCAGTGGGTGGGCGTATGCTAAAGCATCAGTAAAATGTACATGCCGGTATACCAGGTATTAAATCTGACTTTCTGGTGAGACGCTTTTATAGCATGAGAAAGACCCCGCCATCTCCCTAAAGCACAATTGCAGCACTTCACATGCAGACGTAAAATTGGTAGTCATCAGATATCACTCTCCAAAATAAGCACACATAATGTAATTTATGATTTCACTAGCAAGGCCCAAAGTAGTGCAAGCTTCTGAAATCATAAAGTAAAATGAGGTTATATCCATTTTATAGTTATAGATGCTCTGTGCTTGGACACTACCATATAGTGCAAAGTTTGTCTGAGTTAAGCCCATGAAATGAAATAATTCATGTTCAGAACATGTGCTCGGTAATTATATTCACAGAGAGAGAACGAATTCTGATAAATCTTGATCCAAACACTTGATCAAAGCATCAGCTCGTATCTGACAGCAAAGGAAGCCTCCAACTAAGACATGAAGTAACTGTCAGTGTCCACTATCACTCATTATCATTCATTTCACATGCATGGAAAACATTTAAAGCTAAACCTCATCACATCTGAAGAAATTACAAATCACATTCGGGGCCAAGAATATAAGCTCTACATGAATCAACACTGCAACACTTCCAAAACACTGCAAAAAGTATTATTTGGCACTCAGCTTGCGACATACTGTATCTTTGAACTCATTTAGCATTACAATATGTGAACATTAGCTCTCACAAAGGCATGACAGCCGGCGTGAATGCCTGTTCCAGCCTCGTCAGGCTCAAATGAGTTGGAGAGGAGGCATTTTTGGAGCACAAACAGTACACAGTTAAGCACTGTGAAAACAAGCCAATATCAAGAACTGGAGGACAGTCAAAAGGACTACAGATCCTCCAACTCAGTGACGCTTCCAAACAAAATAGCAGGTGTAGCATGAATTTTCATGTTAAGACTGTGATCTGTGGAAGGGCGAGGATAAATGTGGATAAAGTCAGCTATCTGGATTTGTTTAAGCACCACGAAACTCCAACAGCAGTTGCTCGAAAAGCACCGCTTCCAACCATCCCAGTGGTGACTGTTGTTTCTGTAAGTTGCCCGGTGTCTAGCCTTTTGCTCCGACAGAAATTCAAGATTTATCTAATGATCCTGCTCACCCCGAGCACTCGCTCACACACACATGCATGCAGTGACCCAGATTTTCAAGAACTGTTTACACCTTAAACTGTCTCCGTAGCCCACACTGCATGACGACGCCGGATAAGTGTTTATGCGAAGCACAGCGCAGTAATGTATGGGCCACAGCTGATTCATTCACTAACAGTTCTGTCTCTGAGGCGCTTTCATTACCCACTGTCTCTATAAATCTCCTTGCTATATAAAGCACACTTGTCAGTTTAACGTATTTCAGGCAGAAACCGTTTTTTCTGGCCTCAGGATGCTGAATAAGTTGGAAAGGTCAGGACTGTGTGATATTAAATGGTTTTTCACTAGCTTGCTCACCACTTGAAGCTCAGCACATGTCCAACCTGGTATAGCACATTTTTCATTTTGATTTGTTTGAGAATACCAAAGTCTGTAGCCACATGTAATGGCTTGGGTTGTTGACTTCTAGTAGCTAATGCAGAAAATAGGCTGATACGAAGAGCTTGTCTGCTTGTTAGATGGAGCCATTTGGCTTTGACGAGACTGTCAAAACAAGACAGTCTGACAGTAGGCAGAAGTGTCTGGCACGAGCATCCCAGTCTGGGTCACAGTGGCTCTCAGCCTTGTCACTTGGTCCAGTTTTAGTTTTCTTTCTGTGGAGTAGGACATAACCTCTGGAGCGATGAGTGGCAAACCTCTGAATCCATCAGCAGGTTTAAAACCAATCAACAAGAGTCACTCAATAGCGCTGAGGAAAATCGAGTCATTATTCTTCTTATTTAAACAAAAAGTTAAATAGCTCCATTTACCTCTTTCCAACATGGAACATCAGCCAAAAGAACCCTTATTACATAAGAGCTGAGCATAATTAGGGCAATTTGAAGCCTACTTGTTAAATGGGGAAATAAATGACGGTCATCAAAGACCAAGTGTAAATCAAAGTTTACTCACATCCATTTCATTCAGAGGAAGCGCTAAACGCTGTTGTTCGGCTCAAAAAGTTATGTTTGGATATGCATATCATCGCTCAAACTGAAGGGGGGGGGAGCACAAAACTGGGAAAAAATGTGCAAACAGCAGCTGAAACAATGAAAACCTTGTACTACTCAACCACTGCAAACACTGTTGTTGGCAACAAAGAAAAGAGAAGATTTATGAGCGTATTCACGACAGACGTGCACTTTCGCAGTCAAAGAGGGAGCACTGTGAACTGTACGGCGCACTTTGCGAGGGGGTACAAAAAGTTTGGGGTATAACAAAGTATGCTGGCCATTTTCCAAAGCTTTCCAAAGGTTCCTACTATGCGGCAAAGTAACGGTTACGAGATCTGAACTCGGAAAGAATTAGCCACGCAGCTAACAAACAAACAAAAAAAACATTAAACCGAGAACATCTTTGAAACAGACAGAAATCATCCATCTTTGTGTACAATATTTTACAATTGAGAACGTCAGCAAGGACATTTTTCAGCAAAATCTCTGCAGCAGATGGTGCTCCGCATTACACAGACTAAAGCCTGCAGACAAGGAGGGAGAGTGCACACTGTTGAAACTAGTCCCAGGAGGTGTTATTCAAGAACATACACACTTGACTCTTGTTCGTGTTTTGCTATTCAAATCCCAGTAGTGTTGTGAATCTGTGTGATGGTCCAAGACTCCAACCACAATGTAGCAAGGAAAATAGAAAATATTCCAGATTAGCAGTAATGATACTTGAAGGATGGCTAAGAGTCTCGTTGCCAACTATGACTTGTTTGCTTCAGAATTTGATTTAGCTAAATCTGAGCTGTTTGTATCTGATATTTGATAAGAAATTAATTACTCATTGGATATTTTGAGTCTATTTTGGTTTTTGCTTTGAAATCATAGCCTTGTTTTGCCATATTCGATCTCCCCCGCCCCCCAGGAAAATGGGGGAGATGCTTGGTTAGGAGACTTTGGTCTGACTTAACAGCCTTGGTGTATTTTAGGAGGTGAAAGAAGTCTGAAACAGAATTTATTCTTTCTTACCAACCCAGTCAACGCACCAAACCATCTGCACCACCGGTGGCCAAAACCCCACTGCGGTCACACATCTCATTCCTCAGACTTTATGGAGAACACTCTGATCCATTCATCATTCGCCACCGAGGTCCCTGTGTGTTTCTTTCAATAAAACCCTGAGGTCTGATCCTAAACATGCACCAATAAATATAATATCCAACCCCAAGGACACTTTCATTTTATTGTTGTTGTGTCCTTCCTCATAGCAACAAGGTCATGCAATGGCATAGTGGTAAAGTTTGTGCTCAGTGAAACTTCAAAAATAACTCAACACCAGCCTCTGTCACATTACAGTCTTACCCTAAATTACAGCTTTTTGTGAATGTTTAATGTCTGGTAGTAAATGTTTTGACCTCCAGAGTCTTGGCGTTTGTCGCAGCATCTTTTGCAGGATAATCATGCTGATATCTGAGTCTTAGATTGAAGCAAATATCTTAACGGGTCACAAAATATGCCTCATCTCCTCCTCGACCAAGCTTAAATGTGCTGCACAGGCAAGAGAGTGATAACGGTCTATTCATTTAAGTTGTGGCAAGAAAAAATAAAGAATTTTTCCAATATTCGTGACTTTTTCTCTTTCCACTGTATATGAAAATGAACAAATTTTAACTGAGTGCACCTTTGAAATTCAATTTAAATGTGCCAGAAGTGCCAGTGGTCCAACATCTGTCCCATAATATAAAGTATGAATAAAAGGAAACACCTAGTCACTGGAACATGTGCATTGCTTTAACGATAAGCTCCTCTCTACTAAAACAGGTTTTTCTCGTATACGTGGCCGCATAAGGCCAAACATCAGTGAGCAATTAAGGCCCAGTCTTTCTTTGATAACATCTCTAGTCATTATGACTTGGATAATTGTGGGTCCTGGCAGAATATTCCCCCTTGTGAAAATATGGGTGTGTCTAAGGGCTTATCGCACCAGCCACGGAGGCTGGATTAAATCATGTTCTCTCTGTCTGGACGGCCTTCCAGGAATCCCACTAGTAGCAGCCAGAGCCTGGGTGAAATGAGTTACAGTGGGGCTGGATTGATTCAGAAAGCTTTTTATTCTCCCCCAGGGGAAGAGTCTTATATTAGTGCAACAACTGGGCCTGGTGCACCATGGAAAGCAGAAAAGGGTCTTGAGAAATTGACTGAGCAAAGACTGTTATTTGGATCAGCCGAAGTGCCGCGCAGACAAATGAAGAGATGAAGTTCCACTTAATTTTATAGGTATAACTTCCCCCAGCGTCTGCATGAAAATAGATTTTCTGTAAATCTGACCTCACTGAGGTTTGCCGACATTACATGATCAAAACACATGACTCCTGCCGTCTGCTCAAACGCAGCGCAGGCCAGCACCTGTGAAATAATCAGCTCCCTTTTTTTATCTCCGGGGGGTGGGAGGGGGCAGGCAGTAGCCGTGCCAATGTGCCAAGTTTTCGCCTCAGCATTTAAAAAGCAGGGTTTTCAAATCCAGGAAGCAGTGAGTCTGGATGAAAGAAAATCAGTGTGGTTGCTGTGGTTCAGGGGCCAGAACCAAAATGCCTGCAGGCCTGGTGAGCTGAGAAGCCATTTAATATTCTCCCGTTTATTGTAGTTGCTCTGATCATTAACTTAGTAAAAATGCCGCAAGACAGGTCAGCAGGAAGAGCCATTACCAACTGCTGACTGAGGCTATATATGCTGGTCAGAGTCATATGTCAGACTGCTTTCACGATAAGCCAAAAAGGGTTTCCATTTAGAAGAGTGATTAAGCAAATTTTTGAATTGGAATATAATGCTGGTTTGAAAAGAAATTTTACAGGGACCACAGGGCAGAAATGTAGACATGAACAAGTCCCGCTTTTGGAGGTCTACTTTTGTATAGTTTTAAACTTTTGGAGGTCTACTTCATCCCCCAGTGGAACCCACAGGAACCCTACATCCTGACATCTGAATGGATTAACTGGTCCCATGCATAGCCATACTGCTAATTCATGCTTTCAACACCATGCCCCATATCTGGGAGATGTGTCTGATTGATGCTATCTCCATCTGCCTCAGTGCCGGAGGTGGAGGCCGGAGAGCATTCCGGGACAGGCGTGCTTCTTTCTTTCTATAATTGCTGTACAGTATTTGTCCGTCCGACAGCTGCATCTGCACAGGCCAGCTTGATGAGGTGGATTTGGCCACGGACGCAGAGCCCGCTGGCACGGCGACTCAGAGAGAGTGTTTCAGATGGGGCTTTAGGAGAGGTGGGACGGGGGAGAGAAAGACATATCTGTCCCATGCTGACTGCTGAGTTCTCTATGGTCCTTTGTTCCCTCTGGCCCAGCAGGAAGCCAAACACTCATGGGACTCGTTTGGCTCTGTGATTGTAGGAAAAAAAAAACACCAACTCTTCCTGGCCTGGCTCGGTTAGTATTGTTGTGTGTTAAAATTGCTCACATACAGCAATCTAGAATACATTTAGATGTGCATAGTAATAAGTGTAATGAAAAATAGCTGATCAATCTTTACTATTTCACGCTGAGACGAATTTAACACGCCTTTTCTATCATGTGGAGGGTTCACTTAAGGACAGTGTAGCCTCCATAGCTCTACTCTGGCATATTAATGCAAAAGCAAAGGGACCCCCTGCATCCTCCAATACCACATCAAGTCCTGTAAAACCACAACAGATGACCTTAAGCCATACTCCAGAAAGCCCTGGGCCATTCACAAATTTAAAAAAAAAAGCTCACCAGGGATTGAGCTTCAGGGTACATGTCAAGTTTGCAACATCAGCACAAAATACTGTATAAACAAGCAGAAAGCCGGTGAACCTGACTCCACACAATTTCACTCCCATGCCGGGAGACAAATCAGTCCTCTAGACATGCAGTCATATGCCTGGTTTAGAAGAGAGCCCTATTCAGAGGAGAGCAGCACACACAACCTGCTGGAATTAACTTTTACCCCTTTACTATACTTTAACCATACTTCCTGTGTAGCTCTCCTTGTTTTTGGGAGCAGCCAAAAAAAGAGGATGATTCTATACAGTTCTTCTTTGAGTAGCAAAGCAGACTGCCAGGTGATACAGTCAGAAAACCTTCCCAGGCTGAGCCTTGGATATATGTTTCAGTCATAAGAAAACACTTATCTGATCAAAGTTATAAGTTTCAAGTGCAACATGTGATGTAAAGCTAATGTGGGATTTGGGCTGCTCTTAATTTATTATCCTCTCAACTCAGTTGTATTAACAGAGGCTTCCTGAGCGAATATCCACTCCTGCCTTTCTGCATTTAAGCTCTTTGTCTCTCTTGCGTCTGATACCTGAAATTCCTCGGCAAGCATTGTGATCATTGCTCCTAAGAAAACTGGCGATAACAGCAAAACAATAATTCAGCGCAGGTGCAGAGTACACCTAGGGGATTTTGACAGGTCCCAGCAGCGCTGGTGGTGTGGTTTGTCTGGAGTGGGAGTGAAAGCAACCAGTGATCCATGATTAACATGGAAAACTGCCACTACAACCACAGTTTCCTCTGAGAAATGGCTGTGTGGCTATGTACAAAGCCTTGAGTCAACAAGCCACATAACCGCCAGCCCTATTAGTCACTAGGAAAATGGTGGGGCCGATATAAGCAGAGAACCTGTACGTATGACCAGAACACTGGGCGTTTTTCTTTTTCTTGTAGTAATTCAAGTGAATTACTTGTGAGGAAATTCAAACAAAGAACCAGTGTTGATGACACAATGATCCAATTTCGTTTTATCCACTACTTCCAATATTAGTGGCATTTAAACCCAAAGTTATATTTCCTACCTGACTGCACTGAATCATTTTTTGTGAAAAGACTGAATCTGACAATACTGAACGACTTTATGTTGTACATTTTGAGCACATCATAGTGATTATTAATCAGATTGATTGTATTATATGTTTTATACTTATTCTAACAATGATAATAAATTTGATTAAATTACTATTAGCATTGTGGCTGCAATCATTCAATATAATCAGTGTGATCACTTTGTTCAATTTGCTTTACATTGTCTGTCTATGAACAAGATGTTTTAGGGTTCACTGTAACAGTCAAATTATCTGTGTGCCACCACAATCTAAAATGAAAGAATAAAACTCCTGCTACGCTATGTGGAGCAGTGGTTTGGTGGATTAGCACTGTTGCCTCACAGCAAAGAGGTCCTGGGTTTACCTCCAACCATTTGGGCTTTCCGTGTCATGTTTGTAGGTTCTCTCTGACTATTCCTGCTTCCGCACGCAGTCCAGCTACATGAATTTGGTGGAGTTTGGTTTATCTAAATTGGTGTGAATGTGAGAGCGAATGGTTGTCTTTCTCTCTGTATTAGACCTATGCAGAGTGCACTCTGCTTCCTGCCTTATGGCTGCTGGATAGGCCCTGCATTGGGTAAGTGGAAAACGATGGATGACAATCAAAAATCAACTGAAGTGTTGGCTTTAATTTACTGGTCTGATTTTTCTTCTCACATTAAACAGTGAGACAGATAAAAGTGGAAACTCTACCTCAGGCCTAGAAATCTGCCTTTTCTCCAAAATTAGAAGACATTACGTTTGACCAAAAACAAATTATGGGGCCTGTTTCTGGTGGGTTTCCGTCCCACAGTTCAAATATATGTGAGGTTAATTGGTTTGTACGTTTCTAAAAGGTTTCATATTGTACAATGTCACTGCACTGTGTAAAACTGAGGTTTAAGCATAATCTCAGTAAGGTACAAACCACCATGTTACAGAAGGGTATAGTAGCAGTACCATCATGGGCACCACGATGTATCACTATAGCTAGAATAATGTACTTTCTTTTGCTGAAAGTGTGTCATTTATTTTCTACTGTGAAAGTCTTCAGACCTGAAGTCTAGTCTAAACATAACGGCTTGAATTCTATGTGGTATGAATTGCAGCTTTGTTATCTATGTAGCTGCCGACGCTGGCCCTGAGTCAGATCATGTAACAGACCAGAGAGAGATGACCTTTAGAGGGGTAACCTGCATGCAGCATACATCCTGCTCTACCCAGCTTTGTTTCCTGCAGAGAACTGATGTCAGAGAACGGCAAGGCAGTGAAGATTATATGAAGGACTCATGGTGGTGGTGGTGAATACACCCTTTACACATGATCATTGGCCCTGACCTTCATACCAGGGGCCAACTGTGATCTACAGAATCTAATGCTGACATCCCACCACAGACATTACAAGAAACACTGAAATGCATTTGTTCTACAGGTCAGAGGAGGAAGCAGTTATTGGCTTGCCATATACAATGTGCTGAGTTTTACGTTTTATGGTTAATCCCACAAAACAGGCAGTTAGGACATTTGGGACAAAGCTGAAGGGGGTCGGAAGAGAGGCTTAAGACTGAAGACAGGAATACAGGAGGAGGGAGTATGACAAGGAATTGTGCTTCCCAGAATCCCACAGCAAAGGAGGCTCCTCATATGTTTTGTCCATCCCACCAAGACTTTTATTTTATGCCGTCAAGCATAAATTCATTCAGTGGGGGTATTCATGGTGCACTTTATTCTCAGTCCCCCCACAAAAAAAGGCAGACAACAAAAGAAACAGTTTTTCTTGATGGAAGAATTTATCACCATGGATGAGATCATTTCTAATAAATAAGAAGTTAAAAAATATGTGATAAAAATAATTTAGATAAATTATTCATAGTCAAACCTAGGTCAACATAAAGACACGTGGCCATGAATAGAAGGTGAGGGTCTTAACTGAAGAGAAGACATGTGAATGGTTTTTAAATATTCCACATTTTTTGGCAGATTTGATTTATTCTACTTCATAAATGTACAAAGACTAGAAGGAAATGCAGAGAGATGAGGACAAAATTATAAGACCTTAACTTGGTTGGTCATGAGATCGGACAGATGCTGAGCTGCCGCTCAAACAGTCAAGCACTGTTGATAAGCACGCATTTGGCATACTGTATATGATGCTGGCTAACTGGCTGCCTGTACAGATGTAAAGACATTTGGCTTATTTGGCTTAGTTGGGCTAAACATCTGAATAGGTAACTGAATAAACAATTTTTACACAATGAGCTAATAATGAGCTTAATTCTTTTTTCTTCTAAACAAACTTAAAGAGGTTTTTTTGAGAAAAAAAAGCTAGATGGAAGCCTAGAAAATAACAGAATACTGTGACTTGCAACAAGAAAACATAAAATTTTGCATGAAAAAAACAACATACTTTTGATCCATGCATGAGCTTAGGAGAAGACAGAATCAAATTGATATGGATTAACAGGGGCGTGTAATAGGAATGGACTGTACACTGAACCATCCTGGAAGACAAAGACCAAGCAGTTTCAAAAACCTGGCTATCACCATCCACCAGCCACATCAACAGCAAAGTGGGATACAAAGAGTGCAGAAGAGGAAAAGCAAGCCGAGGTGTGAGGAGCTTTGAAAGCTAGGAAGAAGTCACTGCAGCTCTGTCAGATGAATCTGGTCCTTTTAAGAAAAAGAGGGTGATAGGTGTAAAAAAGTTCTCAAAAGAAGCCTGACTGCAGAAAAGTCATACGTAGACTGTAAGATGAACTTCTCCTGAGTCTTGCAACAATCCAGCTGCCTCACAAGGTGAGAATACCTCCAGAGTGATATTTGACTCTTTTAACCTTGAGTAATATTACATTATAACATTATGATAAGGTATTTTGAATCCCAAAATAAATTATTTTGTGTTGTTTGTGCATAACAATGCTCAAGTGAGGCCTCAGTCACACCTGTTGGCGAACATCTGGAAACCTCCGGTCTCTAAGGAAAAATGTGCATTCTCTGACCAGTTGCGAGTGATTGCTGGAGGTCGCTGCCAATTGCTGTAAAACCGGTACAACCCCATTCATACAGGCTTAGAGACTAATCAGTGACTCCCTGGCAACTAACCATCACTAGGGCAACGTCTGCATTATGCAACTGGTTGGCAAGTGGTTGCTGGTAGTTGCTAGTAGTTTTCACTGAAAAAAAGTGTTGGTTGCAGCAGTAAGGCAAAACTTTTACTTTGAAGTTCCTCATTTCTACAGCTTGAAGTCTGTGTCTTCCATGCAAACTACGAGCAATCTCCTAGTGACCAAAGTAATCACAAGCGCACCCTCTTTCCAGCTAGCAACTACTCACCAACTGGGTGGGGAATGCATTTTTTTTCCCTAGACAGGAAGTTGGCAGGAGTTCATTAGCTACACTCTAGGCCTGTGTGTCTGAGGCCCAAGTAATTTCATATTTACTTATTTATTATATAACACAATTAAAAACATAAATGGAAAACCAAAGAAAATAAATATTTTAGTCAAGTGTTGACATCCTAATTTCTTTCATGCAATGGCAATTTGAAAGATGATGTTGCACCATTCTCTATTTGGTTACTGAGTAAATAGTTAAGTAAAAACACTCTGTAACAAACTTACCAAACCACAATATGAATTTCGGTTACTCTGTGCCTAATCAAAAAAAGCCTGAGTCCAGACGCAGAAGTTTTGCTGACCTGCCGAAAACTGAGGAAAGTATCAGATTCTCAGAGATGTTGACAAACCTCAGCCGCAGACACTACACTTTCCCTGTCTGCCGCCTCCTGACATTTGCGCAGTTGGGCTTCAAAGCTGAGTATTGACTGGACAGTGAAGAGGCCAAGCAACGTGTCTGGACAGAAGAATTACAACAGATCCGACTACAGTATATCCTGGAACTTCATGTTACCTTGTTGACTTTTTCTCTTGTTATCATTGTTTTTGTTCTTTCCCTCCTTGTTTGACTCATTCCTTTTCTACACTATTTCTTACTCTTGGCGCCACTTGACAGGCAGGGTTAGTAACAGGGTGCTGCTGACATAACAAGCCAACCCTGCTCCAAGTAAGACATATATAGTACCTCACACCTTCTGTAGTAGAATAATTACAGGAGACTGGCTGGATGCTGCATGTACCGGGAAACTGCTATCTCAGTATATAAGTGAGGGCAAGGCCAGCATGATCTATCTCAGCCTGAGCATCTGTCCTCCCCTCTCCAGTCTTCTTACTCTTTCATTGAGCCTTGGCACCAGTCTTTCTAGCTTACTCTCACTCTCTGTGACCTCACGTTGCTCACGCTTTCCTGGCTTTGAAAACAGTGGAACCTCAGCCTGATATATGAAACCGAGACTTGCATCTACCACTTCTCCAGAGGGAGCACTGTTCCACCCCTTAAAGATCATTCTAGGCTGACAATGCAGAAAATCTGCAACAGTTCACAAGGGCTAAGCTTTAAATGTGAATCATACAAGCGCTCAAATAGTTTCCTGGAAGTGTTCAGAGTCAAGTATTCTAATAGCTATTTGATTAATGTTTAAATGAAGACATTTTATAATGTTGGCCGAAGCATTTATTTTGTTCAGAAAATGACAGAGAAATATGTTGGTCACAACAACTAATGCTTGGAAATTTGGAAACTTAATAGCACTTCTTACAAGCAGTTAGTCAGCTTCGGCAGAAACACGACAGTGAAAAAGTCATAGCTGGGGTATTCATGATTCAGAAACACTGTCGGCTTCGAAACAATGTTGAACCTGCAGCCAAGTCTCACTATTTATCCCAGATCAGTGAGTCAGGACGCAAATATGTCCTGTGAGTCAAGAACAAAGCAAACATATGCATAGCAACTGTGCAATCTTCAGAAGTCTTGTATTGATTAAAAGATTTACTATGACTTCAAGATAATTGTTTTAGGAAGGAGGAAAGGGAAAAAAACTCTTTTATGAACCATCTGCCAAAACATTTCGTTAAGTTTTATTGTGCTACCACAAACACGTGCATAGTTCATCCAGCATAATTCCATAATACTAGCGAAAAAGCCCAAAAAGACACAAGACCCTGGCAATTAGCAAGAGGAGCGCCATAAATGTCAGACATAATTGAGCATTTTTCAGTGGGTTGGTGGAGAGAAATTACCCAAATGACAAATTGTCCAAAAAAGGAAATGATGATCTCAGTGTCCAAACGAATTATGGCACTTAAACTGACTTTGAGCGGATTAGAAAAGCACTGGGCCCGAGCCCAAAGTAGAGCACAAATTGACAAGATAAGTCTGAAGCTGTAAGCAATAAAAATCCATCAAAATATTCCCGGAAACAATTACTCCATTTCAACATCATTGACCAAAAATATGGCTCTAGTCATGGTAAAGTGATTAATCAAACCAAAAAGCCTTTTCCAACAAGATTGGAACTAAAACAGTCAGTCATCCAAGCCAAGAAACTATTAAGCCTGTCTGATTAGCAGTCTTTGGAGAATTTGCTGAATGCGCTGTGAAAGAGGCCTTCATCTGAGCAATTATTAGCTGGATACATTATAGTCGCAAAGTTATTCCAATAAATCCAAGAACAAGCAGAACTGGTCAAAGCTTAAAGAAAGAAAATAATCTCCTTGTACTATTTTAAGAGCAAATAGCATGGGACGCACCATGTTAGGTTTTCCTACCTTTTACAGATTTAACTTAATACTTTTCAGAGCAAGTCAGAAAATTCATACTTGCTTTATTTGATATTAGTTCTACTTAGTGTGTATTAAGGATTTAACATATGAACCCAGTCATCTGGCTTGATTTATTGCAATGGTAAACATATCCAGCACTAAAGTTGTTGGTAATGAACTGCTGTTTGTTCATGAGCCTTTAGATAAATTCTAAAAGCACAACGTGTCGATTTTCTGTAAGCCTGTCTGTATGAGAGCAATTGTAGCTGAAATAAATATCTCAAAACCACAAGAGCTGTATATTCACATGCATTCAACAGTGAAGTGAAAGGAAAAATCTGATGATGAGATAAAAAAGCAGGTTGAAATCTTATTCTTTATTTGCTCAGATTAGTTTTTCACACTCTCAGCTCTCTGCTCAGTTCAGCTACGGTTTGTCTGCTGCTCTGCACAGCCAGCAACCTGCCCGGTTCTCTATGTGTCCATAATCTGCTCTGTCACGTCTCAATATTCCATCTGTGTCCCGTTCAGCCTGAAATAATTATTCGTCTTTTATCTAACTACAGTCTGCTAGCTGCTACATGAATGACAACAGATGGCTAATCTGGTAATTGCTAATAGTAACACGGCTAACGTCAACATGTTAACACTAAAGATAACGGTTTAATAGTTTCGGTGTTGTTGAAACGGTATCTTTACTGAAAACCTTCATAAAGTGTTCAGTGTTATAAACATTAACTACTTCAGCTTTTTGTGAGCAGAGGAGCTTTGTGTTCGTCTGTCTGTAGCAGTTGTGAGTAAGGTAGAAGATGCAAAGATGGCACTGTTGGCATCAATACTGCTGCAGGAGTATCTTAATAATCTGAATATCCTTTGTTTTTTTGGGGGGGGGGATAATCAACCTACTACCCAGTGCATCACCGTGTCCCATGAATCACTGTCCTGAAAGGAAATAAACTAAAGTGACAAAAACGTTTTTTGTGCCAGGCTGCTAAAATGCTTTTAAATTCCCTGTAACATGAGAGTTAGTCAGAGCTCATTCACAAGTCTCCAGTGGCCAGTTATGAATTCACATTTTTTAGCTTTTCTCATTTTCAGCTTTTTTTTCTTTTTTTAAACTGATATAGGACCTTCTACACTTTCTTGCACTTTTCAGTAAATCTAATGAATGAAATAATAAGTTATTGCTAGTTTGTTAGCTGATAGCTTGCAAACCACGAGTAGTACCTGCTGTATGTCATAACCTTTCCAGTGTGGCAGGCCTCAGTTTCTAGCTGAGAAAAGGCTTTAGTCTTCTGAGCACTGGCAAAGCTATGGGCTATTTCTGCCTAAAATAAGAAGAGTTAGGTAATCACTTACGCAGTGTGGGCTGGCTGTCTTGTAGTCGAAGGTCGTGTGGTCTTGGCCTTTGTGGTATCAATGGTGTCTCTTTCTGAGGGCCTTTTCTGTGATTGGTCTTTCTGGAAGGGGTTGGTGCCAGGTTGAACACGCCTCAGGGCACCTCTATCACGGATGTACACCTGTTCTGGAGCCACCTCTTCACAGCGGGCGCCCTGGAAGCCTGAGCGACACACGCAAGTATGTGGCCGGCTGCATGAGCCACGGTTTTGGCAGGGGGGCTGACAGTCAGCTGAAGAGAGACCACAGATGGAGATCAAGTTATCAGCAGGTCAAGTCAAGGCATGTACCCCCTGTGTACGAAAGGGCAGAAACAGAAAAGGCTTTGCCTGAACACAAGGGTCCACTTTAAATTGATTTAATCGAGGGGTCGTTAGTTTCACTTTTTAACCAAGTTGCTCCTATTCCTTCAGCAGAGCCCCGACCTAAGAGCCTGTAGGGGCTGTCAAGCACAATTTCTCTTGTGTTTTAAACTGACCTGTTTAGTCTAAATGTATATAATCACTTAGATTAAATCCTTACCCAATTTCACTCTGAGGTAAAGCCTTTAAGACAAGTTCATGGCTCTTTCCAGTGAAGCTGGTATTTCTATATACAGAGCTTTCCTAAAAAGACCTTTTGTCTCTGATCTAGAGTCCAGTATGTGCGTTCACTATAGCGCAGCCAGTTCAAAAAGGTAATAAAAGCAAGCAATCATAAAAAATGAGCAAATAGGAAAAACTGTACAGAAGGCCAACTGCAAATATCTGACACTTCATCAAAGAAATGTCTTGTAAAGCTGAAAAACAAACTAAATCTGATGGGGCTTACGGTACTTAAGAGATGAATGTGTGCATAATATTTATCAATAGTCTGAAAATACAACGTACTGAGGTTATTTCATGGTCATGGAAAAATAATCTATGTCACTCTACAAGCCCACCCACATCCTCCAGACACTTCAAATACTGAAAAACACTGTGGCACACAACTTACAGGAAATTCTGACTGATACTAATATTATACTGATATTTTGGAGTGAAACTTGAAACCAATTTTCAGCAATTAAAATTTTTTGATGTATTAATATTTGAATATTACAGTTTTATCACGCAATGTTCTTGACATACATGCATACAGTACTGTGCAGGTCTCAAGCTATCCCTCTTTTCTTCATATTTTCTTACAAAAATGCAAAAAGGGTTCAGAGATTTTTAGAAACATGCAGACATAAATGGAAGAACAGAGTCTGCACAATTCTAACAAGCTCGAAAGTCAATGTTTGGTATGACCACCTTATGACAGCCTAAACTCTCTTATCCAAGCATTCTTGCCAATTTTGTTTAAATAGTCTTCAGGAATAGTGCTCCAGGCTTCATGACGGACATTTAAAGGTCTCCTTTCGGTGTTGGCTGCATTTTGTTTCATTGTCTGTCAAGACAATCGCACATTGATTCAGTAATGTTGAGGTCCAGGTTCTGGGAAGGCCAGTCCATGTTTTTCTATGCAGGCATACTTTTACAGTATTGGTACTGTGTTCGGGATCATCGTCAAGCTGAAAACTGAAGCTGTTGCCCATCAGAAGCTTTACCATGTTTTACCAATGGCTGGAGACATTCCCTTCCTTAAGAACAGCATTTTGACAGCCACCCTTCCACTGACACCATTTCTCAGGAGGCTTCTATGAACAGTCGATGGATCAGCTGAAGGACCAGGTCCTATATCAGGTTTTTGCTGGGGGGGGGGTCTCTTTCTTAAGGAAATGACTTTCTGATATACTGTTCTTTTAGGCCTAATACTTCCTGTTTTGTCACTCGCCCAGTTTCCTCAGACTTTTTTAAGGACACACTGCACACTGTGCCAAGACATGCCAGTCTTTGCTCCCATTTCTTTAGTTGAAAAATGCCAAATTACCCTGAACAAGACTCAGTCCTGTCTATTGCATATGATGTATTAAACACAAACAAATATGCAATAACTGCTTATTAGCTTTCCAGAAGTGTATTTCATGGACTCCTTAGCAACTTGCCGTAAAGATCCTACCACAATGATTTGCATACTCTGCTACATGTGCTACAGAGAGCGCTCAGTGGAGGCAGGGCTGCTCAAACTTATGTGGTGATGTCAAAATTCGTTTTCGAATTGCTCCGCAAAGTTTTCATATTGACTGTACCACAGGATATTTATGTTGATACCATATATATATCAATATCAAGCAGCTCTAATACAGATAATAAGCTCTCAATCTCGGGATACGAATGTATGCAGTTGACGGCCCTCGAGGATTCATGGCATTATCCTCAAACACTAAATCGAGCCACTGGTCTGTAGTGGCTAAAGCAAACAGCGGCGCTCTGTCAACATGGCTATGGAATGCTATTGACACAGATGCTGGAGTGGACACTGACAAATCACAGGCAGGAACGCAGCCACAGCTCTTGGCAGTGAGGAGCGCTGGCAGTCAGATGGACCCCACTGGGTGCGAACGGCGCTCTACCTGCTGCACACTTCCTGTTATTGCAATACTGGTATGACTTTGGACATTTTATGTTTCCTTTTAGTCTTGAGCAAAAGCACAAGAGGACCCCGAGGATGCTGTTTCTGATGACAGCAGATCAAACTGACAGGAGGAAACACGACAGCGCTGTGTAACAACTGTGGCGTCACACATTTACTTTCAAAGATAAGATATGAGTGCCAAATCTGCGTTTGTAGCTCTGTTTTTTGGTTTTCACATTAGAGCCCTTGAATAGTTAATTGAAAACCACTACATTATGCATCGTCAGGCTGTGGTATGATCAGAAATCCTAACAAATTGCGGCTTAAATATCAGACATTCACCGCTCTTTTCAGTTTCATGGTGGAGCACATTTTATTTAGACCACCTAATTCATTTCTTTTTAATTACTCTGAGGAAAATGTACACCCCATTTGATGAAGTGTACACATGAGAAGAAATGTGGTTGTAGATTTGTATGACTTGGTATGTGATCCGAATTTTCCATCATGGGATAAAACAGGGATTGTCTGAGCTCTACTTGGCAAGAATCAAAATACATCATCTAACTAAAGCACGAGCTGGCTGGATGCCACCGTCTTGTCCGGAGTCTGCTTAACCTCAAGTTTGTGGATGAAGCAGTGGATCAACTAGGCCACAGATTCCCGGGACATTATGCTGGAGGGACAAACTAGGTGTAATCAAACTGTATTCTTCAAATAGGCTTTTAGAAACAAAATGACCAAAGTGCACGGAGAGAAAAATAACCGATTCACGGCTGGCTTACGATGAGATATGTTCAATCGCGTGACCCGTTTTCAGCTGCGAGGGGCATAATTGACACCAGACAAACAAATGCTGCCTGTGCTGACAGCAGCACAGGCAGGTCAGTGACTCTGGACCTGACATATGCCCCATACGAACCTCACATAGGCCGTGACGCCGTATACCGTGGGTATCTGTGTTGTCTCTGTGCCCTGCCTCTGGGCTGTTGAGCACATTGTCACAGTAATTGCTGCCGTCCAGATTTGTCTTGCACATCATTAAAACTAATTGCCTCGCATTCCATCCATTTCACAAATATGCGCAGCAATTATTACTTTGCGAGAGTAATAATAAAATGAGAATCCATTGGAAATAAAAGAGGAGAAATAGCAAACATTCCTGGCATTTGCCGCTTCAGCCTTAATTATGAGTGAGGCAGACGGGCCAAGTTTTTGGAGTTTGCGTCCACATCCAGTCATCTGAAAAGAGGGGGGCTGCTGGACGGGTATCGAAAGCTTTGATCGATGAGCGCAAACACGCTGATCCACACACATGAGAAATGAAGGAAAAAATCTTTAGTCTTTAATGTCCAAGTGGCATCTTCAAGGAAGTGCTTGACAGCTACGGTTAAAGCAAATCTCCATCCAAAATTCACTCATGCAGTGAAGAAACACTTTCCTTTAAATTGCTTCATTTGGGAAAGTTCTTGTTTGCATAATAACTCCTCACCAATATATAAGCAATGCCAGGGGTTTTACTGTTTATAGTTTCTTTATTGGGTTACAGTTACCTCATAACTTCAGGTTTGCATGTGCACGTAAGTCAGACAGATTCTTGTGCCTCTTCCTCTGGTCTCTCGTTTCCAGCTCAGCGCTCGTTTCCAGCACATTACAGTCCACCAGAGATTTGCCTTCCCTTCTCTCTGATTCAAAGTAACACAACCCATTAAATCTTTACAGTCCCTTCATTCTGCAAAGGGTGACCTGAAACCATATCTGACACAATACAAACTTGTAGAAAAATCTCCTCGCTTTACACAGGTCAGAAGAGCAAGCAAGAGGTAACCTGACATTTCTGAAAATAATATTAGTATTGAAAGCCTAATCACAATAATCTCAGGCAGGACCCGCTACAGGCTGAGAGCATTATGCACCATTATGAGATTTAGAGGCTGAAAGCTGCTCTGGAGATTAGAATTTAGTACAATGTGATAAAGGGCTCGACTACAAACCCTGAATCTCAGAGGCAGGAAGTTGGAAAATAAGAATGAAAGTGCAATTTGAGCAACTTGCTGCAAGTTTGCAATCTCCGTCCACATGCATGCGGATGCAATGTTTGCGAAGAGGCTCAAGATTCTGAAAGGCATTCAGAGCATCGCAGGCATGAGTAAAAATCTTGTGACTCAACATGTAGTGGGGTAAACCTCATGTGATGACAGCAGGAGGCTCTTTTTAGGAGTCACCACAGAACCTGACAGATCTCATGAAATAGGTCGAGTGTTCAGGATTGTGGGGGCCACGGCGAAGAGACAAGCTGAAAAAAATTCCGCTCATCTGGACTCCCTGTCCACGGAAGAAGTAAGAATTGGTCTATTGAGCAGTTAATACAATTGACCTTCAATGCTAACCATTTCAAGTGAGTGTTAATCTCTCCGCAACATGTGATTTCCACATGGCTGCTGGAGCGAGTGCCATCATTTCATGCATTCCCCGAATGCTAACTTTGCTGTCTATACCCAAACTGCTGTTACTGTAACTTTGCAAGCCTTCATTAAATGCTCATAAACACACATCTCTATTTTTATAATTAAAACCATAGGGGGAGTGCGCCTGACGCTGTGTGACTGATCCCATATTTTCTCTTTGTGGTGAAGCTTACAAGGGTAATATTTCACTAAATTAAGGTGCTTCTGTCATAGACGTGCAGTTACAGTCACAATGTGGGTTTTTTCTTTGCTTGTTTGTTCCAGTACAGTAGTTAAAAGCTTTTCTTTTCCAAAATCTGTGTGTGTGTGTGTGTGTGTGTGTGTGTGTGTGTGTGTGTGTGTGTGTGTGTGTGTGTGTGTGTGTGGAAGGGGGGGATTTGTTAACCTACATCTGACCCATAACAATGTATACATTACTTTTAGCCATGCTGCTGTGTGCCTCTGCCACGCCCCTCAATCTCCCACATTCAGCCCCTAATGGGTCACATGCTGGGCCAGTCTGTTGAGGATATCTGGATCGGGGGGGATTGCAGCTAGTAAAGCTGACTCTGTGAGACGTGGTGCTCTCCAAAAACCCACAAACCCCATCCTCGTGAGGGATCACAATCCCAACAACTTCCATATGGTCTTTAAGCAGGAGGGTGCTGTGATATATGGTTGGCTATGGGCTGTGGCCTCAGTGAGAGTGTGTGTGTGTGTCGGTGTGTGACTGAAGGAGAGCGGTGCTTGCTGTTAATGTTCATCTGTAAGTGTCACTCAAGCTCAGGCTTTCTTCTTGGGGTCGCTGAACGATCTACTTCAGCAGATGGACTTCTCGCAACACGATGTCACGAATAAAGTGTCGCGTGTTAATGAAGTAGCTTTGTGTGACTAATTGCGCTCTCCCTCTCGCCTCTCTATTTAATTCTTAGCAGCTTATCAACGATGATAAACAAAAGAGGCATTTTACAAGGAGATGTTTGGGTCCAGACACTGAGCAGTACATAGTTTTCACCACACTTTTGTCTGTGGTAGCAATTAGAAAAACATGTGGTGTAGGAGGCCAAAACAGGGCCCAATTGCAACCTACAATGAGAAGCACCAGCTGGACTGGAGAAAACAGCACTCCTGGTTTGGGAAGACAAACTGAGAGCGGGCTGTCCAGTGTCTATGTTAATGATGGGGTCTGGGACAGTGGGGTGTGTATTGATTACAGGATCTGTCTAACAGGCCATAACTCTCTACAGGACTGCCAAAGGAGTGTCATGCCCCAAAAGTGTAAACTGTGCAACCCCCACAAATCCACACATATGACACATGACGTCAACAGAAACACAAGCATCCTAAAAACCTCTTCCTGTTTTTGTAAAGCAGAGAATAGTGCTATGTTGGCCAGGATCTCGCTGGTATTAGGCCTGATGTCAGTTAAAATTCACTCCTTCAGAGTATTAATGAGTCTTCTTTTTTGAATTTGAATGACTAATCAGTGGGAATGCAGGATTTCTTTAGTGTCTTTGTCTTCATCATATTGGTTGGGAACTAAATTCTGGAAATCCCATAGAAGCTTCACATTTCCACATTTTCCTATCATCAGTAACTCTTCTGCTGCCATTAATAAATAAAATATTCTATAAAATATTCTCATTTTGCACATAATAGACAAACTAGGTCACCTACACATTACAGGAGCTCCTCAGACATGGAAAGCCATGCCGTGAAGCTCCCAGCACACAGTTTCTGTGCTGATGTTAATGCCTGAGGAGGTTTGGAACTGCTCATGAATCAGAGCCGCTGTGACTTTTACACACCGTGGCCCTCAGCACTTTGTGACCCCGCTCTGTAACTTTAGATAGTCTGCAACTTGAGTTGCTGTGAATGCTTCCACTTAACAATAACACCACTTACAATTGATTGTGGAAAATATGTAGGAGGGAATGTCATGAACTGACTTGTTGCAACGGTAGCATCCCACTACAGTGCCAGGCTTGAATTCAGAGAGCTCTTTAGAACGACCCCTTCTTTCACAAGCGTTTGTAAAGGCAGACTGCATGGCTAGGTGCTTGATTTTATTCAGGCACCTATTCAGTGAGATTGGAAACACCTGAATTCAAAGATTCAGTACTTTTATCCATACAGTGTGTATGTGGCGTGTGTAGACAAGGGTGCAAATAACACTAATGTGCAAGTCCAGATTCTTCATTTCAGCATATGTCAAAAGATTTGACTTGATATGACTTGATATGTCTAAATATGTCAAAGTATTGGGAGTCACAGACTTTTAAAAAATAGAAAGTGATGCAACAAATATGCTGAAGCAAAGATGGCAGACCTGCATTTCGGGGAACTGCTTTGAAGGTCAGAAGACACGTGCATGTACTTGTTTCTTTGCCAGCTGCTTCCCACATGTTATAACAAAGATGAGCATTAAATGCATTTCACACATAAGATCAGGTTCAAAAATGAAGTGCTGTGATGAATAAATAGACAAAGAAGAAGGCATGGTCTTATACTTTTACGGTGAATGCAATTAATGAATTAATTTATAAAGAAAAGGCTTTGTAGGAAGGGATAACCATGAAATTTTAAACAGCAGGGTCGAGCCTTTACTGTACTGTCGGTGTTCCAGACAGGAAAGTTGTAATCCTGCTCAAGCTACCCTGGGGACATGATGGAATCAGAGAAAAATGTTGCTTGCTTTATTTTTTTGCTTTGAGAGGAAAGTTACCTTGTGGTGGCAAAGGTAAAAACTGAGGGAGAGCGATGTTTCTGCATGAGGAGTTACTTTAGAGCCAGGATGGTGCTCTGAAGAGCACAGCAGGCCAAAGAAAGCTGGAAGGGAATCAAAAAGAAACTCCTTTCTACCACCTTACACTCTGTCAATCAACAACAGCCTAAGAGACTGACAACAACTTTATTCCTCCATGTGAATGAAGCACCTTTCATCTGCCCTCTCTAAGAAACAACAGGGTTAAATCAGGAGCCATCTGTGGGGTCACGCTCTCACTGTTAGCCGTACTTGCAGCATGTTGCCATATGTATCACGTGCTTTTGTCAAAACACTGTGATGTATAGTGTGGTGAAATTAATTCTGCCGCTCAATCCAAAAGCGTATGCTTCGGGGAGCACTACGAGCCGGGGGTATAAAGAACGGTAGTTCCTGTCAGTGCTGCAGTTACCCTTTCCCCACTGTTTCCTGCCCTTAAGTATTCTATATTGTCCCATGCATTCACTCTGTGTGTGGCAAACCATGCCATTAATCTGATTAGTAAAACAGCCATCAACCTTCGAAGCCAGAACAACCCAGAACAACTTTAGTGCGCTCTTTTAAAGTAGATAGTAGTATTTATTTATTGTCATTGTCAAGAACAATGAAATTGCGTTTGGGGCTTCCATACAACCCAAAAAAAGAAGAAAATAATAAATACCCCTTAAAACCCAAGTGTACATATTTAACCCAGTGTGACTCCAATGCAATAAGACAATCCTTAGCAATAATGTTCGTAGAAATTCAGACAAAGACCTGAGAAACATGACAAAATACAACAATGCACCCATTCAATATTATTGTACTGTGAGATATGATATCAGATATGATAGTTATCTATTTAAGAAAGAGGGGGGGGCAGGAGGGGGAAGAGAATAAAGATATGATGCACCAATGCAGACCAGTTCATTGCTATTAAGAAGTTGGATATGGTTATTGTCCGTGAGAGGGGGGCAGAGAGTTCAGGAGCCTCACAGCCTGTGGATACAGGCTGTTGGCCAGTCTGGATGTTCTGGCCTGTATAGACCTGTACCTTCTCCCTGAGGGCAGCAGATGGAAAAGGTGGCGCGCAGGGTGATGTTGGTCCCGCAGGATACTGTGCACCCTCCTCAGACAGCGAGTGGGGAAGATATTACTGATCTCTGGCAGACTTGTTCCAATAATTCTGCCAGCTTCTTTCACCACCCGCTGGAGTGCTTGCTGATCGGCCTTGGTGCAGCTGGGGAACCACACTAGAAATCCATACGTCAGAACGCTGCTGATGGCACAGTTGTAGAAGTTCAACATCAGAGATCTGGGAATGTGTGCGCTCCGCAGTCTCCTCAGGTAGTAGAGGCGCTGTTGGGCCTTCCGTGCAACTGAGGTGATATGGTTGCCCCAGGAAAGCCATCCTTTTCAGCACGCGGACTGAAATATTTCAACAGCAGTTGAATAAATTTCTATTTCTTTTTTAAAATAAAGAACATCTGTCTTCTCCCGTCTTCTCTGCTGCCATAATGAGGTGTACACTGTTCAATTTTAAGTGACATAAGTATTTGATGAAATTTTATAAAGATGTTCGTGTCCTTTTCCTTCAGTTTGGCTTTATGAGAAAATACCTCACCTATTTGTAGAATCCTCATCAGCTACAGCTGTGTTTTATGTTTTATGTTTAGCTCTAAATGAAATGCATATAATAATTGGTAATCATCGGCATAGTCACTCAACACATGAACTCAGAGAGTTCAGATTGGGACCGTGCTTTCTCATATGTAGCACACAAAAGAAGGTGGCCTTCCTTAGAAGTGTTCTCTCTGCTTGAAATACTCAGTTTTGTTGAGGAACAGGATGGAGCTCAGACTGAGCACACAGGATGTAACACATATGACGACCACTCGAATTCACAGGTCAGTTCTCACATGGTCATAAACGGACATCACACTGACTGCATGATCCTGGGCTAGGAAGCACTGAATGCCCTGTGGTACTGAGCTGCCCATTTGCATTGTAGCAAACAAGCTCAGGGCTGCAGTCGTCATGCTAACATTATCACTCTGTGCATATTAGCAGGACTGCTTTAGGTGCAGCCCGACAGAGCATCTGTGGCTGCTACTAAACAAACTACAGTAAACTGCTTCCATTTTGGCACAAAAAACCCCCGTGTGAGCAATCCGTAGTACCCTATCCACAAAATGATTTACTGCCAGCCACATGAGCGCAAAGATATGAGTGGAAAAAACACAGTAGTGTGATTTAAATCTACATTCCGGTTACAGGGGGCTTTAAAAGTTTGGGTTCTTTTTTTCAAAACGTGTTTTAAACCAAAACTTTAAAACAGTAATTTTACGCTGGTGTACAAGACGTCTAATTGAGGGTTACTGTATTTATTCTAAAACATGCCAGCAGTTCAAACTTCCCCTCTAATTCCATATCTAAGTATCTCACTGTTTTGTAAATAGTGGTTATTTAGAAGCCGGTGCAACAGATTTGTCGGTACTAAACAAACATGCTGCTTTCTCTCGTTTTTTATGGTTTACTACTTATTGATGTATTTAGTCGAGCTGATGGTTAAAACAACACTTTAAACTGATGGAAATTCTTATGTTTTAGTTAGAGTTTTGACCATGAACTATCTGCAGTTTTCCATCTGAGAGCTGCAGATAGTCACGAGGTTGTTGACAGCACCAGTAATGGAAGCTACAATATGGGCTCCTTCTGCTCCTTTTTTCTGTGCAACTGCACTTTTGATGAACAGATGTGAATCATCACACTGAGGAACTAAGTCTTAAGTGCTGACCCAGAAACAAGATTCCCCATTTAACTCACCAGGAGCTTCGATTCTACTTACGAGTAAACAGATGGAAATATAGCCAAGCTTGCACCTGGCCTCACTTTACCAGCCAAACGCAACACACACACACACACACACACACACACACACACACACACACACACACACACATACATCTTTGGTTATAAGCCACCATAAATAAAATTAATATTCTTTAGGTAAAACTGTGGTAATAAAAGCCTATAAGCTTTCATCTGTAATAAAGGCAGTTAACTTCACCAGAAGGCGAACAAGCATGACACAGCAGAGGAAATGCAATGTTCTTCTCAATGATTCAAAGCCTAACAGTCAGAACTCGCTGGCTATTTTTGGCACATGGAATTTGCTTTAATACATAAACAAGTCTGCTAACCATCAATCCTGAACTTGAAAACAGAGATAGTCAGCACCAAACCTTCCAGGATGTGGGCAGGACCGAGGATTTAGTGAACCAGATGACGATCTCTAATCAGACGCACGACCGAGACTGAGACGTCAACCTTTTAATAAACACGGCTCTTAAACGTAAAAATAGGCGCACTCCCGGGACGACCTGTGATCCAGTTCCTGTCACGTTTTCTCTGACCTCAACGCAACTGAACAAGGAGGTATTGTGAGGAAAGCGTGATTCTAGACACTCAATGCAGCCTCGCGGGTGAAGCCCTCAGCCGCCACTTTGTATTAGACAATAGTTCAATCCCTTCAGTGAAAATTTCCTAGACACAACTCAGCCACGTTATGTTTTTACTTCTTGCTCCCGCCCGGCACGTTTGTTCCTTTTCTTTCCCCCACTGTGAACATGTTTTCTCAGGTTGCCCTCTCCCAGTAAAGCAGGCTGGATGTCGGGCAAAGACGAAGTATAGATATCCTGAGCTTGTTTTCCTCCACGGAGGTCTTCTACATGGGGGCTTCCAGTCCGCGCTCCAGTCTGGGGCCTTTATGTTGGCACCTTGCCGGCTGTGGCGCTTCACTCAGCTGATGATAGCATAGCCTCCAGTCAGACCTGGGTCAGGGCCAAGCCGTAAGAGGGTCCAGATGGTCAGACAGTCCCCTGGCCTGCTCAGATCCTCCGCCTTGTTTAACATAGGGGCGCTAGGCTGAACCTGTTATTATCTGGCAGATTAAAAGTATTTACTCTTTTAATTTAGGTAACTCCAGCTCCACATTAAATGTAATTTACGCCTTGGTAAGTGTGCCTTTAACTCTGCATTGAGGGAGGGGGGTGAAAATGGAGGGAAGCTTTGTGTTGAGCACGAGGGAGGCAGATCTAATAAGAAGACCGCTGGAGCCAATCAGCTCGCTGTGTACCGGCTGAAATGTGCGTGAAACGGGGTTGCGTGTGTGAGGGGGAGATAATTAGCAGAAACAAAACAGAGAAAACAGTAAACAAGTCAAAGAAAAAACCATGGCCAGTTTTACTGGATGTCACTTAACAGTGTGGGTTTTACTGCGCTTGTAAAATTTAAAGATAACTTTTACTAAAAAAAAGGTTTTTCATTCCAACCTGTTATTTTTGCCTACAGCACAACATGCAAGAACCAAATGTGGAATGAGTTGCAGCAATCTTACTTTAGGATCATCTGAAATAGCATGTCTAAAAAATGGATTTTCTCCCAGAGATTAGGGCTGCCACGATTTGTCGACTAGTCACGATTACGTCGACTATCAAAATCGTCGACGACTGATTTAATAGTCGACGCGTCGTTTGAAGCTTTGTAAGATCACAAAAGACGCAGGAATAATAGCAGGATTTAAGAGTGTAATAACGGACTGAAACAGAAGATGGCAGCATTGCATGTACAAGGATGTCAGCTACCGTTAAACCCCGAAGAAGAAGAAGAAGCAGCTGTGTCCCAGAATTCATAGCGCGGGCCAGCGCAGTTTCCAACAATGGCGGCAGCTGGTTAGTTTTAATGTTACTCTTATTATTCTTTCTGGGTCACAAAATAAACGTTTAACATATTTTCAGGCAAGAATGTAGCTGTGTAAACCTCAAATATCTGCTCAGTTTATCAGGACACCACATATTTTCTTTTTTCTTTTTTTTTTGGCTTTTTAAATAATACTTTATTATAACAGCATTAAAAGACCCATTAATAAAGATAAATTGATCATGTTTAATATTGGGGGTTTAATTAATGGTAAGACATCTTTGAACTGTCTTGTAGGAACAAACATGCTGATGATTTGGAGGAAGTAATTATTGAGGTTAGCACTGTGGTTAGCTACTGTGATGATACATCTGTGGGAAGGATGTGATTATTGTTTTTGCATTCATGGTTAAATAGTTGTCATGAAGTGTACAAAGGCTGATTAGTAAAGTCAACTTTGAAATGATTTGTAATCACCCAGGCTCAAAATTTCACTGACCCTTAACTGTTGTCATAAAACTCTATTCTTGCAGCACAAAGCAGACGAAGCCTTCTGCTGTTGACTCTCCGAGCTAAAAACCATCAACAGTCAGTCTGTTCTTCCACATTACCTGCTTACACTTTTAGTCAGCTAAACTTTAACAACAAATATGATGTGAAGAAGGAAACACAGCTGTGTCTGATTACATCTGTAATTAGTCAGTTTTTAATTACTGTATCACAACAAATGTGTTGATACTAATTAAAGAAGTTCAGTGACAGGTGATTCTTTTTTTTTTTTTTTTTTTTTTAATAAATAGGACAGGGGGAATGAATGAGAGAAAGAGGGGGAGAGAAAGAAAGAAAACCAAAGGGGAGAAGAGACGGTGAGAAGGGGGGGGAAGAGAGAGAGAAAAAAAAAAAAAAAAGAACTCCTGGGTCACCTGTATGGAGAAAAAAAAAACAAAAAAAAACAAAAAAAAAACAAAAAAAAAAAAACAAACAAACAGAGGAGACAGCAAACAACAAAGAGCAACATAATAATAGAGAAAACAAAGCACCATCACAATAAACTAGCTAGTCATAGATATCAATATTTACTAAATAATAAACGATATTGTGCAGCACGCAAGATAGACAGCGCACAGTGTGCTTTGAGGCAGCAGCCAAGAAAGCTTTAGTCCGCGTCTGTGAATACCCATGTGTGCATACCTGTGTGGATCAGCATGCTTGCATTCCAAAGGTTTCTCCATGTAATGATCTGCTAGGGAGTGTGGGGGGGCCACAGCCCCGTCCTCCAGGGTGTGAAGCGGGTATGGAGGAGATCAAAACTCCAGACATCCAGAGGCCCCCAGAACACAAGAGACCATGGAAGACCAACAGAGGGGCAGCCGCGCCACTGTTCCAGTAAGAGCTGAGGAGAGTCCCAGATGAGGGCTCGCCCAGCAGCCGCGGAGCAGAAGTCAGGGGGAGTTGCAGTGACGCGCCCGTGAGCTCCGCCGGCAGCCAGCTGCGCCTGAGTGACCGAGCCCCAGGCCGAGAGGCCGGGGGCACCCCACCTCCAAAGGGGGCCGAGCGAGCCCCAGGCCCCAGGCCCCGACAAGCGGCCGCCAAGGAGTGAGCCGGTGTGTACCCGGACGCCCACCCCCAGACACAAAGAACCACCAACACACCGACACCTGAGGGAGTCCGCCACCGGCAGGGGAAGTGGTGGTGGGTGGAGATAGGCCTCCAAACCTTGGAGGGCCTGAGGTGTCCCCAGAGAGGTGGCGTCTGATACCCAACCTGACATATAGACACAGACATACAGGCACACACAGACACAAACATCCATTCCCACCCTCATGCTCTCATATGCACTCACTCCACACTCAACCAACGTGGAGACAGACATAAAGAGACGCTGTACACACAATCACACTCCCCAAGCGTACTCTACAAACCGGGTCTAGGTACCCTTGCCCCTGGAGGGGGGAATTGCACCCAGACCCAGGTGGTGTTACCCTTTTCCCTGCGGTGGGGAGAGGCAGACCACCCCGACTCCGCAGCAGCAGGGAGGCCCCACACCCCAGACCGCAGTCGGACGGCCAACTCCTCCTACTAGCCCTCCCGCTCCAGCAGGCCGCAGAGAATGGGGGTGGGAGAAGACTCCAAACCTCCCTCCACCCGCTCATTGTAGTGTTGATGCATATGTGTTCTAAGGTGCAATTAAAACCCAGGAGGGCATGGAGCTACCTGCCATGGAGCAGCAGGTAAGCGCATAGTCCCTCCTGCTAGCCCTCAATGACTAAGTGTATTTAAAATTGAGAGGTGGGCAACGACGTCAGGGGTGAGGTATACACCCTGATGGTAAATTGGACTCCGTGATTGTGCCCACCCCCAAGATCCTATATGTATGTGTAATGAGAGTGTGAATAATGTGAATGTCTAAGTTTGTGGGATAAAATTGAGGCAGAGGCAGCCAGAAGGGGACGGGGGGGGGGGGGGGGGGTAGCCTCCTCTGCACCCTGGTGACATACCCCCACTCCAAGGCCCTGCATGTGTGGGTGGTTGTGGAGGAGCGGGAAGAGGGAGGCAGCTGGAGATGGGGAGGGAAGGAAGGGAGGGGCAGGTAACCCCTCCCTGGGGCCAGCTCCCCCGCTGACCCCAGTAGGCACTCCCACCCTCCGCGACCCGCCAGGGAAGGGGGGCCCAGGCCCATCAGACCGGGGCCCAGTGCAGTAGCGCCCCCCGGCTCCACAGAGCCCTGGACAGTCCACCCAACCCCACCACAGAGAAAACTGCACCCACCCCACCATCCACACATCTTCCAGACTACATAAGACGGTAAACGCCCAGGCTGAGATCTTCCTCCACCTCTCCTGTATCTCCCCTCCCGCAGAGAGTTCCTGAAGAGAAGAAAGCTCCTGCAAGATGTGACCATCCCCCCCACCAGATGAAGAGCCCCCCAGGCGGCTCGACGCACCGGCGGCACCCTGCTCCAGGGCCGGGCCCCCATGCACCCACCCGCCCACAACCCCGGCAACACACCAACCAGGACCCAAGCCCCCGAGGCCCGGCCCGGGCCCCAGCCCAGAGACGGAGCGCCCCCAGAACCTCACGCCCATCCCGGACCCACCCAGGGGCAGTCAGGTTGCCAGGTCAGTAACCCACGTCCGTCAGCACAGACCCTCCCCTAGCCCCGCTGCACGCAGCCGCGAGGAAACAGTCACCTGAGAGCCAACAGAGCCCCCAACCGGACGTGACCGCTACCCCGGTTTGAGCCCCCCAAGGAAGATGCCTCCGGGGACACCACATATTTTCAAAAGCGCTCCGACGTTTTCGGAGACATCTGTTACCCACTAGCTCGTTAGCGAGCCGGGGGCTAGGCTCACTAGCGCCGTGAGAACACCGGACTCCCCGCAAATCGTTTTCAAACCCACCGCTGTCTTTCGCTACTCAGGTTAAATATATATGAGTCACTTAGATAACTTAACAATGTTATTGTTTGGCTTTTTTTTTTAGTATTTTATTTGTTCCTGAGTAAATCAGTTTGTCTGAGGTTAAAGTTATAGTTTTTACACAGCTGAATAAACGTCAAGCAGACAACTGATTATCAGAAGTGTGAGATGCTCCAGAATATACTCCAGTGTCCTGTTATATTTTAGATAGCAAGGAGTTTATTAAACTTCACCGAAACAATCTGCAAATTTCATTAAAATTTAATAAACTATCATCTTGTCTTTATTTTTAGTTAGCACAGACCTTAAACACTTAAAGCTGTAAGCTAATGATAGTTATATAAGAGCAGATGCTGCTGGTGCAATAAGCTGTAGTTTTGCGTCCAATGGATGATGATCTGATTAGTCGACTAATCGCAAAAATAATCGGTGACTAGTCGACTATCAAAATAATCGTTTGTGGCAGCCCTACCAGAGATAGTCCATATGCAAGCTAAAGAAAGAAACAGCAACACTGACCTGGGCTGAAAAGCGCTTTTTCAGCCCAGGTCAGTGTTACATTTTAAAGATATGGCTCTGCATTCATTCACAGCCTGTGTCTTCTGTTCCACTTTTAATTATCTGGTTATTCAATACTGCTGCGGTCGAATAAAAAGAAGCAGCAGTTCCACCCATAATTAAGGACTGCTGTCACAAAGACAGCCAAGTGCTAAGTGTCGGTAATTTCCAAGCGAGGGTCTTACATGAAAAGAAAAAGGCAAACACTGCATGATGAACATGACCATGGGGGCAATAACACTCAGGGAAAACTTTCATAGGGCAATTCCGCTTGACAGGATAGTCATTAGTAGCCATTTACTATGTTATTTTTCAGTCTGAGGGCCTTAGATTGTAAAGCCTCTCTGTCTGCAAAGTTTACTAGCAGAGGAAGTTCTCTTCTATATAATGCATGGCAGTGTGCTTGTGTGCCGCTTCACCAATTTGTGTGTCCTCGGTTGCCAAACTGAGCAGCCAAATCAAAGGATATCCAAGCAAGGTACGTTTATTTAAAGTTTACACAGGGTACTGAGTTAACGACACTTACGTTTTATGCAGCGGTTGGTTCCTGGTGCCAAAGCCCAACCAGAGCAGCACTGCTGACCTCCACAGACATTCGGCCTGAACAAAAGATCACAAAAGACGAGAAAAACAGGGTGAAATAAAAGTTCTTTTTCTCAGGTGTTAATCCACAAGGCAATAACTGTGAGTAGGGTGAACCTCCTCGCATGACAAACTGATCTGATTGCAAAGGCTGTTAAGGGTTTCAAATCCTTCTGATGTGGCTAGGCTATTGATAGGAACAACTTGGAGATTACGCTATAATTGCATTTTATTTAATAATGAAAAAAAAATTCAGGGCAAGTCACGAAACTTTATCTGCGTGTGGACCCACAAGTCCCTCGTGCTGTTATGCTAGAGTCCAGGGTGAAGACAAATACAGAGTTATCTGAGCCCTGGAAGGATTAAGCGAGGCAAACGGGACACGAAAAAACACCCTGCATCTTCTATAAATCATAGAGCAAATGAGAGATGACAAGTTTTAAACAGCTATATCTGGATTCTTTTACTCGTTAATCCTAACTGGTAGTCCAGGCCAATTTTTGCGGCGAGATAGATGAAAAGGCACCAGACCGCAAGAGCAACTCTGGGGCAACAGTCAACACGCTGGCATGGCTCTGTGCCCCATCATCTTTTCACAAGATATTACAGTAAGTGGATGTCTGACTCATGGTGATTTGAGAAGATAACGGGGATTGACTCATTGACCTCAGTTGGATCGCGCTCAGTGGATGCTCTGAGTGTTACTGAGGCGTCACAGGGATAAAATGCAGTTATTTGGACCCTCTGGCAAGATTAGTTTTGTCATAAATCAAACACATCAGGTCAGGCTCGTGCCAAAGACATCAGTCATCACGTTCAAATTCCATCAAGGGATTTATGCATGTAATGGAGACCTTTATACAACATATTAGTAGCATGCCCTAGGCTAAAATATAGGTAGATAACACCTTGTTCGCACCTTGTTATATTTTTATTTAAACCTTAACATTAGGAGGCATAGAATTATTTCACCGCTGAGCTATCTGGATCAATCACCTATCTGACAGGTGCAGCGAAAACAGAAAGAGGAGTCACACTGAGTCAAGTTTAATGTAAAGGAGAGCTAAGTGAGCCCAGCTCTGCCAGTGCTGCGGGGTACGGTAAATGAGCGAGTGGGAATTCCAAAGAGGAAATGTGTCATGCGAACACTTTCTCTAACAAGCAGCAGATGATTCATCTGAACTAATAAGTGTTAAAATCACCACGCAGACTACTAAAAGGTAATGTTCCCGCAGATTTACGCAACGCCCACCTTTATGTTGCTCGAAAACTCAAAGAACCCCATTCATTCAACGCTGGAATATGTGTTTTTGGCAACATCAAGTAAGGCATTCGCCCTATCCTGCAATAAAGCATGTTGGATCTAATCCTGTGCCGAGCGATTTTCTTTGCACGCTGCTTTAAACAGACAGCACCTCGATGTCTGAGTGATGGATTGGTCCGAATGTGCTGGTTTTTTCAGGTTTAATGGTTCAGACCAAAACAACATAACACATCTGCTACGCAGAGAGAAAGGTACATGTGAGCGCTGACATCATCATATCCTGTCTGTGAAGCCTCGTGAGTTGCTACTTCTCAAGGTCCTGCTCACCAAAGGCATTACAGTAGAGTCAGTAGCAAGTAGGTAGCTGGGGTAGCAGGCTGTAAGTGCATATCATATGCAGGCCCATCTATTTCTTCTAAACAATCCTCCATAACTTGGACATATCAATAATAGACCTGTTATGCCACACAGAAGAAATGCTTTTTATATATTTTCTGTGACAGCAGTCCAAGATGAGCCGTTCAAATCTCCCTCTGATTATTATGTAAACATTCACCCTCCAGTGTGTATCAAGCTTTGTCCCAGTGGAACAAACAGGAGTGGATGCAGGAGGCTTCATTTAACAAAAAGAAAAGAGGTCTAATATGGAAACAGCCCGTTGTCCTGTTTAGAGTTTAACAGAGACCCAACAGGAGATTTGCAGGCTGGAGCGAGTGCCACTGGAGAAACAGGTGTTTCTGATCACCGAGCAAATTTTTTAAATGCTCACCAGCCAACGCTTTGGTGGAGCCACTACAATACATGGCCACAGGCAAAAGCCTAAAACTGGAGCACTCGCACTGAAGCAGGCTGCAGCCACTCTCCTCCTGCAATTTGAATATACTGTGTGTAGTAATGGGAGGAAATGGTGATAATGCAATGTTAAATAGTTCAAACACAGTTCACCCATCTGCATCACATTTGCTGTTCATTACTGCCCCCGCCACATCAGCCCAGTAATCAACGGTGTTTGACCTCAGCTATTATTTCATGTTCTGCCATGACCTTGATAACAAAACCCATACGTTATTATAATTCATATTTAGTTGGCTTAAAGCTGTCACCTACTGGTTGACAAATTAATGCAGTATACGGAGTGCTTTGGGGGAATGTGCTGATTTACCTTACAGGAAGAAAGATTACGCTAAAGGGGCCACCATCACTTTGCAGTAAATCACATGGACTAACCGCTACAGCTAAATAGGTCACACGTTCCTCCTAAAGTAGCCCACTGCTGCTCACCCAGAGTTTGATAAAGCAAAGTAAAACTTTTAGACTGCTGACAGTGGGGAACTTGGCCGTCACTCTTACCCGATAAGTCGCTTAGTGCTGGCAGAGCTGTGCCTGCTGCTCTGCCTGCGGTTCACTCTGTTTCGTTGCTGCTGGCTGGTAGGGTGTCTGGCGGTGCGCCGCGCACCATCCCTCGGCGCAGAGACAAGATCTTCCCCGGAGGTGGCAGCAGCATGGACCGGTCTTTCTTTGGATATGTGCTTGCGATTCTCCTGAGATGATGTCCCCCTGGGCAGGCGGACCAGAGTCCTCGACTGACTGGTCCCAGGTGAAGAGTCACTGGATGTTCTCGAGGACGAACCGTCCCGCGGTCCCCTCGGCGAGTGACCTCGACTGATCCCCCGGGACTGCAGCTGGTCCCAGACCGCCCGGCCTGCCCCCGCACCCTCTTTCCTCCCACCTGCCGCGTCCCTTTGACCGTCACCAACTCGCACGAGCACAACAGTCAAAATCATTAAAAGAGCAAATCCTGCACGGTCCATTTTGGGCATGCAAATTTTTTTTGAAACTACCGCGTAAAAGGACACACGCGTTACCGTTTCTATCAAGAGCCACTGAAATAGGAGCAACTCAAAAAAATAAAAAATAAAACGAAGAAGAAAATACAAATAAAACGAGAAACCGTTTTACACGAGCTCAGCAAGACCGCATCCTCTCCCAACTATGAAAAATGCCCGGATACCTCTTCATAATGCCCAGGTAAGACGTAAACAGAATGTCTTCAGGTTATCAAGTCTTTACTTTTCTACAGTCCGAAAACACTATCAGCTTTTTTCTTTCCCCCGCGCTAAAAAGATGCTGTTTTACGCAAACATTATTCTATCTGCGTCTCTTTAGTTTATGTTGAACAAGAAAAGAGGGGCAAAGAGAGCAGCGCGCTGGCTCTGGGCTCTGAGGCTGTATTCTTACTCTAAGTGAGAGAGTTTGAATCGTGCTCGCATGAGTATCACCACCTCCTTGGATCTGAAGTCACTGGGAATTTTTGTAGGGATTGCATGCGCTTTGCGTGGAGAAACTCCCCCTTGTCGGATGTATTCTTGCTTCTACTTACAGCATCGCTCGGTCCATGTGCCCACACGCACTTTCTCTGCCAAGTTACATGTTGTTGCTCTGAATTTCTTCGGAGCAGGACTGTTTTATGAATGCAGCTGCATTAATCATTACCTTCAATTTAAATTTAAGTTGACAGCGTAGAAAATATTATACAACTTCGAGATGTTTTTTCTTCCTTTCGCAGAGCTGATTGTTTCATTATTTCAAAGTCACCGTTTTATGATTATTTTTAATTAATTAGGCTTATTATTCTATTAACCCATTTCTGTGGTAGGACACACTGTGAGTGCAGTGTAAGGGCACTTTAAAGCTAATTTACAGTGGTACTGTTAAGCTTTTATAGATTGCAGGATATATGTAAAACGTGCTTCCTGACCATACACACATTTTGATCTGGCAGTAAAAAGCTCACAGTTCAGACTCCCTCAAACTGAAACCTTGGAAAACTGGTCAAGTTATGTAACATCTAATTCATCTCCTCTTTTCATCTGCTGCATCATCACTTTCCTTCTCACTGTCTGGAAATAACACATTTCTCTTCTCCCATAAGACCCTAAACTACCCAAAGAGAGCTGGCTCGCTTCTCTCATTCAGCCCACAAAGATGCACGCCTGTCTCTTTCATGAGCGCTCTCCTTACTCCCTAAGCACCATTACCACTCACAGAACTGCCATCCAAAACACACAGAGTGCTGTTTTCTACCCATTCATTCTTTTTCCCAGCCATGAAATATCCAAAACCCCTGAAAAGTGATGTCTGTGTTCCTTTTTTTGTTAGCGATCCATGCAAACTAAATCTGTGAAGGCTCGGACTGACCACTACAATTGATTACAGCTTATCTTCCAACCCATACTAATCTAATTACAAAGGATGCCACATTTGTCTTATGCATCTCTAGCTTGCTGCCTGCTACTGTACCCTATTTTTGCCTGATAACAGTTAAATCAAGCATGCTTTCCTAATGCAGATAGCAACAAAAAGATCACAGCCATCTGACCCCAGCATCCATGAGGGTTACCCCTACATGGACAGACAGATCTCCTCAGTGACCTGTGCGAATGAGCAGCTGGCTGCTGCTCAAGTGTTCCTTGCTGAGTTTAAATCAATGTCTTAATCTGTTTCTGAGTCATGTTAGATGCTCTTGTATCTGTGTAGGGCAGACGTTGCCAACCTTTCCTGGCAGGTGTACACCCGTGTCACACTTAAATACCTCCTTATGTTCCAGTCAGTTGATGCTTTTATTAGAAGTTTTTTAACACTATTAATTGTTCTTCCACTTGGATTCTCACTTATCGACAAGCATTTTAGACAGTTACATTTAGTTTAGTTTTATTTATCAGCTACAAGAAAATATGTCAACAGGTTATCTGTCCAACGCCTTTAGTTTCTTGTCAAAAATCCATAATTTATGTTCTTCTCAGCCATCTAAAGAAATTTTCACCTGAACTACTCCAAACTTGGGAGGTGTGTTGTTGGGAGACCTGATTAAGTGCATTAGTTTCACATCGCTGTGGATGAATTGTGGCTCGCTGGTCTTTGCAGGATCTTTTAAAAATAAGCCACATGGGAAGGGTTTTGAGCATGAGCGACATGTTTAAGGTTACACCAAAGCATTTCAATCAGATTTAAGTCCAGACTTTGACAGGGCCACTCCAAAAACTTTCATCTTTTTTTAACCATTCAGACGAGGACTTGTTGTTGCATTTACAGTCACCCCCTCCTGCAGAACACAAGACTGCTTAACCTTCAGGGCATGAACTGATGGGTGGACATTTACCTTCAGGATTTCCTAGTAGAGAGCTGGCTTCATCAATTACAGCAAGTTGTCCAGGTGTTAAAGCAGTAAAGCAGTCACAGACCATCACACTACTACCACCATGTTAGACTGATGGTGAGATGAACGTTAGGTAGATGTGTCTCTGTCTGCTCTTCGGCTATCAAAGGAACTCTTGATGCAAACTACTCCAAACTTGGCAGATAGACACATAGATCTATATCTGTTTATCTGATAGATAGATAGATAGATAGATAGATAGATAGATAGATAGATAGATAGATAGATAGATTGATTCAGATTACCCTAGATACAGTCTTTAACATACCCCTTAACTAACCCTTGTTTGGGAATCATTAAAAGTTTGTGGAGCAACAATGTTATGAAAGTGGACTTTAATGTGGCCCAATTTGATAGGCTTCAATTTGCAGCATCTGGAGGAACTCTAGAATAAATACCAGGAGGATGTCTCTGGCTATGACCGACGCTTCTACACAAAGAGTCCTTTGAAAGCTCTGGCATGACAACCAAGCCACTCCTATCATCTTTCAAATGCAGAGCAGAAATATAACTGCATTACACTGCGAGGTTTCACACAAAGCGCAGGGTCAAATCAGCAAAAATATCCAAGTCCCATGACTGAACCGACGATCCGCTTATGTGTGCGTGCCTGTGATTGATACAGCAAGCCTGAAGTGGATTTGAATTGCCTCCACATTATTAAGTGCTTTTCATTGTCTCACGTTCGATGGCGTAATCTTGGACAAATAGATGGAAGCTGATTAACTGCATCGAGTTGAATCCGCGCTGTCAGCGTGAATGTCATATTTGCATCAGTTTAGTTGACGGCCTTGTCACTGCTGCACGAGCGAGGGGTCAGAGGTCAAGTGTAAGACACAAGACAACTAAGCAGTATCATTACCAGAATGTAGGGCTCCTGTTATAACCAAGTATCAACTGTGTATTCTTAGCCTCTCCTCCAGAATTTTAAGTGATCTATGTGAATCGGGCTCTTGTATTGACTTTCAATAGAGAGCACTAACAACAAGGAGCGCCAATCTCTTCATTAGCTACCTTTTGCTGTTTGTATCAAGGACTTCAACTCTCCTTTCTTTTTGCCCGGGAGCTAACATAATACTGACATTGTTCAGACTGGGCAGTGGTGAGGACCTGAGGGAAAATGTGGAAAAAGGAGGGTCATTTTGGCAGAAAACCACTTTGTAAAAACTCGAATTACGTGCTTTATTGATGTGTTATTTTTCATCGAACATGGCAGCTTTTCCTTAGAAGGATCATTACAGAAGTTCTCCATCACGCTTCATAATAGATTGAGCACTGTACATAAAACAGGCATTCGCACAACTAGAGGAAACAGTTAAAGATAGAGCAGGATCAATCTAATGCACTTGGGGCTTGGGCTGCAGGGTCTTTCCCAGCTTGTGTGAACAAAGAGCTGTCAGCTGGATAATAGAAGTAGGTCACATGGGTGTTATTTAAGACAACCACCTTCACTTTCCCTTTCGTGATATTCGTACTTTTTATGGGTGTTAGAAGTGCAGCTGTGAAACAACTGAGAAATGCGTGTGCGTTTGCCTCCGAGCCATACTGTACGGTGCTGGATCTAGAGGGAAATCTTTCAGCTCCATCTACACTTTCAAATGGCGGAGCACTCCAGAAACACGCTACAGTCAGACAGACTGTAGCGCCACTGGCAACGTTTCTGATGCATGTCATAGCACTGGCAACGCGTCCGCCTCAGCTGAGTGATCGGCTCTTTCATTTATGGGTGTGAGTTGTTAAGTTAACAAAGACCTTTAGCTGACTGGAATGATGAAAACTGTAACAAAGATTAGATTAAGTACTTCCCTTTTACAAATTATCCTTTTGCCCCCTTTCAAAAGATTGGCTTTGATACAGAAATAATTATGTATTATTATAACCCATATTGCAGCACAGTCTGTGAAACGGAGAAACTCCTAGCAGCAGAACTGTGTATAATAAACAGTATAGTAGACAAAGACAAGACATCCATTCTTGTACCTGCTAGCAAATGAACCCCCGTGGAGCTTTTGCACAACTTCTTGAATATGTCAGTAGACTCTGTCTACTGACATAGACTCTGTCTTTCTTTCTGTGATTCAATCTAGGTACTTAAAAAATTGATTTCATCTGATTGGTTTTGTCTAGACCAGGTGTGTCAAAGGTGTGTAGAGCCCACTTTAACCTTAAGTGGGCCAGACCACTGAATCTCCTCTTTCCATCAGTTCAACTAGTTATAATACTAAGACTACAGGTATTTAACCAACGAAGAAGTTTAACCTAAGTGGTATGGTGTGGTATGAGCGGTCATGGGGGAGGTCTTTTTATCCACGGTTCAGTATTCACAGAATCACCTATTTCTGGAACGTATTCATGGAAAATTCATCTATTCACAGATTTTTTGACTTGACAAGCTATTGGCTGGCGTTTGCAAAGCAGCCAATCCAGGAAAAAATCTGGTACATTAAGATTAAAGAGTCGGAGAGAAGGAAAACCGTGGATGTTAGCTTCTGCAGCAGTGGGAAGATGGTTTCTACTGCGCGTGATAAGAGCATCGTCAGGTATATTTGGTGTTAATAACGCTTATAACTTGACGTTGACTTTTATCAGTAGGAAAGATTTTCAAACGCATGTCCTCGTTAATGTCTTTGCCAGGCTGATTCTGGCCCCCGGGCCTCATATTTCACAACCCCAGTCTAGATACTTCTTGGTGTTAATTTGCTGAATAATGTATGCTACTTGAATTTTGATCCAGAAATCAGATAATAAATGTAAGGTTTATATTTGATTACGCCAAAAGTCCTGCATCACAAAAAAGAATATAGAAGATTCCTTTGGATTCATTCAAATGTAAAATTCTAGGTTATGACATTAAAGTTGCTGCCATGTATTGTTGTCTTCTTGTATGGCTTCAGTAGGCTGTGTAATATGCTGCCTTTGTTTTGTTTTTTTTACACTTTGGTTAAGTGTCTGCTGCTCCACTTCAGCCTGAAATTCTCTTGTGCAGTCCTTCTGTCTCTTGAAGTTTGATTTAAAAATGTCTCCAATGAACAATATGCAGAATGATGTCATACCGCTGCATGATAAATGCTGCTGGAGCGGATTCAAAGGGTGGATCATGCTGGCAGCCAATTAGGTCAAATAAGAACATGCAATAACTTTCCAGAAAACATACATTTTTCTAAAGATGTGGGGGCCTTCTACTCATTAGCCAGATGTAGCCTAAAAGATTCAGAAATCAGTCACAGCATAAATCAGCACTGGCAGGAATGTCTAAATAGGAGTGCGATGGAGTGCCCTTGGTGACATGCATTCTTGTAAATTCTGAGTATTCAGTTCACAAAAGAAAAAAACAGCAGAGGGAGGAGTTAATGTGTGCGATAGATCATTCTGGCGTTTCAACCGGAGCTTTCTTCCTCCTCTCTGCTTTTCTGTCTCCTCCCTTTCAATTTTCCTGGCCCCTTACCCTCGATTTAAGCGTGCATCTCGCGCCGCTGGCCCGAGCCCCTGGAGCTCTCTTCCTTCTGGTCCCCCTGGTTGTGACCTGGACGCAAGGCGCTCTGGGCTGACTCTGTTGCTGTTTTGTCTTGAAGGGTTTATAGATGGGCCGTGCCTCAAAGCTTCGGCCCCTATTCTCGTTGCTTTACGGCTTTACGCTGTCTCTACCAACCGACCGTGGAAAATCAAGGTCAAGCATTTTCCACATTAGCAGCTTTACCAGGTGGACAGAAATGGATATCTGCTGCATTTACCCCTCAGCCCCTTGCCCACCGAAGAAAAACAAACTGCTCCACACGTGTATCTCGCAAAAATGGTAACTGATGGTTCTGTTCATCACGTTTTCATAACACACAACAAAGAAAGATGCAAGGGGTGATATTAGATTAGGTATTTTTAGAAACTGGGCCAAAGGTGAGACAAGCACTTCAAAGTACATGCAAACTGTGTGGCACCAACCTGGCATCTAAATTCAGGGAGTGCACTCGAAACAAAAGGACTATTTTTTCAGTGGGAAAAGTTAAAAAGCAATAAAGGAGCGATTTCTCCTTCTTCTTCTTCTTTTACACTTTATTAGTGTCAGGTAGCGTCTTATAAAATAGACCATACATCTGAAAAACTGCCTGAAAAAACGCTGTTCCCATTAGAGTCCTTTAATTGCCTCCAGAAGGTCACGATGATTTAAGTCTAGTATCAACAAACAGCCTGTAATGTTTATAATATGGAAAGTATAGGCCTGTGTGGTGAATAAACTGTACATCTGCCTTTAAATCTTATCTTTATTTACAGCAGTGTCAGCTGTAACTCACTTTTTTTGTTGCTTTTTAAACCTTGTTTTGCTGCAGGGTTTTTTAGTTCACACGTCGACTGTGTTATTTTATTTCACCCCTAAGCCACCCATGTGTTAGTCTGACTGCACGCACCATAAAGCAAAGATTGAACAAATTGTCAGTTGTTTTGATATTAGACTGCAGGCCTGTTGAGTAATGCAGGTTAAGTTCTGTTTATCTTTACTGCTGGGAATGGATGAGACATAAACCCTATTTGGTGGCTGACTCACTGATGGCACGTGCTTCCCAGCCTTCAACATGACAGCACATAAACTTGGTATGGCGCTGGAGTTTGAGGCAAACTAATTGCTAGCTGTGTTTTGAAGGAATAATCTTCTTTCCATATGCAGCACTCGTGTAATGCTCGTGTTTAAGGCCTGCTAGTCCTGCTGCACGGGCCTTATGCTTGGTTAGCTGTGAGCAGAGAATCATGTGCTCTCTTCAGCAGTTAGGAGAATGAAAAATCTTCTTCACTGCCCCCAATTAACAGTGAAGGTCGAGCACCAGAAAGTTACGATGCGATTTAACCCCCCGCATGAGGTCAATTTGACCTGAATAGCTTCTTATTAAGCATGATAAATTTGTTATTTTTCAATCCATTAAACCTTTTCCCCATAGTCCATTTAGTCAGAACAAACCTCTGGCACACCATAGCCTAGTCTCTGTTTACCACAAGCAAACTTCAAGTAAAAAGGGGATGACACGACGATTAGCAGAGATGACTTCAAAGTGCTCTCTGCCACAGGCTTTTGTTAATTATCAGTCACCAGTGTTGAGTGCGTGAAGGTCAGTAGGGTAACATCAACGGCAGCATTCAACAACGGCTAAACTTTAGTCCAGTCAGTGGAACAGCTATCAATGAAACCTTGTTACGACCATGGGATCCATAGGACTGGACTGGAGGGATGCAAGGTTCAGGGAGGAAGTCTCTCTGACTACCCTGACCTGTCTGCGAGAGCCCTCCAGGCAGACAGAAACTGAGGCCTCCAACAGATGTTTGGGAAAACTGCCCCATTCATCATGGCACTTTTCAGGAATGTCTTTGAACTGTTTTTTAAATTAGTGTCACATTCATCTTTGGCAGAACCAGAGGACATAGATAGATAGATAGATAGGTAGATAGATAGATAGATAGATAGATAGATAGATAGATAGATAGATAGATAGATAGATAGATAGATAGATAGATAGATAGATAGATAGATAGATAGATAGATAGATAGATAGATAGATAGATTGGCAGCAACAACGTCAATAAAGTGTTTTTGAAAACTGCCAATGACTCTTTCAAAATGCTGTGGAGGAATTTCAGCCCACTCTTCTGTGCTTTGTCCTTTTTTTGGTGATTTTGCTGGTGCATTTCTGATCATTGTCATGCTGCATAATTTAACAGGCCATGAACTGTTGGTTGGACATTCTCCTTCAGCATTTCCTGGTAGAGAGCAGAATTCATGGCTTGATGAATTGTCCAGGTCCTCACACAGCAAAACAGCCCCAGACAATCACACTACTACCAGAACAATTGACTGTTGGTTTGATGTTCTTGATGGATGGATAGATAAAAAGAACAGGATTTTCATGTCTTTTAAGTCGGACTTCTTGGATGTTTCCCATAACTGCCCACTTTGTGAATCACACCCATGAGAGAAATCTTGGACTGGTTATGTTATTGAGCAACTCTGTCTACCATTGCCCCACATCACACTCAGCTTCAGCTACAGTTCTCATGCATACACATGCACACACACATTGGCATGGTGTAGTGTGAACTCACGGCATGGCTGCAGGGTCTCAGTCAGCCCATGTGGAACAGCTTTTTTGCTCTCGCTCTCCCATGCTGCTGCAGCAGTGGGGTTTAAATCACCCAAGGCAAAGCTGACAAGATGACAATGACAAAACGACATACAGAAACTGTCACCAAGCCAAAGCAACACTTCTCCACATTAGCTCACAAAATTTATTTCCTCCTGAAATAAAACATGGAGGAACAAGCATAGAATTTATTCTGTGGACTGTCTTTTGTTAACATTCCAGTTCACTGTAATGTAAAAGTATTCATATGACTCTAACCCGGCCTGCCGGTACAGCTGAGTTTTATACCGAGCGCTCAGTAGGGAGCAGGAAGAGAGGCCCCGTGCGTCCAGAGCCTCGTCTCCTGAGCAGCACTAAGCACTCAGCAGGCTTCAAGGGCGAATGTTCATTAGGGAGCCAAGTTTTAATAAGCCCGCAGACAGACATGCTGCTAAACAGCCTCAAGTGCCAGAAGAGGTGAGTTTACTTATTGTGCTGATCCTCATGACTTCATGGCATCATGAGCAACACATCTCAATATCTACAGGACCTAACAATCAAATACTGTACACGATTGACTGTCAGGATGGAAATAAGTAAATAAGTACTTAGTATAAGCTGATGAATTTAGACAAAATGATTAAGCAGTGTTTACCTCAACCTTTATTTATAAGAGGAAAATTCACTGAGTGTGCTTCACAGTCACACCAGCTCAAGGTCATCCAAGAGAGTTAAATCTGTTTATTTGCTTACCTCAAATTAGTCTCCAGCAGGCCGTGCAGTCTAAACCAGCAATTAGATGAAACTTTCTGCTGCGAGGGTATTGCTTCTCTTATCAGGAAGGAAAGGGTTTTGGAAGAACTTTTCAGATAATTTTAAAGTTATTTTAAAGCACTGCTTTAAAAGTCCTAAGACCTATAAAGGATATATAAAGAATCAGTTTAGAAACAATTTCCTACACAAAGCTGCTCAAAGCTGCTGGGGGGGGGGGCTTCTTGAGTCACCAGGTTATGGTGACGAAAAGTGGATTTTGTGAAGCTATAGATACAAATCTCCAAATTCACCTGCCAACATAGCTGAAGGTCTTTCATCAAGATTTAATACATGTTAATCTTTATGAAACCCAGGAAAAGTGTAAAAGCTAGCAGTTTAAGAGGCGTTGGACAGAGCCTGACTAGCTGTTTGTTTCCAGTCTTACAGTAATGCTAAGCCAAGCTAACTCTCTGCCTGCTGTAGCTTCTCTATAGAGACAGATGATAAGTGCTTACCTGTTCATTTTTCCTCACCTGCAGGTTGAATAATATCAGATTGAGTTTCTGAAATAAAACTAGAACCCTTTTACTTAATAATGCTGCTGCTGATGTTACAGTAAACTTCATGGTTACTGTACACCACTGTTTCCAATGTGTTTACACGAATCTGCAGCTCTATCATGTCTATCAGCCTACTACATGTTCAGTCACAGTCAGTCTATCAAAGAATTATATCCTTAAATCCAAATTTAAAAACAGGATCTCCGCAACGGGAGCTTTGGTTTGTTTCGTGTGACTAATCTTAAGATGCAAGAAACCAGTAATATATAGCACAGTGAAACGAGATCAAGGTTGCACTTTATCACTCTGTCATTAAGGAGCTCTTTGACTTTAGGATAACTAATGCAGTGTTGTTTCTGCACTCGCCCTGCAGTACCCAGGACCCCTTTCTCCACGGATTGTCTTGGCACGGTCCGGAAGAGTGTTTATCATAGGAAGAGGTAAGTTACTAAATGAATAAAAACAGGATGACAGCTGAGTAGAAAAATACACGGTGACACGGCAATTATGGAGAGCTGTTAACAAAAGGATAAAGTCATAAAACTGTCCTTCAACTGTTTCTACTTAGCTGAAGATAAGATAACCCAGGAGGAATCAATCACAGGGCTTGTATATTAAGACTTGCGTGATAGATCATGATATAAGTAAATGGTGCGTGGGATGTTTAGATGCATTTCAGAGCAATTTTAAAAAAGGATTAAAATCATGCACGTTTTTTGTTGTGTACCAGATTTTTATGTTTGGAAATTATGTAAGGCTCCAGAGGATTTTGGAATGGGCAAACTGGACAGTGGAAAGGAAGGGGGCAGTTTTTATTTACAAACAGCTCTGTCTCTATTTGTTGTTTTATAGATCGATTGTGACCAAGTCTCCCTCATAAAATAAATGGAGGTACAAAAGACCTAGATGGCTCTGATGGTTGAATTCACATAACTTCTCCTACTGTTTCCCAACACCTTATTGTTTTTATGTCACCAGTTAATAGCATGTGATGAGAAGTTTGGTAACTGTTGCCTGTGCTTCTAAACGCTCAACCAGCTGTCCACCATTTAGCTTAAATAATGATTTCATGTTTGCACAAAGAGTCAGATCTTCTTATTAGATCACCGCGTCATCTCTTATGATGATGGATAGTGTCATGAGGGGTCACCTTTTTTATTGCTGATCAGAGTCAGCGTGTGTGTGTGTGTGTGTGTGTCTGAGGCCAAACCACATCTGGAGACAACCTGGGGGCTATTAATCACAAACCTAAACAGAAAATAGCTCAATCTCCTTGTTTGAAACACCCAGAAACATCTTTGGTTGCATAACAGCCTTTTATTGTGCCATTTTCATTCTTAGGAAAAAAAATGGGACCAAAAATGGGAGGCTTTCATATTTATGCTGTAATAAATACAGAGCGTCTGTGGAGTTTGACTGAAAAGTGTTACACACACCGTATTTACTTGGAAGTTTATTTCCATGCAAAACCTCCTCGGAGAAGTCTTTGGGCAAATTCTTTGTTGAGGTAATGTTTACTTTGCCACAAAAATGTTGCTGTTGCGTTCTCTAACGACCATAACAACATCACTGATGAATTTGGTGGATGGAAAATGTCTCAACCGCATTTTATGTACAATGTTGGACATCTGAAAAGTTTTTGCATGCCCTTGTGGAGACGCTGGCCCATACTGTGAGCGATTTTGAAACGACGACGGCCGTTCGCCTGGACGACTTTAAAAAAAATTGAGGGATTCCATCCAGTCTGTGAATTATGTGAACTAACTGGCACAAAATGTAACGTCTTAACAGCCGGGCTGACTGGTGACAGTTTAATGGCTGAAGATATAATAAATATCCAGTATTTTGTGTATTTACTGGGTTTCACAGCTTGGACAATGTCAACAGTGGGCCTTTACCCAATATATTTTTTTCCTCATTGTCCAAATACGGCAACCAAACTACAAGCATGTCAGCATCTCTCTCGTCTGTCAGTCTAGCCAGAGGAGGATTATATGCATGCACAGTACTGTGTAAAAGTCTTGAGTCACCGCTGATTTCTTTATAGTTTGCTTCCAAGGAGCCAGACTGTGTTGTTTAAGCGTTACACATGACAGACAAGCTATGAAAAAAAAAGTTTTAAATATTTTTTTTCTTTTTTTAAACCAGCAATCTGTCACAAAAGCACATCATTTGTTCCCATTTCTTTAACCAACTCTACAAAAAGTAGCAACAATATGAGCTTGACGACATAAAATGATATTTTTGCATCAGGAAAGAGCTAGTAGTTGAAACCCTGACATACAGTATATCTGAATGGTTTTGGAGCGTATTCCTGAAAGTTTTTTGGGCCTGCCAGTTCTATCTGCAGCAGATGATCGGTATCTGAAAGTCACATCCTAAACAGGAAAAAATCCAGCAAAGACCTGACACAGGACCTGAGAGCTGCATCTGGACCTTCGATTAATCCATCTCCTGTTCACTGAAGCCTCATCGGAAATGTTTCAGTGGAAGGGTGGCTGTAAAGATTTTTTAAGGAAGCGAAAAAGACTGAGGTATGCCAAATTACACAACAACTGGACTAAAAATCAGTGGCAAATTTGAATGTGTACTTAAGAAATCAGGAGAGAGGTAGAACAATGAGTGTCTACAGCCATCTGTAAAAAAACAGTGGAGGCTCTGTCATGTTTTGAGGCTGTATTGCAACCAGTGTTGTCAGCGTTCTTGTCTAAACTGATGGAATTATGAACCTTGAAAAGTACGGTCAGATTTTGATAGACCATGCAATGCCACCTGGGAAGTGTAGGATTGGCAACAGCTTCCGTTTTTAACAATGATCCCAAATCACACTCCCAGTTCAGTCAAACCATAAGTGCACAGAGAAACACACAACAAAACTGCAGTTAATATTCTTATTTTATTACCATATTTACCTCCTTTCCTCTCTTGATTTCTCATCATTGGTTCCTGAGCTTCTTTGACCGTTGAGCTCACCTGGCCCTTTAGCTTGCTCGTCTCACTCCTGCAGCTGAAATGAGTTTTGAGAATTTTGAGAATTGTTCTTCTCAGTTAATGACTTATGGTCCAACCTTCTTTTCTATTTAAGAGTTGAGCACTCCATTTGTGTTCTTTCTCCAGTTTAGTTACCTTTAATGTAAAGTGAAATAAACCCAGATGCACTGTAAGATTATTGATGGCTGTTTCCTTTGTATTTTGGCCCAATGCCCGCAGTAAAAGCAACTTTGTGTGAGCTTCCAGCCTCCTAATTTGCAGAAACATTATCAGTCATGGATTGGCCTTCCCAGATCCATGACCTGAACATAGATGATCAAGATGTGCAACCATTTTAACAGAGAACAGAACATAAGGCTAGCCAACATACAACTTTAAGAAGCCTGAAGACCTATTTGTGAAGAGTATGACAAACCTAAAGAAATGACGAGAAGCTTCAGGCTATGTTAAAGAATAAAACATGATCACACCAAATATTGACTTTCAAGTTCTTAAAATTGTAAAAATTCTGCTTTTGTTTTATATGCTGTATTTTCATATGTTTGCAAATGTTCCAATAAATTGCTCCACATATTTCTCATCTTCCTAGTGAAATATAAAGAATTGTATGTTTTTCTTTTGACTATTACTATGCAGGCATTTCACAACACTGACCTCTTTTAGAGGATGCTTCTCTTTTTACAAATTGTTTTAAACCTATGTGTATAACTTGACTAGCTTACAGAGTAAAACAAACCTTAAAATATGATCTAGAGAACATTCAGAAAAGGAAAAACATTATTTTAACTCACACGTTTGAAAGGTATTGTTGAAAGTCCTCATTTTAACATCTCTAATGTAATTAATATAGACGTGTGGTGAGCCTTAGTAGCAGTCCCTCTCTAACCTTGATAAATACACAGACAGTGTCTTGTGTAATTCATACCCAGAAAGGAGCCTGGATACATTACATCATATCGTGATAAGGCTTGCACATGAAAAGTGCCCTGCTACAGACTAGCGATCTGCCCAGGGTGAACAGCACCTCTCGCCCTGTGACAGCTGGGAGAGGCTCCAACCCTGCTGTTACCCTGAACTGCATAAGCAGTAAAAAAAAAAATGGATGGAAAAGTGTAGATTATTCAGCAAGATTACAATCATCAGACTTCTATATGTGTACTGACAGTCAAGAAGACCCATATGAATCTGCTATTCATGAGAGCTGAAATGCAGTCACGAGGGAGAACATGAAGCCTCTTTTTCACAGGGTTTAGGAAGCAGCCTGCCATTATCTAAACGGCTGTACATGTTGGGGAAGTAGCAGCTGATAGGATGCCGTCAATCTTTCTGTCAGTCCAGGCCTCACCCTGTTCCTCTCTCTTTTCAGGGTGGTCCCAACTGTGTCGACCATCTCTTGTCGGTATGACTTGGCAGAGATCACCGCAGCAGGCAGGAACACACTTCCCTTCAATCAGCAGTTTCCAGCAGGTGTGCTGTACCTCTCCCGTTCTTTCATCTGCAGCAGTATGTAGAGTGTAATTCAGTCCCGGCCTAAGCCCTCCCAAACTGGCACCTCTAGGCTGAGCTGGATGTGTGCAAATAAAATGCTTTGGCTTGTTTTTGATGCTTCTGTCAAACTCTTCTTTTTCTTCTGTCCTCTCAACAGTTTCAATTTCACAGCACAGAAGAGAAGGTGATATCTGGCTCCGTGCTGTAAACACACTGTGAGCTGGATGCTGCTGATATGTACACAAAAAAAGATGGCACATGTGTTGGCCAGATGTGGTTACTATTGTTGTATTTGCTTTGCTGTGGTCAGTGAAATCCATTTAAAGCCTCATTTTTTCTTACCGGAGAAAGTATGAATGGATTTATTACCCCCCTGAGTAAGAAAACCGTACCTCCGAGGATGACTAAAAGCTGTCAGAGTTCCACGTTGTAGTGATCTGGCCCAAGCCGCAGACCAGCAGTGGAGTGCTTTTTACAAATAAGGAGCTCTAGGTTGTGCAGGGGAACTGTGGGTAAACCTTAAGCAGCTCTTTTTATTTTAATTTAATAAGGAAATAAAGCACTTGAATCCACTGTTACAGTTTATAAATCAAAATATATTAAAGGCACCTGTATTGTCATTTGGAAGCGAATTGCCAAATAAGCCAAGTTTGTTGTAATACACAGAGTAGAGGACAGTACAAAATATGACGACTGTGCTGAACATACTGAGCTTCCTAGGTGAATAATTACAGTGCTTGGGATCAGCCCAGTGGCCTGGAGCACTCTACTGACTTGGAGTGGATGTGGTTGGAAAGAGGACCAATGCCAGGCTTATTATTGGTCATTTTCTACTAGACCCTAATATTTCTATTTGCATAACTGTGGGAGTCAGAATTCATGACAGCTAGTTTGATCCTGACCTTGTGGCACAAAAACCAGAGTTATGCAGCTTTTTATCACGCCAGAAGAATTTGTTGTAAACAGTCCTGTTCTTCTTCATGGTTCAGAAACTGTATGAAGCATTTTACATGCGCGCAGTAAAAGGGACAATTTGATATGGGAAACTTTATGAGGATACGGACAGAAGTACTAAAAGAGCTGAGAGTCAGACTAGTGGCTCTGTAAAGCTGTATTGGAATTAAATATCCAACAGTGTTTGCAGTATACAGTGTTGTGCAAAAGTCTTGAGCCACCCCTCATTTCTTTATATCTCACTTCCAAGGTGTCAGACTTTCTTGTGACTTTGAAAGTGCTCTTCAGCAATATTATTTGCTGAAGTCTTTTCTGCTTTTTCATTCGTTTGCAGTCCAGTTTGTACGGAAACTTAACACTGGGCTATGAAACATTCAAGCATAAAGAAGGAACCTAACTCAAGGGATGAGTCAATGTTGTGTCTACATATAACAGACAACTTAGCAAAGAACCAATGTTAAATTGTATCTGTAGGCACTTACAAGCAGCCTATTGCAAAATCATCATTTGTCCCCATTCAAACAACAAGCTGATTCCCAAAGCCATAAAACTTGGCATAACTAAGCATGGTCTCAGTGGAAGTTTGGCTATCAAGAAGCCATTCTTAAGGAGGGGAAATGGGGAGAAGAATTACACAAGAACTGGACTGAAAATCTGTGGTAAAATCAGTGTAATTAATCCATAACTGAAGTTTTTGGTTCAAAACGTCACCAATAGGTCCAAGAGGTCAGGAGAGAGGAACAACAGTGAGAGTGACAGTCATCTCTAAAACACTGTGGGGGGGTTTTGTCATGTGTTGGGCTGCATTTCAATCGCTGGGGTTGGGGATCTTCTCAATATTAATGGAATTATGAAAACAGAAAAGTGCAGTGAGATTTTGATCCACCATGCAATACCATCTGGAAAGCATCTGAATGGCACCCGATTCATTTTCTTTTTACATGACAATAATCCCAAACACCCAACATCATCTTGAAAGACAACAGAACAAAAGGCAGCCAACATCCAAAGAAGAGCAGTGAACGTCCTACAAGAAGCCTGGAGAACTATTCCTGAAGACCGCTTGACAAGAAAGCTGCCTAAGAGAGTTCAGGCTAAAGACTTTAGTACTATAGTATTACACTAGAAAAGATATTATCATAATTTTTTGTTATCATAAATCCCCTAAAAATAGATTTTTTTGATCTAGTGATAGCATTAGATGAGCTGTAGCAGATCTGTGTCAAACTCAGCAGCTGAAGAGAAATCAAACATCACTAACTTGGGGAAACCACAAATGCCTAAATGTACAGAGTAGTGCTGAGATATTTCAGTTTTCTGAGAGGGATGCAGGACAAGTCTGTCCCACTGACAATGAGTCCAGCAGACACAAAAGAAAAGCCTAGTGTTATGGGGAAAAGTTGAGGAAAGTCACTAGGAGACAAATTGTACAAAACTGTCAAGATGTTTCAGTCTAGATTAAAATGGTCAGGTGACAGACTCAACTAGACCGCGACCCATGCTGTTAACATTCACAGCCTATTCACACACGCTATAGTGACAACTGTGCTAACAATAAGGGCGGAGCAGCATGGGGTATTTCTCAGACAGTTAGACAATCAACATTAGAGTCCCTGTTATTACAAAAGAAATATAACTACTGAAATGTTTCCCAACATATCAAATACAGTGCAGCTGCACATCCCAGCAGGACAGCTAACCCCATGAATCAATAGGCACATTCCAGCATCATATATAATATAGACAGCCATCAGCTGGGGGACACTTAATCTCCGCGCTAGCCGTTTTTCAATACGCGTGCTTCTGCTTGTCTCTGACCTCAGCTGTACGCATGGACGTTTATATCACTTTCAAAACAAAGCACATGTTGGCGGTCCTGTTCCCGGCAGAGGAATGTATTCAAACAAGGCCCTTTCTCCTTTGTCAGGCCGCTTTTACATGCTGTTCCAGGTAGACTTGCAGTCATCTCAGCCTAAGTGTTGAGAGCCAGATCTCATCACTTAAATAACAGAAGAATTGATAGGAGCAACAGAGAATCTGTGAAATATCAAGAGATCACGGGGAAAAAAATCTCTTTAATCAGCAGTAACATCCCATCCATACATTCCTGTGCCGCACTCAGTTGCCAGACCATTGTCATCACTGTGATGTGCATTTCTTACAGCTGTTTTCTCCATAATCCTCAACAACGTCAATAGCAGAACCACACTTCTAAGATGCTGATAGGCCAACTTCGGAAGGCACAGCTGAGGCAGAATTTCCCCCAAAAAGCCAAAACAGTCAAAGTCGCGTTTGTGGTAAGCCATTGCGGATGGAGGGAGGCTCTTCTTTCATACTCTGCTTCTTCTAGAGGACCAGCATATGAAGAGAGCTGATGTTTGGGAGGGTTTGGACGCATTTGCATGTAACATGAAATCACTAGATTGTGTACAGTAACGGTGAACTTCCTGGAGAGAACTGAAGTCCCGGCCTGCTGCTGTCCTTCAACAACCCTGATTAAGATTGGAGTCTAAATTGGCCCAATCATCGCAGATGATAAATATTTGCAGCCAATCCAGTTGGCAGTTAATCAGCACCGTCCAATCAGGTAATGAGGACCTGCATGTTGGAATGGGAAGCAGACAACCCCCACGGCTGTTTAGCAGGGAAGAGAGCGCGGTCATGTTCTAAAGATGCATATAGGCGTGCCACATTTGTGTTGTCTCCCTTGTGTGGATCCCTGTCTGCGGACAATTATCTTTGATCAGAGAAACCGACGGACATCTCCTCGGAGGCAGGGGGTGTCTGAAGTGGGAAATGAGTAAGTAAATTCTTTGGTCGAAGAGAACCACCCATAAATTGACTCCCCCCCCCCTCCAGGAACTTGGCAAATCCTAAACCTCCAAACCAAGCTACAGTTGGGTCTGGAGTTGTTTATGGAATAGTGCATGGAAAATTTGTCTGAGAAACATATTTTTTCTAGGGAATTTTTATCATCAGATTTACATTTATTTAAAAAACACACCGAAAAAACAACACTGTACTGTTGCTGCGCGATCTCCCACGGGTTCTGTAAGGAAAGAAGGCCTTTCCAACATGGTACATTATTCTTAGTTAGATGCCAGAGGATGACTTTCTGATTTGTGGTCCCTCTTTAGCGAGCATTCCTGGGGGAAATTTGAGAGAGACCATTATGCAAATCCACAGGTGCATGCCAAGACCAAATAACTGGACTTCTGCCTCCAAGTACTTCAAGATGCCTTCTCCCGGCTCCTGATAGCGTTCAGACCACAGTACGTGGAGTCGCGCCAGGAATATGTGGGTATCGTGCTGATGGCCACAGGACCTGCATAGCCACAGGCATTAAAGATGTTTTCTTAGTTGAGGGCTTATCAGACATCAACTGAGAAAACAAACAGGAGGGCAAGAGTGTACTTCTATCACATCCTGTGTTGCTGCGGCTGCCTCCATATGATGGAAGCCATCCCCCCCATTATGCTTTCTGCATTTAGGAACCATACAAATTTTAATTTACCCCTCCAAGTTAAATTAACTTTATTTTGTATTTGCGAGCATGGAGGAGAGAATGAGAAATGCTCGTAAATGGAGGGATTCCCTCTGTGTGGAAGACTTAAAGTATAGAGGGTTATCTGAAGACAGGAAAGCTCCCTCATCACTGCAGCCAACCTGTCTGTGGGGATTATAGAAGATGCAGCACGCATCTGTCACTCATGGTGAGCTCATGTCACATGTAGAGCCAGTGCCCTCTTGTGTCTAAAACATGCATTCATCTGGCCAAGAAAGTCTTATTCTCAAGCACTACACGTATCCCAGCTTTCTAAATGAACGCCACTTTAGTTTACAGGGTGTTTTAGGGTCAGATCAAGGTCAATTTTCAAACCAGCACATGTGAGGCACCAAACCATAGACTGGGTTTTTGGGTGGAAATAGGGGTGTGTAATAACACGTCTTCAGATAAGATAAATACAATACAGAGGTTGAAATAAGATGACAAGAATTTATTCCATCATTTTTATTCCCATAAACAAAGTAGCTCCATCCAGAGAATCTCAAACATTCATCAGCAGCAGAGGCTCATTAAAAAACCCAAAACAAACAAAAACAAAGAAGTAAAAGGAAAAAATTACCCCGACCCTCCCCCCCGGACCCCACCCATCTTCAATTTCATAGGCAAATATTTCACAACATCTAAATCGCTAAAAATCACACTCAGGCCATCTGATCCAAAAAGCATCTAAACAGAAAACAGAGTAGTAAATGATCATGAAGAGCAAAACATTAAACAACATAAAATTACAGGACAGAACTCAGTTATACTTGTTTACACTGATCAAGTTGTACAAGTAATGCTCACGCTTTGTGCTGGATAAATATGATGTCAGCTTTTGGTACTGGTGCTGAAGGTCAGGTCAACATTGCACAACCCAAACAAACACGAGCGCCTAAACCCTCACAAACTTCTTTAACACTGTAAGATCAGCTAAAGCTCTGACATTCGATTGGCACTGAGGAGCCAATGCAAATAAATCCAACACCTACTGTCAAAATGGGATTTCTTTGCCATTTACTAAGTTCAATCTCTTGAATCAAATTTGACTGCTTACGGGGCAAAACTAATCAAAACACTACTAAGAAGAATCATTACCTATTAACATTTTCTGTTTGCTATGAGTAAACATCACTTTTCCTAAATGCTCTACAAGCTGTCAGCAGACTTCTCCAAATTGGCCAATGACCATGTAAACTCTGCAACACAAAAGGAAGTGCTAATAAATAAGAAAAAAACTTAATAAAACAAACAAGGAAACACTTCTGTTGGCTCAGGATATCAACAAAACTAACAGCAATAAAAATAAATAGTTTTACAACAATATAACAAACAGGGCTTATTGTTCAAAGATGCTTTGCTCAGCTTACAGGATGATGGAGCATATGGCTAAAGGTTGTACAGTCAGGGCTGGAAGGAGGCAACTATGAACAAACCGTATGCACGTTTGCCATGCATGTGCATGAAAACACACATCTGTGTCAGAGGATGCATAGGTGGCAAAGGAGATTCTGAGGTAAACCCATGAAAGGCTGTGAATGAGTCAGTCAAAAGCTTTATATAACAAAATGTTATACACGGGCTCAGCCCTCCAACACCCAAACAGCTTTCACATCCACAGTAACCTCTGCATGTGATAAGAGAAAAATCATAACATGACTATTACCTACTATTGTTGAGTATGTTTCTCTCACCTACACACCCCCCGGGATACAATCAGAGGCAAAGGGCAAGAATAAGGCGGGTTTATAAAACATAAAAACAAAGATTAAGGGACAACAGAAACTTTACCTTCAAGACACAATAAGTTAAAATGTAAATATAGAAACAATATCACTTGGCTCCTTTTAAAACCACTTCTGCTCAGATAGAAAAAACAAAAACAAAACAACAACTTGTAGAAATTATATTAAATCTCAACCCATCAGACGTGCAACAGTAAAGTAAATCCCTTCTCCTTAAATATTAAATCAAAAAGTAACAAGATGAAAACATTTGTATACGCGCTAGTATGTACAAATTAAAGAGTGATATTATAATATTTACATACACACATCAGTCCCTGATCGATTAAGGCCAAAGTGCTGTAGATGCACGTGTCACCCACGTCACATGTAGGCTGCTGTTGCACTTAAGTGTTCCTCAGTTTGCAAAATGCCAAAGAAGCAGTTATACAGTTATACTCAAGGCTTTTGCTCTAGTATTACTCGTCTCTCAAGCATATAAAACTAAGCAAACTTTAGCATCAGGAAATAAAAACTGTCCAAACACCCTTTTTCAGCAGTTGGAATTTTGTCATTTTTGTCTTTTTTTCCTTATACAAAAGTGGAATATTTTATATACAGTAGCACTAGAGTTCATACGAGATTCACTACAGCCTCCTGGGACTTCCTGAAACGCTCGCTCATCTTGAGAGAGGGTATTTATTAGGGAGGGTGAGAGTGCCAACAAGTCCACCCGTTAAATGTGAACGAATGCAGGAAACCAGGGCAGTGGAGCAGTGCTGGTCTCTTGTATGTGTGAAACCACAGTGCCAGTTGATGGAAGAGTCAGAGCATGCCAAAACCCTCACTGCCCTCGCTGATGGCCAGCTTCAGCATCTTGTGCAGCTCCTCGTAGGAGTCGTAGGTAGGGAGGCACAGCTGGTTAAAACTAGACAGACACAGAGAGTCAGCATGTGGTTGAACTATTGTTGATTTGAAAAGGAGAACGGGCTGATATTACATTATTTCTTATGTATAGAGAAAAAAAAAATCAAATTAAAAGACCAAAAACGGAAATGATTTTAAACATTTCCAGACGTGATACAGCAAAACACACCATCACAGAGCTCTATTGTTTCCAACAACTATTAAAAACATATCAGTGAGCCATGGTGTTGCAGTGGGGATTTTTTTTCCACTCTCTCACACAGTTTATTTTGACTCAGTCCCATGTATGCCATCCTGTTGCTGCCAAAAAAAAACCTCATTAGTATGTATAAATAAGCCACTGAAGCTATTCCACAGAAATGTGCTATTTTCTCCTGTTTGAATAACATTTTTTTTGTACAATTAAAGATTTTTACTGTACGTGTGATCTGGTCTTAAAGATTTATATCATCAGTGAGAAGACTGTTGGTTTTAGACATGATGCAGGATTTGGTAGCAGTCAGAAAAACACATAGCAGCACTGTTGAGGCATGTTTTTCTCTCAGTATGTGTGCTTCTACTCACCAGGTGTGTGCAGTGGGCAAAGTGCTATGTGTGGGGGCAGCGATGATCTGGAACGAGGGGCAAAGAGTGTTGAACCCGCCGTGGGGTAGCTGAGAGGAGCCAGTGGTGAACTGCAGAAGACGAGCCAGTTCTTCTTGTGTGAAGCTGGACACCACCGCCCAGAACCACTTCATCACCTGAGGGAAGGAAAAAGGAAAAGCAAACAAGATCAGACATTTCCACCAGCTGCTAGGGAAGAAGGCAAGATAAGAAAAGCGTCCGTGACGTACCTTCTCTCGGAAGTGCCATGATCCACCAACAATCACAGCGTGGGCCTTGAAGTCCTGTACGTTTATGTCACCAGTGCCACACATCAGCAGCTAGAAGCACAAAAATCCATAAATATCCGGTGTTGATTAAAATGTCAGCAGGACTTAATTACAATACATCGCACATACCTCCAACTCGTTCTCATCAAATATGGCTAGCAGGTTTTCTGGAACCAGTTCATTCAAACCTGCAATTGATCAGGAAAAATGCACCAATTATGTGCACATTACCAGAGATCTCAAATGAGAGGAACTGGCAAGAAAAATACAAATGCAAAAATGCAGCTGTGTGCTAGCTTCATTTCCTTACCTTTAAGGAAATGTTCCACCTCATCTCTTACCTGACTGGCCAGTCTATACTGGGCCAGCAGGTTAAGATAATGCATCTTGTTTTCATTGGTCACAGCAATTTGAGCTCCACCAGATATAAGCTCCACCACCTGGAAGAGAGGACGACGGGGTGAAAATGATAGAAAATGACATTTAAGGTATGTTGAAAACTGGCAAGTAACAGCAAGAACCAGAAGAAAGAATTAGACATTGAAAAATGTCACATTACTTCTCAGCTAATTTATAAATATTTGGGCAATTCATTTTAATGTTAAAGAAACAATTTGATGAAGTAACGTCGTTATTTAATTAAAAATCTGCGAGTCTGAGCTCTGTTTCATCACAGATTTATGCAGCCAGCTATTTGGGTGATATTTTACAAGTGAACAACAAAGTTTATAAAGAATGCCAAACTCTACTCGTCCATCCTTTTATATAAACTCACCACTCTTCCTCTTTTAAGAAAAATTGAGGCTCTAGCCAAACAAGCAATATGGTTTGTTTTGCTTGGTTTACTGCTTCGATCTCCTGGGATCTCCTACATCAGTACTTAAAAATAAAATAAAATGAGGGGAGGTTCCTTTCCAAAGTGTTGCCTCACCTTCTCCAGCTGTCCCGACTTGCTATACTTCTCCTCGGCAAACACCAGGTCCATTTCACTCACGTCATTGTTTAGGATGAAGCACACTTTAGTTTTGTAGAACTCCTGGTCGTCCGTCTCAAAGTACTGCATGTGGAAAACCAAACGAAAACCCAGGAAAAAAAAAAAATTAAATTTTTAAATAAACACGGTACTTCATCTTCTAAGCAGGGAAGGATAAAAAGATGACTGGGTGGACTGGAGTTCTCAACTTTGAAAGCGAAGTTATTTGGATAAACAGCCAAACACATTGGGTAGTTTTCTGTTAAATAAATAATGCCAAGAAAGAAATGAGGTTTCTTGGCTTTGTCAGGAATGTTTAAGTGATGAGATAGAACAGTTGACACTAGAGGATAAACAATAGAGATGTGACCTTCCAACTTCTGAGCAAAGTGTCTCTTTAATTGGAATGCACTGCGTTCCATACCTTGTAGTTCATTCTCAGGCCAATGATTTGGGCCAAGAAGGAACGTGTAAAGCGAGCTCGAACCAGCTGTTTGTAGGCTCCACCCAGAGCAGACTCATACAGACATTTCCCTACAACGCGACCCGCAAACTCATACATCTTTAGGCGCAAGTGGGGTGGCCTCTCGGGATTTGGGTGTACCTGGAAAATGAAGACGAATACTCTCTGTGAGTTTCAAAACTAAGTGTTGATGGTGTATACAGAATATACAAAGGGTTGAAAACAGAAACTCACAAGGCCCTGGTTGTTGTCACTGAAGCGGGTGAACAACTGATTCGATGTGTCAAAGAGGGTCTTGCAAATCAGTTCAAACCACTCCCTGCGTGGACCGCCCCAGTCCAGAGCTGCAGAGGAAAGATTTTAACGCACCTTAAATCCTTTTCTGATTTTAAGTGAAGTGCTTGAGGCAAAATGTCATTTCTCCAATAGGCCTCGTGTTGATTGTGCGTTTACCTTCCTCGTCCTGAAACACGACCTCAAAGTTTTTACTCCAGTCAGACACTGAGAAGTTCCTCGTGGCCTTCAATGACTGAACAAAGAACAAAAACGACAATTGAAACAGTCTATATGATCATAATGGTCACGTCACTGTTATGATTACACCTGTGGTCTTAAAACATAGCTTATAATAAAAAAAATAAAACAAATCTGAGTAAATAGAACGTCCTAAATGTAAAGCAAAAAACACTTGGAAACTGAAATCTCAGAGGACTGACGTACGTGTGTGTGTGTGTGTGTGTGTGTGTGTGTGTCTGGCTCATACTCAGATGGTGAAATCATGCCTCAGATTAACACGCGCCATTTGGTTAATGCAAAATCCTGTAACTCCTGCCAAGTTCAACTCTTATGCAGGAATATATCAGACATGTGTACTACACACACAGAGACAAAAGGGAGCACTGTTTCACCGTGTTTGGCATCGTAGAAAAAACATTTTGGAAAAAGGTCAGAGTGACATGTGAGCTGATATTTAAAAAGGCTTTCCTCTAAACCTTTTTTTTTTTTTTTTTTTAAAAATCAGAAAACATTGGTAATAAATGTTTTTGTTAATAAACCTCGGACTTTAATGCTTAACGTCATTCTGGTGCACTGTTTTGGAGAAATAAATTACATACCACATATTACACACTGGATTAGACAAATTATGTCTATTCTTCTGCTTTTCCACTAGAAAGAATAACATACGGCGTAAGACTTACTGAATCCAGAATGGCGTGTCGGCTGACTTTTAGGCAGGTCTTGGTGCGAGGTCTCTTGGAATGGATGTGCCTGAGTTCACGCTGAAAGAAATTCACCTTGTCTTGGAACGTTTCAGAGCCGCCTAAAAACAACATTATTAAATTACTACTACAGTTTTCCAAAGAGACGGTATTTGCTAAGTGCAGATCGTGCAAAAGTAACGGCGTTCCACTCAAACAAACCAATATTCTTGTGCAGGAAGCGAATGAAGGTGGCAGCCATGATGTTCCTATCCTTGCAGCTTAGCTCCACAGGAGGCTGTATCCCATCATCCACTACTAGAGTTAGGTACTTGTGAACTGGGTCAGGACCATAATAGGTAAACTAAAGAAAATAATTCAATTAAACATTAACCACGTATAAAACAAAGCGATCTAAAAAAAAAATATACCGATTCTCCAGGATTGTCTAACATTAGTTCTGCTTACCTTTGTTCCTGGACATACTCGAAAGGTGAAAAGGCGCCATGGAATAATTTTCAGGTAGAATTCCTTCACGGATAATTGCTGTTTGAAAAAACTCAGGTTCAATGCCCTCATATTTTCATACCGGCAGTTTTAAAATCTCTGAATTTAAAATAAATAAATAAATTGGAAGAGACAATAAGCATACAAGAACAACTGAAGTGTTTCAATTATTACTTCATAAAATATAATCCAGGTATTAAAGCTTTTGTGTAAATAGGTCTGTATGTATGTGGGCACTGATCTAGAGGACGAGGACAGTAAAGGTGATTCTGGTTCCAATACCTAACCATTATATTGCCACCGGTCACTTACCTTTGGCGATATGTAACAGTAGACCTTTTTTGGTTTCTTGACCTTCTCAGGTTGTCCCTCCACAGGAGAGTCATGTTCATCCTCCTCTTCTCCCATGGAGGGCCTCCTCTGGGGAGCCAACAAAGAGGAGGCTGGTAACTGCCACGATGAACTGCTGTAGTTCCCACTACTGTAAAGGTATGCCTCAAAGTAGATGCTTATGCCAGGAGTGGATACATTCTTCTCCACGCAGGCCTTTTCATTCTCTGCAATGTGACATGCAAAGAGGAGCATTAGGCTATGAAAACAGTAGCTAATACATTTCTCTTCAGCACGTACAAGCTGCTCACCACTGAGAACAATTATGTCAAATTCCCCATTACTGAGCGGCTGATCCTTGTAGGAGATGCGAGCCCTGAAACAACCAGTCTTCTTCAGGGTCAGTCTCAACAGAACCTGGCACTGCTGCTTGTTGACTGAAACAGATTTGCTGTAGAGGCCCTCCAGACTGTCATCATCTGCTGTGCCTAGCTGAAAGAGCAGAAAGACTACAAATGAATCCAAGCTTAGTTCTAAAGCTAATGGTTGTGCAATTGTGCAACTTAAGAATAAAAACTAATCCTAGGTTTTATACTCGTCATCATCAAGAAAATAATCTCAGTTTAATGGGTAAAAGAACAGGAGTTTCACTCGCTTACAGAGTGCACATGGACACTGTAGTTTGCTTCATCTGTCAGAGATGTGGAGTTACTAGTAGGGTTTCCATACTCGTCTCTGGGCTCAATTTGTAAAGTGTGCCGCTGTCCGTTTGTTAGCACCAGGGTGGAGAAATGGTAGGCTATCTTGGTTTTGGATGGAACAACTGTACCTGAAGTGAAAAAGAGAACAGAAATATAGTCATCCAAAATAAAGACTTTGTTTTGACATGTAAACTGCATGAAAACATTTTATGCATCTACCTGGCTGGAATATCTTGTAATAAGGGCTATAGGCCACATTCAGTCCACCCAGCTTGACTGCAACCTCATAGCGTCCAGCCTTGCGTACTGTAAAAGCCACTTTGACTACATTGGACTCTGGGTCTTGCAGGACTTCCTGTGTGACAGGGATGTCCAGGGCCAGTTCAATGTGGGTAATGTTGACCCTCAGCCCCACAGGCCGATGTGCTGGGAAAGGCTGACCATTCTTATAGAACAGCTGAAAAGGCGAAAATAGAAAAATAAAAAGTGCCATTTAATACTGAAATGAGATTTTATTATCATCTCTTTTTCCTTTCTCAACATCTAGAATCTAGTGTGACCTGGACTCTGAAACTCATAGTCTGTCCCACTTCCTGTGGTTCCTTCCAGTCCCACGACACTTTGCAGGAACGTGGGTCCAGGTAGTTTCCCCGGACATAGTCGTAGATGCTACGATCACCGCGTCGCCCTGGATCCTCATTCTGCAGGAAGCTGACCACCCTTGCCGCAAGCTCACAGAGGAACTTGATGGTAAAGACAAACGCTATGATGGAAACAGTAATTCCACCTGCCACAAGAAGGAAAGAAGCACAAGAGTTGGAACTCATTTTGCAAAAAAACATTTCAGTATTAAAATAACTAAAGTTTAAGCAACGTTTCATCACCAACTATTTAAAAAAAAAAAACAAAAAAAAAAAACAGCAGCACCAACTAAAGCCAAAGTGTGAGCAGGAATAAAAATCAGTCACATACAAGTAAACACCAACCATATCAACTCTTACACTACCAGATAATGTTGTACTCACCAATCACGTAAAACATGAGGTCCCTTATCAAGAAGCACAGTGCCACACTACAGCCAAATATGAGAGCTCCCGCTGAGAAGACAGTAACACAATGCACTATTGATTACTTCAATTGTAGAAACTACTCACTTCCTCTTCCTTGTCTGCAGAGTCCGTGTCAATGCTTGCACTTTCCTTTGTCTCTAGCACATAGTTTTCTTATTATGTAAATTCGGGTAGGTCTTCCATACCACTAAATTTATTTTTAAATCAAATGCAAAGAAAGGGTGTGACAAAAATGTCCAGCTTTGTCCTTTAGTATGAAAAACCACACCCTGTTAAACAACAGGAAAGCTGGTAAGGTAGAGAGTTGTTTTGTTGTCAGACAGATGAAGTAACACATAACTTCTCCATTAGAGAATTTGAGCTGCTTTCAAATGATCTATGCTTCTTTGAGTAACATTTGTGAAAACCCTTGAAAAGACTAAGCAAACAGTACTTCGGTTTATATGTTGTATCTGAATGCCTGTTGATACTTTGCAGCTGGCGAACACAACCACAACTAACACTCTTTAAAGACAACAATAAAAACGTGATCAGGGTCTCACCAAATGACCACTTCTCATTCAGACGTCTCTCAGCGAGGCTGTGCACCAGCCGGATCTCGTAGTCCTGGTCACGACTCCCCCTGGAGGTCTGGAGGATCTTGATGCCTGTAGACAACTTTATGTAGTCTTCGTAGTAGTAGCCCCAGGCAGCTAAAGAAAGCTGCAGCTGACTGTCAAACTGAGAGAGATCATCCAAATTCATACAACCCAAGGTCTTCAGTCTGCAGTGTAAAACAAAAAGTGAAAGTATGTCAAGCAGGTAATAGAAATGAATCTAGCATTAAGCAACCGCCTTTCTTTTAGGCTTCGGGACTGAAACCTAACTTTAACTCAAGGTCTGTTAAACAAGAATGCAGTTCCAACCACACACACAACCCGTCTGGCATGCTTAACAAAATCTGGTTTAAGTACAATGCAGGCCAGGAGCCTCAATCTTATCTCCTAAACTACTCCAGTATTGCAAAAGCTACATCGGATGACATGTTCCAACAAGCCTTTTTCAAAATAAATAGAATAAAAGGAAAAAAAAAAAAAAATCTAATTCCTGTGGTGTACATGGAGGAGGAAAATACTGGATGAGCCAACAGCAAAAGATTATTAGAATTATAATAACGCTACTGTCCAGATTAATGGAAAATCATCTTTGGTTCACCAAGTCACAAATCAATAATAAATAAATATACTGATAATTATCAGCACACATTAATAAATATACAACAGAAAACTTCAGAAAAAACATCACAGCATCACTAATTGCATCTGGCACAAATGATCCCTCATACACATTTTTACTAGCTAGAGGCATCCTATAAAATCTTCCTGACAACATTAGCTTGAAATCAGATCAGCAACAATGGACTGGATAAATACAGTGTATTAATAAATACAAAGAAGACCTTTAATCCTCTAAAACAAATGTTCATACTGTCTCTGTGTCAGCTGACACCGAGATCATGCAGGGAAAAGGGATAGCTCAGAGTGGTGGCCCCATGACTGGAAGGTCGGGGGTTCGATTCCCCTGAACAGCTACCCTGAGGTACCCCTGAGCAAGGTACCGCCCCTACACACTGCTCCCCGGGCGCCCAGTGGCTGCCCACTGCTTCACTGAGTGAATGGGTTAAATGCAGAGAGGAATTTCCCCACGGGGATCAATAAAGTACACTTTCTAATTACGCTTTCACAGCATGATCTTTATGGGCAAAAATAGAGATTAGTATAAAATATTATCTGAATAACTAAAATCAAATCAACTGTAAGACTGCCTTTTCTATCCTTTGTTAATCAGCATGCGCGAGGCTGTCTCAGTTTAATATGTACATACTGACAATAATGGTACAACTAATACTAAAAGCAACTTTAAATCCCCACTTACACTACATTTTGATAAAAAAAAAAATTAATAATTAACTTTGGCTTTTTCAGTTCTTTACTGAACCAAAAGCACAGAAAAAAATGATGTGGGCAATGAAGGCTTACATAAAAGCCAACAGCAGTGGAGGCAGCTATAGTGTTGCAGCCATGACCTTCAGAAATGTGACACTGTATCCCACTAAAAATGTCAGGAATCTTCCTAACAAACAGTATTTTCCATGTTTCCGAAACAAAGCTGATCTCTAGAAACATAACAGTTTACTCAAAAAAGAATCCCAGCACACTTATTGTTTTGATAGCGCAATAACTAATACTAATCATAGCTGGTTCTGTTTGAATCAGAATAAAGCACCCAACACATATACAGAAACATCTGCATTACTGCAGGGTCTCACAAATGCAGTCTCTAAAGAATGCTTTTTACTGCAGTGACCCTCCAAAACACTGCAGCCTACACAGCTCCGTGTCAGCAGACTCAGCTAGCCGTGAATGGAGAGGGTGCCCTCAAGTGGACATAAATAAACCTAGTGTGTGTTAACCAACATGAAACAACTTAAAAAGCGTTAAAAAAAATAAACAAAATCTTAGAAATCACCTGGAATAATCTATATTTATGACAAGGCAAAAAGTAATTGATTACATCAAAGGGTTGCTGCTCATACCAGATTAGTAGAAATGTTGAAGTTAAGACTTTTCATTGCTTACGTATGATAATAGTGCTCCAGGTTCTGGGAGCAAAGCCACTCCTGGAAGGCAAAGTCTCGGAGCAGCTGGATGTGAGCCTCTGCGATCTCCCTCCAGCGCTGCTGTTCCTTCACCACCTCTTCCAAACGACTAAGAACACTCAGACTCAGTTCCTCAAGTGTGTGTACATCTGGATGGCACATGAACAGCATATAAAATCTCCAATACTCATACTTGCCAGTAAATCCACATCAGTATAATGACCCGAAACGTCTATATCCTCATTAAAACCTACTATAATGAAAGCTTAAGCCTGTGCTGTTTGTATGTGCATGCCACTGGCATCAATTTAGTCTGAATGTTTACTGATCAAAACAAAAATATCATCAGAGTCAAACCTAGAGGTAATGCAATCTCTCTGAAATAAACCCATAGTAAATCCAGTTGAAAGTGATACTTTTGCCTCTGTTATTTCTGCAAAAACTCAAGTCTTCTCACACATATCACTAACATCAGCTTGCTCTTTAAAAGAAAAAGAAATCAGCTAAATGTCTGTATTGTTTTGGTCAGGTAGGATTGAAGTCAAAGGTGATCCACTGACCTTCAAATAAGTTTCTGTATTGAGAGAGGTTATGTCCTTTGAGCCATTCCTCGATCTGACTCTCTTTTCCTTTCTTCCAGCGCACTTCCCAGAAAAAGATCCACGACAGTGAGCAGAAGAGGAAGGTCAGGAAGAAACGGCGGTCCATCAGACCATCTTTCAGCCTTCACTCAGACTTCTCCGTGCTCAAACACCAAACACCATCGAGTTATTCAAATCTCCTACAACAGAGAAAAAACGAGTTTAGCCAGATGGGATTTTAAAGAAAAAGTTGCTCAAACAAGCAGTAGATGGAAACACCAAGGAGCCCGGCTGTAGACTGTTCTGTCAACAAACATGAATATTTAAATGTCCAGAATAATACGAAACCCGTGGCATTGAAATATGTATGAAAAACGAGGCTCTGACAAACCTTTTAGTAAGGACAAACAGGGTCAAAGATATGCAAGTCAAATCCAATGAGAGACCAACAGTGCAGCTACTGATTATGACAGATATTGATAACCATTCTGGTCTCGCTAGCTCAGCTGCCAGCACGTTTTCACACTATCTGCTAGCTAAAGAAATAACATATTCAAACAGAAAGCTTAACTAGAATTTATTGGGAAGGTCAAAAGCCTCGGAAGGTTAACTGCAACATCATCAATTCTCTCTGGTCTGTTGACACAGTGGGAAGGCTACCCTTCACAACTGCTACAGTAGCACTCCGACCAGACAACACAACGCTAACAGCTAGCAGAGTTAGCCCTGAATGTCAGCGTCCTTTCAGAAATCTCGTCGCCTGCCCCAAAATGGTTATTAAGGTGCATATCGTCACAGGTGCCTTTTGCAAAACCACGACTACACAAAACAAAACTGAACAAATGCAATATTGTAATATAGCCAAACTATTATTAAACACTGCAGTTACCTTCGTCTGCGAGGCGCTAGCGTAGCCACCGGAAAATGCGCAGAACGGGCGTCGATTTTTGATTACGTCTGCGCATTGCTAACACGAGGGTAGCAAGTCGTACTTGTAGCCGGTCTGTGGGTTCAGTCACTGAAATTTGAAATGGTACGTAGTTTCTCACTGTATCAGAGTAACATCACCGACTTAACAATTGTTGTTAGATAACTTCTTTTTTTTTAACTTGAAGGTTAGAAAGTTTTGGCAGATTTACCGTTAAGCTAACATGCTAATGCTAATGCAATGTTTCCACATCGGATCTTTAGTCGCGACGTTTTAAAGGTTAAACAGTGAACGGTATCTTTTTTTAACGAGCGTTAACGTTTCAAAAGGTTTTGAGTAGGTTCTGTCACTCTATTTAGAGAAATTGTATATTAACACAGTTGAAGTTTCTGCTGTTAAGTGTTGGTTGTGATCAATTTTGGACTTCATCAATGCAGGGGAAGCAGAAAACGAAGAGATATGCAGCGATGAAAAGAATGATCAGTCTCAAGGACCAAAGAATGTAAGTTTCGCCAGTGCTTTCTGCGTCTCTGCTTTATTTAGAGCCATGTGATTCATTGCTTCACCCACTTCCCACGTAAAAAGCTGCCACAACTCATCGTTTGTTTTGTAGAAAAGAGACAGACCGAGCCAAAGCAAAAGAGAAAAAGAAGAAAGACCCTTCGCAGCTGAAGGAGAGAGAAGTGTAAGTTAGCCACGAAACAGAAATACGCATTGGATCGTTAAAAAGTGTTTGATCATGAATTTGGTTTCATTTCTTTGATTTTTGTGCAGGACTAAGTACCCATCGTGCCTCTTTTTTCAATACAACACTCAGCTTGGCCCACCATACCACATTCTGGTTGACACAAACTTTATAAACTTCTCCATCAAGGCCAAACTGGACATTGTTCAGTCTATGATGGACTGCCTTTATGCCAAATGTAAGTATTAGTGTTCAGTGGGAATTTTTTATGAAAATAATAAAGTTGCTGTATGTCACTTGTTTTATATCAGCATCCAATAAAACAGAAAGTTTATATGAATTTTTTAAATAAATTCCATCCCATCCAGGTATACCATATATTACAGACTGTGTAATGGCGGAGATTGAAAAGCTTGGAATGAAATACAGAGTCGCACTCAGGTAAAGGCTGCTTGATGTAAATAAGTGTTTCAAACTTGAATGCATTTAAAGTTAAGTTTGTTATTGAAACAGTCTTCACCTCGTTTATTTTTTGTAGGATAGCAAAAGATCCAAGATTTGAGCGTCTGCCTTGCACACACAAGGGAACTTATGCCGATGACTGTTTAGTCCAACGAGTAACACAGGTAATATATGCAATTAAATGTCAGTGTTAATTTTTTTTTGCACCAGCTGTTTGCTTGTCAGCACACACAAGAGCTGAACAGTAAGATAACACAATTAGGTAGCCTTAAAAATTGACCACAGAAAATAAAGGAACTACGTAACCAACTCCAAAACTCTCTAGAGTGGAGTCTTTGCAGCTATTCCCTAAACAAAGAAATTAGGTAAAGGATGTAGAGAAAATGTCTGCTGCAGTCTGCTGTTTACCTCAGCTGGTGTCCTTGTGCATTTACTGTGGAGAACGCTATAAAATATCGTGAAAGGAATCTGATATGAGTATATGAGCTCACTTCTGTCTGATGACAGTGACACTGATGGTTTTAAGTGCTGCCGTTTTTGCCGCTGTTAGTGGTGTTAGTAAGACTTTCTTTGAAGTGGAACAAACATTGTTGGACTTAGAAACTTACTGAATTAACTTTCATAAAATGTGACAATGTAATAAAACTGTTCAACAGATGGAAAATTGATTTTTAGGACACTTTAGCCTAACAGTAGCTGGAATAATGTTAGCTTATAATCAGCTGCTGTTGTTTAGCCAGCTCATTGTCAGCTTTCCGGAAATGGCAATGTCAGATATCTAATGTCTATCTGTCTGATCTGCTGATAGTAAGAAACAGATGATAAAACATAGGTATGATGCTGCATCTCTTAAGTCTGACTTTGCAGACACCGATTGCAGATTTGATGAGGCGAGTGGTTACCCTGTACTCAGGCTGAAATTAAACAGAGTAGTTCCAATAGTGAGAACCCAGCTGAAGCGATTAGTGTTTTGCTGTGTGCTACATGTGAGAAAGGACACTTTCAGACAAAGTTAAAACCAGATTTTTCTCAAGATCGTCCAGGTCTCATGTGCAAAAATCACCTCAGAGTCTCAGTTTCCAGAACAGCTGATTGTAGTTAGATCAGTTAATTCTGTGTTATCACTCTGAGTTCAGGTTGTGATATGTTCCGAGTATATTATATTAGTGATATGTGGTATTTAAACAAACAACAACAAAAAACAGGATGATCAAATGAATTAGAAAACAGGAAGGGGAAAAAAGTCCATGAATTGCATTTTATTTTGTGTGTTCCACTCTTCTATTATTTACTCTTGATTTGAATTTTCCTTTATGGATACCTTGATATCAAAGCACATATATTCAGAATCTTTGTCATTATACAAAAGTAAAAGTGCAACTAAATTATATGCAAAGAAGGCAATCTTATTAAACATTTTCTGAGGTACAAAACATAAAAACTAAAAATTTTGGTAAATAAACAGGATAAAATATATATGCATGTGTGTATTTGTAGAAGGAATCAAATAAGCAGTTCAGGTTTATTAAAGAAAACCAGTCAGTAAGAAGAGGAGTGTGATAGAGTTAAAAGTTTACACTAATCCTGCTTTCTGGAACAGTTCTCTGATAAAAGGCAAATTGCCAAATAGTAACTGTGATGTGTATAAATGTCCATCTTCTAACGCTGGCTATGTTGCTAAGGGGAGATGTAAATTATGTAAAAATATTTCTGCAGCACAAGTGTTACATCCTGGCCACTGTTGACCGAGATCTGAAGAGGAGGGTCAGGAAGATCCCTGGAGTTCCCATCATGTACATCTCAAACCACAGGTAGCAGGGTTCTGCATTTTAATTAAAATATATGGCAGCTTTGATTGTAGCTATTTTATTTTCCAAGTGTTTTTCAAATATAAAATTAAAATAATGTTATTGCTAACTTTGAAATCAATTTGTTCTGATTCTAAAAACAGGTATAACATTGAGCGGATGCCTGATGACTACGGTGCTCCAAGATTTTAATGTATCTACAGCTGACCAAGAAGTGTAAATAGACTGAAGTTTCTTGTTGATTATTCCTTTCATTTGTATTAAAAAATATTGAGGATTGAGGCTTATTTTGTTTTCTCTGGATACTCCTGCTTCCTCGTACAGTCCAGAGACACGTACATGTTAGGTTAATATAACAAACACATTAACTGGGGATTGTGGTTTGACAGTATGGGTGAGTTTGAGTGTGAATGATTGTGATGATCACCCCCTGTGATAAGCTGGTGACCTGTCTGGCGTGTATCCTTCCTCTCACCCAGTGTCAGCTGGATTAGATAAGCCTTGAATGGATGGAAGTTTCATTTAGTGAGGATGGGGTGTATTTGATCACATTTCAAACTGCAAAATAATTTAATTGAGTGATTTGTTCTTGAAACATTTTGTTCCAATTTTTTTTTCATTGAATAAACGTGTTATTGAAATATCTTCTGTCTTTCATTTTTCCATGTTAAATGTGTAAAGTGATGTTTACTCAGAGCTAATTTAACAGTAATGTGACATTTTATAATCAAGAAGTACATTTCCTTATTTTCTACTTGTAGTATACTGTTAAATTGGAAAATTGAAATATAAGCTAAAGCAGACCTCAGGTTGACAGCTTACGAGGAGCACCTAAATGCATCATCGTACCCCTGCTGAGATCATCCGCTAAGTAGGGAGCATGCGCAGGAGAAGAGATTTGGGGAGTGTCTGAGTAGCTCGTTGGATGTGAATAACCGCAGACGCTGAAGCCAAGAAGAGCATCTGTGTGAACAATGAACCGGCGGACTTGGACGGAAATCGTTTGGTGAAACGGACAAAGCGGACGTGTGAGCAGCGCCGGGGAGATGGAAATGCAGGAGAGCGGCGATTTGCTGGATGTCTGTGGCGTGAATGACCTCTAACGAAAGGGGGAATTAGGAATTTATACTTTGCTGTCTGCAAAGTCAATCCTCGCATCGAGAGTGTTAATGTTGGCTGGCCTGTGTTTGGTTGTTGATGAACATTAACAGTAAGGCCAAGCATTTTATACCTTAAGTAGCCTTATTGTCTCGATTTATTTATTTCAATTTCTGGTCATTGAATGCCTTTAGTCTACTATTGTTTATTTCAAAGTGTCTAATACTTATTGCAGTACGATTTTAATACACGTTATTAAACCACTGCCTCATATTTACGTGCTGTGACACAGGCGAATATTAATTATAGCAGATCAGCCTTTCTTTTATGAAATACTGATGCCATAATCCACTCGGTGTCATGAGTTGGCCATCTGTCGTGGACACCTACTTAAACCTGCAAGCAGATTAATCAAGGTGTAAGGATTTAAAGGCATCAGTCAGGACGTTTCTGTGCCAGAACTCTGCTGGGCTTCCTGGTAAAGGAGGGGATGCTCTTGGCCACAGTTGGCTCATTGGAGGAGAGAGACGAGGAGCAGGAGGATGAAGGCGACGAAGAGTTGAGGGATGGAGGGGTGCCTTTCTATGTGAACAGAAGTGGCTTCCCGGTGGATGAGGAGACTTGGGAGAGGATGTGGCGCCATGTGGCTCGAATCCATCCCAGCGGTGAAGCATTGGCGAAGGAGATAAGAGGTGCCACTGACCTGCCCAAGGTAAAGCCCGAAGGAAGGAGGAAGGAAATGCAGCTGCTCGCACAGCACTGAATATATAATGCGTGTTTTGTGCAAACTTCCCTGCACAGGAAATTTCTATTTTGCTACTTTTGCTATTAGTTATACAAAACAGAAGAGCACAGAGGTCAAACAATGCTACATTCACCAGCTGCAATGAATATTGGGATTGTGTTATGGTAATGCAGATGTTCGGATGCTCTGTCCCACAGATTCCAATACCAAGTGTGCCTACATACCAGCCTACCACCACTATCCCACAGCGCCTGGAAGCCATACAGAAGTACATCAGGGAATTGCAGTATCCTTTGAGCAAGCCGGTTAGAACTAAATCAGTGATAACAGGGTGCATTTAAAATGATTTTGAGACTATATAGATTGTTTATAGATTTTACACACCGATCATAGGAAATGTGGATGTTAAAGTGCAGAATCCCACTGACCCACTGTTTTTTTCACAGTTTAAAATATGGGCCAGACAGCTGAAATATAATGTAGGCCACCACAGATGCTATATTAGGTGAAAGCTTGATTTCCAGCCAGAGAAGGATTTCATCCATTATTAACCAACAGCCTATGACTCCCACAGAGCACTTTAAGGAGCTGCCTTTTCCTTTCTCTTAAAACATTTGTCATGTTGCCTTCTCGCAGTATGACCTTAACTGTGCTTTACAGGTACAATCACACAGGAACGCAGTTTTTTGAAATAAAGAAAAGCCGCCCTCTTACTGCGTAAGGAGTTCTTCAGTCACAGATATTTACAGCAGCAATCACAGGATGTCTGGGATGAGGGTCTTTGATTTCTTAATATTTACCCAGTGTTGCTGTGAGTGCATGCATATGGATCTCTCTGGTTTACTTCAGGGCTTTGTGTGTAGGAGTGTGTGTCAATCAGCACAGGGCTGGAAAACACTTTCCCTGACCTCACTTTATTAGATTTAGTAGCGCCAATATTATTTCCCTGGCTCAATGACAATGCTTTTGTTTTCATGAAATCAATAACAATGTGTTCCTGTAACTGGTAGTGCAGTAGGCTGCTGTCCCCTAACTCAGAATGACATTAAATGGTACTCTTGTTTTTCGTTTGTTTTGCGCAGGTTAATGGACATTGCTAAGGAGATGACGCGGGAGGCTCTGCCAATCAAATGTCTGGAGGCAGTGATCTTGGGAATGTATCTTTATGACCACAGAGGACGTGGTGCAGGTCTTAATTTATTGTTTTGTTGGCAGCACTTTACAATACAGCTTGAGACTAAGGGCGTAATTACCCTGTAATTAAATTAAATTTCAATTAATTTTATTTAAAATTACAATGTAATTATATTTCTACACAAATACTTAAGGGTAGGTAAACAAGAAATAATTATACTGTATGTAAATTTAAGTACTGCATAATTTCCTGGTAGTTTAGTGAAAAAACAAACAGTAATTTTAAAACATTAATGGATACATCAATACATATGCATAAAATTCAATGAAATTCCATTTAATTGCTATGGGATTGCACCTTTAGTCACGGCCGTATTATAAAGTGTTACTGTTTTGTTTTCTGCTTCACTCCAGTGGAGCCTGACAGAATGGGTTGACAAATGGATTCATAAATTTGTTTTTTGGCAGATCTACCGTATGTTTTCTCATCAAATTTTGGCTTCAGATATTATCTAGTATAGCGGAACAAAACAGATGGATTTTCTACATAATAAGAAGCAGCAGGCTTCACCATTATATGCCCGGTTTTAGATCAATTTGTACAGACGTTTTTTAGACTTAGGATTTGAAGGTCAGTTGTACGTTTCCTTGACTCAGCTTGATGCAGTTACCTCACCAACAACATGCCTGCCGTGGAGCGCTTCCCCCTCAGCTTTAAATCTCAGTTCTCAGGGAACCACTTCCACCACATTGTGCTGGGAGTCCACAGCGGGGGGCGCTTCGGAGCGCTGGGCATGAGCCGAAGAGAGGAACTCATGTTTAAGCCCCTGGAATTTCGAACACTACTGGACTTGGTCCAGGAGTTTGAAGGAGCATACAGGGGCTACTGGCACACCTTACGAAAAGTCAAGATTGGCCAGTACGTTTCCCACGATCCTCACAGCGTGGAGCAGATAGAGTGGAAACATTCGATACTTGATGTGGACAAGCTCACCAAGGAGGAGCTACGGAAGGAGCTGGAGAGACATACTCGAGACATGAGGCTAAAGGTAGAGTGGCGCAGGTGGACTGCCCTTTCTGCTTATCAAATTCCCTTTGACGTGCTCTCTCTTCATGCGTGGTGACACTGATTTGAACTGCTGTTTGAAGAGCAATCTCTCTCAAATGCTGTTCTCTCATCACCGCTGATGCTCATATAATGAAGGCAGCCTGGATGCTGAGCTCGGTGTATAATAAAACTGACTTGACGCTGCTCTGCAGTGCTTTACTCAAGGGTGGCTCTGTCCATCAGTAGCTGATCTTGTGCACTCAGTGCATTACACAATCACATTAAAGACAGAGACATACTTCAGCCACTGACACTCAGAGTAATGGTGAAAGCACTGGTAGCTCACTCATGATGTTTTCAAGTGAATGAAGCTCTTATGTTCTTTTGTGGTTTTGCAGATAGGAAAGCCTGCACCTCCATCTCCCACCAAAGATAGGAGGAACAGCATGGGTTCACCCCTCAGAGGACCAGGCAGCCCCATACGGAGGATCAGCCGTGTTGAGAGGCGGTATGATTAATCACATGCTCTGCATAGCTCTCAGTATTTGCGCTGGAGATGTCTTATGATCGAAGGCAAAAAGAAGGAGCTTCTAAATTAGTCACAGTTTGCTTCTTATATGAATAAACCTCGTTGTTGTTTCTAACATTTATTTATTTATTTATTTGCAGCCCCTCTGGAGACAAGAAGGTTTTGGAACAAAAATCCTCCACAGATATGAACGGATACCAGATTCGAGTCTGAGGAAGATTTTATTTTATTTTTTTAGATAATTAGCAGATTTCAAAGCGCCACACAGGGTGTTAGATTTTGCCATAGAATACGAGCGTAACAGAACACGTTCATTAGAAAATTTGATTATTTCCACACGTGCACATATTAACTGCCACCCACTCACAAGTCCTCATGCACAAATTCAATGACCGGGAAGCAGCTGCAAGCTGGAAACAAAAAACACAGGGAGAGGCAAAGAATGGGACATGTGTCTGAGAGCGTTTCTGCTTGGTGCTGGAGGACACACGTGCTCATACAGGTTAATGCTATGGCACAGCTAAAGCTGTGAAGTGACATCATCTTTCAAATGTGTTTTGGTTAAAAGAAAAAGCGCTAAAATGCAGCATAAAAACAGTCAGTATGCTGCATAATGGTACAACAACATAAAAAATGCAATATCAATTTTTAAAAATCTGATTACAGCAGTGAAATATGGATGCTCTATAGGTGCAACCACAGCTCAGTGTAAAAAGAAAAACGCCTGCTCTGATGTTTTCACTTCTATTAAATTTCAATTTAATGATCCAATCAGGAACAAAGGGCAGAGCGTGTGAGTTGAGTGTTTTGCTGCAAAACAGTTATACCCACTGTGTAGCCTTACCTATTCAGGCTTAAAAACAGTTAAGGAATGCTATTCATTTGGATAGGCTAAAGAAAATCTTACAATGCACTTTTTCCCTGCCAGTTTTACAATGTTTATATGTTACTTGACAAAAATGTTTTTACTTGAATTTGTTATGTGGACCCTTAATTTGGAGTCTCCATTAACTCCGCCGCCTCTGGACTTCCTGTAATATTAGCTGTCAGTGACAGTACAAGAATCTCCATGTGGGTATGACTGTGTTTACGGTGACCAATCACAGTAGGGCCGAGAGATTTCTAATCCTCGAATCAGGTCGTGAGAGAAGCAGAAGCAGAATTTATTTTTTTTAAGCAGAGTTGACTTGTGTATAAATTTCCCTCATGCTTGGGGCTGATCTGAGCTTTGTACACACAGGTACCCCTCTATGCCTTCCTACCCTTTTGTTTTGTTTCTTGCTCACAGATTCCAATGCTGCTCATTGAATTTGTGCCCACAGATTTAGATTTAGATCATGGAAGTGGTGGTTAATGTGTTACATGTCATATGACGTGAATCTGATATTTTCCAGGGGCCAGTGATTTAACCTAAGGTTTATTTTTTTGTACACACTGGCCCGTTCACAGGATTCAGTGTTGAATAGATTACCAGCAACTCCTCGCAAACAAACGCCTCATTCAGCTTCCCTGTGTTGTTACAGTATTTTTCTGTAGCAGTTACTGTGCATAGAAATTGGTGCTGGCAGTGCTCCCAACATAAAACAGAGCTGGGGCACAAGTGCAGTAATATGTAAACATTATAAATGACTGAAAAAGTTTTGGTAAAACAAAGCGAAGAAGCTAAAGCTGGACAAAAAGTACCGGCTCAGCTGCTGGACATATCACAGGTCCCTGTGCTGTCTACAGAAGCTCTCGAGGCTCGTCTGCAATCTGTCTAGTTGTACTGTAAGTGTGCAAATAAATGTCATGTAGTATATATCCACTTAGACTCTGCTGGGCAACCATTACTTGTGTAGTGACTAGTTTGCAAACCACTTCCCTCGTGCCTTGTGTGATAATTCAAAGAGGAGGATAAACACTTTTTTAAAAACATCTAACCCATTATTCTTATTGCCCGACTAAACACAAAGCAGCTCTGCCCGTCTGAATCACTATAACATAAACACACGTGTCATCAGTTATTCTAACTGATAAATATAACATCTTTCACATGAGTTAAAGCCGATGAGTAATGCAGCTGCATTTATTGTAAAGTAACAACGAGGCGAGTTTGTGTGAACTGTACTTTTATTTGTAGCAACTTTATCAAATGCTTCACTTGCCTTAAGTGGTAACCTAAGTAACTGACTTCCATTTAAACAAAAGTGTATAGCAGTTTGTTTACAGCACTTTTACCTGCATTTTGTATTTTTTTATTGGAAATGCCGTCATTTTATACCCTCGTTGTTGACGATCACCCGTAAATACTTAATTGTTTATCACCCTGTTTCAAATGTTGCTGCAGCCAACGTTTTTATCTCTACGGTAGGTGTTGTCCATTCTCATGTCTTATAACACGGTTGTTTTGTATCAAAAACTGTTGATTTGCAGAATCACAATAAAGAGTCACGTTGATTATGGCAACACATCTTTATGGGTTTTTTTATTACCTCCAACAAGAAAGTTAAGGCAGTGGTTTAGTGTGTTTGTATATCTATTTTTTAGTGATAACTGCAAGTTGTGGACAGTTTTATGACACTAGATGGGTCTCTTGGACCCTGGTTAAGTCTTTGTTGAATTTGTCCAATTTTTTAAAGGAATTTCCGATGGTGCTTATCTGCTGTAGATACAGTTTTAGGCCTGACACGTCTTTGGTCTTCTACTTGTCCAAGTTCCTCAGACTGTTTAAGAACACACTGTATGCTATACTGAGATATCCCAAGTTTTTGTTGTTTTCCTTGATTTAACCGAAGAACTGGAAACAAATTTGCTTTTGTGACAGGCTTCTAGTAACAAAGTTTCTGAATATAGAATTTAAAATTGGTTCTTTGCTCAGCTTTCTATAATGTGTAAACACAAGACAGGTTCGTTGCTTGAATTACGTGCCTTTTTTATGCTTTGAATAAGTCATAGGTCAGTTTTATGTGGTTTAGGAAACGGGTCAGGTACAAGGACTGGACTGAAAATTTGTGAAAAGCAGCAAATGACCAAAGAAAAAACTTTGAATGCCTGGAGATTACGCAACACCTTGCTTAAAAAAAGGTTAAAATGTCTGCTAATCCTTAACAAGATCATAAACTCTATACTTAACAAGGAGACACACTGTAATTTGGTGTCTTTGTGCCAGGAAGGGAATTTTTTGGTTTTCTATCTATCAGCAGTTCATAATGAGCACTGCAGATCCTTCCAGAACAGAGGCACATAACAAGAGCGCACTGAGCTCTCTAAACACCATCTCTGTCAGGACTACTATACAAAGCAAACACTTCTATAACAGGGGAAACACAAGCCTCAGCAAACTAAAGCACTGTCATACTGCGATGGCAGAGTTCAACATACTGGACTTTTAGATTTCAGAATACCTTCAAATTGGAAAAAAATGCTGAAAAAGTAAGACCATGCCCAAACTGAATAATCTATTTATAGTTTTACTCCTAGTAGAAATAATAATCATGGTGTGCTCACACAGGACAAGCAGCTAGCAGGGCAAGGGAATGTCCTAACTTAGGGAGAAATAAAGTATGTTATCTTAAAATGACTCGTCTCAAACAGTGGGTTAATCGAGGGGCTGCACTAGTATATGATGAACTGAACTTTAACTGCAATTCACACAAAGTAAACAAAATCATACCAGCAGAGGTAAGGGGTTCATGGTTTTCCTTCATCATAACCCTATATATCTAAACAGCATACTGACAGGGGTGATGACACACTCTACAGCCTACATTTTACCCTTTCACACTAAGATTCATCATGCATTAACAAATCAACACCACACAAATATTAATTCATGTCATCCAGACATCACCAGACAGTAAACACAGGGAGATGCACACATTTAGGGAATATATTTATTCAGCATTATTAACAATCTAAAAAATATTCATAGTTTCAAGACTAAATTTAAAAGAAGAAAAAAATCCCACCCCAAACAAAACAACATTCACCAACAGCAACATGAACAGGTCCATGTAGTTTCCACACCGGCAACAAAGCAATCAATGGCTGCATTTTTAAAAGAAACTGTTAAAGCATCATTAAAGAATTGTGACATTTCAGTATTTATCTAATGAAAAGCACAAAAAAAGTAGACTGAAAAATGGTGGCCATTATTTACATTGCTATTTGGGAAAAGAAATTAAGGTCTATTCAGTTGCAAAACTATGATTTTGTTGCCAGTAGTGAAGCAGAAAAAATGTATTTATAACAAAAACCTGTATAAATGAACAGTTGGAAAGAAAATATGTTCCAACATTCAATCACAGTTCTTCCCGTCAAGCATTACTGAGGTCCAGCTGAAATTTAGCGAGAAGACTGAGATGGTCTGAGGGGAATATGTGATTGGGAAGGCCATTCATTGACCACAAGACATCCTCAGACAGAAGAGAAAGAGACCCGATGAGTTTCAGGCCATCGTTCAGAAAGCTAGCACAAGCTAAGGAAAAGAAACAATAAACAACACAATATATTTAATGTCACAAATAATTAATTTAGAGCTTGAACATCTTAAATATTCTTCGTGTCAGACATCCTCATACCTTGTCGACCAGTAAGAACATGTTTTGGAGAATAGAAGATGTAGTCGACTGTGTGTCCGACCTCCGAATGCAGGGTTGTCACTTCTGGATTTCCAGAACCTGGGAGAATGTGCTTATAAACCGACTCTAGGTTTAACCGATGGTGGACTGTGTGTCTGAACCTGCAAAACCATAGAATTAATGATTAATAGATCTTATTTATACTTCCAGTGGACATATTTTGCTGTTACTTATCATCTTTCATCTGTCTATCCTGTTACAGTGGTGGATGCTCATTAGTTTTGGCCAAAGATGCAATTAGGTCAACATATGTACTGTTCTGTGCAAAAGTCTTGAGCCACCCCCTCCTTTCTGGATATCTTGCTTCAAATGACACTTTCGTGTTTTTAAAGTGTTCTTGAGCAGTAGTTCTCCAAGCTTTCTGAAGGTCTTTCAAAGTTATACTTGCACTCCCAACATGAAACCATCTGGTTAGATACCAAACAAGTACTTGGTAAAGATATACATTTGTCAGACCTACCGCTTATCACCCAGCCTCTTAAAAAACATAAATGCTTCCAAAGTATAACAATAGCGTCAACTCTGGTGGGATGCATATCAGATCACACACTCTGTAGTTAGACCATCCACTAATCTAAGTCACTAATCTTCAATAACCCAGACTTTGTATTCAATTATAGCTTGTTCAATTCAACTATTTGGAAAGAAAAAAAAAGAATTACTCATCTCACTCTTGGCATCACCTTTGCAAAATTGGATTTAGCGACACCGATACTTGCATACAGTGCTCTCAGAACACCCCGAGATGCAATCAGGCTCTGCACCTACATGAAGCCCTTTTGGACCCAGATTACTGCACAGCTGTCTTACTTGCTGGGCTGCCACATCCCACCATCTTTCACCTGATCACTGACAGATTCTGGTTAAAGACACTTCTCACATTGAGGTTCCTTGCACATTATAAATTCTACACTCGCTCCTATATCCCCCGTGTTTCAATTATTGTATCGTCCGTGTTTTTAAGTCATCTATGTCCTTGTCCTGGATCTGTCTCTTCTAAGTTGCTGTCTCGTTTTGTTCAGAATAAAGTAATAACAAAAAAAAAAAAAAAAAAAAAAAGTTCTTACTTGGATATTGGCTGCTTTTTACTCATTTTAGTCCAGTCCTTGAAACAGACCATTTTCAGATAAATATCTTTTGGTCTTTATTAAGCCACTTCACACTGACCCATGGATCCCTGAAGCATAAAAACTCAAGGGATGTTTCTTTAGGCACCTTGTTGCTAGCAGTCTGTCACATAAAACATAATTAGGTGTACTTTCTTTAGCTGAATCTACAAAAAGTGCCAGTGATAACAAGTCTGACAGGCATAGTACTGTATTTTTGCAAAATTTCAAAAAGCTATTAGCCTAAAACTTGGCAGAGTGTGCAGTGTGTCGTTAAAAAGAAAATAGGATAACGGCACAAGTGCAGAAAAAAAGATGCAATAAGTCAAAAAGAAACTATCAACAGAAAATGGACAGTATTTGAAAATTATTTTGGTAAGAAATAGGAAAAAAAATTCTAGATGGCCCTTCAGCCGATCCTTATTGCTAAAGCCTCATCAGAAACAATTACTGGAAGGGTAGCTACCATACCAAAAGGATGAAGAATGACAAATTACACAAGAACTGGACTGAAAGTCAGTGGTAGCAGGTCTTGTGGGATGAGAATCCATCCATCCATTCTCTTCCACTTATCTTTGTCTATCCCAGCTGTCGTAGGGTATACCCAGTCTGTCACAGGGATAACAGATAGAGACAGACAACCATTCGCACTCACTATGGGCAATTAACTATAGAGTTACCAATTAACCTAACTTAGCTAACTACATGTCTTTGAACTGTGGGAGGAAGCTGGAGTACACACAGAAAGACCCCGGCCTGATGGTGAAATTGAACTCAGGACCTTCTTGCTGTGAGGCAACAGTCCTAACCACCATGACGCTGTGGGATGAGAATCCAAATTTGAAATTTCTCACCCCAACCATTATTAATATGCACAGAGGAGGGAGAAGAGAGGTACAAACGGCCTCTAAAGCAGTCTGTAAAATACAGGAAGGCTCTGTCGTGGGATTTCAGCCAGTGGTGTTGGGGGATCTTGTCAAAACAATGGAATTATGCATGTATAAAAATACTGTGAAGTTTTCACCCACTGTGCCTCACTTATCTGAAGGCAACTGATTGACAAAAGCTAGAATTTTCCGCAAGACAGCCCCAAACATAGTACCAATGCAGTATAAGCATACCTGGATATGAAGAAAAACACTGAAGCACTGTGGGATCATCTTGACAGAGAATGAGATAAAAGGCAACATCCAAAGAAGAGCTTTGAATGTCCTTCAAAACACCTGAAGATCCATTTATAAAGACCACTTAAATAAATTACAATAAAGTTGCCTAATAGAGTGCTGAAGAATACCAACTATTGACTTTAAAAGCTCATTAGAATTGAACAAACTTTGTATCTTTGTATGCATTTCAATAAATCTCTGCATTTCCCAAGTTCCTGGTGAAATATAAAGAAATGTAAAGAGGCTTACACAGTACTGAAATGTGATCCGTGTGACCCAAAAGCTTAGGCTCAGTGTGGGCATCCTTAATATTGTCATCCCAGGTAAACGACTAGATACCAGGTAAACAGCAGCACCATACATCTGCTACGTAATGTTTTGTTTACAAAGGGCAGCAAACAGAACAAAGGGCTTAAAGGTAAGGTGGCCTCAAAGTGACAGGAGCTAAAACTACTTTTTTCAGACAGCGGATGATGCAGAGCTCTCCACCGAGGTTCACTTCAACATAAATAAGGGCTTTTTAAACCATGTAAAGCTACCATAGGAGAGTCTAAAACTAAAAACATGGAGCTAAAAATCAGCGTAAGCTTGATAATATTGTACATCATACATTAGCTCCATGTGTGATATGTAACTTTCTAAATGGTAGAAAGAATTCAGTTACAGTAACTTTAATACTATGTTGTTTATTGTCTGTTGCTTCTGTGGTAAACTGACCTTTTATCATCAAGATGATTTGCCCTTGAAGCATCTGTGCACAATAAGAAAAAAATGAACAGAGAATCAACATATCATGGTAAGGAAATCAGGAGCTTTAAATGAAAATGCGAGTGCAGTTTCTGTATTGTATTTTTGTACTACCTGGTGTGATGTCAGTCACCCCTGGAATCTCTTCCAGGCCCTGAGGACGGACACAAGCAGCTGGACAGTAGCGCAGCTGCAGCATGAAGTCGTGGCTGTACTGACATTTCCCTACGCAAGAAGAAGAAATCATCAAGCATCAATAGAAATTATGGAGAAAAGATACCACTGAAGAATGAGACATGCGCTATGGATCAATATTACTATAGTAACAGTGCACTTGACTTAACCTTACCTGATTTCTGTCTCTCAAATATCTCATTGGCAGTAGTGTACTGGCAGCTGCCAGTGATTCCCAGAGAGCTGGGCCAAAGTGGCGCCAACAGTCTGTGGCAATTGGCCTTATATGACAGATCTTCTTGACCTGATACCTGTCAGTGAATACAGAAACTCTTACTGAGGCATGAATAAATAAAAATTGAGACAAGGTGTTACTTAATTAGTTTATATTTTCTTACCATCCATGCTGGCAGGTTTTGGTAGTGGAGTTGGCTGGTAGTGATCAGCTGGTACAGAGGCATGTGTGGGACAGAGTTAAAGTCTCCACACATTATTACGTTACAGTGTTCACCTTTAGCCTTACAGGACTTGATCACGCTGTCAATTTCAGCCAGCAATATTGCTAACTGAGCCAACTTCACGTCCCCCCTCCTGGGGTTGAAAAGCAGGTGGGTGTTGGCTACACAGAGTGGCGAGCCCACCTCCTTCACTTGTGAACCCCGGTTGACCAGTGGCCGAAGAAGCAAAACAATGCCCACATTGTGCCGGTCTAACAGCTCCGTCTCAGGCTTGAAGAACTCTAGGTGAGTGGCAGCCACTTGAGAGAAGCTGCTACGAAAGCAAGTAGCACATCCATCTGTCTTGGTTCCCGTACGCCTCTTGTACACACAAGTGTAGCCTGGATCAACAACATGAACAGAATATGTGTAACATCTTTGTCAAAACATCCCCCAACATGACTCTTCCACTGTTTTGTCTCAGCTGACCTACCCATCTGAGACAGGGCAGGATGCAGCTGTTCATGGTAGTGGTTCTCCTGAACCTCTTGAAGACACAAAATCTACACAGAGTATTAGCGGACACCTAACATTAGATATAAAATTTTGCAGGTTAAATTTCAGAAACATGAATTTGACATGACTCACGTCTGGTAGCCATTGTTCTATTTCCTTTAAAAGCAGGTTACATCGGTAATGCCAATCCAGCACCTCCAGGGGGCAGTGTGTGTACAGTTGCTGGTTGGCTTCTAGTAAGTCCTGAGCAAGGATGTTGTAGGACATTACAGTGAAGTCCATAGTGGCATTTGTGAAGGGTATGAGGGCAGGCTCTGCTGAAGCAGCACTCTCATCCATCTCTACCCAGACTCTCCACATCACTGGAAGAAGGACAGATATACATGGAGCGGGTTACTGAACTGTAAATTAGTTTTTAAAAAAAGTAAAAATATTAAATTAAAAACAAAATATAGCCTTCATCCTCACCTTCCAAGGGAAGTGCTGGCTCTACAGGAGGGTAATAGCTCATAGAAGGAAAAGTTATAAGTGGGCACTGCACCTCTTCTGTGAGACCAGGTCCTGCAGGGAAGTGCCAGCTGGTTTGTGCATGGTGCTGCTCACTGAGCTTAAAGTGGGCCTGAGGATGAGAGAGAAGGGAGGGAAACACCGTCTCGGAAATGCTGACTCCATCATGTGGCTCATCTGCAGCTGGGACTATGTATTCATCCCAGCACTCTTCAAAAGTAGTCTCTAACTTTTCCATGTATGGTATTTGAATTTGGTCTTCTGCTGAGCTGGTCATTTCCGGTGTGCTCTTCTTAGCTGGAGATCCAGACTCTCCCATGGCTTGTTTCTGTACTTGAGATGCAGTATCTTTTATGCTGTCCTCTGTCTGCAGACACTTTAACTGTTCCTCGAGTGCTTGCTCTGGCATCGTCTCCTTTGCTGGTGAGATTCCCCCATTCTCTGCATCCATATGCAGCACCTTAAGGTGGGTAATTATTTCTCTATCCTCCTGTTTTGAATCTTGAAGGTTCTCCTGATTTGCTCCATGTCTCTTCCCCGCTTCTTCCTCTTTTACTTCAGATGGTACTTCTGAAGTAATGTTTGAGTTTCCGTCACTCATTGTATCTTTATCCGGGACAGCCGTTGGAGGTTCTTTGTCCATGTTGCTCCTTGTAGTTTTTTCCACTTCCGGGCTTGGATCTTTTACCCTTTCTTTCGTTTCTCCCTTCGAACCACCGGTTGGGCGGAGCCGCTGCTCCAGCTGCTCTGTCTGCAAATCGGTGAACCTCCGGGTTTTGGCATCCCACGCAGCTTTGTCATTAACCACGGCAGGAGGGAGGCCCTTTTTTGAGGCCCCTGTAAGCCAAGAATACAGTCAGAAAGCAGGTATGCTAAAAGTTACTAAACCTTATACTTTAAGAGGTCAACGACAACCCATGAAAACACAGACGTGCTTACGGAACATAAACAACACCATAAAAGTCATGTGATAGCGTCTTTGCGTCACAAGGGGGCGTCAAGACCTCAAGAACAGGTGCAAGTTAACTCATGTAGCACTTCATAAAGTTAGCTACACTGCAACAGCTAAATATGTTCTTCGTTACCGTTTTCACAAAGAGGAAACTTTTGGCAAATTGGGGACACCACAACGTGTGTCACACTGAGCTTATAACGGGAAACATTACCAAAAACCTCATGCCGGTGAAGCAGACAGCAAAAAAAGTGCTAACTAAACTTTAGCACTATTAGCTCCAGGCAGCGTGTCTGGGGAAATACATACGTAGTTTTTTTTTTCAGTCCGTATTTGCTCAGCCGACAATCACAAGTTCAGACACGTTTGCAAATCCACTGTTAGATTTACCTGAGGGTCGAACGGTCAGGTACCGTGATAAATAGTAGAGCACATAAAACATCAGACTGCAAATCATGTTGCGGTACAAAAATCAACGCATGCGCACTCCGAATTTGGTGATAGCTGTGGGAGGGTAGGGGCCTGAAGGCAAAAGTCACGTTTTTTGTTTTGTTTTTCCAGTGTGTTACTTTCAGTTGTTACTTTGCTTTGATTTGATAATCTGGTCCGGACAAAAACGGGAAAATATTTATATATTTTTAAAATGCTTTACAAACATTTCATTGCAATGAGTGGAGCAAACAGACATTTTCTAAAGGCATTGATTCAAACACACACCTGACATGTCTACTTGATCTGAAACCTGCCTTTATCTCATTAAGTCTCGATATAAAGTCAAACTTGACTAATAAATGTAAACACTATTTTAATTTTAAAAGTATTTTTGCCTTCTCGGCCTGATTTCCAGTTGGCCAAGTCCTGTGTTGAAGCCCCTAAATCTGGGACATAGTAAATGAATTAATTCATTTTCTCTTTCTCTGGTGAATACTTGAGCGGGCATATTGTGAATTTTATCTTTTAATTACATTAAATTCAGAAGCTGTACATATTTTTAACTTCTTTATCCCAATTATGTAAGCCATCAATGTGTTTGTTACCACAAAATCTAAATTTTATGATGAGGAAAGACCAGTGATGGGAATAACGGCGTTACAAGAAACGGCGTTACTTTTTTCAGTAATGAGTAATCTAATTACTATTCCTATTGTTACAACGCCGTTACAGTTACTATTTTTCAACAAACAGACGGTTGAAGCTGTGTTCAGGTTACCGCATCTTATATCAGTTGCACGGAAGTAGCTGATTTCTCAAATAATTGACTGTTGAGTTCTAACAAAAAAAGAAACAAAACCAAAGATAAATTTTCAGAAATCTGCATGAAAACTGCTCCACAGAAATACTAACAAACCTCTTCATCTTGGCTGTCTATGATTATAAGATCTCCTCCCTGCAGCTGACAGAAATCTCTGGATTCCTTCCATGTTTTGAATTCATTTGACTTCAAGGGGAAGTAGTAACATACAGAGTTCATTAAAATCCATCCTGCAGGACAGTGTTTGCAGCCATCGCCTGTTTCCAAAAGAAAATACCACCATTATAGAAAATTATGAAACAAATCATTATGCTTTTACAATTGTATCATATACAGAAACAATGAAACCGGTCTTACTAAGCATTGATAAGATAAGAGATAAGATAAGATAGAACTTTATTAATCCCTCGGGTGGGTTCCTCTGGGAAATTCGATTTCCAAAAAAGCACAGCACCGACAGAAGTTACAGAGTTATACACACACACACATATATATAAATACAGAGACAATATAAATAAAATATACGAAGGGGATAAATAGAATAAATAGGAATAAAAATAAAAATACAAGTGAATTGCACATTTCAAGTATTGAGTCTATTGCACCGTTGACTATTTACAAAAGTATTGCACAAAAGGTATTGCACAGTGAGGTGAAGAGGCACTACAGCTTAGTTGTTCCCTCCTTTGTCCTCCTGTTTCCCCTCCCTCTCCCCTCCAGAGAGGAGTTAAACAGTCTGATGGCGTGTGGGACAAAGGAGTTTTTAAGTCTGTTAGTTCTTGTCTTTGGGAGAAGCAACCTGTCACTGAACAGACTCTTCTGGTTGTTAATGATAAGCGTGTTCTCATGGCTTCAATTTCCTTTGTAACTTTTTCCATCTGACTTTTATAGTCATTGCTTCGTTTTGTCTGGTGTTCAAGCTCCCAGTTGGTTTGTGTCTGACGGCTCATCTCACTGTCCAGCTGCTTCCTGGCATCCTTCATGGTTTCCACTGCAGTCTTGTAAGTATCCTGGAGGTTGATGAGCTCTTTGCTGATGCGTTTGGTATCATCGAGCGTGAGGTGAGTGTCTGTGAGTTTGTTATCTGCAAGTGTTGAAGACTGTTACTTTTCTTATTCTTAAGTAACAATATTATAAATCAGGTGGTTTGACAACATTGTACATCATCAGTTTTATTTAGAAATGTTATTGTAGATTTCCAAAATTTGTACAAATCATTGTAGCATCAGTACAATGAATCAATAAGCAGGCTGGCAGCAAATTACTCACCTCAGTACATTTAGTCACAGACAGACACATTTTCCCTGTAACTGTGCCTTCGCTCTAACTTTTGTTGAAAATGTGATTTATGTGATGATTTTGCCTAATAGTAAACAGAAATATTTGTCTTTTTCAACATCCTTAGAAATGTTGTTCAACAGCTATCACCAAATGGAGCACTCTAAACTAGTGATGTTCGATTCGTGAACGAATCGTTCAATACTCGAGAATCACTTTACTGACTCGTGAATCATGATTCACAAGCCCAACTGACTCACTGACTCATCCCTGTTTCTGTTAGCAAACTAATTTGCTTAGTAGAAATATATCTAGCTTATAATTAAAATTGCGGGGGGGAAGAAAACAACAGCCAGTTTCTTAACAAAAGCATTTCTGCTCTGAACTGGAAGAAAAAACCCTGAGTAGAAGCTCACATCAAGAAAATAGCTCCTCGGTTCACAGTAGCATCGCTCTGCTAACATGCTAACAACACATTTGAGCTACTCACCCCCTCCCTTCCTGTGCTGAATCGTAAGCTTAAGCAAATCACTCAGGACTCGCTCACCCCCTCCCTCCTGTGCTGAATCATAGAGCGAGCGAACGAATCACTCACTCACTCACCCCCTCCCTCCTGGCTCACAGCTTCTTCTTCTTCTTGGTTGGCAACCAATGTTAAGGCGCATTACCGCCCCCTGGCTCACAGCTCAGTGGACATTTAGATGAGAAAATATATATTTAACACATTTAAGGAAAATACTAATAAAATAAAAATAAACAAAATAAATGTTTATTAAGCAATTTTGATAGGAAATTGCTTAATTTTAGAAATGTTTTTGCTCTTTTATGCTCCATAAAATAGTTGGGTTGTTTTTTAGAATCATTCATCTTAGCAGTGGGATTTACATGAAAAGAGAGACAAATTAAGTTTGAGTGAAAATGTAAATTTTTTGCACTCTCTGGTCAACTGACTCAGTGAATCAAATGACTCAAAAAAACCGATTCACTTTGGTGAGCGCCTCATTAAAATCCGATTCAGTAAAAAGAATCAAATTTACCATCACTACTCTACACCCTGCACTGGAAAAAATATCCCTTACTTCACCTGTGATCACACACTTTGGTTTTCCAGTGCAAAGGCAGCTGGCAGAGGAATGGCCAAGGAAAGGAAAGACCTCACTGAGCGAAAAAGATGAGGAAAGCTGGTGATGATTCAGTGCAGCTGGTCTCAGGGGATGAAGAAAAAGCCTGATCAACTTAGCAAGGTGAGTTTAATGTTATGATTTATTTTATTTTTTGATGGTATGTTCAATGTATGTTACTTGAATTATACAATGCTCAAGTCATTTTCCACCTCAAGTTTCTCAATATTAAACCTTGTAGTAGGGGTGGGCGATAGAAACGATATAAATTTGGCCAATGATAGCGACTTTGACGCTCTATCCGATAGGGCATGTTGATGATGTCATCAAGCTGCGCCTGTTTTGGTCGAAAGCATAGCTGCAGCTAAAACCATTATCATCTGCAAATTATGCTGGGCGACAGTCATAGCAAAGAGATGAAGCACTTTTGAAATATGGGGAAAGCCAAAAACTGCGCTTCCTCCACTTCCGTAACATTGATTCATTAATGTTGAATTCTCTCGCAGCTGTTCTGTTCCCATGTCGTTGCAGTATATTAATGACTAACCTCGTATTGTGGATGAATAATCTCAGTTGTTCTCCTGACTGAAGTTTGGCCAGTGTACAGCATCCTGCTATGCGATTGCATTTGTCCCTGACCACCAGAATCCCTCACGTTAACTTTTATCGAGTGGAAAAAAGTTGGCGTTCATCCTCCAGCTTCACTGTGCTAATGTTATGCTAACATAGCTGTGTCGCTAGCAATCACGTAGCACATCATTATATAGCAGGTAGTCCAACTTCAGTAACCCTGCAAACGCCACTGCTGTTTAGTTTTCTGTCTTCATTTATGTTGGAAGTGATAGCAGAGCTGTACGTTTTAATTAGCTTCAAAAATCTCTGTCAGAACATGCTATGAAATGTTTAGGTGTAAACTAGCGAGCTAACTTCCTGTTAACTTCTAACTCCTTTAAATTTAATAAATTCTGTTTTCATGGATGCCTGGATGTTAAACTTAATTGTTACACCCGATAAAGCAGCAACGCTGATGATTTTATTAAAGATGGAAGAATTTAGACCGTTTTTAACTCTCAGTGTTCGTTTGACTTTGGGACCTGAAGGGGAAGGAGTTTTGGACCCAGATTACTCCACGAAGCTCCTCACTACAGCAGCCGTAATGCTCTGACGATCCATCAAGCAGTGCGGCTTGCCAAAGTTGTACTAAAACATTTTTAACAGATTTCTGCACGCAGAAATCGGTTCGTGGTCAGTAAGCACAACCAGAATTCATACATAAGGCGCACTCTCGATTTTTGAGAAAATTAAAGGATTTTTTGTGTGGTTATACAGAAGAAAAGAATATATATCGTGATATATATCGTTACCGCACATGCTTCAAATTATATCGCCCAGCCCTACCTTGTAGCTTTATTTATTTTATTTTTGGCTTAAAAGTAAACAAGAGCAACAAAAAAACCCTAACTTTTAACTTTTAAACATAAATTCATGTGAAAACAACAGCCATTCCGTTAACCTGATTACAGTCTTACTTTGTTAAATATAGTGAAACTGTATAAAATAATACGGTATCATACCTAAAAAGTTGAATATTACGGTAACATACTGGCAGCTGTGGTTGCCAGAATTTCACCGTGGAAAATATAGTGATAATGCAGAATACATAACGGTATATTTGTTGATAAATGTAAAATTCACAGTGAACTTTGGTTTTTGTACAATTATTACATTGAAATAAAAAACTATTATAAAGTAAACCAGTTTAAATACATTTTAATAAGCTTGTTTACCGTCTCCTATTGACAAAGCACAGAAGAACTGTATAATACAAAACATGCCTTTTTATTCAAAAGTTCATATTTACACGAAATTATTGGCAGCTGTTGCAGCCAGAATGTGGTCTAAAAAGATTAAGGTCCAACAAATGAGGTAATAAACACAATAGGGCTAATAGGCATAAAACTTACATTCTTTGACTTTTTGTCATAATTTGCTAGAAACATTAATAAAAACCAGTAGAGACAATGATTAAATTAAACAGTTAATATCCATCCATCCGCTTATCCTTTTTCAGGGTTGTGCTGGAGCCAATCCCAGCTTTCATAGGGCGAGAGGCGGAGTACACCCTGGACAGGTTGCCAGTCTGTCACAGGGCTAACACACAGGGACAGACAACCATTCGCACTCACATTTACACCTATGCAATTTGGATTAATCAATTAACCATGCAAACACCACAAAGAAAGACCCCGGCCTGATGGTGGAATTGAACTCAGGACCTTCTTGCTGTGCAGCAACAGTGCTAACCTCTGTGCCACCATGCTGCCCTAAACAGTTTATATTTAATAATCAAATTAATGACTAAAAAGGCACTGATCTAATTAATATCAAACTTAATACAACCAAAAACAAATAAGTACATAATAAACAGTCAAACAAAATTTAAAACACTTGATACTTGCAGTGGTTGGCAAAGTTTCTTTTTCTCCAGATTGATAGTAGAGGGCTTTCAAAACAGTCTCTGACGGTGTCTGAGGAACTGGAACAGGTTTTGGATCCAATGTGCTGGAGCACTTGCATGTTGTTCTTCAGATGCTCGGTGTACATTAGCGTTCTTTCCTTGCAGTCTGAAAGCAAATACAAAGCACAATAAAGCAAACTGCCCATTTCAAAAGCAAATATACAATCTTACATCTAATAGAGCTGACACAATTAATCGTGTAATGATTTACAATTGTGATGCATTGCAATGCGGACATAAAGCATTCTTAATCCATTCAGAAGAAACTAATTGATTATTAAATACGGCCCCGATCAAAAGTTTAAGACCACTTGAAAAATGGCAAAAAATCATCTTTTGCATGGCTGGATCTTAACAAGGTTCCAACAACATGCAACAAGCAGAAATGGGAGTGAGACAAAACATTTAACTTACATTTCACAAACTTAAACTGGGACAGGCTGTTTTACAGCTGATCAAATGTTTAGGACCACTTGCCTTTAAAAGGCCAAATCTGTGCAAAACTGTGGATTCATTGTCATTTTCTGTCAGGTAGTCAGACTGTCAGGATGTTCTGATGGCAAAAGCAAAGAAAAATTTCCTTTTTGAACATGGTCGACTTGTTGAACTGCATAAGTAGGGTCGCTCACAGCGCGCCATCGCTGCTGAGGTGGGATGCATTTAAGACGGTCATTTCCTAACTAATCCCGGGGGTTATGGAACAAAAACGTGAAGTGGAAGACCTAAAAAATCCTCAACCCAAATTAAGGCCATTAGTGGTGAAGAGCTTCAAAAAAAAATTCTCTGATGAGAAAAAAATATAACCTTTTTTTTTCTCCTGTAAAAAAATGCAACCTTGATGGTCCTGATGGCTTCCAACCTTACTGGCATGACAAGCACATCCCACCTGAGATGTTTTCTACGCCCTACAGACGAGGGGGTGCCACAATGGTTGGGGAGATGCTTTTTCCTTCAGTGGAACAATGGAGCTTCAGGAGGTGCAGGAGTGTCCAAAGGCTGCTGGCTATGTCCAGATGATACAGAGAGCATTCCTCATGACTGAGGGCCCTCATCTGTGTGGTAACGACTGGGTGTTTCAACAGGACAACGCTACGGTACACAATGCCCGTAGGACAAGGGACTTCTTCCAGGAGAATAACATCACTCTTTTGGACCATCCTGCGTCTTTCCCTGATCTAAATCCAACTGAGAATGGACAACAGTTCCAGACAGTAGACACCCTTCGTGTGGCCGTCTTCACCACTTGGAGAAATGTTCCCACTCACCTCATGGAAACGCTTGCATGAAGTGATCAACAATAACAGCGGACCAATTAATTATTGAGTTCACGTTTGGAACTTTCTGTTTTGGGGGTTTACCCATGTTTTTTGGAGGTGTGGTCCTAAACTTTTGATCAGCTGTAAAACAGCCTGTTTCAGTTTAAGCGTTGTTTTTAATAAATTGCATGCTCAAAAAATGTTTTGCCTTACTCCTATTTCTTCTTGTTGCATGCATGTTGAAGCTTTACTTGGATGCAAAATATGATTTTTTGCCATTTTTCAAATGATCTAAAACTTTTGATCAGGACTGCTGTTATTTTTAGGTTGTACAATTTGTTTTCGTCAGCCACATACATCACAGTGGACCAACACGTGCAGCCTGTGTTCAGACAAGTTTTGAGCAATAAAAAAAAAGTAGCTTATATGTAACCTCCTTTATTTGTTGATGAAAAGAAAAAACTGAAATGAAGTTATCATGATGCATTGGGAAAAATATATATTTTTCGGGGCAAAATGTCTTTAGTTTTCTAATAAAATCTCTGTTACTGAGCCTCACAGGTCCTTTTCTTCTGCTGTTGTGCATCACATGCCAGCAGTGCCTTCGCACATGCGCGATTTATTTGCAGTCTGGATGCAGTGGGGTAAAAGTCATCTGTTCCATCTTCCACTCTGTCACCAATTATGAGAGGCAACAGCCTTAAAAAGTTCCAGTTTTGTTTGTGCTGAGAATTTGTTGAGGACTGACCTCACACGGCTTTGAAGAGGTACCAGAGTCAGAGTATTTAAACTGTTTAATGCTCCAATTCAGAATGGAGTAGGCGAACCATTCTTTTTCTTCACAAAAAAATTTAAGAAACAGCACAACATCATATGACAAAATGCCATAAAAATCTTGTGTCCTAATCAAAATGGCAAACCTGGCTGACAGATGTGAAAATATTTTAAACAGTTGAAAACTGACTCAAACTTTACTCCTCCTATATCTGGTGTACCTTCAGTCTTGAGGTGTTCAGCAGGAGAGTTGTACATCTCTGTGGTGCATTCTGCTCCACACTGATTTGGACCACCCTGAAAAACAGATTGCATCATTAAACAATATCTACAGAAATGATGTGTACGACTAAAGCAGAAGCCACCAGTGCAATGTGAGCCCAAATTATCTACAGCATACAAAACATGGTCCCTTTAACTACAGTTTTATCTATTTATTTCCATAACCTAAAGGATTAACAACTTCGAAGGCATCTTGGTATAGCAGTAGTTTGAAACATAATGGATTTTGGTTTAAAAAAAAAAAAAAAGAACTACTATGAATATCTTACCATCTCTAATGTCACACAGTACATCTGATGAAGACTCAGCTGATTGCTCACCTGTTACACATATGTGGATCCCTTGACCGCCTCACAAAGCTTGGAAATACCCTCATCAGATAATGTTGTTTCAGTTTTAAGACATGTAGTGAACTTATTCAGAGTATATGACTGACCCAACTCATATATTTTTTTAAAATTTCCTCATCGATCTTTTATTCTAATAAACCCGAATTACGGGAACACCTTTAGATCTGTTCAGTTTTATTTATTTTATTTTTATTTTATTTTCATTTAGCACCGCTTAACTGTCAAAAACTCATCTCTATTGCTTCAAATTGCAAGGTAGAGGTCCTACAGTGTTAATCTAGGATAAATGTTGTCTCGGCTTCATTGATGACATAAATGCCATTTGGTATTTGGCCAGAAGTGACTCTAGACATGATTCGACAGACAAGAATTTAAACCACAACTTAACAATTTGGCTGATGCAAAGAACCACGAGGCAGTGATTCCAGCTTAAATGTATTCTGGATATTGTTAAATATTCTTACATTTTTTGTTAATGTTTGCCAGGTATCCTGTTTAATATTCCCTTTTCCCCTGTGTGTTTTGTTCAGTTTTGGTTCCCGTCTCTTTAATCTGTGATTAGTTTCAGCTGTCTTCCCACCTGTTGTTCCATTGCCAGCTACATCTGTGTCAGTCTCCCTTTATCCTTTGTTGTGTGTTTTGAGGCCTATGTTCACCTCCAAAACCCAATAGAGAAGCCTCTGTTTCACAACCAGTAGATTAGAAGCTTTTATACGGTATTTAATTTTTAAATGAACAATTTTATTCAGAATAAACATGAAAAAGATTATTGTTTCATTGTATTTAAGTAACTATCATGGTCCTGAGTCTGCACACGCAGTGGTTTTGTTTTGATTATTTTTCTCGTGTTCTAGTTTTATTCTGATTTTGTATTCTGTCTGGAAACTTCCTGTTTTACTTTGTAGATCCGTGTGTGACTTAACTGTGTTTAGCTTGTGTTTCCCCGTCATCTTGTGATTAGGATCAGCTGTGCTTCCCCCCTCTGTGTCATTTCCTAATTACCTTGTGTGTGTGTGTGTGTGTGTGTGTGTGTGTGTGTGTGTGTGTGTGTGTGTGTGTGTGTATAGCCTGGGTGTCGGTCTGTGCTCATCGCCGGTTCGTCTGTGTTATTTTAGTGTTTCTCCGTGTCTCTCTGTTTTCTGTTTCTCGCCTCATGTCTTCCCTTTGTGTTATGTTTTTAGGTCAGCTTACTGGCTTTCCCAGTTCAGTTTACTTTGTAATTCTCATCACTGCTTTGTGTCTGCAACTTGAGTCCTCCTTCTGCAAACAGCTATCCCAGCCGTGACAAACTCCTTAAAACGCATATATTTGTATATGAAAAAAAAAAATAGCCTCCTGAGATTCGACGCCCTCAAAAATAATACATTTGGACTTTTCTTCACCATATTCACTCAATAACATTTTAATTAATTTAGGGTTTTTTGTTTGCATTTTATTAAACAATAAAGGTTTCATTGTTTGCATGTTTTTTAAACACATGTATTTAACAAAGTAACAAGTTCCTGTTCAAAAATAAAGATTCATTTTTAGCATAATGAAGACAGCTGCACTCTGCAGCCTGGCGTGGGCTGAAACACAATGCTAGGTTACTGTTGTTATTTAATGGTCCATTTGGTGCCAAATTCAGGATGTAGAAGTTACAGCTTCAACCACTAGTAAAGCTTTCACTTGCTCCTAGCAAGTTTCTAAAACTTTGTGCCTTTCCCCCCCCTATTCCCTTGATTATGAGCCTTTACTACGTGTTTACAGTAATCTAAAAAAACTCATTTCTAAGCTGTTTAGAGACTACCTACACTACATGTATATTTGAACTGAAACCTGTTTCAAAGATGGATTTTCCTCCTTAAATCTTCATATAAACTGAAACTTGTGTTGACTAGTAAATTTAAACGATTAACTAAATTTCCTTCTCAGCTTGCTGTCTCATATCTGCTGGCATCTAGACCTCAGCGCTGCACTTGCCCACAGTCATTCAGAAATTGGCCAATTCTTGTGTGGAAATCCATAAATCTCTGACATAATGAATGAATTAATCCTTGTTTCTCTATCACTGGTGAATTCTTGAATAAGTGCATTTATTTCATGATTTTTTCAGCATTATAATGGCTGTGAATGCTCCATATTTTCTAGAAGGAGTAAAGCTTACATATAACACCAGTTAGTAATCATTACAGTGGAAATGCAGTCAATTTTCTTTTTGCTAAATAACTCCAGTATTGATCCAGTATTGACCCATTAAATTCTTTATATATTAACACTTCAACGGTGCAGCGACTGGTAGCTCTATCTGTTAGCATTAGCATTTGCTCATAAACATACACTTGCTTCCATCAAACTGATGGATTGTCACAATTTCAATTAAGAAGATCAAATTACATTTTTATGAAACTTCCTCTGCACACGTATCATACTTTGCTTGTGACAGTCATGTGTTGAATTTTGTAAATGTGGGAGATTGTACTAATAAATAACATTGGATGAATTAAATTACAGCACACTATAACTGTAGGTTTTGCTTAGGATTGTAACCCGAGTGATGCATAAATTGTTAACGACACAAGACACACAACCTGAGGGGTAGAATTACCCGGGGCATAGTACAGGCCCCTTTCATTTCACAGGCCCTGTTCTTACCAGGCACATCACAGCCTGATGTTTGTGAGTGAGAACCGTTTCAATAAGGACAAGTTTTAAAGACAGGCCGTAATGTCGATACCGTCATTTGAGTCCCTCTGCTTAAAAGACGATGACAACTGTCCATCCCCAACTGATCTCGACAGCTTTGGCGATGAGTTTGACAAAGACTTGGAATCAGATGGTGAGCATATTAAATTCAATCATGGAATAATCCTTGAGGTTCTTGTTTAAATACTAAGTAATTTAGTAGTCATTACTATAAATCTATACATTGGTTATATTAATTTATGACTTTTACAATATGCAGGAAATAAGATCAACAAGGAGATGGACACTGCTGAGGTGTACATGCAGGCCTGCAAGCTGGTAGGTGTGGTGCCGGTCTCTTACTTTATTCGAAACCTTGACTCTCCAGCTGTGACACTCTCCCACCATGGGCTCGGACCTTTGGGATGCAAGGCACTTGCTATTGCTTTAGTGGTATGTTTAAAATCTAAGAGCTGTTAATCAATGAGGCACTTTTAAATAGAAAACTGATGATCAGGTTTTATTTAGACTGATACACAAATAAGCGCCCTGGCACTGGCAGACAATTCAATTCAAGCTGAGGGAGCCAAATACCTCATGGAGACGTTGAGGGCTAATTTCACCATTCAGCACCTGGTATGTAAGACTGCAGGTTGACCACTGGAGGGCACAAGTGTATTTCAGGTCTAAATCTGAGAGCTCTACATCAAGTTTGGTTTTAATAATACATTTTTTGCAGGATATATCCCACAACCATCTGAAATCTGCTGGGGCTGAGTATGTGGCTAAAATGTTGCTGGACAGCATTTCGTTAAAATCTGTGAAGCTTTCAGGTAATATGCACGTGACAATGCATTTAACTTGTCAGATGTTACGTGACAGATGACTGGCATCACAAACAGTCAGCTTACATTTGTTGTGTCGGGGTTGCCTTTTTCCTGACAGGTTAGTCGAGGTTAGTTTCTGATTGGTTTGTCTATTTAACAGCGATAATTATTGTGATCTTTTTTTTCATGATTGTTTTGAATGCATTTTCTTCCCTGCAGGGAATGGATTTACTGATGATGATGCTAAATATTTTGCAGATGCTCTGTCAGTAAGTTATCAGTTATGTCCTGCTTTTTCACACATAACAACCCATTTTAGTCATTTCTATATTCATAAATTGTTCTTTTGCTACTTGCACCTGTCACATATTGTTACATTCAGACCAATTCCAGGATAAAGGTACTGGATCTGAGCCATAATGAGTTTTGTGGAAAAGGAGGGGAGCATTTGGGACAGCTGCTGGGTATGGTAAAAGGTCTTAATAGGTCTAAGACTAGTTCTTAATAGCAGTATAGATGTATTCTTTCACTGACTTGGCTTTCTTATTTCTACAGCAAACAATGAGGGCCTGGAGGTGCTGGACCTCAGCTGGAATCATCTAAGAATGAAAGGGGCTGTGGCTTTTTGCGCTGGGTTAAAAGTAGGGCTGATTAACAAAATTTGTTAGTTACTCTGTGTGCAGCATTTCATCACAGTCTTCCCATTTAGGTGAATATGATGTTAAAGCACCTTGACTTATCGTGGAACGGTTTTGGGAACGAAGGTGCTCTGGCAATGGGAGAAGCCCTCAAATTCAACACCACCCTGGTGCATCTCAACCTCAACAATAACCGCCTGACCAATGAAGGCGCCAGCATGCTGTGCAGGGGTCTTGAATTCAATGACACACTCAGAGTCCTGACGGTGGGTGGATGAAATTGCATTAGGGTAACGTATATCACAGTCATGGCTTCAAGTGAAATATCGGATAATGTCTTCTATTTCTTTAGTTGGCTTATAACTCTTTGACAGTAGAGGGCGCACTGGCTCTAGTCAACGTGGTGAAGAACTCACCTAAAACTGCCTTGGAGGAGATCAACATATGTGTGAGTGGCTGTGCATCCTGCTCTGCTCCATGTCATGACAGATTACCACAGGCTGTAGGGACAGTGCATCCACAAATCAAATTTACATATTGTTCTGCTGGCCTGTAGTCGGATTTATCCATGTGAATTGTTCTGGTGCAAATGTCCCAGTTCTTGAGTTATTGGTTGTAGAGATGTGTCTACATTTAATAGAAATTGACTTGTGATGCTCAAAGCACTCAAATAATACATCTGAAAAACCCACAGTTATGTTTCTTTCCGCAGATCAAGACCCAATTAGAGCCGAGCAATTCTTGAGCAATTCAGAGCAATTCTTGCACGACGTCCTTTTTTCTTTCTACCAAACGACATAATCTAATGTAGACATGCAGCTGGTTGATATTACACCATAGCAGAAAGCATTATCAGCGTTTACATCCTGCCAAGCTGTCACAATCACCAGGTTCTCGTCATGGGTAAATGCACACTTCCTTCTGTACAGTTATGCAGTCAGCAGGTGTTGTTTTATGGAGAAAAAATAGTAATGAAACTGCTCACAACCAGGTCATTTCTGGAAATATTCAGTGCCACTGAAACTGAGCAACTCTCATCTAAAAAGTCTATACAGAGAAACTGCACTACAGGCCAGATTTAAACATATGTAATTATAAGGGGAACTTTCTCTTTAAGCAACTCCTTTTTGCTCTGATTTCAGTTCAATTTTGTGTTCATATTAAGTCAAAGTTGTATTTTTTTCCTTTTTTTTGACATAGGAAGCAAAATGTGTGTGTGTATATCATGTTGTCTTTTATCTGAACAGAATGTGCTGGTAAATGAGCACTTTGTGCATCTATTGGAGGTGACGTGTCAGGAGCATCCTGGTCTGGATGTACAGTATGGAGGCGTAGGAGGCTTCATGGCTAAGAAGCCACCAAAACGTGTTGATCCAATGAAAGTCATTCAGGTCTGTCTCAGTTGGTCGAATGAGCATCTGACACATACTGCATGAATTTTATTGTGAAAATATACACAATATATCTTTATTTTTATTCTTTCTTTCTTTATTCAGAGTATATTTGCTGTTCTGATGTTTACTTATTTTGTTGGTCTGCATTTAATTATTGTCAAAATCACTTCTACCAATGCTTCTGAAGGATTATCTGGACCAACGGAAACTGCGGCTGTGGGATTTCTTTCGAAACATCGATAAAGATGGCATCATGAGAGTGTCTGTTACTGACTTCAGGAAAGCAGTTCAGGTTTTCCAAACAAACTGTGATACTGTATATGGAGCCGTGTAGAGTCAGTGCATTTCACTGAGAGTTTACTGTGATAAAGAGAGCAACTATGAAACTGATTCCCTTTTCCTCTTTTGTGTGAAACTGTAAGCAATCAAGCATTCCCTTGGACCGATACCAGATTGAGGAGCTGATTCAGAGACTTGATCGGGACAGGACAGGAATGGTGGACTACAGGTGAGCATTTCCCATACTGACTAAATATACTCACATCTGACGCTTCAATATTTACGTTACAAGGTGGAGCTTTGGCGTGTTAAAGCTTATCATTTTAACATTTTGATTGTTTTTATCTCTCGTTTACTGATAGTACAGCTGGGCATAGAGTGTCTTAGTTATGACCTGGGAATTTGCCCAGATCTTAAGTTCAACTGACCCTATCAAAACTAAGAGTAGCTGAAAACCTCTTCAAGCCTGAAAAGTTCACTCACTTGCGGCAGAAGTCTATTTGACTGGTATATTAGGATATTGGGTTGTCTCTCGCACTGGTAAAAGCTTTTTCCAAATATTCACAGATCTACTGTATATATAATTTACTACAGAAGTTGTTTTTTCTTTTTTGCAAATCTGCCTGAAAAGAAATCTGATCACATTTTTTAAGTAATCCTACTAACAGACAGACAAACAGACAGACACACCAAACTAATCGCAGAAGCTCCACTGAAGTAGTGATAGTGTTATATATGTATAGTTATGTATAGCACAGAGAGAATCATAAGCTAAGAATAACTTGTATGGGAACTTTTCTTCCACAGTTTGGATAAAAACACATGTTAAAGAAGTCCACGTAGCTCAACATGCAAACAGATGGTAAACCATGTGGTCTATACATTCATATTTTTATATAGGTGTTTTATAAACTACATGAAAAGTAATGATCATAGGTTTAAGAAAAAGCTAACCCTTTTCCGCAGTTGTTTAAAGCAGACCACAGATTCAGCCATCCTGACAGGCTGAGGGAGGTTGCACCAACGTTTAGAAGCTACAGTCTCAAAAACATGATCGCCTCTAGATTTAAATATGAGCATAAAATATATAAATATGACAATTATAAGACCCTGATCATATGATCAGGGAGGTTACTGCTGGAATAAGGTTAAAGCAGATCCTCATGCATACAGAAGCCTGGGTATGATGGGCTTTATACTGTATGTAATTCATCTGGGGTACAGTGAACGTGCAAAAATTCCACACACAGGTGGGTTCAAACTAGGACCATCATGCAGTGTTAACCACTGCCTCATTGTTCTGCCACACTGCACATAGATAAATACTAACATTTTGAAATTAACTCTAACTCAGCCAGTGGAATGAGAAGCTGTCAGGTCCGAACACAAGAACCTCAGTTGTCGAGATTGAAATTGAGAGAATATTAAGGACACCCAAGCAGTAATTGTAGTGACGTTGTTAGTGAGGTAGGAGAGGCTGTTCAAGTTGTTAGGCTTCACAGAAAAGTGCAGTTGTGGAGAGACAGGTAGATAATTGGTTGGCGTATGAATCTAAAAGCAGTCAGTGATGTTTATACTATAATCTGACCATTCTGTGCAGGGGACTGGCAGATACAAGGAAACAAATGATGAGGGATCACCGCCGCCAGCTTAGGAAATTTGAGTCCCGTCAGAAGAAAGAGAAGCAGAAGAGTGACCGCATTCTCAAAACCTTCCAAAGTGCTGTGGAGGCGGTGACACCTCACAGCTCCATAGTCATGTCTCCAGGAGGTGCCAAAGAAGACTCGAGTGGCCCTCAACACTTTTCCGCCACCCCTCTCAGCTCTTGGCACCACATTGTCATGTCCAACAGCAGCCGCTACTCTGTCACTAACATGAGCAACATCCACCTGCCCATGTTAAGAGGCGCCACGCCTTACCGTCCCACCAGCTCCTCCGGGATGCGTTCGTACTCCCAGCCAAACCTGTCGGCCGATTCCCCTCGCTCTGCTCCAGACAAGTCCATCTCTGCTCAGGGCGTTCGCTCAGATCCAGAGATGAGCCACAGCAAGCTAAGCCCCACTGCTAACAGCCTGACGAGATCCAGGCCCGCTCTCAATGTAAAGCAGTCAGAGGGTAAAAGTAAAGTCAAAGCCAAGAAAATGAAGAAAAAGAAACCGAAGAAGAATGCAGACAAAGCTTCAAAGAACCCTGCAGTAACGGTCAAGTGACATGAACACTGTATAATGCTGTATTACGTGATATATTATACATGTGATTTGTTTTTCCCTTGGTTATTATGTCATGCAATATTTTTAAATGAATAAATAACACATTTGATTATCAATCTTATCTAAAAATCTATATTTATTGCTTTAATAAGTTATCAGCGGTCATGTCTTCGCCACCTTGCAGTTAACGACACTGAGTGGGATGGGCCTTCTTCAGAAACATAATATTTCATCATGGTATTCGGGAATGGTGTTCTCATGCGAGCCCACACTCTTGAGGATAATTGTAAACAAACATCTGACGTTAATTTCTGTTTGCTGTAGATAAGAACGAGCATTATATCCTGGCATGTTCCTCAACTAATAATTCTGTGAACTGAGACAGGTGCTGTGTCCTCTGATATGATGGAGGAGGATCTATAAATTCAAATGATCCACCTATCTCAGTCATAACCACTCTGACTGCAGCAGAATGATCGTCACTCTGTATTTCTCAGCACTGCTGAGCTCCACGGTTGCCTGGGAGGTACGCATGGCATGAGGTAGATCAAGCGATTCATCTTTATTCTTTAAAGCTCCGTACACATTTAGGTGAGACGACTTCTTCCATCTAACTCTTTTTTAGGGAGTGAGGAGCGTGTGGAGTGAAGGGAATCCAAGAAATGAGTCCGGAGGTGGAGGTGGTGAAAGGTGCTCCTGTGACGCCTTCCTGCCCGGTTCAACTTTTCCTGTAGGTGATCTGGTGGTGATAGAGCAGACAGCAGTGGAGATCTCACATGAACTGGAGCTGGAAATGGGCAAGGTATTTAGTCACAAGGGAACGTGTGCATTAAAAGATTGCATAATTGTGACAAAAAACATTTTTGAATGTTTTTTTTCCCAATTAAATTTCAGCTGGGGGAATATGAAATCAAAGTGACAGAATATGAAGAAAAGATCGTAAAACTCACAGCAAAAATTGAAAAAATGGAGGAGAATCCTGATGGCTACAGTGAAAGTGAACGGAATGAGATAAAGATTGAGATTAAACAAGTGGAGGCCTTGATTGTAGACCTGCAGCTCTCCATCAACGGCTCCACTGCTGTCCTTAAATCCCTGCGTGTACAGGTATGTCCCGAGCTGAAGGTGTTTTAAAAGCCAGCAGAAGCAGTGGAGATCCATTGTGTTATCTTTCAGATTACAGTCATGGTGGAGACCCTGAACAGGCTGGAAAAGACCTACGACAAGAATTTAATTCTGGTGACACGCCGAGAATACCTTAAGGTGCAGCTGCAACTAGAGGAGTGTGAGAGACGTCACCAGGAGCTTTTCTACCCCAACATTGGTAAGCTCACTTATACCGTCATTCCAGTTGTAATCCCTGTTTTTGTGATTGCAACCTAATTTTCGTCTCCTTCTGCAGGTTCATGTGCACACACTGGTATCACCAAGCTCAGCAAACCCATAGTAAGCCAACTGAATGCCCATCTAAATGCTGGCTACAAATTTGGTGGATGGGGGAAAGATTCAAAACCTATTCCAGACAGAGAGTCCATGTACTGGTACTCTGGGTATACAAGTGCCTCCATTATTGACATCAGGTTCTACACTAACTACAAGAACCTCATTTTAAGAAACCACTTTCAGCATCACAGCTTACAAACCAGCTGGCGTGGCACAGGAACCAATTTTATCTTCCGTGACAACACTCTGTATTATCAGATCAACAGCCCGTTTGGGTTAGCTAAACTGAATTTCACCACAATGGCATATGAGTCCAGGGTGATCCCCAAGGCTAGTTCAGGCTTCTCTTATGCATACTTTTCCAGTCAGAACTTTGACTTTGCTGCCGATGAGACGGGGCTGTGGGTGACCTATGCCACACAGCAGTCTGCCGGTCGGATGGTCATTGCTAAAATAAATGAGGCGTCTTTTGGGATAGAGGAGAAAATGGAGACTAGTATCTACAAGCCGGGTGTGAGCAATGCCTTCATGGTTTGTGGCACTTTGTATGCGGTCAGGACAATCGATACCATCACTGAAGAGATATTTTACAAGTACGACACTAAAACCAAAGAGGAAACTTACATCAGTATTCCCTTTGAGAGGTTCCAAGAGAAGTACTCAAACCTGCACTACAATCCCACTGACCAGAAGCTCTACATGTACAATGATGGCTACTATGTCCAGTATCACCTGTGGTTTAACCACACAGCTGTGGCTACGACCACCACGGCGCCACAAGTTCTTTTAACCTAAATTGAAGATCTGATATTTTCTGAAGTATCACATCATATGAATGAGCCAACTATTGTCTCATCTTGTCGAGTAATGACCTCCTAATCCTTCTTGATTGTTAATAAATGATTTCAAGCATCACACAAGTGTCATGAGTGTCTTTTTTTGTGAACTTTGAAAACTAAAACAGAATTAAAATAAAAATGGTTCTTAATTGTACCTTCAAACACTTCTATTCTACTGTAGAGGTAATATCTGTTGTTTTAGTTAGTTTGCTAACTATTAATACAATATTTGTAATTATTATAACTTCCCTGACAAATCATTGATAGGCATGTTTACAAGAGTGTGAGTCCACGGTTTCAAAACCTATATTTTTATTGTAACACCTGTACTCATTTTCCTCAATCTTGCCTCAGATGTTTGCCCTCTATTCAGTAAAATTTAAAAAGATTAAAAACAAACAAACAAAAAAAAACTAACACTGAAACTTATCCAAACTCAACTAAACATTTTCCCACAATAAAAATGAAACTCAAATGTGGAAATCCACCCTGGAAATTGAAATTATGCAGAATTAGAAACAAAATGTCAAAATGAAATAAAAATAAAACTTCCTTGAACATACAAAACTATAACATCTGTGTTGACTGCAGTCATAAATGATCTAACTGAACCACTGTATGCATGTCTGCATTTAAAGTGCAATGGAATAATCATCCTGTATGTGCAGTAACTTGACTAAAAACTGCTACAGTCAGAGAATACATCCTACCCCATTTCCAATGATGATTCCTACACGGACTCCTCTCCCACGCCTCATCCCCAATTTGCAAACCCAGCTCCTCCCATGCATTCTTCACAAAGTCAGATTTAGAATTCAAATACTCTGGAAAAACATTCACAAAACCAGAAACCAACTTGTTAGAGTTCGGGGAGCCCAGAAAGAGCTTAAAAATTGGTCCCCCCTTCTGGAAGAGATGGAAAGTTTAAAATACTCTGACGAACATAGTTTCTTATCTGTAAATATCGAAAAAATGTGACTCAGGGAGAGAGAACTTATTCTGCAATTGGGTAAATGAGACACCCAACACAGGGTTCTATTCCTGCATATAACAAACGTGATCCCACCTTGCACTGAACTTTATCGTGTTTACAAAATAAACTAGAGGGCATTCTTAGGCATATATGGGATGGAGACATTCAGACTTGATACCACATAAATAATAAAAAAAGATCAATATTTCTCACACCTGGTATTGTTTCACCTCTTGAGTCTTTGTGCAAGTCCATGTTTGTATCTCATCATGAAATCAAGTCGTCTCAAAACTTTACAGGTGTGAACGCCAAGTCTGAAGATTGTTCAAGAACTCATTCGAATTGTCATTGCAAGATTGTCCCTCAGTGTTTTTCAGTTTTTCTAATATGACAAATAGCAGGGTGTTTTTTTTTTGTGAAAACATATTTAAGAGTTCAAAAATATGTGAAATAAACAAACAAACAAACAAACAAATAAATAAATAAAAGCCCCATAAATATGTTTGTGTGTCAAAGCAAGAAAGGCAGAAATCATTTAGTTCATATAGTGAACTAGTTCACAGGTGAGGTGCTACCACACACTAACAGGCAAAATCTCCCATAGCTGTTCAACAAAAAAGACCTTAATGAGGGCAAACATTTGAAATTGTTACAAAAAAAATAAACTAAATCCAAAGTGCTTCAGTTACTGGAAATTCTTTCTTTGAGTGACGTGATCATGTCTGATATAGAAAATACTTTTGGTAGACTTGGTACATTTGGTAACTGTAAAGCCCAAATTGACTGATTCACACATACTTCATCTAATGATCCAGTGAGTCCTTCTGCCCTCAGAGGTTTGTGTCATGAGAGCAGTGGCTTTATCACTTGTCTCTGCTCGTTTACAGTCTTCAATTACTGCCTTCTTTATTGATTTTCAATCACTCACAGTCAGCTTTTCACAAGAAAATGCATTCGAGTATCATCTGCCTTTTATTAATACATTTAAACTCTAATGCTATTTAATGAGGAAATCTTTAAACCAGCATTTTGATTCAGATAGGTTTGTCAAACATAGTGATTTTATTGAGCTGAGTCAGCATTTTATTCAAAGTTCACAAACTACGGTGTTCAAAAACTCCACCCAAGTCACTTGCAATTACTGGCATAGATGGAGAAGTATAAGTTGCTCCATTTTAATGGACTTGTGACTTCACACTTTTAGGACGATGTCCTAAAAAACCTTTATGACTTACAGCAATCTACTCCTAAAAAAAGTTGTGTTTGCCTTTGTGCAAACAGGACTCGGGATCATAGAATGAATACTTGTCCAAATTGTCAGGTCATAAACATAACAACACAGCAGCAACACATGCTGTGCTTCTCATCCGCACCCCACATTTGTATTAAACGTGACGTGGCGGATTCCTCTGTGCTTGTCATAAGCAAACAAATACAATGCCTGAGTGTATGTTGGACTAAGATAATAAATTTGTGAAGAGAGAAGGTGTTTGAGATGGTCTGATAAGAGCTACCTTTAAAAACACTCTGAGATAAGCCACGGAGAAAACCTTTGAGAGATGAACAGAGACATAATGTTGCCAGCTCTTCTGCTGCTGCTCCTGCCAGCCCTCAGCCCTGTTTTGGCCTGGATTGTAAGTGCCTTTACTTTTCTAATAAAGCATGCAGGCACAGTGATTAGTTATGTCTTTTGAATGTTTTTTTGTTTGTTTGTTTTTTTTAATTTTAGCCAGTGGAGGACTGGGAGTCTGGAAATGTAACGGCATCAGTGAGTGAGTCAGGTCAGTGTGTTTGCCATGTTTTTCTGCCTGACACAACCTTCCCTGCTGACCGGGTTGAGCACATGCAAGAAGTCACTAAAGATCTGATGTTGGAAGTGGAAATCCAAATGAACAAGGTGCAGTAGGACTAAATAATTATGTGACATTTGAAAGCATATGCTGTAGTAAGACATTAACATTGCTTTTTTTCACCCTTCCAGATAGTGGGCTTTGAGGCTAAGCTGGCGGTCTACCTGCAGGACCTAACTGAGCTGACAATTAGAGTGAACATACTGGAAAGCAGTCCTGACAAATACATCAAACTGGACTTTGAGCTGCTCAGGATTGAGCTGAGAGAATTTGAGGCTCTGGTATCTCAGCTCAAAAACTCTCTCAACTCCTCCTCACCCATATTTGACAGCCTGTACACTGAGGTAAAAACTGTGTTTGAACTTACATGCAAATGACTTATTTTTAAGAGCACCTAATTTATGTGTCTGTCTTTCTGTGCTTTGTAGATCCACAACATGACCCTCATTGTGAACCAACTGGAGAGTTATGATGAGAGCAACCTGGCGGTGTTCCGCATTGAGCTGGCTAAGCTGCAGAAGAAGCTGGAGGACTGCCAGAAGGAGCAGGAGCTCATCAATCCAGATATTGGTAAGGCCACTGCCTTGGCTGGATTAACGCTGGTGTACGGTTTTGACATTACTAATAATTTTAAACATGCTTATTTTTCTCTTCAGGTAACTGCAATCACACGGGAATCTTGGCCCTCAGCAAGCCAATGGTGCTTCAGCTGAATGCTCATCTGACCCCAGGTTCCATTTATGGGGGCTGGGGAAAAGACTCCAAACCTCTTCGAGGTTCTGAGTCCATGTACTTCTTTGGTGCATACAGCTCCCCTTCAATCAGTGACTTTTACTTGTACTCTAACTATGATAAGCTGATTCTGAGGTCTGCATTCAAACACCATCGCACACCAAACGGGTGGGCAGGGCTTGGGAGCAATTTTATTGTTCACGGTAACAGCCTATACTATCAGCGCAACGCACCTCTCAGTATGGCCAAACTGAACCTGACCAGTTCCACATATGACTACAGAGTGATCTCAGCCGCTAGTTCGAAGTTCTCTTACAGTTACTCAGCCAGTCAGTTCTTAGACTTTGCAGCTGATGAAAATGGAATGTGGGTAATGTATGCTTCAGAGGCAAGCAAAGGGAAAATTGTCATTGCTAAGATAGAAGAAAAATCTTTTGGTGTTGAAGATCAGTGGAATACTGGTGTGTTTAAGGAGATGGTGGGTAATTCTTTCATGGCCTGTGGAGTTATGTATGCCACCAGGTCAGTGGATGTTGCCACAGAGGAGATCTACTACGCATTTGACACGAAGACCAAGGAGGAGAAACACCTCAGTATTCAGTTCCAGAAGTTCCAGGACAAATACACCAACCTGGACTACAACCCCACCGACCAGAAACTCTACATGTACAACAATGGCTATTATGTGTCCTATAATGTGAAATTTGACAAAGAATAATTTTATCTCTCGGTCATCTGCCGTATTGTGATCGATACGAGTCTTCTGTAATCTCTTATGCCCTGTGTTTTCTGTGATGCACTGGCTTTTGGCCATCTTTTCCTGAATAAAATTAAACTGAAGCATTCAAATAAAGTGAACAATTGTCTATGCACATAAATTATATCATTATGAAATTATGCCACACAAATTTAGCTTCAGATTTAAAATAGTTCTAGATAATCAAATGAAACAGGAAAAAATGCATGAATTTGATAAAACAATTCTTACTGTATTCAGATAAACATTTTTGCACACAAGTCCAATAGAAAAACATGAACCAAAATATGACAAATAGGGACACAGTGGTGCACATTTGTCCAGTGTTCACATGTTAAACAGGGGTTTAAATAACTGTGTGCTCTATCTGCGGCTGGGCATTAAGACTCACAATCAGAATTTAACATGCGCATAAAGTTGAGTATAAAATGTGATTTTTACTGCAGATTAATCACTTTAGCTTTCATTGATCAAAGTGAACTAATTGAGCAGTTCTTTCATGTAACTGGAGAGTTTACAGGAGTTTAAAGGAGATAATAAACTGTTTTAAACTGCAGCTGAAGATAAGCTGTTATCATGCGATGCAAATAAACATATACACACATTTCACAGAATTCATACAGGATTTATTTTCTGATACTAAAAACTCAAGTTTCTCACCATAAGTACTAAGATAAAGATTCGCCATAATCCTCTTTTAATTCTGTTTTTTTCATACATCAGATTAAATAAAGAAAACAAACAACAGGAACCCTGTCATGGACCTGTAGTAGTCCAAGGATAGTATGCATAATGCACACATGTGCACTAATCTCAAGGGTCAGTGATGCTGTTCTAATAAAATGTTTATGGCCATGAAATGATGTCACAGATAATAAGAGGAGTATTAGACTACAGATAACAGCAGCTGTCACATCTGAATACGTTAGAAGCTCTTCAAGCAAGAGCACAACTGCTTTGTCTTTAATGCTGCTCTTTCAATAAAACCGAAATACAAAAGACAAAAACTGTGTACATGCCTGTAACTGTAAATGGCCTGTATTTATATAGCGCTTTTACTAGTCCCTAAGGACCCCAAAGCGCTTTACATATCCAGCCACCCTGGGGCGCACTGACAGAGGCGAGGCTGCCGGACACTGGCACCACCGGGCCCTCTGACCACCACCAGTAGGCAACGGGTGAAGTGTCTTGCCCAAGGACACAACGACCGAGACCGTCCGAGCCGGGGCTCGAACCGGCAACCTTCTGATTACAAGGCGAACTCCCAACTCCTGAGCCACGATCGCCGTGGGAAACGATATCTATGTCACAAGGCCAGATACTTTGAAGTTCTACTACCTATGACACTGAGGGAAGTGAGAATCATCTTACAGATATTTCAGGAGAAATTTGTCAGCTTGCATACAATCCCACTAATCAGACGATCTACAAACACAGTGACATCATGGTTCCTATCATGAAACATTCAACACCCGGATATCTTCTTGGTCTCCTGTATTGTGATTGTCATAAATGTTGTCTTACATTGTGCTAAAATCAAAGTTTATCATTCAACTGGGTTATTTTGCTTCAGTTTGAATTAAAACAAAATAAAAATTTGATTTGATTTAATTGTGGATGGGTTAAAAAAAAACCCTCTGTGGTGACTAATACCCCTCCCCTTTTGGATAAGGTTACAGCATTTGATCTTATGCCCCTCTTTCTCCCCCTTCTTCCAGGGACATGCTGGAGTTTCCTCCCACTTCCGTAACCCAATCCCTCCCTTGGGTGGGTGAGGGGGTGGGGGAGGACTTGCCTTTGTGCTCTGGTTGGAGCGTGGCTCCATCTGGTACCAAGTACCCACCAAAACCCAGCAGCTTATCAATTCTAAACAGGAGGAACCTTTCATTAACTGTACATGGTCGACATTAAAAAAATAAAATAATCGATTGTTGTATAAAATGAATAATTTTAAATGCGATTTGTCTGGAGAAATCTGAGGAAAATCCATTATTTTTAATTACATAAATAAATAAATAAATCTGGGCTGAAAATAGCCTTCAGTCAGTCAACACAAATACAGCACTCTCTCTTTAAATCCTCTAGCATCTGTCAGGATGACAGGGGGGAAGTGGTCTCTGTGTGTGGAATGGTACCCTAAAGTGACATCATGCTCAGCCAATCAGCAGCCTCGCCTGAGCTCTCTCCTCCTGTCCTGCTTGTGGGATGATGTGTTCTGGTTGCTAAAGACACGGGCTGCTGCTGCTGCTGCTGCTGATGCTGCTGGGGCGGAGGGTCCAGGCCATGCTCGCCTTGCATCAGGTACACAGCGTGCATTTGTGCGGGTTACACGTGTTTTCTGTGGTGTTAGTGCACTTATGTATCATGATACACTGCTAGCTTACTGGCTATGAGGTGAATGTTGTGAAGATGATGGATTATAATGGAGGAGACTGCAGATGGGTCTGTGTGGCTCACACTTCTCAGATGATGACGCCTCCACGGCTGGATGGGGTGTGTATGGCTCTGATGTTTCAGTGTAGACTGAACTGGAGGGGGGATATAGGATTTTCATATATAGAAGGTTTTCTTTTGAGCCATAGCCTCCGCATGCAGCCTGATAATTCATTCATTTAATGTTATAAATGGCATACTAAAAATTTAATCAAGCCTCTTGTTAGCACATACTTTTGCTCCTTGGAAGTGATCACTGTCATGTGATTTGTGCGAGTCGATTACCCCAGTTTTTATAGCATGTACAGTTGGGAGTCCTTGTGTCTACACCTTTTTCAGGCAAGCCTTTGCGTATTTATCATATTTTAAGGAAAAAACATTGCATTTATGAGACATACAGCTATGAGCCTCAGTGCTCTGAGTCATCTCTCTGTCATCTTGGACATTTTCTGCTCTGCTTCTTTCCATTCATCACAAATAGAAGAGCAAAGCCTGCACTCACTTCCTGTTCTGCTCTGACGGTTAACTCTTTGCTTGTGCTCGCTCAGATGATCATGCCTTTCTGCAGAGACCCACGTTTTGGAGTCACTGGGAGCAGACACGCTCTGATTCCAGTGATCGAGGGCAGAGATGAGCCCTGCTGTTGATAAGACTGAAGAGCAAAGGTAATCTGAACGGTTGTGTTGTTTTAATATCATTTTAAAAGCCTCACAGCAGCAGTGTGATTAACATACCCAAGTTTTATATTCAGTTTCTGTTTCTGTGATTAGGCAGTTTGCTCATATCTCAACTATATTTAAATATAGTTCCATTTATTTAAGAGTAATGTCTAACTTTCCCTGCTATGCACAGGCCCAGCTGGACCTTGACGGGTCCAAAAGAAGAAGTGATGGCAAAAAGAGATTACTTGGTGGAGGCGGCCAAGCAGATCCGCATGGCACTGGACAGTGAGGTGAATGAGGACTATGAGGCAGCTTTCAGTTACTACAAGAACGGCGTGGACCTGCTGCTAAATGGGGTTCAATGTAAGTGGAAAATATCTGGTCTCTTTTCTGCGTGACAGAGTGAATAGGGAACATGGAAATGCATGTTTGCACAAGACATGTGATGGGAAGATGTGAACGAGTATAAAAACAGGAAGTCATAAACCAAAGGTTAAGCACAGATTTGCTTGCTGGCCAAATATTTTAGGTGTGTGCTGCTGTTTTATAGATCAAAGGTACTTTGTGGCATTTAATATATTCCCAAAGCCAAGGTTTTACCCACTTTTACTGGTGTGAGACTGAGTTTAATTGTTTTGCAGTGGATCCGAACAAGGATCGTCGGGAGGCTGTGAAGAGGAAAACAACCCAGTATTTGAAGAGAGCAGAAGAAATCTTTATAACACATCTACAGGATAACCTGGGGAAAGGGAGCTCTCATTTAGGGGTAAGACAATCATCCTTTGCTGCTTTTAAGAGAAGAAAAAAAGGCATCTTGTTTGTTGATCTGTATGCAGGGTTGTAACATATTGTAGCTCAGCAGTCCTTGCTTGTACTCTTCTCAAAGGACAAAACATTTAGTGCCTACTATCACAAACCAAGTTTCAAATTCTTACTTGAGATCCGGTTGATTTCTGTGTCATCAGGGCTACAGCAGTCTGAGGTTCCGTCCAATCAGACACCTGAGTTCACCCGTGGAGGATCTGGAGATGTGTAAGGTTGTGGGTGTGGCTGACAAGGTATGAAAGACTTTTGTTTTAATTTTGATTTTTATTGTTTCTTTTGCCTTTTTGCACTCCTTGTAGCACACAGTGAAAGTGTCAATGATCAACTGCGCTCCAACCTTGAAACTTGCTGTAATAATTTACCCGCTTTTATGTGGAAGGCTAAAGGTGTTATTTCTCATTCTTAAGGTCCTAATTGTGCAAAGTATGGTCAACAAGGAGACATTTGTGGTAAAGGTGAGTGTGCGCTCTATAGTAGCCAGTTGATCAACAAAATTATACCTATAAAAACACATCCATTGGCCAACACGTGTCCACAGATAGTTGAGATGATTTGAGGGGGAGGGTGGCTGTCTAGCAGCAACACCGTTGTTGTATTCTGTTGCAGGCTAGTCGATGCTGATTGTCTCCCAGAGTATCACTCCACATTAATCAAGGCTAAGAGCTCTCACCCTTTTAGCCAGTGCTAGTGCACCTCATATTTCAGTGTACAGATAGACATTGCAGCAGACAGGCACTTGGACCTACAGGGTCAATCCAAGCAGTGGTTAATCTACGCCTGAATGAGTAATAATGCACCTGCGTCTTTCTCATCTAGAAAATGCTAATTTATATATAACTATATGAGTCATGCTCATTATGTTCCAGAGCCTGGTTAAGTCTAGCTGGGAGAGCAGGGACCAGCCAACCATCATTCCTCAAGGGGTGCCATACATGGTTAAGCTGCTAAGATATTACGTCAGTGAGGATGCTGTGTATCTGCATTTGGAGCATGTCAAAGGTGAGCGTTTAACCACTGCTCTCACTGCTGCTGGAACAATGTGGATGGATTTTTGGTAACAGTAATGGAGTGTAATATAGAGGGTTTTTTTCTTTTGTTTTGTTTGTTTTTTGCATTGCTCCTTCTCTGTAGGTGGGAGGCTTTTCTCCAAGCTGCATAAACTGAGGAACGAGAAGGCCAAGGAACACCCAGAATGCTTCGCTTCTCGCCATCATAACACCAAGCTGAAGACCAGCCGGACCTCACCTGCAATCAGCGCAGACTACCAGCAGAGCAGAAGTGCAGCGGTGATTCCTGAGAAACTAAACGACGAAAGCCCCGACGCAGACTTCCCTACCTCGTGGGATGAGACGCAGCAGCGACTGGAGAGCTGCGGGACTCACTCCTACATCGAAGAGACGGGTTGTCTGCAGAACACACGCTCGGCGGCGTCTTTTTACACCAAGCTTGATCGGCTCACTCTGCTGTCTGGCCCGACGAGGACACAGGTCAAAACTCACATCCATCCACCAGCTCCTAGTTTGTGTTTGCACTCCAGCGAAACTCAGGAAAAGCCAGCTCTTCCTCTCTCCTGCGCTCGTGTCAGTCAAGCTCTCGACGTCATGTCGGAGCTCCATAAAAAGAAACCTGGAATGGGGCTGATAGAGTGCAGCTCCGAATTCGAAGTGGCTTGGAAAGCTGCGGATCCAGTGCACAACTGTGAGAAAACAAACCCCTATGCACTGACTGACGCTGATTTATCCCTAGAACGAACTGCACCTCATACGAATCTGGACTCGTTTATTAAAGCAGGGTCACAAAACGGTGAAAATGTTTTGAGTTCTAGTCCTGCCATCTTGCATCTTCCTCTTCATTGCCAAACCCAGATCCATGGCAGGGCTTCATGGGATATGAATGGCTCTCCCCAGGGATCTGTTTTAGGTGTAAACTCAGCAGAATTAAACACAAAGCAGGAACGCAGCAGTCCCACTGTGGAAGAAAGAAATGGAATGGTAGTTATCAGAAGTACAGACAGAGTAGTATTTTCTGACCACAGAGATACACAGATCACCTCGGACAGTTCTTGGCCTTCCTCAGCTTCACTCTGCCTCAGTGTTACAGAAAAAAAGCACATGTTTTCCAGGGTTCCTTTGGCTTTTTCAGGGCTCAGTAATAAAGGGGAAGCCTGCTCAAGTGAGGCAAAAGAAGGAGTAGAGGAAGCCCGTGAGCTGCTAAGCCCTGGAGAGAAGCGTGCACCTACAACAAAGGGATCATCTGTAGGCTGGTTCTCCTCTGGCCCTCATGATGCCCCGCCCAACAGGAAGCGAGAGGATGTGGATGGTTTTATAAAACCAGAAAGACCAGATGGTGAAAGAGAAGACCAGATCATAGAGGTGGATGGGTGGTGCCATCTGCCTCGGTTCCCTATCAAGTCACCCGGGGCTGCAGATAAGGCCATGCAGACCTGTTGGGGGCTTCCTGAGAATGAAGTGCGCATCTGGGGGGCACAGATCTTGTTGGCCTTGGAGAGTTTGCATCAGCAAGGCATCCTGTGTCGGGATCTTAACCCTAGAAATGTTCTGCTCACTAGCAACGGTAACGCTATCAAATCTAGCAACTGTCAAAGACCACATGATAAAAAACCCAATTTGTGCTGTATTTGAGTTTAATTTGCTATAATGTTTTCACAGGAAAGGTGTGTTTGACGTTCTTCAGCCAGTGGAGTGAGGTTCAGTCAGAGATCAGCTCCAAATCCATGGAACAGATGTACTGTGCTCCCGGTAAGACTTCACTCTAAGCTGGCACCCTTGCTTACTCCTTAGCATAAACTGCCACCTAGTGGCAATGTCCATTTGGTCCACTTTGTCCTGAACAAGAAGTTGGGTACTTCATGGTAAGTGGAGAGGTCTCTATATATCACTTTTCTACTCTTCTTATACAAAACACCTTCACACAAGGACATTTTTCTACATCTAAGTGCTCTCTGTCTACCATTCACACTGTGATCCAGCATCAGGACAAACTTAGAGGTTCAGTGTCGTGCCCAAAAATACTTTGCCACACAGCCTGGAGCAGCCAGGGATCAAACCACCAACGTTCCAATTAGGCAGTTGGCCACTCTATTGGCTGAGCCACATTCACTCAGCTGTAGAGCCTTTTAAATTCATCTCAACCAACTCGACACATTGCAAGTGAATATAAAGCGATAACAAGAAACACACCTTCAGGAAACATCAGTGATACCTGAACTCAGCTCAGCTTGATGTTTGTTGACAGAAATTGGCGGAGTGTCCCAGATCACAGAGTCTTGCGATTGGTGGAGTCTTGGGGCTTTGCTGTTCGAACTTCTTACAGGAATGGTAAGCTAAACGCTCTCCAAGCATATTAATAAGTTTTGTACCATCCCTGCAAAATATTGGTTCTGACTCTCCCGCAGCCTTTGTGGCAGCTCCACCCAGCAGGAATCCACTCCCACACTCAGCTGCTCATCCCCGACCACCTGAGCACCGCGGCCGCTTCTCTGCTTACCGAGGTTAGAGTTAAGGGTTGAAAGATCTGCAAGGCTTTTGTTATAAAGAGTGTATTCAAAAAGTTTTAAACTGTGTTTCTACTCATTTTCACTTACAGTTGCTCCAGTTCGATGCTGGTTATCGCCTTGGCTCTGGAGGTGGGGGTGTAAGTGACATCAAATGTCATCCCTTCTTCAATGGAGTTTCCTGGAAGGCTCTGAGCTGCTAGCAGGAGATGATCCCTGTGTGTTACACTGGACTTGAAACACTGGGCTGAATCCGAGCATCCTAACGTGGCCCTAACAGTTGTAGCACCGCATACTGGTTTCATTTGAATTTTGTGCTTCCCAAAGAAATATGACAAAATAAAAACTGAAACAAAAATGGTGAACTGTCACATGGACAGTGAAACAAGATGGATTATTTTAAACCCTTGAGATGTAACTTAATATATATTTGATGTCATTTTGATAGTTTTACAAGTTCAGTATCACCGTGCATGAAAACCGATGCCAACTAAACCTAACATGTGACAATTGAAAAAATTACTAATTTTGGACTACTTGATGTAGAAAAACAATAATGAAGAATGAATAAATAGGCAATAAATTGTTACATCTTCTTTGAACATCCCTTCCTGTTATAAAGCCTTTGTCATTTTGGGTTATCATTCATAAATAGGCCATTACTACGTCCAAAGATTGGCACAATTTTAAGTTTTGGTTTATTCAAATGAATTTTAAACTTTTTCAAATATGATTACATATAAAGTAGCCATTTGTGAAGTGGGACTCCCCAAAAGATATGCAGGGCTCATAACCAGGGACCCAAAACACCAGCAAATACTTGCATAATACCTAAAATATATCATTTTGAACATGCATTCTCATACTAAACTAGATCCTAAAGTATCATATCATGAAATGATTACATCTCTTGATAGTGACACATGAAAATATGAAAAGTGTAGATTCATTAGGGTGTGGACTGGGCTACGGTGCAAAACACTTTTTAAAGACAGAGAAGGGTTTTTATTGTGCTTTCAAGTTCACTCCATAGCTGTGGACCTCCACAGACCACTCTGAAACTTACATTTAAGTTGACAGTTCCTTCCCTTCAGGAGTTGTGTATCCTTGTTGTTCACAAAGTCTGTCACTGAGTCTTAAGGCTCCACAATTTTAAAACAACAGTAATACTATCAGGGATACATTAAACCTATTGAGATTAGATTTGCAGCAGTATGACTCAAAATGTACAGGTATTGACATGGATACCTACACTCTCTGATCACTTTGTTGGGTAAGCCTGTTAAAACTGCACATTAGCCCAAACATTAAACCGATAAGCCAATCACGTGGCAGCAATTCAGTGCTTTTAGGCATGAAGACGTGGTCAAGGGGGGCAGGGATAGCTCAGTAGGTAAAGTGGTCGCCCCATGATCGGAAGGTCGGCGGTTCGAATCCACTTAACGGCTACCCTGAGGTACCCCTGAGCAAGGTACCGTCCCTACACACTGCTCCCCGGGCGCCTGCTTAGTGGGCTGCCCACTGCTTCACAGAGTGAATGGGTCAAATGCAGAGAAAAACAAGTAATTTCCCCATGGGGATCAATAAAGTATCCATTATTATTAAGTTCAAACCAAGCATCAGAATGGGAAAATAAAGGTGGGTTAAGTGACTTTGAACATGGTGCAGTTATTGGTGACACGGGGGCTAGTTTGAGTATCCACAGTGGCCTCCACAGTTACCAGATCTCAGTCCAATACATCACATTTATGATGTAGTGGAATGAAAGACTTGTGTCATGGGTGTGCAGCCAATGAATATGCAGCAGCCCTGTGATGTTATCGTGGCAGTATGGACCAAAGTCTCTGGGAAATGTTTCCAGCATCTTGCTGAATCTATGTCATGGGGAATTAAGCCAGTTCTTAAGTTGAAAGGTGGTTCAACCCATTCTTAGCAAGTTGTACCTAATAAAGTGGCCAGTGAGTGTATGTTCAGAAACTAGGATAAACAAGTTATTTACAACAGATGGTATCGCCCCCACATGAGTCACATGAAGTGCAACTTGATCTCAAATGGGTCAGAAATTTAAAACTACTCTGCATTTTTCCTCTAGCCGGTGCCTTTAGGGGTCAACACAGCAGCTCATTCTCTTCTGTCACACAAGTCCTTCTCATGTGCTCCTCCACTGCATCAATGAATCTTCTCTCTGGTCTCTCCTCCTACTGCCTGGCAGCTCCAACTTCAAAATCCTTTGCCAACATCTCCCACTTTCTTTTAGTAGAATTACAACTGGATTCTTAAAAAGTTCACATTAAATCAACAAAACACATTAAGAGCTTGAGATGTCTTCAGAAAAATAACTGGTTATTCAGGATTCTTTCTGCCTGGATACATGCATACATTTTGCATGTCCACAGTCCAAGATGGCAGCAGCATGTCTCCTTGTTGAATGTCTGCTTTGAATTTTTGGGGTATTTTTTTGTTTTTACTATCTTAAATGGATTTTAGTTTTTTCTAACAAGCTTTTTATTGATTGTCATTTTAACTGACTTTTTTTGTTTTTGAATTTTATTTATTTTATTTTATTTGTATTCTTTCACTTATGTGTGATGTTGCTGCCTGTGTTTGAATAATTTCTGTAACTGTGAGACATCTGCTGCTGCCTATCTTGGCCAGGTCTCCCTTGAAAAAGAGGTTTTTAATCTCAATGGGATCTTCCTGGTTAAATAAAGGTTAATAAAATAAAAAATACACAATGTGCCATTACAAAGGAACACTACTGTCATAACTCAAAGCAGTGTGTCAGCATGGCGCTTTGGCCTACAGACCTTTGTGCGTACTAAGGCAGGTCACGGGTAATTTGTAAGTAAGGCCGCCTTCAAGCTAACAATGAGTCAGACATCTGGCATTTCTGACCAAAACCTATGCAAAGCAATCGGTTCTGAAGCACTTGCAGCCATGTTTTCTGGTGTAAATTGCAGTGGACATTTCAAACATTTTTCTCTCTGCAACCATCCACTGGGCTGGATTACATCCCATATTTTTGTCATTCATGTTACAAAGCAACATATCCACCCCTCATTTGAAACACGTCAATCAGCTACTTTCTAAGCCATCTATTCCTTGTGGTTAATCTGGAAGGAATAAAACAAACCCAGACAAGGACTACAGTCGAGTAATTCAGCTTTTATTGTTTAAAATGTTTTTTTTTCTTAAATAGTTTTTCTTACACAGCAAAACGAGACAGTTTTTCTTTTATTCTGAGCAGGTGGCGTAAATTCTCTGAGGACTTCATCACTTTGGAGATTTTAGAACAGCTTTTCTTGGTTTCTAGCCCAATATGTGCTCTTTGTTTTTCTCTCTGCTAAAACAATAAAATTAATCTATGGAGTTTTAACTGTGTCTGCCATTCGTCTCACAATAAGTTGAAAATCTTTCAGTCCTATGTAGAAAACGACATATGGCGCACATCAGTATGACAATTTTCTTTCTTTTTTTGATCTATAGACCAGCACCAGAAACCCCAGACCCCAACAATTCTCCACAGCAGCACAAAACCCTTTATCACTGCTAGTTTTGCAAATGTCCATTGCACAACCCAAGTGTTGTCTTCTTTTTTTTCCCCTGTAGTTAACCAATACAACAACACATTACAAAATTACATGTAGTAATGTTCGTCAGATGAGTACAGCCACTATTTGTGTGGGTGGTTTGTTTGTTTGGGCCTGGAGTTCACAGAGGTTTACATGTCAAGGAGCAGCACCCTGGGGTCCTCCACCACGGACTTGATCTTGCGCAGGAAAGTGACAGCCTCTCTTCCATCAATCAGCCGATGATCGTACGTCAGGGCAACATACATCATTGGACGGATTTCCACCTACAAGACACAACCAAACGATAATGATGAAGAAAGTGAAGACTTAACTTAACTTACTTGATAATATTGTACATAAAAATTTGTTTAATAAAAAAGAGAGAGGAGTCATAATGATATACACTGATCAAGTACAGCATTATGACCAATCACAGGTGACGTGAATAACACTGATTATCTCTTCAGCATGGCACCTGTTAAGGTGTGATATATTAGTGAGCAAGTAAACATTGTGTCCTCAAAGTTGATGTGTTAGAAGCAGGAAAATTGTGATGCCTTGACAACACAGAATCTCCAAAACTGCAGCTCTGGTGGGGTATCCCTGGTCTGCAGTGGTCACTATCAATCAAAAGTGATACAAGGAGGGAATAGTGGTGAATCAGCGATCAGGGTCATGGGCTGCCAAGTCTCACTGATGCACATGAGAAACGAAGGCTGGCCTGTTTGGGCAGACGAGCTGTCTGTGTAGGTTCTCAGTCATCCAGGTCATGGTAAGCGCTTAAAGAAGTTCAGCAAACTTCTTTTTAACTTTTTAAAATGAAAAACCAAAAGCCAGAGAGGCCCAGGTACTAAACCCTAGTGGGGGTCGTCTCTTAGGAGGTGGTTGTTGACCCACTATAAATCATGTGAGCCAAAGTGTTAAAAAAAGGTGTGGGTTATACCACCCAAGGTTTCAGGTGAAACCACTATCAGACCTTGCCCCACCCCATCATGTGGCCTATTGAGGTCACCTAACGCAAGATGTGAATGGGGTTTGAGGACCGTGGGAAGGGATCTCAAGAGCACACTTTAGATGGCTGGCAGTTGGTGTTGTTACCCACCACCTCTTTTCAGTGACAGCCATTTACAGTGGACGTAGATGGCGTCTTTTACCGAATGTGTCTTCTCGGGTCCAAAATGTGAACAGCGGCATCCTCGAGAGTAGGGCTGCACGATTTTGCATAAAATGAGAATCACGATTTTTTGGCTTAGAATTGAGATCACGATTCTCTCACGATTTTTTTCTCCAATATAAATATTTATTGCACATCAACTTCGTAACAGTTGAGACTGAACATAAAAACTGTCACTTTCTCGTCATCCCTGACGTGCTCTCCGTTGGTTTTCACTGCTAATTTTAGCATCACACAGCACAGCTTCTGCATCACGTGGTATAAGGCTCCGCCCTTGTCATTTGTTGAGCAGGAAGAGTGAGCGCTTGTTTTCATGCAGATTACATCCCGGATCAAAAAGCGGTACAATCGTCGTCTTTTTGAAATGAGATCGCACATAAGTATGAATCGAGATCGCGATTTTCTAACGATTAATCGTGCAGTCCTACTCGAGAGCGACCTTTACTCTTTTTGACGTTGAGCTTGTTGCAATCGCAGTTTGTTGAATATGGGGCTGCATAGCTGGAGACCATCAGGGTGCCCATGCTGACCTCTGTTAACAACATAAGAGCGCCAACAGTGGGCATGTGACCCTCAGAACTGGACCACAGAGCAATGGAAAAAGGTGGCCTGGTTGCTTATCCTGTGAAAACACCTGACAACAGCATGCATTATGGGAACTGGCAGAGGCAGTGTGATGCTTTGGACAATTTTCTGCTGGAAACCTTGGGTCCTGTCATACATGTGGATGTTACTTTGACACATTCCACCTATCTAAACATTGCTCCAGACCATGTTCAGCCTTTCATTGAAACAGTCATCCCTGATGGCTGCGGCCTGTTTCAGCAGGATAACGCACCCTGCCACGGAGCAAAAATGGATTCCCCAGATCTCAAGTCAATCGTGCATGTGTGAGACATCCTGGACAAACAAGTCAGACCCATGGAGGCCCCATCTGACAACTTACAGGACTTAAAGTTGCTGATATCTAGGTGCCAGACACTTTGGAGAAGGGTATAGTGGAGTCCATGCCTCAAAGGATGAGGGCTGTTCTGGCAGCAAAAGGGGTGCCAACACAAAATTAGGCAGGTGGTCATAATGTTATGCCCGATCAGTGTCACTCTACTGTACATGTGAAAAAAAACAAAAAAAAACAAAACAATGGACAGTCTTCATAATGTGAATCATTCCTATTTCCCACTTTTCTAATGTATTTACATTCTCATATTTGTATGTTTCAAAACTATATTTGAGTTTTGGCAGTAAAACACCAAAAACATTTATAAATGTTATAAATGTAGAACAGGTGGGATCCTTTTTCCAACTTAAGGTTTCAGGTTTCTGAGCATCACCATCTCAGTCGATCTCACCTGGACCCACAACACAAATGCCCTGGTAAAGGCGGACCAGCAGCAGCTGCACTTCCTCCTTGTCCTGAGGAAGAATAACCTGGACCAGAAGCTGCTGCTGGCCCTCTACTATTCCTCAGTGGCTCTCCTGCTGGCTGGGTGTTTGGTAAGCAGGGGGCACGACTGAGAACAGGAAGTCTGTACAAAGGGTAATTAAACCCCCCCCCCCAGGCCACTCTATACTCAGACCGTGGAGCACCATATTATTCAGCAGATAACTACTGACACAATGTGTATGCACTACAGTGATTTTTATGTACCGGTATATAAAAAAAACTATTGTTTGTACATATTAAGTTAAATGTGAAGTTTCTCCCCAGACAAGTTGGAGACCAATGCATGTTAGTGAGATATGTGCACAAAGGTTAAACCTGATTCATAAATAAACCAAGCTGTACCCTTTCAAAGAGATTTATCAGCACATTTTCATTAAATAGTGATTCTGTCATGCATGATTCTTTTTAATAATGAGAGCACAAACCTTTCCACCGACTGCAACGGGTCTGTCAAAGATGCCATGCATGCCTAATATAGCAGACTGCGGTGGGTTGATTATAGGGGTGCCGAACAGAGACCCAAACACGCCACCATTGCTGATGGTGAAAGTTCCTCCATCCATGTCCTCGACAGCCAGCTCATTCTTACGGGCCTAAGAACGCATAATTTATATAATGAGGAAATGCATGGATAGAAACTCTTTACCAACAAGGATTTAAGTAAGTAAGTAAAATTTATTTATATAGCGCTTTTCACAGATAAAAATCACAAAGTGCTTTACAACACAGAAAATGGGAATATAAAAACAATATAACAGTAAATAAAACAATGTAAAACAATAAAACTTTAGAAAAGAAACAGAAAAAAGGAACAAACTATAACAAAATTTTTAATGTTTCACAATCTTACCTTTTCTCCCAACAAATTGATGGCATTCTCGATATCAGCGAAGTTCATTCCCTCGACATTTCGTATTACAGGAACCACCAAACCCTGAAAGAAAAAGTCACGTGAGTCAGATTTCAGAAACGAGCCATCAAGCACTCACAATGAGCTCGACCATAAAATTCACTTGTCTTACCTTTGGTGTAGCCACAGCCACACTGATATCAACATAGTCCCTGTACACAATCTCTTTGGTTGTGTCATCAATTACTGGAAACACAAAACAAGAAAGACTTACTGAAAATCTACATGCAGATTTAAATTATGAATCTCCACTACTACATGCAACCAAAAGTTCCCTTTCTTATGTACCATTTTCACTTACATGCAAGTAAAAACTCATGGCAAGAAAAACCCACAGACAATTATAGATAGGGCAGAAATATAGACCACCCATGTTTCACTGAGGTCTATCTAAATAGGTCAGGGTGGTCTAGGAGCAGTAAATAAGTTAGAGTCGGTTTTGTGGTTGGGCAATGAAAGATACTGAAACTTAAATCTTTTTCTTCACCGCACATACTTGCTATGACTTGATACCAAACATGCAAAGCAGTGGTGCGAAACTGATACCACCAAGTAAGGGTTCTCATTCTTTTGAGGTTGATCTATACCGGCATTAACAGCAGGTTGGTCAGAAAGAGCGTAGGCAGCAGCCTTCACAAATGCAGACATGAAGCCCAACTTCATGTTATGCTTTTTCAGGAAAGCATCTTTGTAAGTCTTCCTCATCTCTGTGATGTTGCTGTGGAAAAAAACAAAAAAATCATCAACTTGGGGATTAAGCAGAGTTCAAGCCTACAGACACTGGATTTGATGGAATCCAAAAAAGGAGGGAATTCTAACTGGTGCAGTCTAACAAGATCTCAGTATTTGAATATATATATTCACATTAAATATGAATGAAAAGATGTAAAATATTTATAAAAAAAACTTGATTTCTTTAAAAACAAAAAGGTGGTGCATAACCAAAAATATAATGTAATGGCCATATATATATATATATATATATATTTTTTTTTTTTTTCTTTTTCTACTTAGAAATGCCATCATTTCTATGGTATTACAATCCCTGATTGACTTGATTAGTAGTAGTTTTAGTTTTTTTAGTAGTTTTATTTTTTTAAGTTAATGGTTTTCTGAGGATTTCACTAGTATTTAGCAGCAGACAATCCATGACTCATGCTAGTAAGGCACGAAATTATTCCTGCTGACTAATTTACAAAGTGATAAAAAAAGAAGAAAAGCACTACCTGACTAGTCTAACAGTAAAAACAAACTCCAAACTTGAGCACATTTAAAAGGAACATGAATAAACATTGTCTGTACAAATTTAGCATAAGATTTTAAAGGCCATTTAAACGACATGGTTTTATACAATATAATTTAAATAGCTAGCTTGTTTAGTGTGGCTCATGTTGGCCATTCTAGCACCAGCAGAGTTATGAATTTTGAAGGATAGCGTCTACGTGTCTGTGCAGACCACGTTTGAGGATTCTTCTGGTTAAGTGGTTATAGCTCAGTTAACGCTGACAGAGTTCAGTTAGTAGATCAAAATACTGCAGAACTACTCTGGTTGTCTTGGTCTAACTTGACTGTGTCTAAATTCCTGAGACACAGAGAGAGCTGTGCCAGGCAGCATCTTTGAACCAATGGTTAACAAGCTTTGAGCTACAATTTAATAAAGTATGACAACCTATTTCTCATGCTGACAAACAAGAGCAGCGTTTAATTGTCCGTTGTGCAAGTTTCTACTACAAAGTGCACCACTATTGTATTTATTTAAGAGTTTTAAATACTGTATCTTCTGAAGTTTAACACATGGCTTTTTGATGGCTATAAAAGAATGTTGGCTCTGATAGTAGTGAAAAAAAAAAGAAAGCAGCTTTGGGCCTGCTAATTGTTTCACTATTGGTCATTTTTCCTCTTGTATCTCTTAATTGTTTGTTTTCCTGTATCTAACCCTGTTGAAGCTCTAGGGTTTCGCCGCTAACGTAATTAGCCCCTCCCAAGACACAGACTCTCCGAGAAAGGAGAGAAGAAGCGATAAAAATCTTCACTTTCTAGAGCTTGTAAATCTTATTGGGCTGTCATAAAAGCCCATATCGGTTGAGGCAGCTCTTCCACTCAGAGCGCAGGTCTCTGTGGGCCCCTGCAGATGCTCCAGCCTCCTGTTCTGACTAGCTCCTTCGGCTCCAGATGAGCCCTAGCCTGGGAAGTCTTCCTCCAGACCGTCGATGTCAATCTAATTAGGATACATAGAAAACCCTGAATAGCTGAAAGCTGACACCACACATTTGCGGGGAAAAGAAATCCTCAAAGTGTCCTCTTCAGCACAGGGGGCAAGTGCAGACAATAACATTTCCTTGTAAATTAATAAAACCTGTTTTAACAATTCTTATCTTTGTTTTAGATGGAATTACGACCAAATATTTACATTCCAGTGTTTAAGAGGATATTGGGTTTCAAAAAGCTTTTCCTGCTGGACAGATTCCAATCTATAACCATTTGTGAAAGTGTTGCTTTGGCTTTTAACGGTGATACAGTATGTATACTACATACACAAAATACCACAAACAAATACACGTTTGCACAGTTGCAGAGTTTGGCTCATAAACTTTGCAAAGTCTGTCGTTTTTTTCTTTAGAAATTTCCATTTGTGTGTGTTCATGTAACAAGGAACACTTCACATTGATTATCTAAAATAGCACAGAGCGTTTAATAATGTAGGTCAGTTAATTTCGAATTTCCTACCTCATGTCGACCTCATTAAACGTAGTCAACATAGCACAGGTGTTTTGGGCTTCCTTCAGTCTCTGGGCAATTCTCAGTCTCATGCGGTTCATCTTAACCTAAAAAAAACACAAATACACACAGAATTATGTTGCATATTTTTCATCTCTACACTACTTCAAATCAAACAACTCTGAAATTTTCAAATACACCTAAATGTCATGTTTTGCACTTTACCCTGCTCTCTGTCCTGGCTGCTTTGGCCCCTCCCTCTGCTTGTGCCACTGGTGTAGTTGGAGCAGGGGTGGGCTTGATGGCTGAAACTGTGAGAATTGATGAGGCAAAAGGACATCAGTATACAGTCTACAACTGCTGAAAGAGCACCAAACAACGTTTAATCAAGTAAGCTGGAGGTCAAGAACGCAGCTGTCAAGCAAAACAGTTCTCACATGACACAGACCGTCTGTCTGATGGCAACTAACCTGGTTTGCTGTCCAGAGCATGTGCTGGCACAGGTGGCACAGGGGGCATGGCTGTGGGAATTGGGCCCACGGATGAAGGGGGAGGGGGTGGAGGGGCAGCAGAAGGCGGTGGAGGGGCTGCAGCAGCTGGAGCTTCGGCTTTTGGAGTTTCTGCAGCTTTAGGAGCACCAGCTAAAAGATGGAGATATGAACAGTTATGACAACCCAGTCTTTAGAGTGTGTTTAATCAATAAAAAAAATTTTTTTTTACAAAAATCCACAGACCTCCTTTTCGAAGCTTAAAAAGTGGAGTTCCTCCTTCAACCTTCCCTCCATCTGGGACCAAAAGCTCCTCGATCACTCCAGAGGCAGGAGAGGGAACCTGCACTGATGTCTAATAACATGGAAAAGCAGTAAAAATGCTTAAAATATATAAAGAAATACACAAAGTTCCAGGATATTAACCCAATATCACACAGTCTACCTTTGCGAGGTGAACCGTGCCAAATTAAAACATGTGAAATTAAGAATTAATGTATTTAAAAACCACCTTTTGATTGCAATCTTACATTTTTGTATTGAATAGGTAAATACAAAACAGATTGTAAAGTTAGGAAATATATCCTAGCCCTCAAAGTCCAACAACCACCAGCAGTAAAAAAACATATTGAATTAGTTTAACATTTATTTAGTTTTACCTTATCGGTCTCAATTTCACACACCACCTCATCCTCAGAGACAGTGTCTCCAACAGCTGTAAGGAGAAAACATTGTAACAATCTTGCCAATGTCTATAGTAGAAACAATGAGTTTATGTTTAGGAATTAAAAGCATTACCTTTCTCCCACCTCACATCCCCCTCTGTGACAGATTCCGCAAATGCAGGGGTCTTAACTGTGACAACTTCATCTCCTGAAGGGCAAAGACGAGTAAAAGGACATTCATTTCAATGTATTGTGAAAGTGCTTTAGTGACAGTTAGACAAGAGTAAAAATGAAACATTAAAATATGTTAATGCTGAGGCGCCAGTTTAGATCACTGGGTTGACCAGATAACCTATAAGCCCAAGTTTCGACTTCCCTTGAAGACATTTACTGCGCGTCTTCCCCCGTTTTCTGTCCACAGCTCCCCTGTCCACTGTTCTAATATGTTAAATGCTAAACAGCCCTCACAAAATCAAGTTAATACTTACTGTAGGCTACAGATGTTCTGAAGTACTGAATTTGGAAGACACTGGATCGGGGATTATGTTTTCTAAACATAAAAGGGAGGAAGAAAAAAAAAACAATCAGACAAGAAACATATGCATGAAGCATGCAGTGTTTATTGAATAATTTAAAAAAAAAAAGTAAAGAGACACTGATAAATGGAATTTATATTAAACTTTACCAGCTAAGAATAGAATAACACTCAGCTCATTATCACATATTTCTTGTAAAAGTGTCCTCATATTCTGACTGTAGCTCAGACAGTCTCTAGAGAGTGTATGCACTTACACATTGTTGCTGTTGATGATGACAGAGTTGCTAGCTGACAGAGCTGTTCGAGGAATGACAAGATAACCATGTAAAGAACTTCTCTAGAGAAGGGATGAACATGTTTGACCAGTAAGTATACATACCTGCTGCAGCCCGACGAGCTAACACATTATTCCCCTGTAAAAAGACAAAGTCAATCATTACAAAACATCTGCAACCTTTGGAAATGCACAAATATCCACCATCAAGTTAAACAGTACCCACAGTTTTAATTTTAAATAAATTGTTTTGGAGAAAGCTGGCGGTCAAAAGTCACTTCCACACACTGACGTAAGATGACCTTTGACATGATCAATAAAATGAAGTGAACGACAGCTGGACCGAGTGTTCAGCATGGGGATTCTTGGCTGCATTAACGCTTAATTATTTACTACTAATCCCACTAACAACCTGACAGTCTATATTAACTGGACCTGTCTTGATTAACTGAAAGTTTTTTAACATAGCCACAGAAAGCTACACTACCAGACTCTTACTTTTCTGACATGACCTCGGAAAAATGACAGCTAGCTATGTTATCCATACAATTAGCTTACAGCTAGCATATTCTGTGGAAATCATTTTTAATGATTTTGCATGAACATAGATCAACTACTCTCTGCCTAAACCACAAGCCTCCTACACGTATGTCAAAAGGCAAAATCAAACACATCCAGAAGGTACGGTTTCCAACTTTAAGCTGCAGCAAGTACTTGTGAGCGGAAGTGTCATACTGTCCTTGGCTTACAATGTTACGGCCTCTCCTTGGCCTATAGCAACTAGCCGGCTAATGCTAACGTTAGCTCTGGTAGAGATGAACGGAAGAGATTGCCGCAGGATACAATTCCCTTGTGAATGGCAAAGACAACATTTTATGAGGTTGCGGCCTACCTGGCGGATGGCAGAGAGGGATCGGCCAAAATTCCTGGTGAGACACCGGGAATGGGAAAACATGGTACGTGTGTGTCTGTGACAGCAGCCCGTCAGCGGAAGGGAAACTCCGGTCACACAGACCAGCTAAGCTAGGCACGCGCAACAACTGAGGAAGTACTATGGGATAAACCAACTGCTCCTACTGGAGGGGGAGTAGGGGAGTCCATACTGCCCCCCCGAGCCTTTACTCCCCCAACTGTGTACGCACAGTACACCCATGAATACACCCGCAGGCAGCCAACAAGTATCAACGTAAACGCGGAAATAGTAATATAGAACTGAATAAATTAAGGTAAGGTACAGATAATTTAGGGTTTCACCTGACAAAGCTTATCTTGGTGAGCTTTAAAAAAACGTAATGAGATAATTATTTTTTTGGTTAAATATTTAAATCTGTAGTTAACCTAAAATATTAAACTTTTTCACTGTTCTTCTCCTGTTTTCTTCTTTATCCTCAAGATTTTAACGACGTTTAGATTTAAAGACAAATGTGGTAATTTATTTAGTAAAAATAAAAAATTAAGAGGTTGAGGCTTATGTTCATTTATAAAGGCCTGCATCATGTTTGACATCTATTTGCCACAGTTTTAGTTTACTTGTAACAGATTCACCGTCGTTTTAGGCCCATTCTGTTTGAAAAAAGCTTTCAGTGGAGTTTCTTTTTTTTGGCATTACATGAGTGGCTAGTCAGTGATTAAACTCACAGTGACTGTAGTGTGACTTGCAGTAGTAACTGCATAAGAGTTTATGTGATACCAGGTTTTCAATAGTCTGATATCATGGCCAAAATAAGTTACAATAAGAATATTGATGCAGTATGTATAAAAATGGAAACAAACGAGAATTTAAAGCCCATCAGTCAAATTATTGACTATGATTATTTATTAATTTGACACCTAAAATGTGAGTATATGTACTTAAAGTGAGTGTATAACTATGTACACAATGTTATCATAAGATCAATATTTTATTTTTAACTGTCATGTTTACCATTAAACAGCAGTATAGCATAACTGCCTTCTCCAAATGACACATTAAAATAATATGTTAACCGTATATTAAAAATATACAGTTATGTAGTTATCAGATTACGGCAAACTCTGGGGTTGAATTTAGGTCCCCAGTGTCAGAGCTTTGCACTGTCAACTTTTTTTTATCTCTATCTGAACATTATTTCAAAGGATTTATGAAAGTATTTGCATTTTTCACTGCATTGTTTGACATGCAAACAGATATAACTGAAGCATCCATGTTATTTAAAGAAAAAAAAGGAATCAAAATGACCTAATTTAATAAACATAATTGATTAAATTAGAATCAACATAATTGATTAAATTAGAATATAATTATTAAGTTGCATTAAATTTTCTTCACATAGAACTTATCTTATTCTTACAGATGATGATATATGTGAGGATGCTAGGTGAAAAGGTAAGTATCGTCAAGCTTGAAAATGCTTGTAATTTGCGATGCTTCACTGGCATATCTGAAGGTAGGTGGAAAGCAACATGGATAGACCCGTGTTTCCTTTATGTTGGCTAGATACTCTCTGTACCTTTTCTGAGATGATCAGCAGCTGTAGCAGAAGCCCATCAGGCTCAGTCGATTCAAAAAGACCCTAAACTTCACCTCCTGTAGCCAAAAACGTGGCGAGATTCTACTAAAGCCTCAAATTCAACACATTCAATATAATATCAATACAGAGTCTTTGCAGCAAACTAATTGTCAAAACCCTTAGATTTATTTCAGTGAAGGTAAGTAAACTCAATTACTGCAATGGACAAAACCATTGAAGTACTTTTTAATCTTCCAGCCTTCGTCTTCTAGTGCTCCTCACAACACTTCCTCTCTAGAGATTTCTTCTGAAATGAGACAGTTTTACATATCAGTGCATAATCAAAAAACATCTGGCCCTTATCAGGTCTCAAAATTAGGTAAACACAGCCTCAGATGAACAACAAAGCATTTCTTTTTAGACTGTGTTATTATTTATTTGACAAAAAATTCAGCTAAAATGCAAAAGTAGCATGTGAAAAGCTAAGTACATCCTTACTGCATGCATTCAGTTAGCATCTAGGTGTGACTAACCAAATGCAAAGGTTATGAGGTCATTTCCAAACAATCTGAAGTTCATCCATTCTGCAGTGAGAAAGAGTGTTTCCAAGTGGAAAACGCTGAAGATACCCACTTATCTTTCCCAAGGTTATTTTGTGCAAAGGTCAGAGAAACTGCAAATAACCCAAGAGCTACATTTCAGATACTACAGCCCTCAGTTAGCATGCTAAATGTTAAAATTAATGGCGTAAAAAACACTGAACAAGGCCTCTTTTCTTTAAAAAGAACATGACAGATTGTCTCAGGTTTCCAAAACTGCATTTGAACAAACCACAAGACGTAATAGAAAATGATTACCCATTATGTCTACCAAAGGGGTTCAACAAGTTTATGAATGATGGGATATAGTGATGTTTGATGCTTTCCTCTACGGCATAGTGTTACTAGATCTGACTGCTCTATAACTGCACTTTACCAAAACCTCTTCTTTTATATAGGTGCTCACACTTGCTGATGATCAATTAATCAAATGCATTTGATAAGCAGCACCGGCTGCTACTTACCCAGTTAATTCCTGTGGAAGCAATAAGGCTTTTCACACACTGCCTCTGTATTTTGCCTTAATTTGTGTCAGATAAATAATGACGTGGTCTAATATGTCATTTGTCATTGACCTGAGGTTGTACTTATCTGACGAGCACCAGATGTTTTTTTTTTTTCATTATATCCTGATATCTTAGAGCTGAAAGAGGTTGTGCCTCCCTTGTACTATGCGCTGTGATCACATACAGTCTGTGTGCCATATCTTGACCGATCCTGTCAATGCAACACGAAAATAAGAAAATGAAGTAGTCTACTCAATTAACCAGCACTGATTCTTAAAACTTACCTTTAGGCCCTGTTACTTTCATAGCAGGAGTAAGCTGGCTTCTAATATTGCTCCGTGAGTGTGAAAGTTTCTCTGAGCAAATTCATTCCTTGACAGCTGGTAAAGAAATGTCCCTGCACAGTCATCATCCTCTGCTTTCTTCACAAGCTCATCGGGTAGGTGATCCACTTTAAAAAAAAAATAGAAAAATCAGACTACGTCTGGGTCTTTAAACTTGCCACAACCTGCACTGTAATTAAACATAATGATGAAATAAAACATTTGGATGTAAAGGGTGGGGGTGTTGTGTAACCAGCTCAAGTGCTTTCACTGCACATCACTACTACTACTACTACTAATAATAATAATATTAATAACACAGATACCAAACAACAATCACTTTGATTTTAGAATGAAAAAAATCTGATATTTTTAGGGGAAAATGTATTTCATTTTTTATGAACGCTAACACTGGAGCAGTGTCTCATCATCATCTGCTAAGCTGTGATGCTCAGACCTGCCCTGCTATAGGTGTTGCAGAGTACTGTAAACAAAAGAAGTCCGTTCTGCTCGGCAAACTATACAATAACAACATTTCTATATTACCTAAAGTACTTTTTCTTCTCTTCTGTTTTGAATTATGTTCTGTAATGAAAAAAGTTTTTAAATCAGTACAAAAAGGGCAAAAATGAAAGCATACTGACCTGTAATAGGCCAATAAAGGCCACTTATTCATACATCGAGCTTGTTTGGATATATGTCTGAACACTTTAAAGTTATGAATATAAGTGCAACACTATCACAGTTTGGCAAACAATATTGTGGCATAACACCACCTAAAAATATTCAAGTAGTGAAACAAAGTGAAAGACTGACTTCAAAAATATCAACATCTTAAATATGTGTGCACAAACCACACAAAAAGAACGATGTTTTACTCAGAGGGCATCGCTGCTGTTAAACTTGAAAATAAATGTTTCCTCAACGCCACGAAACAGTATTTTAAAAGCATAAAGAGAAGTGAAAACTACACAACATTACTGCTGTGGTTCCTCCTTTGCAGGGCCTTTTTTTTTTGAGTGGGGTTGACTGGACTATCTTTGCTTTCATGTGGCCACGCCCCAGCTCAGTTTCCTTCTCATCGCATCGACTCTCCTGCACTCTCCTATCCAACTCACAGTCTGCGCAGGCCAGCAGCTCGACACCAGCGACGCAGCGCAACAGGTAAGGTCCCATCACCGCCGCTCACTCCGTCTGCGAACCGTGGTTTAGCTGCACTACCCTACAAGTGTGAAAACGCATGCCTGCAGCTCACTTTTCTTCAAGTTTAGTGGGGTTTTTAAAAAAAATAATTTAATAAGCTTAATAATAGTCACTCTTTCACACACATTACAGCTAATAAATGCGTGTTTTATGGTTTTAATATTGAAGGTCTTGATCGACTAATTGAGTGTTTATTTATTGTCTAGAGAATGTTTCACGAGTGTTTTCTTGTGGGTGTTATGGTTATTAAAAAGGCTATAGACAACCCGTCAGTACTCTAATCTGTTATAGATTTATCTAAATGAATTTGAAATTTTAAAATGAATCTAAACTGCAAGTGCGTGCTCCTTTTTTACGCAGTGCGCATTAGCGAAATTACAATTTGCCCAGCAAGCAGTTGGACTGCAGCTACATTATATTGCAGAAGCTGTAAAAAATTGTTGCGAGTAAAGGAAATACAGAAATGACTCCTAAGATTTTTTTAGTGTAATTTTTATTTTTATTTATTCATTTATGTATTTATTTAATTTGCCACACTGTAGTGAACACATATAAAAACTAAGAAACAGACACAGGTGGGACTTCCTGACTTGAACATTTAAAGTTCAACCTGCTCTCCTTGAAACCATCAATTTGGTTTTTATCCCTATTCACATTTTTTTAAATTGATTTGATTAATTTGTGTATTTTATGACAAAACGTGGCTAAAGCCAGTCTCCACCCCATGAGCTTTTTTGTTTTCACCGGCACTGATGATCTTTGTTATTACTTAGAGTGAAATCAGAAGGAGAAAGACATTTTCAGAGTAGTTTCTCTTGTGAATAATGTATAGACAGAGCTCTTTCTTTTGCATAGCGCTTTGCTCTCATGACCTGAATGTAACCTTTCATGATTTTATCACAATTTTTTTTAACCTTTGTGTCAACCATTATTACAATCCAAAGCTGAAAGGATATAAAAGAATATGCTCCTTTATATAAGCTCAGCATTTATGGGTGTTGTTGTTGTGGTTGTTTTTTCCTTAACTGAAGATATGAAAATATCATCGGTCTCCTTGTTTTTCCGTTGGTGTGATAGTGATATAGTTGCTTTCACAATCACAATTATAATATCAAGTTTTAGACCGAATTAAAGCATTACATGTTTTGTACCTTTTCATTTATCTGCTTTCTTCACACATTTATATATTCTATTGAAAACATAAATAGATAATAGATAGATAGTCATAATTCCACAGCATTACTAGGCATGTTTAATTTCCCAGTGTCCAGAAAATAACATTTAAAAGTATTAGGTAAGTATTTTTATAAACACATAGGCTAATATAAAAAAGGTCACCCGCAGGATTTAACGACAGTAAAGAGGTGTTGTTATTATTTATAATTTATTGTCTGAATTTCTCTCTTTTCAGATTCTTGTGTATTACGTATCTTATTCATCAGTGTGTACTGTAAAGCCCAATAGAGACCATGAACCTCAGTCTTCCTGACCAAAGCATGCACAGCTCGAGCGAAGGCTGCATAGAGGACGACAAAGCTGATGTCATGCTGCCGTGCTTCCACCGAAACATGTACGATGAGCCTCTGGCCTCGTACTCAAACGGATCCATCATTTCCCAACTCCTCCGTAAGACAATCCACAGCAAGAGGGCACTAGATGAAAGCCCTTTCTACCTCTCCAGCTCTGCTGTCGCTGACTGCAGCCAGGAGGACCAGAGCAGTGTCTCCTCAAAGGACAGCACTGTCGAAGCTGCATCGCCCAGTGGTCACGCCCCTACAGGAGCCAGCCCAGAGGGAGAGCATGCAATGTCCGATCATCTGCAGGCCAAGAGGGCCAGAGTGGAGAACATTATCAGAGTCATGGTTGGCTCTCCCAACAGCAGGCAGCATGGAGACAGTGAGAGGTCTGAAAATGAGGCGAGAGACACCAGAGAGGCCAGAGAAGCTTACAGGGAGAACAAACGCAAGCAGAGGCTGCCTCAGCATCAGGAACACAGCGCCTCAGCGCAGGTGAGCAGAAAGCCTGGAAGCAGCAGCAGTGATAACTGCAACACCAAGGATGAGGAGTGCCACAAGCTGAAAGAACAGCTCCACAGCATGCAGCGTCTCCTGCGCCACCTCCAGGAAAAGTTTCTTCAAGTTTACCACCAGGAAGAAGCCGAATATGACAGAGATGAGACCGAAGTTGGTGTTGAGCGTGACATCCTGGAAGAAAGCACAGAGTCACATTACATAAGCGCTGAAGATGACTTTGAGAGGAAAAATAACAGGGTGGCTGCAGAGTGTAAGGACCGTATTAAAGTAGCCGATTATCTGGTACAGCAAAGAGAAAGTCAGAACCTACAGGAAACACTGAAGCAGGAGCTCACCAGAGCTGTTAATGATTGTGTCGACCGGGTGTTCAAGAACGTGTCCTCCAAAGGGCTCGACCTGTCCCCTAAGCAGCGCATTTGCTCGTCACCAGAGATGCAAATTAGCACAGGTGCAGAGAGGAAGAGCCAGCAAGCCAGCTCTGCCCTCGACCACTCCCAGGCGGAGGGAGTCGGGATAAAATCCCGGTCGTTAGAATACTACGAAAGCTCTGAGGCTCACAGCCCACAGGACCAGACCGAGGCGCTGTCACTGGTGGTACGGAAGCCTGCGGTGCCGCCTATGAGCTCCGTCACCCCTACAGTGAAGAGACCCTACCCTGTGCACCAGGCACCCTTTCAATTCAGCTACAGTACCCCTCTGCACGACAGCCACATCCTCGAGCATCTTCTCAAATATGGGCCGCATTCCAACTTCGGGGGTCTCCCCTGCCTGCCCCCGTCTATGGACAGAACCTCCCCAGACTCAGTCGACCTGCCTTGGGAGACCATTGCTATGAGATCCAAGGTCACATCCAGCCACCTCGGCCATCACGCTCGTCCCTCCTCTCTTGGGGGGGTGACGGTCGACAACCTGTGTCTCCCTCACGTCAAGATCGAGTGTGGTGAACTGCAGGGCATGGCCGACAGAAACCCGTATATGTCTCTAAACATATCCTTTCACTCGCTAACAGCTGAGTCAGAATGGCATCTGTATCTATAAACATAATCACCTTTATGATGTTCATTTTTAACATCTAGCAATATCAAATGTATTAATTTAAGACTTCCTCTTTATCTTTTCTTTTTTCTGCACAAACAAAATTTGAAGCGAAAACCTGACTCTCGCAGCGCAGATTATGTTTGATAATTTCATATATATAGACCATATTTACCTTCTCTTTTATACAAACCCCACATATTTCAGCTTCTCCATTTGAACAATGCTCGGTTGAGGCTCATTGCAGCATGAGCAGTTCCAGTAACAAACTTCAAGGAGAATTTTTTCTTTGATCTCACTAACCCCATAGAAAATTATAGCATCTTCTTTAATCTGAGCAGAGTAATGACTTTAAGTCTAGAAAAAGACAAATAAAAAGGAATACAAGGCTTTGATAAGAATTGCCAGGAACAAAAGCCAATTTTTCAAAGGCAGAGAAAGCATCGGTTTCTGTTTCAGGAAGCGTGGTTTTTTCAGACTTGAAAAGGTGCAGGATCTATTTCTCCATCATCAGAGTGATAGGGGTGCATCTAAAAGGTCACATCTGAGTGCTGGTGGAAACCACAAGTGCTTCCAAACCATAACACTTGAGCTCTTGTCTTGAGCATTTGTTGTTGGATACCTTTGTCAGAACGTACATGATTGAAATTGAGTGTAAGATAACAGTATTTGTACCTCACAGGAACTCAAAGAAAATCAAGTTTTGGGTTTTTTTCTTATGGGAAGAAGAAAAATGGGTATTGTTTGAAAACTATATGCATTTTTCAGGTCATCAGCATGCACGATTGATGCTATTAAAATAATGTGTATATTCATTTTTCTTTTCCTTAGACGAAAGAAATTTAATTTTGTGCTGCTCATTAACAAGTAAATAATCCTAAAAAAAAACAAACGAAAATCCCACAAGTGTTGTGATTGTCTTGTCGGGGCATTAGAGATGAATACTGTGTGGATCCTGTCAGGAGTTGCTTTATCTTTACAGTGTAAAGAGCTCTGCTTCTCTTTGAACAATACCACATAAATCTTTTATCAAACTTTCATATTTCAAAGGTAGGATTCCCTAATAAATGTGTAGTGCGGTGACCTGATAAGGAAATATTATGACCGAAGGCGAAATGGTGGACTACAGAGGAAATGATCCAGAGCACCTTTATTGCCATGGGAGGGGGGCGAAAACCTAGAAAGAAAATTTCAATTATTAATTATGAATGTGTTAATTACAGGAAATGTTGTTACATGTTAAACTGTTTACTCCTTTACGGCATTAAATTATTGTATTTTATTATTTTAAGCTGTTTAAAATCTTTTTTTTTTTTCATTTTTGCGGCTTTTCATGGGGTAAAAAAAAAGAAAAAACAACACGCAGCAGCATAAGCCGCCTTTAAATCGACTCAATTATATCAGAAAATCGTCTCCTTTTTTCAAAACATTTCACAACAAGCTGTCTTAACTGCCAGGCATGAAGTGCTTCACTCTCTAATTAAAAATCCCTAATCTAATTCGTAATTCTGTTTTGCCAATAAGCACATGTTAGGGTCATTATTGACTCGCTAGTTAATGCCAAGCTGTTCTTTAGTGAAATTCAATTTAGCTGAAGATTGAGGCAACACAATACTCTGGTCTCCTATCACTTTGCATGGGACTGTATGCTGTGCTGTATAGTTCTCAGTTGGGTTTTTTTCCTTAACATTAACGTGAACATCCAGGAGGGCCTCACCCCGAGTCATCTGAAGAAGGCGAAGCTCATGTTCTTCTACACCCGCTACCCCAGCTCCAACGTGCTGAAAACCTTCTTCCCTGATGTCAAGGTAATTTTTCTTATATGTACACGTACACAAATATCTTAACATGTCGAACAGTTTATGGAAGGTTTGCCCTGTGTTTAACTTAACTGGTATCTACTTGTCAGTGTGTGTTTGGGGCAGAAACAATCAGCAGTGTGTTGGAGGAGAGAAACAAAAACGCAGAGGGCTTAAAAAACAAAGGCACTGAGCTGCTAGTATGTCCTGGGGGCAGAGGGAGATACGGGGGTATTCTCTCTTTAAAAAAAGCCACTCCAGTCAGCAAATGGACTGACAAAGGACTCTGTAGGCAAGGCATTGCTATTGAGTGTCAACAGAGAGTTGGTATTAAGAGACTTATGCGGTAGCAACCAGGCTGTGGTGAGCTCGTCCTAAACACAACATCCTGTGTGCTCTGGCTTCAGTCTCATGTCATCTTTTTGTTCTTTCTCTTGTTTCCTTCTTTGTGTTAGCATTTTTAATTTAGCCTCTACGCTCCTCTTCTTCCATCTTTTTACCTCACAAACTAATACTCACTGCCTTTCCTTGCTTCCTCTCAACTTTCTCTCCCATCTCCTCTCCTATTTTGTCTCCTGGATCTGTGAGCCAGTGCGGGCCCCATGCCTCTCTATCTGCTCTGACCCCTGGGGTCAGGGGGGAGGATGCTGTCGCTGCAGCCCTGCAAACGTCTCCTCCTTGCTTACAATCCTGTGGTGGGAAGTGGCACTGAACAAAAGAGCGCCTAATCCCAATGTCTGATTCCATCCTATCAGCCCGAGTCAATGAGAGGGAAGCTTCCTTCTGCTCTTATGCCGCCGCTTTCTCACCCACCACACCAGAGAGAAGAAGCGTCTTTGAAGCCTGCCCAGCCCTTAGGCATTTTTTTTCTGTCTTTCTGGATGACAAGATAGAAAAACAAGACTAATGTCAAGACTGAGTTTAGAAACACAGAGCCCCGACAGATGTTTTTTCATCCCGGACATCGGTGGGAAAAGATTGGAGCAATTAATGTTCCGTCTAGTGATAGACAATTAGGTGACATTTTGCCCTACAGGTACTAAATTAATTTTTTTAGTCAATAATGGAAATGGCTGCTAATGCCAAAACACCAGACCTTTTTAATTAAAAAGCATCAAGATTCGTTATTGAGTTCTGTAATTGAATTCTGAAATAATATATTCCATTTCAAGAAATCTGCATTTATTTGTCTGCTCAAGCAAGGAGGACAAAGGTCAGAGTTAGCAACAAAACAGCCACTTTCCCCTGAGCTACTCTCATTGGCTGGAGCATTTCTTCTCAGCTTGCAGCTTCAGTCGCAGGGCAGTCTCTTGCTGTGAACTTGGTCTAATTTACATTATGTCAAACAAGTCTTTTCTCTCCACCTCCAGTTTAATCGCTGCATCACCTCTCAGCTGATCAAGTGGTTCAGTAACTTCAGGGAGTTCTACTACATCCAGATGGAGAAGTTTGCCCGCCAGGCCATCGTTGACGGCGTCACCGACATCAAAGACATCTCAGTTAGCAGGGACTCGGAGCTCTTCCGGGCACTGAACATGCACTACAATAAAGCCAACGACTTTCACGTAAGTGTCACCTGTTAGTCACCGACCTTTTGTTTTCCAGTTTGCATTGTTTGACAAATCTTGCTGATGCTTTCGCTGAGGAGGTATTTTAGTCAAAAGAAGCAGCGCTCTCGTCCTGTGAACGCGCACGCCTGTGTTATTGTTTACAGTCCCAGCTTTCTGCTCATCCTGACTAAAATGCAATCAGAGGATTGAAAGTAAAACTGTGTCAGCAGTGTTTCCGAAACTTCTATTATAAGGGGTTCCAAAACATTGTAGGAGCGCAGATGCTAGGCTTAAAACAAAAACGTATTAGTGTTGACAGTCTAACAAACTGTTCAGGTTATCGCTTACTGGGATGCTGGAATAGGCATTTTCTTGATGTTGCGCAGTTGTTTCCAGAAACTCCAAGAGGATATCGTACAAGGCCAAGAAACACTTGAAATGACTTCTTCTGAACTTCTTCTGTGACGAATGTATCTACCTAACCTCATTTGTGATTTTAGAGGTATTAGCTGATTTTTATTTTACTTTTCGTCAAGCTAGACGTTCCCCTTGTTTACAGAGTAGGCTGAGATAACTAGTTGCTGCTTGTAGCCTTGTTATTGTAATTACAGATGTAAGGGTAATACAAATCTCACCAAACTCATCACTAAAATGTGTATTTCCCAGTATGTCAAGCAATTCATTTAAAGTGCCAGGGCTGACTCATTGTTTACCAACTATTATTAGTAACCATGTCGGACCTCCAACATGTGGCTGCAGTCATGTATGTCTGTGTGCTGACCTGTGTGTCACACTGCACCTGTGGCTGGCCAGCCTTTACAGCCATTATCTAAACTCCAGAGTGATGCTTTATCAAACTGTGGGAAGAGGAAGCCGCAAAATCCCACTAAAACAACTTGGGATTAGAGGACCAGTACGCCTGAGCGAGACAGAGATTGCTACTGATGCGGAATGCTGAGAAAGACGCTGTGGATTCCGAGGGAGAAGGCTGGTTGGTGGGAAAGGGATGAGACCGTTTTCTTTACCTTGGGACCAAGACATTCCTTTCCCAGGGATGCTTTTGTGTCAGGAGATGAGGGGAAAGAAAAATAACTTATGCCAACAACTGTTGTGCTAACCGGCCAATGGATGGGAAACAAGTGCTGCACTGCTGGATAGTTTTCCTCCCAGTATCACTTGCATCCAGCCTTTATTTGTTGGTGTGTTTTTGTGGATCCTATCAGTCCCATATTCTTGCCCCCAGCAATAACCATTCCAAATCTTTACTTATCCACAATTATCTTTATTCGTCTGAAGGTTTATACGAGCGAATTTCAGCTTCTTGCTATATTCCTATTGAAATTCATACTAATGCTTTATTTAGGTGAGCTGAGAAGAATCCCTGGGAAGAAGGCTTACCTGTAATTAGTTAAGGTTCAAGAAAACACAAAAAGCTAATCAAAGAGGCCCCTAATTTAAAGTTAATTATTGAAGCATTACATTTATTGTATTTTGTGCAGAGAACAAAGAGTAGAGCTGCCTTTCATCAGTTTGAGTGTTTGAAGAGTTTGCACCGCAGTTCTTCATGCTATGTTTTTGACTTTGAGAAATCTGAAGGCAGGCGCTTTGGCACATTTGCAACACAGCTTTACACAAAGAGCATTTCTCCACTAAGTATGATTTTAACTAGACTTACTTTCACTTCCTTTTGCTCTTCCAGGTCCCTGATAGGTTTCTGGAGGTTGCTGAGATTACCTTGCACGAGTTTTACAACGCCATTTCCGCAACTAAAGATTCAGACCCGTCATGGAAAAAAGCCATATACAAGGTAATCTGTAAACTGGACAGCGACGTCCCGGAGGAGTTCAAGACGTCTTCCTACTTATAGGCTGAAGTAGCGAAATGTACAGGTGAAGGAATGGGTGATTTTTGAAATTAGTCACTTGGCAGTATTATATCATAATTTATTGTAGTGTATCTTAGTGAAGTGAACTGTAGATGAAATTTGTACCCCCACCCCGACACACGCACACACAATTTTAAGAGTTACGAATCTGTTGTCTGAAAACAACACACAGCAATGCTCTTGTGGATTTTTGTAGTGTTCACTTATATATTCTGCCTCGACACGTTTAGAGAGCTTTTTGAGTTTGTAGGTGTATATAAAGTTTTACAGATGTGTATTCATTCATAGCGTAGCCTGAGCCTCTTGGAACTCATTCGATATGCTGGTATTAGTTTAGTTTGAATTCCATTTTTCTGCTTTTGTTTTGTTGTTGCTCTGCGTGTCTTGTAATTGTATATTTACTTACTCTGTGTTTCAGATTGTATGCTGTAAACTACTACCTTGACAGAAAGCATGTGAAAATAATGTGTGTGTTTTTTCATTACCACGTGTAAAGGTATGATTCTTATGTAAAGAACAATCATTTTCTGATGTTTCAGTCACAGACATTGTATTGGATGATGATGAAAATTAAAGATGCACTAAATTATAATATAAACTAGTGTGTTATGGTTTTTTTAATTTACAGTTTCCACTATATTGAGCATATTTTCATGATTTGAAGACACAAGAAGCAGCAGGTACACACTTTATTTGGGGTTGTAAATGTTTAACCCTCCTGTGAAAGCAGTATTGCCCAGTACTGAGCCCCTAAGGTGCCTCTAATCCACGTCCAACAGCCAGCTGTTAAATGCCCCACCAAACTATGCTGTTCACATTGTTCACCAGAGCCAATTCAAGTCAACTTTCTAAGGCCTGCATTCATTGTGCGGATGCGGATGCGGACAACTGCCATGTCTTAAAAACAGCCACAATGCATTCCCTCCTAATGACTAATGCCCGAGGTGACCTCATATCGCAGTTGTGCCACCAAAGCAAAATTCCACAAACCCGTTGACTCTTTCTTCCAGGCATCCACTCAGACCACGCTGATCGCAAACACCACGCGCACGCACGCAGGTTGGTGATGTCACAGAAATCACAGATTGGCTACTCTCGATGCCCCGGGCTTAATATAAACACACAGCGGGGAAATAAATGCCAAATTTGCCACCTCCTTTTTGTGTCGCTTTTAACTCATTCACTGCCATTGACGTCTATAGCCGTCAATTGCAGTGAATGAGTCAATGGGTTTAACTCATTCACTGCCAATGGCTGGCAGTGAATGAGTTAATAGACAATTTTTATAATATTATTCAATATTTGCAGGTAATTACATTAGTAAAACTCTAGGAACAAGGCTGCAAAATGCATTTAAGTTTTAAAAATTTCAAAAAGAAAGGTGGACCGCAGTGTGCACAACAGCTCGAAAGTGCAGGCTGAGTGTTTCTCTCCACTGCGTGAGATTCAAATGTCAGTGCCCAAAACCAAACATTTAATTGGAAAACCTGTTAGGCACCCAAGCACCAATTACATCAGAAATGATAACATTAAGGAAATTAAAACATTAGTTGGATTGGTTGATGACAAAGACTGGAGACAATAAACCTCACTAATCTTTTAATAGACATTTCTTTTCAATTAGATCAGTCTTCTTCAGCAAATTGATTTACATTCTCAACTCAATTAAAATGCTTCCGACTGGACCAAAGTGCTTTGCTCAAATTAATTTATTGTGTGACATTTTCTGAACAAGACTTGGTAACCTCTGAAATAATGAAAGAAAACAAAGAAAATACCTTCAGTTGTTTAACTGCCTCCGGCTGACGAGGCCTCAACTTAAACGGCGCGATATGAAATTATGTTCTGTATTAGAGAATCTCAGATAAAACGCCGCGCTGTGTAATGAAGATGAAATGGAAAGTAAAAGGCACGGGGACGTGATAAAATGAAAAGAAAAACACTGGCTAAGCAGATGCTTTTTGTTTGGATTAAACCTCGTGGAAATTCTCGACAATGTGATTTTTGTTTTCAGTACAAAGAAAAATCAGAGCCAATCGCTCAGTTCCTAGAAATAGAGCAATGTATTTACAGAAGGGTAACAGCATCATCTAGTGATTGTCTGCTGTATCGCACATACATCTCAGCTTTGACCCAAACTTGACTGATTCAACTCCGACGGAGTAAGTTGAATACTTTTAAGTGTATATTGTATGCAAATATGTTTTCACATTTCAACCAATTGCTACAATTCTTTATAAATTTAAGTTTCTGCATATATAATGTTTAATTCTATTAAATATCGAGCATCAGACTGCGTCATGCACACTATTCTCCACACAGGGGTGCACTTGTCACTGTGTAGAATCTGAGAGGATGCCAAGAGAATTAGGACAGCAAACACTGCAAACTGACCCTATGAAGTACTGAATGAAATGTTTTGCCATAACAGATTTTTCATTTGCAAAATGTGCGTCTGGATGCTGGAGAAGCATGGATGATTTTGCACTGTCAGTGTGTGCGTTGTAAAATAAAAAAATAATAAAAAAAAAAAAGATCTGGTCTCCTTAGCGGGGTCCTGGAAAGACAAAGGCAGGATCAAAGACCCCTGAGCTAGAAACAATAGGAGCCGTGGGACTCGGGGCACTGGGAGAGTCCCTCTGTTTAATCTCCTGCTCGTGGATAGGAGCTTTTTGGCAGGCTCGCACAGGGAGGGCCCTCGGAGCAAAAGGGAGTGTAACTTGAGAATGGAAGCCGCTGACTTTAGGCTGCCCTTCAGACAACCACTTCTTGGTGTAGTTTGGTGCGATCACCAGTAAATCTTTATTAATTTTAATTGGAGCCCCCATTTAAAAGAGCAATTAAAGCGGATTAATCGAGCCCATCCCGTATAATGTCTTCTGTTAATTAGTTTGTCAGCACTGTTTTAATATCGCTTAATGACTTCATATTTCAGGGATGACATTAAAGGGATGCTGAAGGAAAAGAAATGGCCTTATCACAATGCACTGCTTTAATGGGAGATGTCCCCCCGCCAGCGGGCAAGGTCAGGCCCGGGGCCCGCTGGGGCGAAAGAGGCTTCAGGGTCCCACCAAGACAGCCACCTCCAGGGATCCACTGCCTCACACACAGTGCCTACCACACAGCAAGTGTCGTACACATAATCTTTCTCATACACTCATACAGACAGCTGTGGAAAAGAGGAGACCGGTGGCTGTTTGCCACATTTTTTAAATTCCAAACTATACATCGAATTAGTTTAGACTGTAATTTTCTTCCTAACATCATAGATTTTAAGTAGCTGGCAATAAAAAGAGAAAGGGAAGAGACAATGGCGTTGATGATATAACCAGAAGTCAAGACTCCCAAAATGTTTACTTTTGAATACACTGCACTCCAGGTGACAGAGACAACCAGGCTGCATCTTCCCATTCAAATCATCAGAGCTCCTTTATCTCCAATCCAACACCGACCGATGTGTGTAGCTATACAGCTCACAAAGTGGGTATTTTTTTAGCGGAAAAAGATGTAAAAACCTGAGCTAGGTAGGGACCGAGGAAGCAACAACCATACAAAGAGCAAGCAAAAAAACACATCTAATATAAAAAGTCTTTAAAGTACGTTGGTCATTTTAGTGCTGTTGTTTAATAACATGTAAACCATATTCCTTTGCAAAGTGGCAGATGTTCAACAGGAGCATTAAGAATCTGATCATGGTTTTATAGTCCTAGTTCTCTTTGTGATTACTGTACCCCTGCCTTACATAGTTCCTGTACATTACCCTGTAATGCCTCCTTCACAATGACACCAAGCCAAAGGTGGCCAGGCAGCAAGAGGTTTATAAAAAAAATCAACAGCACATCTTCCTTATTGCAGCAATGGCTGCTGCGCATCCCCGCTAATTTGAGTGTTCCCTCGCACCTCCACTCTCCTCAGCAGATTCATAAATCTCATTCCCATTATCCCGCTAATTAGCCGGGATTACAGGAGCATGTAATGCCCCCGCTTCCCAATAGATTGATTGGAGGACGGTCTCTTTGTTTTGAAATCACTTCCTGATTGATGTACAGAGCCCTAGTTTGCAATTGTAATGGCCCAGATGTTAACAATCAAATGTGTTTCCACTCCAGGAAGTAACAGTCTGTCATGGAAGAGGAGCCAGTCGAGCGTGTAACGACACATCACAGGAGTGTGGGGATGGAGGGCCTGCAGAGGAGGGGATGGAGGCATGAAGAGGGGGGTAGGTAGTGGAGCCCTGGCTTAAATTGCTGCTGAGAGAGGGCATAATGATGCCCATGCTACCATCTGAAATGAAAGTTCTGTGTTTTTGCTGTCTCTCTGAATAGAGTATTGGATATACTGGCCTTTACATTGTGCGCTAATATTGCTGTCTATCTAATCTGCTCATCCTGCCATGCCTGATCATTTTAACTGAATTTTTAGACTTTGATATAACAAGGTTTTTGTTTACAAGAGATACCGAAGCCGTTCCTAAAACTCCATCGCAGCATCACCGCTGAAGATGTTATCAGTGCAGGACTCCAGTCTTCACTCTGTCACGCTGATCCACTTTCAGACAGTAGAGGGCACTATTGTCTAACCCAACCGAATCCTCTGCTTTTCCTCATTCCCTTTTTCTTACCCTTCACCAATAAATCACTTTCCCAGATAGTTAATGGATATAGAAGCAGATCATGAGTGAGCTATCTGTGGGGCGATAATTTAAGTGAAGATCCCCACACTGATTGCAGTGAAAGGTTATTTATTTCAACAATAATGCAGGACACAAAGGGGGGAATCTGGGCAAGATTACCAGCTAGGGTATGCTAGAGTGCTCATCTTCAATGGAGCAGCATGTAAATTGGGTTCACTTTCCCCAATGAAAATACAGACTGCAGTTTATTTCAACTTTATGCACATGGAAGGCTGTGCTTCCCTCTCAAGGGTGGCTGGGGACTTGGAGATGGCTGAGCATATTAGGGGAGGGTGGGTTTAGACCTTGAAAAATGCCCTTTTTGTCCCTGAGTCTCTGGAAGGCTAAACTACTGAGGTATGGTCCCCCATCCACCAGTTCACTCTCTTCTAATTAAAAAGCATGATGACAATAAGGAATGGTCTAAAGCACGGTGGCCTGAATAACAGACAGCATAAGCTCGGACTCCTAAATAGGACTGAGGTAAACTCTGTGTGTGTGTGTGTGTGTGTGTGTGTGTGTGTGTGTGTGTGTGTGTGTGTGTGTGTGTGTGTGTGTGTGTGTGTGTGTGTGTGTGTGTGTGTTTTACTGCGCTTGTCTGTGACTGTGTGTTTGTGTATTGTGTACATATTGATGCTGGGCACTAGGGCTGCCACGATTTGTCGACTAGTCACGATTACGTCGACTATCAAAATCGTCGACGACTGATTTAATAGTCGACGCGTCGTTCGAAACTTTGTACGATCACAAAAGACGCAGGAATAAGTGGCAGGATTTAAGAGTGTAATAACGGACTGAAACAGAAGATGGCAGCATTGCATGTACAAGGATGTCAGCTACCGTTAAACCCCGAAGAAGAAGCAGAAGAAGAAGAAGAAGCAGCTGTGTCCCAGAATTCATAGCGCGGGCCAGCGCAGTTTCCAACAATGGCGGCAGCTAGTTAGTTTTAATGTTACTCTTATTATTCTTTCTGGGTCACAAAATAAACGTTTAACATATTTTCAGGCGAGAATGTAGCTGTGTAAACCTCAAATATCTGCTCAGTTTATCAGGACACCACATATTTTCAAAAGCGCTCCGACGTTTTCGGAGACATCTGTTACCCACTAGCTCGTTAGCGAGCCGGGGGCTAGGCTCACTAGCGCCGTGAGAACACCGGACTCCCCGCAAATCGTTTTCAAACCCACCGCCGTCTTTCGCTACTCAGGTTAAATATATATGAGTCACTTAGATAACTTAAAATGTTATTGTTTGGCTTTTTTTTTTTAGTATTTTATTTGTTCCTGAGTAAATCAGTTTGTCTGAGATTAAAGTTATAGTTTTTACACAGCTGAATAAACGTCAAGCAGACAGCTGATTATCAGAAGTGTGAGATGCTCCAGAATATACTCCAGTGTCCTGTTATATTTTAGATAGCAAGGAGTTTATTAAACTTCACCGAAACAATCTGCAAATTTCATTAAAATTTAATAAACTATCATCTTGTCTTTATTTTTAGTTAGCACAGACCTTAAACACTTAAAGCTGTAAGCTAATGGATGATGATCTGATTAGTCGACTAATCGCAAAAATAATCGGTGACTAGTCGACTATCAAAATAATCGTTTGTGGCAGCCCTACTGGGCACTATTGATTGACTTTGTTGGTGGAAAAACTGCATGGGCACAAAAGCCAGCTTGGCACAGATACTCCAATTCTCTCCTTGTGCAGAAAAACGCATGATTAAGGCCCAAGTGACATGTCTAAAAAGTCCTGGAGAGAGAAGAGGAACTTGCTCCATATGCTGCCCCACATCCAGAAAGTATGGCACTATGTGGTTCTGCATCACATCCAGCAGCCTCTAATCACTAGGGTCTATAAACAAATGCCACAGCAGAGTAGAGTGACTTAAAAGCTGCAGTGTACACTGCTTTGAGCAGTTCAATATACAATATACACTTTTACATGTGTATCATTGCTCCAGGCTTTCAACTATGTTGTCACCCATGATATGCATCAGACATGGATCCAATGCTGTGTGAGATATAACCATTGGGTAAAGGATGGGAGCACTTGAGCTTCATGATAAGCACTGTCACAGAGACATAACATATGTATCTATGCTATGCTTTGCTTAACGCTCCAGCAGGCTTTGGCTGGCTTCACCTGGGGTGGCAGGTGAATTCCCCTGTTGAGTACCAATCCCCACGGGAGAAGGGATCAAAGCATGGTGTCTGAAGTAATGCAGGGAATAAGCGGGCACGAATAGCCAAAACAGGTACATCTTTAGGACTCCGAAGTCTCCAGGGGGGGGATCTCAAACCGCAGATGGACTTACTGATCATCTGACTCCTTCCTCCTCAGGGTGATGGAAACTAAACAGCCGTTAGAATGCAGCCTTCTCTCCAGATGGGTGGATCACAGGTCAAATCGTCCCAGACAACTGACTGGGGACATTTGGGTGGCTGGTCCCAGGGGGACAGCACGGGACAAGAGGGAACCTGCCTGAGACTGGCAGCTGCAGCACTCCCTCCTGGCCTAACACACCCGAGGGTGTACCTGCTGCTCGACTTGTGCCCCAGTGGCATGTGACAAATGGTGACATGCTTCCGCTCCCTGCTTTGTTAGATTGGTGGCCCTGATTGAAAGCAAAGCAGCAGGCACCTCTCACACCCATATGTCTGCAGAGGATCGGAGAGAAAGAAACGCAAGAGGGGGCAGACTCATCTTCAGCTTTAGCGAAAGGCTCAGACAAATGAAAATAAAGTGATATCATTCCAGTGCATAAACGTATGCAATTTTCTGCAATAATGGGGTAGTGAAGATGAGCATATGCACTGCCATCTTTTTATTTACATATGGATGAGTCCACTTTTGTTTTCACGCACACTACTCTCTTCATTAAAATGTGCAGCTCAAGTCATTCAAAGAGGGATCATATTTCACAGAGGAATGAGGAGAGTTCCAAAGGATTTTGAAGAAATAAAACAAGAAAGGAGACAACTGAGCCAGGCCTTCCACTGAAGTTCAGGCAGCCTTTATTAAAAGTGCAGCATGATTGATAACCTGTCAGTCATTGGAATAATCACCACCAATCCCAACTCTCGCAGCCAGCTCAGCTTCCCGCCCTCATCCTTTATGCCCCTATCACCCCGAACACATCCACTTGCCATTGAAAACCTGTAATTGAATGAGTTTTTGTCATTATTGTGATTAATCATATTAATTTGAACTAATTAAGAGATGGTTCGAAGTTATGACAATTAGATTAATGAAATTAGTTTTAACTTTTTTTTCACCCAACCCAATAAAAAAGGGAAAATCAGACCACGACTGTTATGAAACAGTTGGCAATCTGGATTTTGGGACTAATTGAATGTCTGATTTTATTAATGATGAAATTTATAAAAGTCCTTGAGGGGGAAATTAACGCGGATTCAGCTGCTAAGAGTGGAAAATTAATTAAAATTCCTGGAGATATCCCTGTCATTAAAGGCACAGGCCCTGTTAACCCTGGTCCTACTGTGAATAGCTAGTGTATACACAGGGGCTCTCCACTGTGAATGGAAGGAGATGTGCATATATATATTTTAGGGATGACATTTTTTTTAACCTTTGCATAGTTAGGCTTCTGTCTGCATTAGAGAGCCATTACATCCCAAATGTAGAAGACTATCAGTAAAATCAGGCCATACTTAAAACTAAAGTACCATTAGCTATAAATGTCCAATACCAAAATCAATAAGAAATTAAGACATATTTAAATTGAAGCTTCTCATCTAAATTAGTCTTTGTTAGTTGTGCATTTTTAGCCATATCATTTACTTGGTTTAGTGCTCTGATTTAAACTCAGTACCTTAAAAAATACAGTAAAACACAGCAATGAAATAACAATTGCTATGGGATTTTCTAAGGAAGCTGTATACAGAAATTCATCCATAAAACATAAATCAAAATTCTGGCATCTTTGGTGTTTGATTCCAAATGTCTCCCAAACCATTGCCCTTAGCGACTTATTTTCTCATTAGCTCTTATTATCTTTGCTAACAGGCTAAACCAAATAAGATAAACAGTGTGAAAAACAGCTAAGCCTGATGCTAATCTTGTGTTAGCAATTAGCTCAAAGCCCTTACTAAAGCAGCTAGCAAGAATGTAAACTTAGCATTGTTTTCTCTTACCTGTAATATCCCATGTGTCTTTTTGAATGTTGATTTATGGTGCTTATATTTGAAGTACATTTCTATTTAATTAAAATGTACCTGCCGTCTTCCATTCTGGATGTTTAACATGCATTTAGCTATGATTCAGGTTGGATAAAATGCCTGCAGACAGAAGAAAAAAAAGTGACTGGCTTGTTACAGCATCAGTTAGTCATGAGAAATTAAAAACAAGCACTGTACAAAGATTGAACTATCCCTCCTTTCACCCTCGAGTCTTAATTTTTAATATTCCAATATTTACGAGGTAAGGATTGCACTTACCTCTGCTCACTGTCGTCAAATAGAAAAGTTAATTTCTGTGTGAGTCAAACTGCAGTTTTTTGGGTCCTTTCCAAGCAAACTCTGTCCTGTTGCTTGGCCAGTGCTTGTGATTGACACCCAGGTCAACCCCTGCCACTCTAGGTGCAGTGGGGGTCTGACACTTGTGTTGCACGGGCTCTGCGCGCTCCTTCAGCTCTGCATATTCACTAGCCTGTCTCCCTCGCTGCAGGCCAATTCATAATTAACAGCTGTTGGCTTGTCAAGAGTGGCCCTGGCCGTGGCACACACACATATATTTATATTCACTGTGAAGACCCCCTTGCCATGGATGGATTTCAGAGGCCATGAACCCATTCTCTTTCCCTGAATGATGGACACTCACCTGAAAGCTCAAACACATACTCAGTCAACCTGCTCTCGCCATCCCACCTCCTCCACTCCCATCCCTCTCACTTCCTCTCTCTCCTTCTCCCTTCCTCTTGCTTCCTTTCTCATTCAGTTTCCCTCTCTCTTTTTCTCTCCCTCCCGCTCAGCGCCTTCTGCCACCATGTCAGGAACTTTTGCATTAGGTCCAGTCTGGCTGGCTCGTGAGGAGGCAATATGAAAATGAAGCGTGGCCATGGCTGGCCCTTTGCTGTGTGTGTTTGTCATACCTGTTTAGCTGAAGTTGAAATGTAAATATAGACCGCGGGAGATCTCAGCAGCGATAGGCTGCTTGAAATTCTAATAAACAAGTAGCTGTCCACCTGTAATAAATGATACCCATAAAAAAAGGGTGATTCCTTGAGCAGATAAAGATGAAAAGTAATTGTTTGTGCTCACACAAAATTAATCAGATCAAAACAGGGGCAATCATTTTAAAGAGACACCAGACCCATAAAAAAGGCAAAGCTGTGATAAAATAGTGGCTATCAGGCATGCAGTCTGGAGGTTAGCATTACAATAATATGGAGGGCCGGTATTCATGTGGCTGGAGATAGGATTATTGCATATATTCAAAGAGGGGGGAAATGTTTATGGTACATACGTATACAAGCAGAGGGTCGCAAAGACATTCAAGGTACAAGGTCATGAACAATAGGGAGCTTTACTGCAAGGAGGATATAATTGTATTCAAACTGATGCCAATAAAGTACAATATTAATACAAAACAGTTCACAGGAATAATATTTAGATCCCTTTTAATATGATTAAAAATGACAATCTAGCTTATTTACGACTGAGAGCAACTGATGAACAAGGATCGATGCATTACATAAATAAACTTAATGATTATTAGGGGGTGATCATTTATCAGGTGACTTGCAGTCAATAATTTATCAAAGGGTAACTGCAAGGTTATCTTTCTTAGTATGGTGATATTTGTCCATCAAAAAATGTTCAATTACCGTATGTAAAAAGAAGCCTAATTTGAATGAGGCTTTTGACATGTTTGTTTTGCCATGGCTGTCATCACTTCTATTGAAACTACCACACTTGCAGTGCCAGCCAGGGGTGTTCCCCTTACCCAGATGCTATATTGATCAGCACACACAGCTCGTGCCATTCGGTCTGAGGGCCCAGATATGATAGACCACCTGGAAAGGGAAGAGGCAATGCAAACACGGTTATTTTCACAGCTTTGATATGCTAAACACACAAAAAACCCACTGCAGAAAAAAGGGGCCAATTTCTCAGTGTTTAGCAATACAAATGGTGAGGACATAGAGGAGCTCTGTTCAGCTCTTATGCACTGGCTGTGGTCCTATGCAATGTGTTTACCAGGGCAGTGGAGAGAGACCCTGATGCACACAAATAACATAGAGCTCTGTGCCCACTGGCCACCTTGGAGACTATCCATAATCTATTTCTGGCATGTGGAACGTTTATTTTGTACAATATTGTCTATTTGAATTGCTACGTTTTTCCTGCCTGAACCTTCCTTCTCCTGTTGATGATCTTTTGCTTGGGGGTCGATCGGCAATTTCCAGGGACAGCTTTTGAGCTAAGATGAACCTCAGAACGAAACGCAGCTTCCCCAGAACAATTCTGACCTACTTTTTTTGCCCTTTTGCGTGCAAAGCTGCCAAACTAAAGTACAAAGAACTCTTAGGGTGTCAAATAGAAGAGATCAACAAGTCCTCCATTTAGCAGCTGTCATAACTGAGTGGGTGATGAGGCTGAGGTTCCTTGGGAGGGTATTGTACAGTATGCTTTGGCAAGTGTCTCTTTTAGTTAGAGGGAAAAAAAATTTGCGCTTGAAAGTGAGCGAGCCAGCACCCGAAGGCAGCACTTGTGTGAAACTCTTAACATCGACCAAATTCCCTGCTCTCTTTATTCTTGTCTGGCAGGTTGTAATGGAGTTAATTGTACAATAAAAGCTATTCTCTAAATCATTTCCTCTCTGTCCATACAAGATTGATCACGGAACCAATCCTTTCTACTGCTGTAATTTTCATATTTAATGAGCGTGACTCCAAAACTATTACACTAATTAGTCAAATCTCACATATCGGTAATGATGCTCGCAGTAATTAATATTGTATTTAATTAAAAAATGACCCATTTCAATAGCTTGCATGCAGGCATTGCCGGTTGCCTGGTTTGCCTGCGGGTAGGAGGGGATGTTATGGGTGTGTGTGTGTCTGGGGGTGGTGTGGTGGTGGGGGTTGGGCTGTTGTGCAGGGGCAGTGGAGATGGATAGAGAGCTTGAGGAGATGGGGAGAGATGTGTTGGGGTGGGGTGAGTGGGTTAGACAGGTGTAGGTGTTGTGAGCTGCTCTCCCTCTAGCTGTGCCATTGCAGATTTCCACTTTTCTGCAGCATATGTCTGTGCAGTTAGCATGCGCTCGAAACCCCCTCTTTTTTCTTACCGAGGGCAGCCAGCCCGCGTGATTTATGTGGGGCCCCTGTTCCACTGTGCATACACTGGAAAATCTCCAGTTTACACAAGAATTGCCTGAAAAATGAGATCTGTGACTACATTCTTTTCATTAGCGGCTTACGCTAGCGTGGAGCCCGGGAGCCTCTGAGCTCCTAATGATGCACACGCCAGGCCCGTAGCCTCCCAGCTGCTCTTGGGCTCTCATTACCTCCAACATTCATGTCACAAACTCTCTTATTTAATTTCCGCAACAATTAAAAAGGAAAACAGTTGCTAAACTTGTCCTGCTTGAGGCCTCTCAGTGCGGCATGCTCAGCGGCTCAGGCAAATTGTTTGTGGAGCAAATACTCACAGATGCAAACAAACATTCGGCTGCTCATCTATAAAGGGAAACTATAAACAACAGCTGTATTGTGCTCTTTTATTCCGTGCAATACAGAGCCAAAAAGAGCTCCCAGGTAGGAAATGACATTAGGATAGATATACTGCAATGAAATTTTATTACCATGGGACTGACTTCACAAATGCACACTTGGAAAGCAAAAACCACGCCTGTCTATCTCTGTAGTGTCAGATATCATTCGCCTGCTCTCCTGCAAACACAAAAACAACATTCAATCTCTCTCATAGCATAAGAACATGCAAAGACCACCCCCCTCCCCCCGCCCTAAAGCTCCCCATACTCCTCCTCCTCTCCACCTCTCCAGCCATCAGTAACAAACAATGATGCTCTCGTCCCGGGCAGCAGTTCAGTTCTCTTATCTAAATAAGATTTCGCCTTCATTTAAACAGGGCCTCCATCAGTTTGGAGAGATGGCAGAGGAATAGTCAGCGGGATAGAAGACCTAGGGCACCTCGTTTTATCTTTATTTATGTCTCTCTGCCTCGCTCTTTTCCCAGCAACAGGACTGGGTGCGCACATGCCACCGCGAGACGCACTCAACAATGTAATTGGGGTGATGAAAAATTATCGTGATTGGGGGCATTGCCTCTCTCTCCCTCTTGCCCCCCTTTTCCCGCCCTGTGCTCCCCAGCCCGCGCCCGCTCCTCCCGACACCCCCACCCCCAACCAGTAATAACATCTCCGGGCCCATCTGTCACCATCTAATGTGACAAAGTTTTTATCGCATGTATTAAGGCGGCCAGATTAAAAAGTAAATACGGCAATCTCACCAGGCCCCTGCGCTGGCAGGTTATGGTGCATTTCACGGTGGCCTGAGCACCTCATCAGTGTTCCACCGCCTGTGCCCCTGGCAGGGAAACAAACAGGCCCCCAGGGAGCAAAGCCTGAGGGGTGGGGTGGAGGTAGAAGGGACCGTGTTGGGTTGTGGTTGGCTGCGAGGGGGGGGGGAACGACACAGGGGATGGGAGGTGCTCCAAAAGCAAGAGGATTGGGGTTAAGGAGATGTTAATAGATGCCGTTAATGTTATATGTCTTCTTCCTCAAGAGGTAGACAGCAGCCTGTACTGTTCCTTTGTTCCTTCCACATTTTCTTCTCCTAATATCCATGGGTTAAGAGCATGGAGGAAACTGAGAAACTGCATGGAAGCAGAAGATGCAGAGGGTCCATGTAGCCAGGTAGAAAAGGTGTTGTATAATTTTAAATAAGGATTTCCTTCAACCTCATTCACAAAAGTGCTGAATTGTGCGTTGATTCCTGCAAACATCTCCCCCTGACCAGGTAATTCCACGATGCTATCAACTGTCCTCCTCCTCCGTGCATCGCTCTGTATCCGTGGTCAGTAGTTTGTTTCCAAAGTAGAGTGTTTTCCATCTGGCCGATCCATTCCAGCTCTGCACTCAGAAGGAACACAATGTGGCTCTCAATACCGCGGATGGCAGATGGGGAACTGAATGCAGTGTGCCTGTCAGATTAGCTTCTGTAATGGCTCATTTGGGCTCCTATGAGGAGATATTAGCACATGTGTTCCATACGTCTGTGCTGAGCTCCACTGCACTACCAGGAGAATCCTTCAGAAACACAAAACGCACATCTCAGGAGCCGCCACAACAAGGGAGACCAAGTGGAACAGAGGGGGTGAGAATTTTCTCAAAATCTAACACCCGTACAAGATTACTAAACAACATTGACTCTAGAAGCCTCTGAACAGCAATTCAAAGCTTGTAAAGTGTGTCCCGCACACTTCGGTGTGTTCATAATGAAGTGGCCGAGGCTGCTTTGAATAAAGCCTTAATGAATCTTAGTGGCAGCAGGCTTGGCAGAGAAGCCGACAGAACAGGATGCAGAGATTGTCAGCTGAGCACCTGGGATAGCTAGGCCGCGTGCTGGGCTGCGTGGCTGACAGGCTGGCTGCTGACAGCACTGTGACAGGTCAGTGTCTGTGCCGGAGCGCTATCTGTAGCCTCCTCCAGAGGGAGAGCCAGCAAACATGTGTAGCTGTCTCTCTGCCTGTCATTAGGGGCTGCTTAGCGAGAGGGCCCCAACGCGCCACTCTAGTTCACAATTAACTTTGCGTGGTGCTGAATGTGACAGACAGTGGACGGTGTGGGAGGATGTCGGACCAGTAGCGAGGACAGGGCGGCCGCTGTGCTGCTCCTGTCCGCAACAGATGCTAGTTCAGATGCCCGAGACCTCGGTGTCACTGACCATTCTCAGTTCCACCACACTCCACAGACCTGAGACGGCACTTGGACAAAGACCAGGAAATTCAGTGGCAGCAAATACTCTATACATGTGTCTTACACTGCATAATGCATTAACTATGCTGGGTAGAACTATAGGCTAGAGTCCAGTTTAATAGGTGTAGGTCAACAAAATAAATTCAGTCGTATGGCACTCTCATGCAGTATCTTGTTTTCTGTCTGCCTGCAGCTGGATTCACTGTATCAGCCTTATACAGACATACTGTATTACTATACAGTAAGGCCTTCTGTGTTATGCCTCAGCAGTTAAATGCACTTAGCGTGTGAGAGTGAGCGTGCTTGCATTTGTAAGGGCGAGCGTGACGCGCTGACAGGCTGCTGATGTCTGCCAGCCAGGCCACACTCTGCAGATGGAGGACACCCATGGTGCTGAAAAGGCCAGGGCCAAACACTTAGGAGTCAATTCACCAGAAAGGAGTCCACCAAGAAAGGTCAAGTGGACACATTACTGCATTCACCGAGGAAGACATCAGCTTTATAGGGCGGAAGAAATCAATTCATAATCTCCTAACTGAAGCTTTTTCTCTGTGTGTGTGCCAATACCTGCAATATCTGTCTCTTTTTAGATGTGTGTATCACTGCTACAATATCGAATGACCTATTGTGTATGTAGTCTTAACGCACACATTTCACAAACACACATTTCCGTCACAACACTCTCCACAGCCAGCTCCTGAGCGTTGCACTGAGAATTTAAATAGCATGTTTGAGTTACTTGTCTTACCTGTATTGACTTTAATACCACAAAGGTAGAAAGAAGTGATCTCAGGTGCTTTTAAAGGTCTCACATGTATATTTTAAACACTGCAATGCAACACACTGAATTGCACAGTACAGAGCGGGAATATCTTTTGTTTTGTTTTTTCCCAAGATCTCAGTAATAGCCCGAGAGGTCAATTGTACTGCCGATTAAGAAAACACCAGCAAATATAAAAATGCTGCAAAGGCACACGAAACACAACTGAAGTGTTTCTGGGGAGACAATAATGTGACGGGACAGCTGCAGAGGTCTGCACTGATACTTGCTCACAAGAAGCAACGGATTCATTGTTGTGAGGTAGAAAAAGATGCAAGGTAATGTGTGTTTTAATCACAATTTAATTTGATTTTAGCCATTCTCTGTTAGCATGTCTCTTCTGCAGTCACATTATTTTTGTTTCCCCAAAACACTTTTGTTGTTTTTGTTGTTGTTGTTTTTAATTTCCTTTGTATTTAAATCAATTTCCATTGTGTTTTTTGTGCCTTTGCTGCATTTTTTCTGCATTGTTGTAGTGCGTTTGAGCTCCATTGGCCACCGTACTAGACAATTTGTTTTAAGGGCTACAACAATGCCACACTAAGATTTGGCAAAGTGTTTTGTGGGTAATGTAGAGGCCACATTTTAACAAGAATGAGGCAAACTTGGTGTAATAACAGTATTTATGTCTTTGCTGCATTATTTTTTTCTATCTGGAGTAACCAGAAATCTTCTAAATTACACAAACCTGCAGTTTGAAATGAGTTTCCATCCTCTCTCAGCTTTGTGAGCTGTTATGTCAAATTAAAATTCTAAGATACGTGTTTATGGCACTTTTGATGATTCATGCCATTTAAAAAAATCCAAGAAAATATAATAGTCACAGTCAGTGTTTGTTATGTTACATTTTAATGTTGTGCTAATATTAGTCAAGTAAATATACAAATGTGTGTCTCTGCTGGCCACACATACACATTAGATTTCTAAAACGTGTCCAGTCTATCTACATACTGACTACTGATATTTGTCCTCGTTCAGTGGGTACATGATTATTGATGGGCAGACAAGGTCAAGAGTCGTCAGGCCTTCCACTTTCTTGTGCATGGCAATTAAGAGTGAATCAGCAGGAGGGAGCGAGGGAGGGGCCTGATTTCAACTAGCCAGTCAAAGTAACAATCACCTCTATTTGGTTCTCCTTCCTCATCTGTGGATGCAGCTGGTAAAAGGGTGAGACGATGTGTGGTTTGAGTGGTGGGGGATGGTAAGGGGGGGGAGGCTCCTAAAATATGTTTGGCGAGAAAGGGGGTGTCTTTAGGCTTTTAACCTTAGCTTTCTCCCGCTACCTAGCGTCTTTGTTTAGCAAAATGGTATTCCTGATTTAATCAACGCTTCAATTAGATGTGATTGCATAAACACTCCGCTAATAACAGCAGAAAGCCGCTTGTAAGCGGTGCAACATTTGAAGGAGTTTTTCTCATTATGGCAATGAGAGCAATCTTGTTACACAAATGATAATTAGGTGTCATTAGCACATACAAACTGGGTTAATTAGGGAATGGGAGCACAAACACTTGAGGTGGACTGATCAAAGTTCCAGTCTGACATTGTTGGGAGTAAATTCAGCTAAGGCTAGGGCTACAGAGTTATCACTCACATCGGCCATAGAGCTGGACCAAAAACAAAATATGATTACACAGAGAACCATCCATTATGGAATGTATTTTATCATACTCCCAGGCTCCCGCTTATCGTCACAATTTTTTTCCCCTCTTTATTCATGGAATATTCCAGTGGTAATCTGTAGCTGCTCAGAGCATCCCCCACTGCTCCAGTAAGACGGTAGACTCACACCTGAACTTTGATACTCTTTAGAATAATTGCATATCAGCATACAGCATCACTGTGGAGCACACCAAACAAGCTCTTATGCATGGCAAAAACCCCACTGTTTGCATAAGCCCATTTATTATGAGTGATAGCACTGCCTTCGCTGACATTTCGTAAACTGGAAGAGCCTAATCTTGTTTGGGCCTGATACTTATTAAAATACCAGAATAGTCAGGCAGGCGCTGTCCAAAGCAGCACTGACCATGTCCTGATAGCCGTTGTGTTTTTGGTTACAAATAAAAATACATTTGTCTTGTGGCAGGCTGGCTGGCTGGGTTTGTTTGTGTCCGACGTGCTGTCCGAGGTGAGAGGAGCCCCGTGGCTGCCTGCCTCAGTCACATGATTTATGATCCAAAAGCAGCAGTTGAATATGGAAAAACTTCCCGATGGCTGGCCAGAGAGCGAGCCCGTCTTCCAGTCATGTAACCCTTGAATAACGGGCCAGAGGAAATGCTGTCAATATCACATAGAGACGATCGGATGTGCGCTTCTGCTTAATAAAGGTGAGAAAAGAGATTTCTGAGATGGTGGTGTGGAGGTTAGCAGCTAGGGACAGGTGGGGGATAGCTTTGCCGAATAATTGAATTCTACAATGGTTGGCAGATATCTGAATGTGACTTTGTGCGGCTTCAATCCTTTATCCCTTCCCAGTCCGAGTATTGACAGCTAAAAACAACAGCCATTATCTGTTAATTACATTAACATTTTATCAGCAGTGGGTTGCTGGGGTGCATGTCCCGCAGCTGGAAGATAGCTGTCAGTCAGAAGCACAAGCATAGGGGGGAGTGGAGAGGGGAGGGGGCTGGAGGAGCAGACCCTGGAGATGTAGCCCTGCTGGAAAAAGGCCTTCTCTCTGAGCTGCCCTACTGCCCCCATGCCCCTGCCCCTTCAGGCCTAACAGGGAGGGGGGCTGACAAGGGCTCATCGCTACCTCCTCAGTTGCCCTGTCCACAGAAGACAATCCAAGATAACCGCTGACACCTGCCAAGCTATCCAACCCCGAGGCTAGAGGCTCACCGATTTAAGCAAACTACTCAGGACAACGGCTTCAAACACATACGACCTGTGCTTCTCCAAAGGTGGAGCTGTTGGCTCTGCAAGCCTTCTGTTACATCTGTAATTGTATCGGACTCCTTTTTAGCTGTCTCTCTGTGTGTATCAATGGACAGTGCACCCTGACTCTGTTGGCCCTGCAACTCTTTTCTCATTACAGCTCTCATATGTTTTATTTATGCCGTTTGTAGAGTGTCCAGCTCTGTCTGGGCACTAACATGGGTGGCAGTGCCAAGCCAAGGTCTATAAGAGCGGGTGCCAGCTAGTGCTGCAGGACTTGGCAGTGTACTCAGTGTGACAGCCTCAGTCAGGGAGCAGAGAAGTAGCTTCGGCTCTGCCGCAGGTCTTTGGGGTGATCCGCAGACCTCAATCGCATTACCCCCTGGCTAGTGGGGACCCTGCTGTGCAGACTCCACCCCTCCCCTTCTGTCTCTGTTTATTGATTGGAAGTTGACTTATAACTTAATATTTTATCTTCTTATTTCCCCCACTGAAGCTGCTTCCTGTCAGAGGGGCGACGAAGGGATCAATGGGAACCTTGTCTGAGCAGGGGAAGGTCCCGGCAGGGGTCAGCCACTGATTGACAGGAGCCCTGCATCCAGCTGGCAGCAGGACAGCTCACGGTCAATGAGAAAAGCCATGTCACTCTGACCATGTTGCGTTTCTGCGTAATTAGGAACGTTTTTACATGAGAGTGTGCTGCAGTGTCTAGTCACTGAGGGCTTAAGGACCAGCGGCTTGACTGAATACACACATACACCATACACCGAACCATATACACACACAAAAAAAATGCTAAGAACCACTGCTGACAAAGAGAGAGTAAGAAAGAAAGAGATATCAAGTGTAGTAATCAAAATGAAAAATGGGTCTCCAGCTACTTTAAACAAGAGCTAATTTATCACCAGAAAGTACGGATAAGTAGCCGAGTTGTTGCCGTTCAGTAAGTACCCGTTCTGCACCAAATTATTCCACCCCTGCTTGCGTGCAACCATAAATCATACACTTCCACACATCTTTTCCTATTAGCAGGCGTGCTAGGCATGGGCGCGTGCTCAGCTACCAAACACAGACTAATAGGCTACAATTTTTAATTTTGAGAATGCAACTCCCCTCCTCCAATCACTCATTCCAAGCACCCACACCCCCAGCTGCTCCTCACATCACAATATTCACATTATCACAGGAGTGTTACACAATCGGGTTTATCACTCCGGAGCTCGGCTGTAAGTGCTGTCCTCCCCCCCCAGGGTCCTCGTTTTGTGTGGTGTGATTGGGGGGCTTCACATTACAGACAGGAGCACAGCCCATGACTATAGATAGAGCTGATCTCTTAGCTCGGGACACAAGGGGAAACACCTGCTAGCACTGCGCTGAACGGACTACACCCATCAATAGAAAGGACCGACAAAGTGGATTTAAAACATCATAGCAAAAACAAACATTAAATCACTAAATGGTATAAAGAAGAATATGCTAAATAATTCTTATGCATCTTAAACTTGAAGTTTGCTTCAAATTATATTTTCATACTTTCGGGAAATAATATTTGTTTGCTTTCTAAATATTACATGATAAGGTAGATGGTACTGTCACAGCTGTCCCATTAGACTGTAAATAAAAGACAGGTGTAACAGTCATCGCTCTTTGTTTTATGATAATAATCAGGGTGCAAGATTTTTGTTTAAAAAAAAAATCTTAGCAAACGTTTTTTGTTATTTGCGAGGAAAGTGAGGCTGAGAACCTGAGTACCCTGCATGCACATATCCTAGACAAGATAGCGACACACTAAGGGCCTTTTTATACCCATCATGCAGTACCTCACACAGTACTGTGTGACAAAGGTCGTTCACCTTCCAATTTTCGTCTCCTGGCACGTTGTGCCATGGCTGCTGAAACTGATTTGAAGAGTGTCTCTTACCGTGAGCCTGGTTCTGCTGGAGGTTTCCTCCTGTTAAAAGGGAGTTTTTCCTTCCCACTGTCTCCAAAGTTCTTGCTCATAGCGTGACTTATGATTGTTGGGGTTCTCTCTGTGTTCTTTATATTATTGTAGGGTATTGACCTTACAATAAAAAGCACCTTGAGGCAACTGTTGCTGTGATTTGGCACTATATAAGTAAAATGAAACTGAATTGAATTGAAATAGCATATGAATGCCATTTTACAACATTTCTGCCCTGGTTTCAGTTTTCAGACCACCAAATATGTCCATCTTTTATATACAGTTACTTGTTTGGCTTAGCTTACAATAAGAATAAGAAATGGAGGAAAAAATATAGCCTGACTGAAAACCCATATCTGGCTACCAGCAGATTCAAAGCTCACTAATCAACCAATGGGATGGTGACCTTCTCATCTATCTAACAAATTATTATTAATACTTTAAACTGACTCAAGAAGAGACACAATAGGTTTTTAATTTTATCTCCTGTGTTTGCATATGTTACATGAACTGTTCTGCACACCCAATTCACAACTCCCTCAATAGAATAACAACAGAAGCTAAACAATGGGCAGGGAAATAAATCCATCACACAGGCTAGCAAGTTAGACTGGGAAGTCCCATGGAAGACAGCAGCGCCAGCCCCAGTCAAATGCTAAGGGGACGTTATATGTGATGGATGGAGTCTTTGACTTCCAGTAGAAGTGGCATGATGGCCTGGCATCTCTCTGAAGTGCTCCGTTCGCATTGTGACCAAATCCTGTTATGTCCCTGTTTCATTGTGGTGACAGCATGAGGAATGCTTGGTTTTGTTCTCCCCACTGTTGCTATCCATCATCTGTGGAGAGAGAGAGAGAGAGCACAGTGGCACTTTGCTTTCCACCCCCATCCCACCCCAGCGCGTGCACACACACACACACACACACACACACACACACCTACACATGCTCACACCTACCCACACATGCACACACCTTTCCCGGCACATTCCTCTCTCGAACTCTCTGTTGAGACATCCTGTCTTTGCCACGGCGCTGGCCCCCTCCTTTTCATCTACACAAGTGTTGTTCAATTACGGGCGGGTGACAAATTAAAGGAAAAAAACCAACAACAACATTAGGTGTCCTGCTATGGTGTTAAGGCCAAAGCGCGACAAAGGAAGAGCTTCAATATGCCTTAGCTCAGATTCTCTACCTCTCTGAGGGTATTTTGAAGGGAACATTTGGAACAACATGGTTCCAAAAGATAGTTGCATGCACTATCAAATTTGATAATCGTTGGTCGAGGTCTCACGACAATGATGACCACAGCCTTTTAGTCACATGATTTTCATGTCTTGAAGAAATTATACTCATTAAAAAGGTTTTGGACTGATTTACAGTACACCTAAACTAGGCTTGGAAAATGCCCCACAAAGCACAACAAAGCTGCAGGATACCCTCACTTTTTAGGGTCATGGATTCTTCTCCTTCTTTTTTTTCATTAAACTGTAAACATCTGAATCACTTCTGTTTTTCACATACTCCCCACTCCATTTGAGCGGAGCCCTTTTTTTATGGGGGAATATGAAAGGGCAGTAGAGGAGATATATGCTGCAGCTCTATTCAGAAATACTTAGCTTGTAAAGACAGCCTATCCTTTCCCCAATCAATCCACTATTTAAAGGCGGATGTAATTTGAGCTCAGTCAATGTGCTTGGTGTTGAAAGCATCCTGCCTGGGTTTTCCTAACCTGGGGAAAAAAAACAGTGATGTCCAAGCGTCTAATTAAAGCTTGAGTCTCACTTGATCACATTCTGGAGCGGTCATTGGGTGCGTGGGGGTGTAATAGTTTAATTACCCCCCTTTTTCCCTACCCTCAACGTGGTTAAAGCTAATATTTAATTACAAAACAAACAGAAAGCAGAGACCTTGGTGTGCAATCGTGAATCAATGAAGCACAGCCAGGACCTATATTGTAATAATAGGGGAAACTCCCAGCTTATATTGCCGCATAAAAGACTCATAATTAGTCAAACGTAATTAGCAGAACATTACGGAATTATTAGGCTGCAGAGCAATGCCTTTCATGCTTGTGTGAAGAAAAAGCAAGGAGACGACTAATCAATGAGCTAGTCATTGCACAGGCTTATGCATATAAGTGGTGTTTATATACTGGTGAAAACCATCCAGCTCTTTACTGTAATGCAATCTGACCCTTCATAATCATAGTGTTGTCATTTTTTAAAATTAATTTCTTTAGCTTGTGCAATCTGATTTAAAGGCTGATGCTTTATAAAACACCGTCGGAACATTTGTTAGCATTGTCAATAAGGATAAAAGTGATAAAATCCGTCTGTGGATGTTTATTGAGGAATATCACACCTCAGGCAAAGTATACAGATATGCCATTATTCTGCTGCCTAATAAGCACCGAGAACCTGGCACTGCGTGCGAGTGTGTGTCAGCGTGGATGATGCAATCTCAAGTGTTGAGATCTTATCTCATAAAGAGGCTTATAAATGTACAACTATCTCATGTCATATAAAGGAGCCCACTGATTTATTCCTATTGATCAACTGCCGGAGGCCGAGACAGCCTCGTAACGGAAATCAACACTCCCTCAAAGCCAAGGCAGTCTGACTGCACAGACACATGTGCACGCAAGTCATCTGTTGGACTGTAAGGATTAAAATGGAAATTATGCATGATTTATCACGCTCCGCTTGCAAGTAACTCCATGGAAAGAATTACAGGATGCATTGCAGAAAGACTGGCGGACAGGTGGACCATACAGAAAGGCATGAATATTGCAGGTGCACGCTACACAACAATCCCATCCCCAACTTTGGTGAGCTTTAAAAAAACAAACAAGTGGAGTAAACTGACAGCCAAGTTTACGAAGTGTTTATGTGACATCACAGCTGACCAGTGCTAGACAATGACCCTCAACCTGTCTCTGTATGGTGCCCCAGAGGTGTCATAAAACCTGGGCAGGGAGCTTTGCTTGGGATGACAGAGTGCCAGGCGCTCTCCCACCAGGACCTAATTTCCCCCTGTGAAAATGGATAGCACGTCCATAGCGTAGCTTAGTTTAAAATGCAAAATGTGGACATTATCTGGCATGGAGATTCAGCGGCATCCATCACACTATGCTAATGCAGCCCAGTGGTTAAGATATTCTAATGTAAGCCACCCTGGAGATGTAGAGGAATTAACACAAACAGAGCAGGGCGGCGGGAACACAGAGGGGTCAGGAGATAGGACAGGGAAGCTGCTCGTGAGACAGGCACTGCCCCACACACGCACAAACACACACGCAACACACACACAGGCTTAAATAAAATGAACCCCATTAATGTTTCTGAGCATGTACACACACACACACGTTTGCAGGTGCACGCGCTAATACACCTTTGAGGGAATGTCACCTTTGATAGATGTAAACACTCAAATTGATGGAGGAATATTTCAATAGACATAAACATTCTTCAAACCAATCGCCCGCTTATGAATTTCCCTAATTGTACAGGAATTAAATATCTAACAGGATTCGTTTCTTGCTGTTGTATCCGATTCCCTCTCCATTCACATTTTTCCTCCCTTGCCAGGACTTTCTTTCCATTCATGTTCCAGCTGGAGGAGCAGTGAGGTTGTTTCCCTATCCTCTGGGTTGTTTGGGGCTGTGCAGAGTCCCAGCAGAGTTCCTGTCCTCAGCTCTGCAGCACTCATGAAAGCCCTGTCCCAGTATCCTGCTCTGCCTGCCAGAGCTGTAAGGGAAGGCATTATTATCATTATATTAATGTGACATTAATTGCTTTTACTTTTTCACTCCATTAAGTGTGCTCTATCTCTTTGGGAGCCTGGCCAGATGGTTTATCACTTCCCATGCTGTTGGTAGCACCATTAATGGGCTAAGACACTGGGCTATAAAATAATTGTGCCGCAGTGTTGGAAATGTTCATCGTGCTAATTGAAAAGTAATTGCGGAGGTATAGTGCAACTGTCACACCATAAAAGCCTGTCATAGAGAGAGGGAGGAGTGCTTTCTTGTAAAAAGGCTATTGTTTGCAGTCATACAGTACAGCACAGCAAGTGGTCAAAGCAGTCTTTAGGCTAAATGTTAACAGGGGCAATGATCCATTGAAAACATTATTCTTTTTTCCCGCAACACCTCACATATTAATGTAATAAATATATCACCGCAGCTCTCTTTTATACGCCTGTCGTGATTAACTTCATCATAGTGTTTTGTTATGTCTTTAAGCCGTGTCTATACATAGTAAAATTAACACTGTGAGCAGGAGTATATGAGACAGTTAAATGAGAAAAATGACAATTAACAGTTGGGAAAAATTACGGCACTGAAAGGTGATTTCCCAGCAGGAGGCCATGCAATGTAAACATCTTTCTTAAAGCAACGGAACGAGTACGTAAGTGGTTAAAAACCATGCATGGAGCACAGACACACGGCCGCCCTTGCTTTTTCATGTGCAATCAGCATAAGCGTGCATTAAGTTCCCGTGGTGTGAATACATGCTGTGTTGCATGTGCACGCTCATGCGTAGTCACCTCTGATCAAACATTTGCATCCGCATCCACGGCTTTTCTTGCTATACCGTATATCTCGGTGTAATATAAATCAGAATTACAATTTCAATAACTCCAGCATGATCAGTAATGAGATATGATTTACTTCTAATGAACTTTGGATATTACAATGCAGAACCAAGAGTATTAAATCGTTAAAGTGTTAATGTAACATTATAAAATGCCATTAAGCTGGCAATTAATCAGCATGAAAAATAAAAAGGAAGGGTTTTAGTGCTGGATTTCTAATTTCTTAGTTAGCGCTGAGAAATAAGACCCTGCAACCCTTGATCTGGATGAGGACGTTGTGAACTTTGGGCTTGACAAAATAATATCTGAAGAGGTTGTGCAAAACTGCGTGTCATAAATGTTTTAAGGATGAAGCCGTACTAGAGATATGTGTTATTGTCCCTTTATTGATGTAAGCTTGTTGTTTGAGTTGAGGCTCTGGTTTAACGGAAGGGCCGACGGGCGTTCTTTTAAGCCGTCATTACTAAAACAAAGCAGCCTGCTTTTCAGCCCCTCATCGACTCCCTTTCGAGCCCCTGTCGCCCGGACAATCCAGCTTATTGACACTCATTGACTGGGTGTTGAAGAAGAACGGGATGGTGAACTTGTCTAACGCAGATCAGGGTCAGGGCAAGGGACAGGGGAAGGGAATGTTTGTGTGAGACCCCCACATTCGGCTTCATGCATTCAATAGTGCTGCGTTCGTGTTTAAAATCAATAAAGTGCCGCAAAAATCAGGCCAGAAAATGGAGTGATTGATTCCAACAGATTTGGTGCCATGTTCTTGAATGTGATGTTATTTGCACTCCTTTGATTCCACAAAGGTTGCAAACATCATTGAGACTGTAAACTATGTGTGTGGGCCGCACTGAGATGGCCTAGCTGTAGGTCAAGCAACCGGCATGAACTGTGAGCCACCTCAACCCTTCACCCAATTTCCCCTCCCTCGTTCTCTCCTCCTTCCCAAGGTCAATATCCTCAACAATTAGTCCGAGGAGGAGGAGGATTTGAAGCATGGTTGCACCCTCTACAAATGCCCCCTCAAGGGCTTTAGGGGGCAGCAACGGTATGTCAGGCTAAAGTGAAAAGTGTACCCATTCCCTCTTTATGTCTCCATTTGCCACCCTCATTAGGGCCATTCATGAGCACTTAGAGGCCCCCTGCACATCCACACATCACCCTGGTGGGGTCTGCCCTCTCCTCGATGCCCCTTTCCCAATCAGATAACTATCATTAAAAGTCCATGTGTGCTTGTGGGTGTGTGAGTGTGGAGAGAGGCATCCACCAACTCGTATCCATATCAAACTAATACAGTATCGATTGGTCCCAGTCACCATGGCACCAGGACAATAGTCCAGCCTTGCTGACCACTCAGTCTCACGCCAGTCTCCTCCTCCACGTGGCAGACTGTATGATCCATGCTTCTGGCATATCAAAAGGCACGGCTCTCTGCATTTAATGTTGTAACCTATAAAGAGGACAAAATCATAAACTTCATAAACTTCATCCTCCGGGTGGCAGATCGATGCAGCCGTAAATCTCTGGCTCATCCTCTTCGCCGCTCTTTTTTTTTTTCTTCAAGAGGGACAGATGCCCGCTGGCCTGTCAAGCCTCAAAGGAAGAGAAAACAAGACGGGGCAGTTGTCAGGGAGCAAGAAGAGTGTGAAAATACAGCGAGGTGAAGGAAGTACAAATGTTGAGCTCAGAGAAACCAGTCCCCCGTGAGCCCATGTGCACCGTTACAGAGAGAGAGAGAAAAACATGGGATGGAAGCACTGCATTCAGCTCAGGTTGTGTTGTTTGCTCCCACAATAGACTCATACACTTTTACTAAAGGGGAAAAAATGTTTTGAACCAAACACAGCGTCGAGTTGACGTAATTTTGAATTCCTAATATCTGACACTGTTCCTCAGTTGTTTTGTCTGGACAGCTGTCCCCTTCCATCCAGCGGACCACACATTGTCTCAGAAACGGGGTGGGCTTGCAGAAACTGTGCACAGAAGACAAGAAGCTTCTGATTTTCTTGATGCCTCAGCTGCCTGAAAACAAAGAGCACGGGCCTTCATTTTTGATTCAAGTGAGTGATTTGCATAGAAAAGTTCATAAGCACGGGACATAAGGATATGGTCGTAAAAGAGGGCAATAAAAAATTTAACTATGACAGAATATTAAAAGTGGCAGTAAATTGAAGGCAGGGTGCAGAATGACCCTTATAGAGTGACTTCCTCGGTTGGGACTGCTAATCTCAGCGTGTGAGAGGGGGCACTCACTGTACACAGAGAATAAAACATCTCCTGCCGACCCCTGACAGATATGGTTGTCTCTCACACTTTCATCCTGCTGGATAGTTAAGATTTAAGATAATGACACAACGACTTTCACGTTGATGCCGACATTGAATCTTTTTAAGAGGCCTCCTGCTGCCGAGCCGGGACGGCCTGTCAGCCACTGGCAGTGAAAGAGTTGAATGTCTTGCGCATACTCGTTTCCCGATGTCAGGAAGAAATTGTTCGTAACACCGGCCCCTCACACTTGTCTCAACTCATTTATTTCAGCCAAGGTCTGCGGATATAAATAAAAGGAAATGTTACTGGAGCATTTAAACTCGGCGCCAGCCTTGAGACCAGTAATGTAACCACATATCATCAAAAGTGCTGAATCTCCTTTTGTCACCACACATGACATGCAATTCCTCCAAACATATTCATGTTTGTTGCATTCATACAAATAAATAATCACAGGAAGCCAGGAGGGCCCTTTAAAGGCTGACCTCTACAGTAATACTGAGTGTCCATCAGATTTATCCCGTGGCTGCTAAAAATAGAGCTTTGAAATCTGAAATTGCCCCACACAAGCCTTTCTGCTCCCCCAACACCAAGCTGGGTTTACAGGATTTTATCATGAATGCAGTTCAACAGGTGGTCCATAGATGGAGCTCTTCTCATTAGAATATGCATTACATTACATTACAAGGCTCTTCTCCGGTAACTGTGCGCCGTCCATCATCCTTAAACAGCATCACAAGAGCTGTGCTGTGGTGTAGGCTCAACCTTTACCTGCTCCATGTTAAAACAAAAAACCCAAAAGTGTTGCCGTTTTCAGGAAGAAAAAACATTTAAACGGCTATAGTGACCATTTTAGTTGTGTTTCTCTGCCTTACTTAATACACTGGACCCCTTGTGGGTGAGTGTCAAACCACAAACCACCGGGTCCCTGGAGCGGTATGACTTAATTGAGCTATCCTGGGAAATCTAATTACAATAATGCACAGAGGATTGTGTAATATTCCCTCTGCTTCTGCTCTAACACCTATCCCTCACACACATGAACTCTCGTTACGCTCTCTCTCACTCACACACTCACACACACAGATGAAATGAAAGGGGAGGATGAGAGAACATGTACAGACACTTATAAGTTAGGAGGTTGTGGGTACGCGCGAACTGCAACAAGCGTAAAAGATATTTCACAGGAGATGTTTTCATCACGATTCATGAACCAGTAAAGCTTTAAATAGCAGGCAGGCAGATGTGCTGGGCACTGAGGACAAAACAATGTGATGTGATCGCAGGAAAAAGTTTCATTTAATTTTTCAAATTAAGTTTTTCTGTCTGTCTTTGAAAGTTTGTGAGAAGCAGTAAGAGAAACCAGTTTCCTGGGCAATGATCATAGCCGTGTCACTGTAGAGAGCTGTGAGCAAGTCACAGTAATTCAAATGCAGGTATGTGCGGTGTGTGTCTGCGCTGCTGGGGCCAAGAGACAAGCTGCAGATCACACACATACTCACCGATGTGGTCACAGGGATTTCTAAAATTATTCATCCTCTGACTGCTCACTCATTAATTACGTTGAATGTGTCCTAAAACGCCTCGCAGATACATGAGCTCTTACTGCACAAAGAAAAAAAGAGCATGTACACTAAAAATATTGGATGTTTGTCAGGCTCGGGTAGATTTCTGTTTGCCTGAGTCTGACAATAAGAGGCGCTTTTAATTGCTCCATAAAAAAAGAAAGAAAGAAAAGAAAACTTGCATAAGTGGCACTAAACTAAAATGAATATATGAATCTTTTTTTTTTATTTACCCCAGAGTTTCTTTGTGTGCAGTTTCTCATGCTGTCAATATGTGTGTGAAGTCTGTTTGTGATTGAGTGCAAGGTCAAAGGGACACAATGGAGAGACGGGGGAGCGGCAGTGAACTGAGAGGGGGACTGCTACTGTGCCCAAGGCCATACCCGTGCAGACGGACACCATATTGAAATTAGCAAATGGACTGCAGAGTGTAGCTTGCTGCCCCATTTGTGGTCCCCTTCCTCCTGGTGATATACCGACGCACCCAGTGATGGGACATCACTGTGTTAGCTGGGCAGCAGGGTGAGGTTTTGGGGGTTGGGCCGGGTTGGGTGTGGTGGTGGTGGTGGGGGGGACAGCTGACCTCCCCACTGTCCTAAAATGAAACGGGTCGAGTCTTATTTATTTACAGCATGTTTTGCACTCGTCCCATAACACTGTAAATTACCTGCATGGTCAAGGCTTCTTTCTCAGGCAAGGAGAGACAGGGGAGAGGAAAGGACATAAAACGTGCGATCTGGATGATATTTAATTCAGGAATCACATATGATCTGTCAATTTCCATAAATCACACTTTATGAGTCATATTTTAAATACAAAATCACATTTATGAATACAAATGTGTGAATTACAAGCGGTCATATGTGTTTGTATGATTTACAATACGTCTATAGGCCCCAGACAGAGTGCCTTACCAATATTTATGAGATTTCTATAGAACATCTCATCAGAGGATAAGGGATGGGCGATTTCCTTGCTGGGGGTCTTACGTGGCTGATCACGTATCTATTTCAGACTTCGCATGCGTGCTTATCGTGATGTTGACTGTTTGACTCCCTGTTCATCTCCTCCTGAGATGACACGAAAAGGATGGCCATAATGTGAAATATGATGTGGCACATTTATCCTTTGGAAAGCATGTTGAGTTTTGTTTGCTTGATACAGAAGAGCGTGACACTTACTTGAACGTGATTATATGGCAAAGCAGGCGGCCGGAGACAGCAGACTCAGTGTATGTGTGCAAAGATTTCCATCAGAGGGAAGTCTCTAAGGACCAGACCTGGTCCTTGGCTCAAAAAAGGTAAGGGGCCTCCTCCATTATGGCAAACAAGTGCATTTGTTTTAAGGCCAATGGAGACTTCTAACCTTTGCTTGACACACCGAAAAGGTCAGGCCTATCCGTGGTTTCCTTCCTTCTGGAGTGAAGACGGACCATTTTCTCCCTGCTCTTAGGACCGCTGGAAACCTTTGGTACAATCCCAGGACCCACACTACTAACAAGCATAGTGCAGATAAGCAATCTGCACACAGTTTTAGCCTAAAACATGTAAATAAATAAAATAAAACAATTAATGAACAATCCCAGCTCTGAAACTGTAGAACAATCCCACCTGCACACTCGGATGAAACAAATGTCTTAATATAATTCAGAACACAGGCTGGAAACGCTCTAAAAACACTGTAATTGTTTTAAACGCCTGTGAAGTGAGCACACACAGCACCCAGTGTGAGTTTTTCTCCATTTGATGGACGTATCCATGCTTATCAATGTTCCTTATCTCCCTTCATTACTTCCTAACCAGTGGTTAAATTGGAAAAGCCCATAAGAACGTGTGAATACATGGCAGAGGCAATAAAACAGTAGGAAGAAGAGCCCCCGCCTCCAACACACACGCACACACACACACACAGACTGTACATCCCACAACAGTGTTTTTCTTGGGTGGAGGCAGATACATTGAGCAGATAGTTGGAAATATTTCTACTCCCTCCACAGCTTCATATCAGTGAGCAGCACAGATAAAGATATAGGTGGGTAAATAAATCTCAAAATGAAGGAACAAAACCCTTCACAAGCAGTTATCAGTGTGTGTGTGTGTGTGTGTGTGTGTGTGTGTGTGTGTGTGTGTGTGTGTGTGTGTGTGTGCAGTTTATTACCTGTTCTCTCATAGCACTTGTGTTCCTGCAATGTTTAAGTGCTGGGAGAACACAAGTGCACTGATTTCCGCTAAACGTGGCATTTTCTCTGCAATACTAGCAGCTCAGTGTGGTCTCATCCTCACTCTTCTTGTGTGGTGTCGCGTCTCCGCAGGGACTTGTTCTCAGTGGATTTTTGTGGGTTTGCTTAATTTCTACAGTGCTTATCAGCTAAAACGGTGAAAGACCCGAACCGCAGTTTGGCCCAGAAACAGGCCGCCGTCGTTTAAGAGACACAAAGCTCGATATAATATTTCCCGTTTTCTTTTTGTTCCAGATTTTTTCGCTCTGACACTTAAGAGTCTGCTATCGGATTAAAAACGGGGATTTTAAACGTTCACCTTTCACTACATCGTTGCGTAATGGCTCTGATGAAAAAAAATGTAACCAGAGTCATTTGACAAACTGGGACAAAGGTCTGCTGATGGCCATTGGGTTTTTAGGACAGCAGCTCAGCCATGCATTAAGTGGCGAGGAGCTCAGGAGTGTAACCTGATAAATGCACTTAAAACAGTGAAGATGGACAATGAGAGGGCGAAATCTCAGATGGTCGGGCCTGTGTGCCTGCTAGGCACTTTGACAGCCTATTGATCAGCCAAAGAGAGTATTGTGTGGGGTCAGAGGTGTGGGGATGCATGGCTCAGATACTGTTAGTGGGACACATACAGCACAGCGTTAGGATCTATTAGGAAACAGATCCACTGTCGAGCAAATCACATTGTTCTTTTCGTTGAAGATCAAACCTGTTGTTGACTTTCACAGTCCTCCCTGCAGAGATGGCTGAAATTTCTCCTCCGATATAATACACAACAACAATATAGCAAACTGTCTGCCTTCTCAAAGTGATGTGACGTAACGTTTTCTGTCTGGCACCATTGATAGCCCAACGCTAGTGAAAATGCCCAGCTCCTGTTATTGAATAGTAATAGGCTTGTCGGCCGGTGCCTCCAATTTCACAAATGGAGCAATAAATACACATAACAGAATCAGTGGAACAATAAGAACGGCCATAAAGAATTGTTGGGCAAAAACAAGGAGCACGGGTGGGGAGGAGAAGGAAGGAGTGGAGGGGGGGTCAAAAAGAAAATTTGACAAAAGAAAGAGATGAAAAGTGTGAGCGTGCGAGAGTGAAACGGAGAGGGGGCCAGGAAGATGGTGGCCCACTCTTCATTTCTGTGCCACCAGCTCTCCTGGGCATTTACGTGCTCCGTTTTCAACCTAAGTGTAATTTGAGCCCTGGGTTGATACAAAGTGTATGCAGCAGCTCTGTTCAAACCCAATCACTCACCCTGACGTGTAATCCTTTCCCTCACCATCATCAACGTTGCTTTGGGAATAATGAAACACACTTAAGCAATACGCAGCAGTCGTACAGCTGCGAGCGGGGCCGCATCTTGATGAGATGCCTCGTAACTCTAATGAAAGGTGTTTTGACCTGTCAGTGGAGGTAAATGATTGCCTCGCTACTGTATCTGTGCGAAACGTATCGATGGCAATAGCCGGTCCCACTGGATGATTTGCATGAGAAATGAGGAGCGCATTACTTTAAAAAATAAATAAATAAAAAATAAAAATGACAGCAGCTGGCAGCAGCGCTCTACATTGTTTGGCCTCCAGATCTCCTTTTTTCTTTCCCTTTCATCCTCAATTCATCTTGTTTCTTGTCTTGTGATGCCATTGTTTCCACATAGAGGATTATCACGATTAATTGGCTAGCAAGACGTTATTTCAAAAAGGGAAATTGGCTCTTATAATTATATAGTGAAGGGAATACTTTAACTCCCTGTAATATCAGCTTCCTGAAATAATGGCGCTCCAGCCCCTCACTCCCCCCCTCCCCTCCTACTCTCCACCGCCGCCTCCATCAGCGTTAACATGTCTGTCTGCCTGTTTCCTGTGACGGATCCATTTTCAACAGTTCCTGGCCCTGCAGAGGCTGCGGTTGATTACTGGATGGTTGGGTGGCCTGCGTGAATCTCTCACTGGCTTGCCTCACTTACTGCCACCAATCTCTGGTCTTCTGGGAGCTCCTGTGTGCTCTTTGTTTTGTCCCATCGCCGAACTCGCTCTCAATGTGTGTGTGTGTGGAAAGGGGGTATTTACACCAAGCAGAGGACAAGGTTAGGTGAAGTTGCTACACTGAATTAAGTAGATACACAACAGCGTCAGTGCTGCAAACACACACACACAAAACCCCTGTAAAAAACTGTCACCCTTAAACATTACCATCCATGTGAAATTTCCTTCAAAGTTTTACTCGACAGACTTTTTAAGCCAGAACACAAAATAATCACAGAGGTCGGTGAGTATTTAATTCATTGATCCTTTACCTTTTTGAAAATCAAAACATAAAAGTTACACAGATATTGGTGATTTCAACGATCAGAGATATCAATGTACACCATCGCCAAATGATATATTTCACATCATAAATACTCACAGCGCAGAAGCAGCAAATCAGTCACCTGCTCCTGTCTGCAGTTTCATCATCGAGGGACCAATTCTGACAAACTGATGTTCATATAAACACACACTTGCTTAGTAACCAAAGCGTGGGGGTCATGCCCACTGACGGCCAAGTCGTATGGTCGATGTGAACGCATGCTTTACCTTTACAAAGAGATCTATGAAGAATGACGGGGAGGAGGAGATGTACAACTACAAATGTTTTGGCAGGAGCACTGCGGGAGAGAAGAAGTCTTTGATAAAAACATGGATGGCTCAGGTGTGTCACAGACGTGAGGATGATAAAGACCAGAAAGTGCTGAATCAGAGAAATATTGACAAAATGATAATGAGGTAGTAGTCAGCAGGGCGCTGCATACTTCTTTTTTTTTAAGTGGTATTTCGGCAACCTACTGTATTGACGCTGATATATTTACACACTTAGACACAGCTTCTAATGTAAGACATGTTGTCTTTTCCTTAACATAGTGTCATATTGCAAGGTGAAGAAAAAAAATCTAATCGAGTTTCTTATGGCTGATCATCTTAGGCCACTACAAATTTCTATTTGTCGAGATTTTCTGCAGATGCTTTCATTAATGCCGCGCTTTCACTGAAACAAGCACAAAAGTCATCAGTGGAGCAAATCAAATACAGTTCTGATATACAGGATACATGTTACTGATTAGACGGATTTAGAATATGTCACTTGATCGCTTACAAATTCTCCAAAACCTAAGTAAAAGCATGCTTTTAGCATGGTTTCAGTCAGAATTGGTCCCTGTTGTATTGCACAACAGTTAAAACAAGTCAAGTTGGTAATGTCACCCTTTACAGCGGAGCTCGTTTACTCGATGGCGGCTAACTCAGGTTTTGGAATTGGGCGGGAAAATTTGGAGAGGGAGTGGGCGGTCAACCTTGGATGCACGGCCAATCAGACTGCTACTTAAAAAAAACCGTCATGGCGGCGGCTGGATCAGTGTTAAACACTGATATCACAAGCGTGGCGGCAACTCTACCCTCCTGCGATGTCAGGGATTCCTTTGATCGCGGTATCATATTGTTGTGACAGCGCCACAATTTATCACATCACATAAAATCCCTCAGCAGTCTAAGCATTCCCCCTTCAACACGTTCCCTCTCACACGAAGACCAGTGGCATGACTCCAGTGGACTGGACTACAGTGTTACTCACACCCAGCACAATGGACCTACAGCTAAACACAGTGGGGGTGGGGGATCTCTCTCCCACCAGAGTCCACACCTTGCACTGACACAATGATGGGCTGCTGCTACCCGTTGTAGCATACTGACCCTCTATTTCTTGCATAGCTATTCACAGGTACATACTTGAGCACCCCGAGCTCTTTCTCACTGACGTCTACCTGCCTCTCGTCCGGCGGGAGGGGTGCTGCTGGCCGTGGTGTCAACGTGAGGTCAAGAAGAAGTGCTCCACGTGTCTATCGTGGTGCGACACTGCGCACACAACAACCTCCTGCTGGCTTAAAAATAAACCCAGTGTGAAACGCCACAACCGCATCTCTGCACCTGCCATTTACCTCTGTTTCGTCGAAGTCCTATAAATGCAGGCGCAGCTATTAAAAGACAGGAGGCGTCTAAAATGGTGAGAGCAGATGCTGGGCACCTTGCTCCCAGTGTGTGGGATGACTCAGCCACAGGCTTAAAGGAGACCAAAATAGAGTGGTTGACATATGGGCCTCTGATTGTTTGAACACGGAATCTCCTGGACCTCTGCCACTCGGCATAAATCCTTTGATACTGCCACACCAAAACCCGCTGATTAACTTTCGCCTAGCCTGAATCAGGTCATCCATTTGCATGTAAAGAGGCAATTTTCAAAGGCTCAAACAATGACCAAATCTGAGGTTCAGTCTGGGGTTCATTGGCTTGCACGAGCAGCAGCAACACAAACCGCTTTGGAGAAGGAGAAACGGTGGTTAACCGAGGTACAGCGGCGTGTTCCACCGCTGAGACGGGGCTACGCAAATATGGTCTTTTAGTAACAACAGCACTGAAAAGCGCACAAAAGATAGGATCTGAAGCTTGGCTCCCCAATGGCTCGCTTTATTGCTGAGTTACTACAGAATAGGAACAACTGACTATTGTACCTGCCTACGCTAGTTTGGTTAAACATGGGACCAGCGAGTCTTCCAGTCTGAGCATAGATCCACGACGATCACACGGCATAATGCTCTGGAGAGGTATATCCAAGGACATTTAAACTGATAAGAGTTCACATATAAGTAACCACTTTCATTCTTTTTCCCCCCATTAGAAGAAGAACAAGAGAAAATGGCCACCAAGTTCACCAGACTTTGAACTGTACACTCAGTCTTTCAAATAATAAATATTTACAAATATTATATTCCAGACCACAAAAAAGAAAATCAGCTGTTAGACAAGTAGGTGTGTTTATGATGGTTGACACCTCTTCAGAACATTTTTTTTTAATTTTTTTGGAACTTTAAATTTTCTGAAAAAAAAAAGTCTTGTTATCAAGATCTGGCAACTACTAGCTGAAGTAGTTGCCAGATGCTGAGCGGCAGAAGGGTCCTTCTTCATATACAGCATGACAACTGACAGTTAATTAACAAAAAAAATTATTACTGTACATAGTATTTCTTATATATTTTAAATTAATCTGCATCATTTTATATTTATACTAATAACCAAGTTTTGCATTTGCTCTTTTTTTCCCTTTTTTTTTCTTTTTGTGTCCCGGGGTTCCAGGAAGAGGAGGAGTGAGAGAGGTCAGTCTCCATCCTGCCTAGCAGATTCAGCAGGGGTGTCTCCCTCTCTCCTGAGAACCCTCAGCCTTGGTTCAAGTCACTTTCTGTTGCCGCAGCCAATCAGCCACCCTCCGATCAGACCTTGGCTTCCAGCATCTCCAGGAAGAGTTTGTGCATGGGCACCTTGCCCTGCACTTTGATGCTGTAAAAGTGCTGCACAGCCTTTGTGGCTGTCTGCCTCAGCAGGGGCAGGGTCATGAGCAGTTTGCCAGCCCGTCGTGGATCCTCCTGATGCTGGCTGCTCTCATAGTCCTGCAGGGCCTCGTGGAGCGCGTCCTGAAGCTTCTGGACTGCCTCCATGTCCTCTATGTGCATGGAGTCTGACAAAAAAAAGGAGAGAAAGAAAAAAAAAAGAGCATGAATATGATGGATTTTTTACATTTGAGACGAAGAGGGAAAAGGGAAATTGTAAGAAATACAGTTTGCTCTTCTAGACGGTGGTAATGTAACAGCAGTCATGGGAAATAGAGTCTTCTAAAACAAAATAAAATCTCATGAGTGATCTTAACTGCTCGGTCAGTTGCAGCAAGGTTAGGAACACATTATCAGTATAACTCACACCCTGACAAGATAAAGAATAGATCATAAAAAAAGAAAACACACACACACAACAACAACATCTGCTTTGTTTTATTTATATATTTATTCTTTGGTGGATTGGGTAGGGTATTGATATGGCCCTTGACCAGTGGGACTGAAAATCAATGTTATCCTCCAGTAACAATAGCATGAATAGCATCCAATCTTTGCTGAGTGAGTACACATTAAACACCTGACTGTTCCAAAGGACAGAGTGTTTTCCAAAAAAAAACAAAGGAAAAAAAGGGAGCTCCATTAGAGAATTGGACACCATAAACAAACGTGAGATGAATGCAACACTTCCTTTTGATACTGTCTCCTGCAAAACGGATGCGAAAGCGATGAATGTGGACATTTCTCCACGAGTTTGCGCTGTATTATCGAAAAGTGTCCACTTCACTACATTCTCCTGCAAACAGCTAAAATATGACTCTCTCACTTTCTCTCCCAGCTTCAGATAGTCCAAATCTCTCCCACCTCACCTCCTGGCATTTCTTTTTAGAGCTGTCTGCAGTTTCCGTCTGGCTTCCCTCCGGTGTTCTTCGCTCCTATAACGTTTCGCTACAGTGCCACTGTTTTTCAAGCGATCCTCTTGTACATGGTGTTACCGTACTCCCCTCTCACTTTCGCCTTTTTCTGCTCCCACCTCTCTCAGGGACAGTCTAGGGGTCGCCCTTTCTTTCACTGGTTAACTGGCATCTGGCACTCAGGAGGCAGCATGTCATTGGCTGCCTGACTCGACTCACCTTGGCGGCGCATATTTTACCACACGGGACAATAAAAGGCAAAACAGATTTCAGGCTTCGCCCCAAATTCATTGACTGGAACAACTGTATTCCCAAGACCTTGAGACATTTCTCACCCTGACGGTTTTCAAATCCACAGTGGTAAAATGAAGTAGGTCGTTTTGTAAAGTGAATGTGGGAAAAGGAGGGGGGGTGAAGGAGGGAGGGGATGGAAGAACAAAAGACTCCGATGAGGATGTGGTGTGACATAATTATCTCTTGTTCTTTTCACACAGGCTGCATTTTTACAAATCAAACCAATTTTTTTTTCTTTTCTTTTTCCTTTCTAGTTTCTCAGCAGCAAAGGCATGCGCACACTCTAACAACCGACCTGACTGGCGCTGCGCTTTAAAGGAAGGTTTTGTCGAAAGAGGGAGAAGAAGAGAGAATAAAAACAGGGATGGAGACATCTCGACAAATGGGAAAGAAAATGGGGCACGAGAGAAAGCGAGCAGCTTACAAACACTGGAGGAGGGGGCTGACTAAAATGTAAAAAAGAAAACAACAACTTTGAAGAAACAATTTCCTCGCAATCCATCAGTGAGCCCACGTCGATCCGATTGATAAACTGCTAATTACAAAATCAATTGCTATGAATTTTCACAGCTGTCAGACAGAGGGGCTCCCGGGAGAGTGATCTCCCAGAGACCTTGTTCTAACGTTCTGGACACCCTCCGCCTCCCCCTCCTCCCATCTCTCCTTCCTCCTCTCACCTCACCTCCCTACCAACGCTCTGTTATCTGAAAGCAAAGTCCAAGCATCAGCATTTTCGTTTTTCAGTCCCGGACAAAACAAGGGAAAAACTGGCCCGGTGACCCAGGCGTGGATTGATCAGAGGAGGACTCCTCAAAAAGGCGCCTGTCAATAGCGGCGTGCCGTCTTCGCACTGGAACAAACGAGCCCCATCACGCCCTGATACTCATTCCATTTGACTTAACACATTTTATTGACAGCCCCCTGCGCTCCTAATGAAATGCTAAATTTATCTCCCGTGGCTGCCGTGCCCTGCAGCTACTGTTATGGAGATGGAGAAAGAGGAGGGAGAGGGAGCGCTGGAGAAATACCACAACATTGAAGGTGTTCAATTAAAAAAAAAAAAAACTCCCTCCGTCCCTCTTTCTCGTACACTGGCCTTATCTTCTCTCCATCTCTCCATCTCACGCTCCAAACTAAAGGTTACACTGAAAAACTCATGAAAAACTAAGAAATGTCATTTCTGAAACTGTGTTAGACAAAACCCATATTACACTGACTAGTGTGCATTCCTCAGAGGTCCAGTCGGGAAAAAGTAAAATGTCCTGAGTGAGTAATGCCCATGAGGATTTTTTTCAAGAATATTTTTAAACCTTCACTTTTGTTTAAGCCCAGAGATTGTGTCCTTTTTAGGATAGTGTGCGTGTATTCATTTGTTTTAATTCAGGTGAATTAAAAGCTTAAAATTTCATTGCTTCTTATTACTGTATGGTTCATTAGTTGTTGTATGTCAAATTTGCATACTTACACTTTTTAAACAAAATGCAACAAAATATTTTAATTACAGACATGGCTTTTATTTTACAATCGTTTTTAAATAAGTGATTAAACTAAAGAAAGGTGATTTTTTTTAAACAAAAATAGAGGAAATGTTGGATAAAAAAAAAAAATTAGTTTTAAAAAATTATATATTTGGTTTCCCCAAAATTTTTAAATCAAATTATTAAAAACTCCAATTTTATTTATATTGTAATTTAACTCTTTTGAGGATTCTCTTTTAGTCTACATTAGTATAAAATAAAATGTATTTCAATAAAAACTCAAGCGCACTCCGTGTCATATATGATGCGTCACTGTGCTGAAGATAACCCACCTGAGTTGGCAAGAGCAATGGCTTTGAGGGTTACAAACTCCTCCTTCTCCACTTTGAGCTTCTTGTATTTGCGGACCAGCTGCAGGATGGACACGTAGAGGTCGAGCAGGCCCGTCAGCCGCGAGTGCTCCTCATCCATGATGTAGTCCTCGGCGTACACCAGCTCGTCTTCGTACGGCAACGAGCGGAACACGATGCTGAGGATGAGGATCTCCATCCAGGCGCTCTGCAGCAGACTCATCTGGTCTCCCAGAGAGAGAGTAGAAAAGCCTGGGCAGGAAGAGAAGGGGAAGTTGAGCGAGAGAACCTGAGCACAATCTGCAAGCTTATATTTCTAGTCAAATGTTAAAGAAAAGGACAAAAAAAGAGCAATTATGTGATGTACGTAATTTTATCTCTTCCACGATTTAGAAAAAATCTTCTTTATTAGAGGGAAAGAAAGCTAAAACCGTAGGATGTCGGAGATGCGATCAGTAAAACAAATACACATGTACATGCACATGTTAGCGAGTGGTCTTTAATTTCAAATGCACAGTGCAAGGTCCTCTTTGAAGCTGGTGTCAGAGCACTTGAGTGGGCTTTAGTGTAAGTGAGGACAGTAAATCGGTGCAAAGGTCCGGGATACACAAAGCCATGTGGTTACCCCTTGTATCCTGTCACTCTTGTATTGGTGTGAGGGGGGATTAGCACCAAGACACATCCTCATTGGAGGGGTTGAGGACATGACACGCACTGTGTAACAAGAGGAGGTGATGAGGGAATGCACACACACACACATCCACGGAAGTGCAAGAAAACAGACATGCATGCATATTCAGATAAAGGCATCTACATGTATGCACATGAATGCATAAACGTAAAACGACGCACATCAAGAGACACAAACGAAGCCGGGGTCACATGGTGCAAGTCATGCCCAAAGGCCTGCTTAAACCCAGGGCCAAACTCTTCGACAGCAGTAGAATAAAGCTGAAATCGGCACGAGGACAATACACCTCCGTCTCTTTCTACCCCAACGCCACGACATATGCTCAGAATAGAACATTAAATCAAACAAAGTGTGAGATCCCTGAAAGATGAGCTGTGAGAAATTCAAACAAATTAATAAGAGCAAAAAAAAAAGAGAGCCAGAGAGGAATCGTCTCGTCCCTTTTCCCCTTCGTAGCTCCCTTTAGCTGTCAATAAACCGCATGACATCCCCCAACACTCCCCATATTCATTCCCCCCAATCTCCCACCTCCCCTCCTCCTGCACAGCGTTCCTGCAGGCGCCTCATTCTGACAGCATATTAGGCTCTTCGGCTCCACCCCCGATTAATAAGATTGCCTTTACAAGTTTGCTGTTGCCACACTTGCGTAGCCGTTGTGTGATTTAAGGGCGATAGATTACAGTATTGACCAGAGCGCTCACTGCACCCGCATTCCACATTTTCTCTTAAATATAAATGATCTTACTAGGGTGCAGCCACCAACCTGATGTTTATCTCTTTCTGCCAGGACAACATAAACGCATAGACACGCACGCACACACGCACGCATGCAGCTTAAGAAGAATAAGAGACATAATGAGGAAGCGTCAGAGAATGCGAAAAAGAAACGGGACGATGAGAGCGAGCGAGGGAGACGGGCGGAAAAGAAGAGCTGGGGAGAGAAGTACCCGAGTGTTCAATTTCCCTTATCGTGGTGATGACCACTGCAGGGGAAGAGCTGGAGGATACATTAATTAACAGATTGTGATCAGAATGTGAGGGCCTTCACATTTTGAAGGGGAATCAATAGTCAGTAAAATAGAGTGCTAACTGAAAGGTACCAGTGCCCTGCTGGACTGGTCAGAGGTTGTCTCTGAAGAGTCCAAATTAGACCCAACAATTCAAACTGCCAGAAGCACTCACAACACTTTACTATTATCAGTGAAGGCAATAAGCCATATTTTAAAAAGGCCTGTGCCATTACACACATATCCAGACAGCATCTTAAAACTCTTTGTTGTGTTATTTCCTTGTCTGCATACGTGGCCATTATGTCGGACAGAATGTGGACTGGCCGGAGCAAAATTGTCATGCAAGCGTGGACGTGGTCTTGATTGCCGCATCAGGTTGGCATCACAATCACAGGAAAAGGCTTTGTGTAGCCTTTTAATGCCAAGGAGGAGTGAAGCGGAACTAAAGCGCTGTTCCCAATATGACAGCTCGTGTGAAGGCCTTGTTCAGGGCTCGCTGAAGTGGCTTTGGAGTTGTTCTGATACAACAGACACCTCTCAGCCATATGCACACATGCGGCTCCAGCAGCCTACAATTACCTTTGACGCTAAAAGTCCTTGAATTTAATCCAGTGTTGTGAGATGGAGAGGTAGTGTTTTTCCTTTGCTCCATTTTCTCTCTTCAAGGCCTAAATTATCGCTCCAAATGGGATCTCATGTCGTTGCCTCGCCTTTTTCCACTCAATTTAATCGAGTAATGAAGTGACTTCCCGACTCCGCAGGTCACACGCCGCTCCGGCCGCCGCACTCTGAAGGTGGCCCGGTTAAGTGCCGTCGGAGTGGGTGATTTCCTCTAATGAAATATCAATATTTACATCTTCATTTCCAGCCCACTGCCTTGGCGGGGTTTGACCAAACATGACACAATATTGACCAAATCACAGAGGCCTGTCGGTGCGCTTGAAGGGCCTTTTCCACTCCACTGCTGAGTGCACCGGCAGCTTTCTGTCTGAAAGTCTTTGCGGCCGAGGAGATAATAACAATGCAGCTCTTGAGTTTCTCTTTGTTCACTTTGACTTAAGCACCCCGCTCAAATAGGGAGCATTTATATCTCAAAGAAAATGTTCACTTTCAAAATTCTCTGCTGCGACTTTTTTTTTTTTACACTGCTTGTGAATGAAAAACTCAATCGAGACAAAGGAGCACAAATAAATACGAGTGATAAAGAAACAGCACCGCATAATGGCCCACCTAATCGTCAACTGCATCATCATTAATAGCTCAAAGGGCAAAAATCAGACCACTAAAGTCCAACAACAGAAGCCAAAACCATCATCTCCTCCTTTATCTACCCAAAAGCCCTCGGCTGTGAGCAGGAGGGGGCAGCCCAAACCTACAGACGGCTGCTTTAAACCCCTTGCAGAGATTAATCAGAGCACTGTTTCATCTGCCAGAGCACAGGACTGTCCAAAATGAAATGCTGGAGATTTCTGTTGAGCTGGAGTTCATATTCTATTAATTTATTATTGTTTCCCTCTCCCCGAGGGCCATTAGCGTGGGTAATAAAAAGAGATGTAATTACGAGGCACGGTGGCCCCCTCCAGCTGCAGCCCCCTCGTAACTCAACCTCAATCAGACAACAGAGCAGACAGAGCGAGGGAGAGAAAAAGAAAAAAGATGGCAGGCGGGAGAGAGGGAGGGAGAGAGCTAGAGAAATGGGGGATAAAAGAGAGGAGAAGATATGGGCCAGGGAGGAGGGAGATAAGGAAGAGAGAGAGCAAAGGGGGACCAGAACATAAGGGAAAGGCAAAAAAGGAGATAGAAAGAGGAAAGAGAGTAATTCTGGCTGGACAGGGGCTGATCTATCATGGCCAGATATCAGAAGGACAAGCAGGCCCTGAAGACTTCTGCCCAGCGGCAATCTCACCTCAGCCAAGTCAAGTGCTCTCCGGGCTCCAGTTAGAGTAAAACTGCCCCTAACAGGACCCCAGAGGTTGAGCACATCTTTCTTTTTTCTAACCTCAAACTGGGCTGAATGATCACACTGCCATAAGCTTATTCTATATCAAAGCTTTTTGTTGTTGTTTTGTTTTATTTCAGATAACAGTTTAAAAGGGGGAAAGGACTGGGGAAAATGTGCGTGCACCTCTGTTTTGCATGGATTCTTGTCACTTCCAAGTGTGACACACAAGACATACAAGCAATATAGGAAGAAATGTCCATTTTGAGCAATTTTACAGATGGCGCAAACTCGTCTTCATGGACCTTTGTGCATATAACTCGCATGCCGACTATGACCCTTTTTTGCATTTATATGACGGCGTCAGGAGGATCCAATCAATAGCAGCTTGGTAATAAATTGCTGTGCTTGACGTAAATAATTTGACCTGAAATCCAGCCACATGTACAACACAGACAGCTCAGTTTGCTGCGAGCTTTCTCTGGACATTGATTTGATGACACGAAATGCTGCTTTTTTTTAAAAAAATTATTGAGTAAAGTCTAGTCAATACAAGCTGACTAGGTGAAAAAGAGGTTGATGACTGAAAATTAATTGCGTTTTCAGGAAGCGCCTATCAGCCTTCTTTTGACGTGATAACCAGCCCATTATCCCATTGTAAGTAGCTGGAGAATGGGGTGATTTGACCAGCAGCCTGTGAATGTTATGAGGTTGAAAAACGTTAAATACAGTAATCCCCTTGTTTTAATCTGCACCCTATAACCTCCTGACCCGGGCAGCAAAGTCTTTAGCTCTCCCCAGGGTCCCACTGGCCACTACTGACTTTACATATCTCTTAGCCCCAAAGACCAGGACGAATCAGGCTTTAATCATTGCTATAATTACACATAATTTATCTCCACTGTCATCAAGTAACACTGCTTAATGAGGTATGTCTCTCTGCTGATCATCACTTAAAGGCACATCGGCAAAAAAGATTTCACACAAAAAGATTATGCACACATGTTAAAGTTTAAGAAAGTATTTAAATTTGATCTATTTTTGTCATTAAAAATATGTATATAACAGCGCCGGATGTACCTAGCTATACATCTGTCACAATAACTAAACAAGCTTGGCTTCCTGGTCCTGCACACTGTTGGCTTCCTGTCCCCCATCTCAATCTCCCTGCATGAGATTGGGGGGTTCTGCCTTCCTTCCACTCTCTGACTGGGTTCAGGCCTCAGCATCCACCTGATTGCTCAATCTGTCTTTATCTCCTGTGTTGAAGCCTACGTCAGAAGGTAAATTGAATATACTAAGAGCTGTCTGTTGGTGTCTATATTTAATAAAGTGCACTGATGAGGTGCTGATTTATTGCCAGGCAGTATTCACACTCTATTACAAGGAGATTACGCAGCTCGAGTGGGATCAGGCTGGCAACACAGTAAGTAGATTTTACAATTTAATGGCAAAGAGAAAACAGGAGCCCGGGAGGAGGGGGGGGGTGAAGGAGGCCAGGCGACTATAGTGGAGGGTTGAGCTGACAAAAACAAGACAACGTACAAGAGGCACAATCTTTTTTCGACATCGGTGCCTCGGTGCTAACAAATAACGCGCCAGGCAGTTGTGTGTCAGACGCAGAAGCTGATGAACTGAAATCCAATAAAGCACAGACGATGAATATTCCCAAAACACCAGCGATGAAAAGAACAAGGCAAACTAGTCTGATTCATTAGGTTCCTCTGGCCTGAATCTAATACGAGAAAATCCTTTGCGTGTATATTTTATAATAATTCATTATAATTAAAGCTGTGTGACAAATGAACTTCTTAACGTTACAAATGTAAACAGACCTGAGAAATAAACAATCCTCACTCAGTGTCAGCCAACATCACTTTATTGTTCAGATGATACCCATTTATGCATCCAATTGGCACCGTCACACTGCGCACACTATTTAAGTTCCTTTAGTCTACCTATACAATTGTCATGCATCTGCAATCCGCTTTGCAACCCACATCCACCTTAAATCCTTTGACTATATTGGTCCTGACTGAAACGTGTTTTCTTTGTATGGTGCAAAGTAGGACAGTGTCAGTGTTTGCTTGGCCCTTTAGCCCTGAGAGAACTCCCAGCTGAAAACACTCGGAGCTGGGAAGCTGGGAGGTGAGCTGGCAAGCACCAACCAACGAGCACCTTTTGTATAAACAACAGGCACGGCACTCTTTACATATGAACACATGACATTCCCACTGCGGGTGTGAAGGCATGTGGGGAAAGCACAGGGTTATGGGGGGTTACACTTGAAACTCACTGCTGCTGAGGAAGGCAGCAGTGTCAAGTTGGTAAGCAGGTTCTAGTGTACTGAAGTGGTCAGGGCACTTAGTTGCTCACTAAACGTCTTGGACAGAGGAAAATGCAGCTCTAAATTGATGGAAGGGACCAGAAGGGGTGGCCAGAGGATTGCTATGTGTGTCGAAGGTTGTTAGCACCTTAGGAGCAACAAACCATCTGTCAGCGTTGCCCTAACACTATTCCTAATGACCCCGTGCCCCTAAGGCAACAGCCGTGTTACTTTGTGCTGCCATTTGGAGCAGTGACACAAGTGTCTAAAAGCTCAGCGGTGATTATCAGTTAATTAAAGATGCTCTTCAGATGAGGGCAAGGCTGCAGTTTTGCAATGGCAAACCTGTTAAAAAGGACTGATATGTGACACCACGCTGATCTGAACAACTGAACGTGTTCTTATTTCGCCTAAAATTGCAGAATTCTGTAACACCTGAAAAGAACTTCACGTATGTAAGCCGACCTTTCACGGCCAAAATAACAAAGTCGACATCGGAGCCTGTAAGGCAGATATCGGCTCCACTAATGATACAGCTTTGTTATCCTCCAATTGTCCTCCCATTAAAACCCAATAGGGCTACTCTTCTCAACATTACGCCACTTTTGAAACTCGTTCCAAATGTTAGCTGAAAATAGGAGAAATTAAAAATCAATCGGGAGAAGGTAACTGCCAATTTTCATGACATTTAAATTGTTACACTCAGACTTCAGTTGCTGGCCCATCTGTCAGTGGCCTAATCAATGTGGTCTACTTCATAATGAACAGTTAATCTCTTTAATTCCATTGCCCAAGGCCACAAAAATCTATCAGGATACAATCAGCAGGTTTTTTCCCCTCCTTCTCTTCCCTGTCGTAGCTGGAGAAGAGAAATATAGTAGGAGCGGAGCGTGGTAGGCTGCCCTGAGGTACCGCTGGTGCATGCAGTGTTAGCGCATGGAGTCTCGCTCAACCAGTGAACCGTCTCTGATCAGGTTCAGCCATGTACAACTCAATTATGCAGCCATTTCATGGCCAGAGGACACCCACTGCCCTAATGCAGACACGGACCGAGCACTTAGTTGAAGTGGAACTCCTTTTTTGCCCTCTTAAATTGTTATTTAACAAGAATGAGTGTGGTTTTACGAACAAAAGCATTAAAACGTGGCCACAAACGAAACCAGTGTCGAGTCTTCTTCAGAAGCAGATGAGAAAAATCTGCTTCCGTCTTGTCAACGTGCAGCCAGTGCAGATTATTTAGGGCAAATCAGTTAGTGCAGCTATAGTTCCACGCGCCGGCTCACAGTGGAGCACACAGTCGGGCTTAGTGCTTCAGGTTTTGGGTTAAATGATCATTATCGCCACATTTGGAATGACGAGTCGTCAGCTGCAGTCTATGGGGCAAATCCCATTAACGTTATGAATCTATCCACTGTACAATACGTGTTAGTATAATCTGATTAGCAACGTTTCAACACCACGACACACAAAATCCGAGTAAGCATGTACACATATTAAAATGATGAAGCATTTCAGGGATGCGAGATAAAACCTTTAATACTTGTATATTAGTGTTTTTTAAATAATTGGCTAAAAGGACCATCTATGAAGAAGAAACATTTCTGACTCTGAACAATACAAACTAATGCTCTCTTTATTCTCTCTAAATGCAAGTTTGCACTAGTGACGATTCTTCCTGTCTGTACTCTACAGTCAGCCTGGGAATGCTGTCAATTTTGTGCATGTCTGCGCCACTGGTGTAATTTTTGGGTCACAATGATGAGAGTGTGTTATCGGGTCAGCTGTGATCCAGTCCTGAGTAAGCTCCTTGGTTAAACTCTCAGTCTGCTGACCATGCATGGCCTGTGGGGAGTGATCCAAATGGTTTAGTCGCGTAAGGGACTGGGGCTGAGGCCAGGGGCTGGGACCGTATCCATCTCTAATCTCCTTACTATCAGATCTGTACCTGATTAATACCCCTTCTTCTGAGAAGTACTCTAATACCTATCGGTACACAATGCACCACCCCGAGGTCACTAAGAGTCCACTTTGTATCAGTGAAAATAAATAAACTTTTCATGTGCGTGCCATGCTTAGAGTGTGCATATGTGTCAGTGTTGTAATGATGTCGTGCATTTCCTGCATGCTGACAGATGCATGCCTGTCCAAGTTATGCTGATGAGAAGAAGAGGTTATGGCGTTGGCACCGAGGGACACATTGATTTAGTTTGTTACCGCTTTGTCTCTACAGCACTGCAGTGCTACAGAGTTATGGGGGTCGAGCGAAAGATCAAGCGGGAATCTGCTTTAGTTGCCAAAAAAGAACAGCTAAACAACATGTACTCTGTCAAAATCAGAGGAAAAACTCTCGAAGGAAGCAAAATCTCTGCTGATGTGAGGTGGCCTATCCTCAATTCAACAGCCTCTTATAACCTAACACCTCCTCTATCAGAATGTCTATGGGGCAAGGAAGAAACATGATTATGCCCATCAATAATTCAATATGTGTGTGTGCTTGCACTTGTGTGCATTCATGTGTGCATATGTGTGCCTGTGTGTGATATGATGTCTTGTTTGACTGGGCAGGTCCCCAACTTTGCTCTTAATCTCCCCGGTGATTACAACATACAATGGCACCGGGTCTGTGTCCCCCCTTCTCCATTGAATGGAGGGATTTAAAATGCACTCTATTGATTTGTTTCTCGCACAGCGATGTCCATTTTGCACACCCCTCAATCCTCCACGCACCCGGAGGCTGTATGAGCTGCTGTCATTAATTATCTACGTGTGAGTGCATGTTTATTTTCACAGAGCAAGTTTAAAACTGGGGGCAAAGAGAGATGAAAGAGGAAAAATAAAACAGTATTGAAAAGGAGCATGCCTTGAAATAAGACAATAAGAGAATATTTTATATGTATTGTACCTGGGATGTGTTTAGCCCAGCCGATTATGACCACCAGCTCGCGGTCAGCCAGGTCACAGAGCGTGGTCAGAGCCTTGATGTCACTCTCCGGCATGGTGGGGTCAGGCATGGCATAGATCTTCTCTGGCTCTGCCACCAACAGGTGAGACACTATCTTTGTGACTGGATCGAAGAGGAAGGAGGGTGGGGGTGTCAAAAAAAAGGAGAGGTCAAAGGTTATTTCACCGTAATGCTTAGAGAGGCACACAGATGTGCAACACTGATATGCATGACAACATGACGAAACAGTAGCATGGTGGTCCCACCTTCCCTTTTTTTTGCCTGTGTGTGTGAAGGAAACGCCACATTGTGCAAAGGAAATTTACAGTGTGCAAAAAACATGTGAGACAGGAGTGTCCTCGAGATCTCTCACTCTTTAATATCAGTCATCTGTTCAGAGACTTATCGTAACTCGGCTCCGAGCAGAACAATACGTGGCCTATATTTACGACAAACGAACTCTCAACTGTCCAAACATGCAACATGATGGAGGAACGCGAGTCTGTCCTAGAATTTTATCTCAGTTTTACTTGCTTGCTCGCCTGGTAGAGGAGAGGCAGCGGAAGAAAGAGACAATGGGCTATTGACGGGGGGTGGGGGGTACTCACGAGGCTTTTTGGTGGGAGGAGGGAGCGTCAGGCCCAGGTACGGATTGTTTTCTGTGTCCAACCTCCTCTTGTACTTCTGTCTGCCCCCTCGCACACGGTCCAGACGAACCCCTAAGAAAGAAAAGATAAGACCGCCGTGTAAATTGTGATGAAGTTGTAAAGACAAAAATATAGGATTATGGTTCAAAATTACACCCTCACATATTCTATATTATAATATATTAAAGTAAATGTGAGCTACAGTGCTGGCCTTTAGCTTGTATGTAAGGAATATAAAAGGACTACGTAGAGGTATAAAAATGTGTCCGTGTGTATGAGCATACTTTCAGTGTGTGTGTGTGTGTGTGTGTGTGTGTCTGTGTGTGTGTGTGGGGATGTGTCAGAGTCGCGGCAGGCTTCCCATATGTGGTCCATGCCTGGCTGGTCTACTGTGACACAGCTGAGCCCAGAGCAGGTCTAAACATATGAATATTTAACGCAGGGTCAATGATCTCACAGACTGGCCCTCTAATTATTTAGCTTTTGGGGTGAGGCAGACTGAATACTAATTAGCTGCCAGCCACTTGCCTCTTTGCTTGTGTGTGTGTGTGTGTGTGTGTGTGTGCTCAGGTGTGTCCTTTTTCAATATCCACAAACAGAAACTTAACCAGCCAACAAGCAAAGACATAGTCACACATACAGTGTACAAAGCATCCACTGTCATACTGCAGATAGATAACTAGGTATTGCTTTCCAATAAAAGACCCTTATTTCACCCCTCTTTCACAGGAGTAGCACCGAGGCCTTATCATCCGCAGCCACACCTAGGGGGCCAGGTTCCACACTGATACTGTAAATGTCAAGCTGGCCTCATCATAACATAAGTTATTTATTATCTCATTATTTGATAAGAATGTTTCTATTAAGATGTCTTTTCTATTCTATTAATTTTCAACATTGTAAACATATTTCATCTGCGCCGTTCTATTCATTTGATGCCACTCGGCAGGTATTTGGCCATTTAATGAAATTGTATGCAAACATTTATATCCTGCATGCCCTTATTTGGAATTGTGTCACTGCCACCGGACAGTCTAAACATACCGGCTATCTTAATCCAGCTGAGAAGGAGAATCTGTTCAATTTACCTTGTATGCATAATGTAACACCACCACCCCCTTACACAGACGTGCAAACAAATTTAATACTAAATGTTGGATGAGGAAAAAGGCTCAATGAAATTCTTGCGGTGGAGGAGGAGTTAATTTGTCAGCCTCCCGTGTCCTTTGAGTGAACAACACCCGCAGCTGGAGCACTTCCTTGATGATTTCATCACTTTATAACAGGGAGGACGGTGTCAAACCTGGGCATTGTGTGGCCACTGCAAATGAGCCTAATACAATTTGCCCATCAGCAAGTGCTCTTGGAGAGGATGAGTTTGGATGTGTCCCATGCGTGGCGATTGGAGGTCGCCCGGTGAACGGATGGGGAAAGGGAAAATCAGATGATGTAAGATAGAAGTGGTGGCCTTCATTTAACAAAGAGGAATTCAGCAGCAGATTTATGCAAAATAGCTGATTTTTATATACAACAGACACAAAGCCCTACTCGCTCTCTGTGTGAATGGGGAGTCCAGTAAGTTGTATTAACATGTAACTATGAAACAAAGATTTTTTTCTACTTATATAAATTATTTGATTCCCTAGAAACACAAATCTGATTAGGACTGTCTTTCAATTTCCTGACACTGACAACCTACTAACCTAATTACCCCCAACTCCCAGCAGAGCCTATCCTTCCCAGTGAGTACCAGGGAATCATCTGACATCAACTACCTGTATTTCATGCACAAGCGTGGATACTTGGTGACAATTTATTTTTTATGTGCATTGTATCAAGCAATCAATTCTGGCAGTGTTGTGGGCTACTGCTTAAAAACTTTCTGCATTAGCTAAAATACCGTTATTCTTGGATGCATGTCCTGTCAAATGTGCTATCACCACTTTCTACAGTTTCTTCCGGCTCTCCAGATGAGCTTGGCTGCTGCCAGGTGGCAACGCTTCTGCTCTCCGTGTTCCTCTCTGCCGGTTGAGTCGTGTGGCTGTGTCAGCCAGCATAAAGCCAACTACGGAGGTAGATGGGTGCCTCTTTTAATTAGAACAGTCCTGGCCATAATTAACAGATGCTGACAGGAATTAAAGCTCCGCACTAACCTGTCTCATTTTACTGTCCAACAGGGCCAGACACAGGCAGAGAGGAAGAGAGAGTGATTAAGAGCAGCCAGACAGATTCATTCACTCATGCTGTCAGGTACTATAGCCAGGACTTTTATAGGGGCCTTTGTGAGGTTCATATGCCCCTTTGGTGACGCTTTAAGCGCTCCGACTCTGGCCAGTCTGTTGTGCTCCCTCCAGAGTAAACAGTAGGTGCGTTATAAATGTGCAAAGCGAGTTGAGTGCCACCTCATCCACAGTCATCTTGCTGTTTTATGGCCCACTACACAGTGCGGCAAGGGTAGCAGCGGGTGAGCTCGGGTATCATCTCTTCAAAGGAGGGTGCTCAGGGAGGGGGCTTTTGGCCAAGGCGGCTGGCATTTGTGCACGGATTAGCACAGGCCTCGAGGTGGGGGCTGGGGCCAGCTGACCTACAGCTCTTCTTTCTCTCCAAAAACAATAATAATCCCCTTCCGAGCACACTCCTACAAAAGGGCCTGTCTTCACTCACTTTATGCGGTAGGGGTCCTTATTTTGAGTCCCTCACCTGTTCTGGGTGTCTCTCCCTGGGGAAAGTGTCAGGATGTCTGGGATGGTTGGCAATGCCAAGGGGGGCTTAGGCGGTCCCTATTTTAGCTGGGAAAATCAGAAGGCCACATGGCAAGGCATGGTGAACCTTGCCTTTCAAGGAAGCCGCCCGCTAAACTGCCGTCAGCACTATTTCAAAGGGCCCTCGTTGCCAGCTTTGCATGCTTCTAAGTGCATCGCAGCATTTTTAATCACGAGTGGTGATGAGCAGGGGTAGCGGAAAAATTGTCACGCATTGCCCCCCGTCCTCATCTGCTGACCCCAGAGGCTGCCATAGTGACACCCTTGTCACATACTCCATTTACAGGTTAGCTACAGTATCCCTCGTGAGCTGACATCCTTGCTCGTACTGCTAATTGAAAAGACTAAACGGCACTTAAACCTCACTTCAGAGTCTAAATTAAACTGTTGAAAAAACATTTCAAGTGATGTTTGCCACAGTGGAGGCCTCCTGTTACTTACTTATTTCAATTATAGATCTTAGAAGCAGACTGGATTCATCTTACTGGTGCACACAACTTTGAAGAAATGACGTTTAGTACTTTACTTCACTAAACATTTTTTTTTTCCATTTGTATGTTGTGCGTTTTACTATAACTGACTGTTAGAGCTTGTTCTCTGCATGAAAATGTATTGCATATCAGTACTAGGGCTGCCACGATTTGTCGACTAGTCACGATTACGTCGACTATCAAAATCGTCGACGACTGATTTAATAGTCGACGTGTCGTTTGAAGCTTTGTAAGATCGCAAAAGACGCAGGAATAATAGCAGGATTTAAGAGTGTAATAACGGACTGAAACAGAAGATGGCAGCACAGCATGTACAAGGATGCCAGCTGCCGTTAAACCCCGAAGAAGAAGAAGCAGCTGTGTCCCAGAATTCATAGCGCGGTCCAGCTTAGTTTCCAACAATGGCGGTAGCTAGTTAGTTTTAATATTACTCTTATTATTCTTTCTGGGTCACAAAATAAACGTTTAACATATTTTCAGGCGAGAATGTAGCTGTGTAAACCTCAAATATCGGCTCAGTTTATCAGGACACCACATATTTTCAAAAGCGCTCCGACGTTTTCGGAGACGTCTGTTACCCACTAGCTCGATAGCGAGCCGGGGGCTAGGTCACTAGCGCCGTGAGAACACCGGACTCCCGGCAAATTGTTTTCAAACCCACCGCCGTCTTTCGCGACTCAGGTTAAATATATATGAGTCACTTAGATAACTTAAAATGTTGTTGTTTGGCTTTTTTTTTTTTTTTTGTATTTTATTTGTTCCTGAGTAAATCGGTTTGGCTGAGATTAAAGTTATAGTTTTTACACAGATGAATAAACGTCAAGCAGACAGCTGATTATCAGAAGTGTGAGATGCTGGAGAATATACTCCCGGTGTCCTGTTATATTTTAGATAGCAAGGAGTTTATTAAACTTTACCGAAACAATCTGCAAATTTCATTAAAATTGAATAAACTATCATCTTGTCTTTATTTTTAGTTAGCACCTTAAAAGCTTAAAGCTGTAAGCTAATGATAGTTATATAAGAGCAGATGCTGCTGGTGCAATAAGCTGTAGTTTTACGTCCAGTGGATGATGATCTGATTAGTCGACTAATCGCATAAATAATCGGTGACTAGTCGACTATCAAAATAATCGTTTGTGGCAGCCCTAATCAGTACAGACACACTCCTTTGTTCAGCAAATCTTCACAGCTGTCGCACTGCTTCCTTGCAAAACCAGACGATTCCTTTAACACACAGTATTCCAAAATTAGGACAATGGAACAAAAAGCTATTGTCTTTGGTCAATGCTGTGGATGTGCAGATAAAAATATATATTAACTTTACAGAAATGGTCGATTTTCTTGAGCTCTGAGCAGCCAGTAAGACTAGAAAAAGCACTATGTAAAATATACCTGCCCATTCTTGCATGTGGAGGCATGTACAGTAGTGTGAGTGTGCGAGAGAAAGGAAGTCGTGGTGGACAGCAACTGCCACTGAATGATGTCAGTCTAATCTCCCAATACTATCTTGTCTTCTCTCTTGCTCTAAGCTCTGATCTGTTTCCATTGATCAGAGGAAAAACCTGTTGCATCTGACATTTGATTAGTCTATTGATCACTTCCTCCTTTACACAGTCAAGGGAAAGTACAGCTACTCAACACAAGGTTCAGGCAGGCCTCCTGTAATCGGACTGCTGATCTTCCAAGACCATTTTCCTTATGCCTCCTATCCGGTTTCCAATATTGAAGTGCCAAATGTGGCTTTAGTGGCTTTGCTTTCACAGGTGTACCCACACAGAACAGAGACGTGAAATCTTAAGTTGTTTTATTTTTTTGTTTAAATCTAGTGAAGGATTTAAACTTATGTTTCTTTGGGGGGTCAGCAATGCACTTTGTTGGGGCTATAAAGTTATAATTAGGCAATTTTCCATTGAGACACAATGTGACCTTTCTGCAGTAATGAAAGTAAGTTGCAACCAGAGCCACATGAGCGGTTGCCACCATTTCCTGAGCCGACGGCTTCATTGAGCTTACAGTCGGCACAGACCACGTGTCTCTCTTTCCATTTAGTCTTGGTGACACAGCCCCAAGACAAGAGCTCAAGCAAACGCTCGTTTTCTTGGTCACAGCCAGCATGTTTCATAATTTCGACTGTGACAAAAATCAGTTATATGAGAGGGATCTGTGAACACCAGCACATGACTTTAATCACGCACAGTGACAATAGCTGCCGTGCGGTGATGACAGCCACTATGTAAATGAGAAGAATTATTCTTATTCTGATAATGTGCTGAGTACACAGAGGAGTGCATTAGAACCTCAGGCTTAGCCGTACTCTGCATATTCGGGTTTTACGCTCATTTTTAGCCTGACCTGACACCAGTCATTCATTTATAGCAACGGCTACATATTTTTGTAGTCTCTTATTCTCCAAGGTGATATATTGGCATAAATTTTTCATCAGATAGTAATGCGATTACTCTGTCATTCTGGCATTGAGGCTTTATCTGGCTGTGCACAGTCCAGCAGATTCTGTTACTGGGTTGGGATCCATACGGGCTACGACTCCGGCTTCAGGTCGCGACTGGGTATGTATGCATCTATAAATCCCCCACTCTCCAATAGAAGAGAATAATGGGATGAATAAAAGCAGAGTATATAAATTTCACGGAGTTTGGCAGAGAATTTAAAAGTGGACGTTTTAACTGGATTTAATTTATCTTCGATTTCGGAGCTCTTATCTGGCAAAGCATTTATACCACCGCCCAACCGTGAGGGATGAAAAAACCTACCCTTCCTGCTTTTATCTGCACTTAAGAGAGAAGCAAAATAAAAATGAGTGAAAACAAAAACAACACTGCTTCCCTCCAGATATTGTCATTTCTATGTTATTTGTCTATCTTTTATTTTATTTTATATTTCAAGCAAACAGCAAATGATAAACTGACAGAAACAGAAAGAGTAAGGGAGGTGAAAACTCACCCACTAGTGCAGTGGGATGAGGGAGAGTGGACAAGTGCCTCCGCTAGAAGAGCAGCCAAGGTTTGTGTCTCGGGGGAGTCAGTCAGTGGGGAAAGGGAGGGGGAGAGAAAACCAGCCAGACAAATCCATCGGAAGCATGTTTAATTGTCACTGAATTCCCTGTTGGCGTGACTTTAAAAAACCATCCGCAGGAAGAGAGCTGAGATGTTCGGAAAACATTTAGTGGATCAATATGCCAGGGAGAGCTGAGACTGTTGCGGGTGTGTGCTCAGGGACCTGGCCTGAGCCTTTCCAAGTGGAATACTGTTACATTTCTATTACTCAAAGGCAGGGATCAAGCTATTCAGCATATTTCTGTCCCCAACTCAACTGCACATTATTTACTGCTGTGTGGATAGGAGGGGGAGGACAAGGGGCTGGGAACTGTTGTGCCGGCCAGCTCGTTTTATGCATTTCTCACTGTGGAAATGCATAAAACGAGCTGCTGCAGGAAAAAATAACATGGGCCTTCTTGGTGGGTCATAAGACATCAGGCACGCGATGATGATGTATTAGACTATTGTTGATCTGATCAATTGTTTTTGTATAAAGTGTGTGCTTCTATGCTACAAGATCTATGCTACATGAGTGTGTAAGAATAATAAAAAATGTTCTTACTCTTCTTACCTTCTTTGAGCATCCCCACTTTGAGGCATTTCATGAAGCGACAAGCCTGACATGATTTGCGTCTCCGTTTTGTGATCTCACATTCATTTGTGGCAGGACAGCTGTATTCTATGTTACCTGTGAAGAAGAAGAAGAAGAAGGAGAAGCACAGCTTAGCACCAATGCCATATTCAAATAACGAGTAGAGTATAAAGTACAAGCATTTTGGACCTGATGCTTAGCTGGGTGCTCCCAGTAAATGCAGAAAACACCATCATTGTGTTTAGATGGTCTATTATATAATAACCACTCTGGTATGGGCACCTGTTAATCATATAGATTCTTACAGAACCAATTTCTATGTGCCCTCCAGTGTGTGGAGTACCTTCTAGTACTGAGGTCCAGAGTCTGAGGAGAGGTGGTGGGGGCAAGGAGTAAAGGGCAAGAGGTTAGGGGTGGAGTGAAATCTAAAACAGTCCTTTAGGACCGTTCAGCAGATGCCACTCTACTGCAACACTAAATTGGTCTCATTAATTCTGTGCATGTCCCCTCCAGGCCCCGGGCGCAGGCCATGTCCCTCTGCGCTCAGAGGGGCCTGCCACTGCTTCAATAGCAGGCTAGAGAGCCAGACACACTGCCCCTGACCACTTTACATAATACTCCTGCAGACCCAAACCTGTTGTTACCACTGTTGCCATTGTTGACTATTTACATAGTGTACAGGCAAGAGGCCTTATGCATTATTCAGCTGCAGCGTCTGATTCCAGGACGGAGCAATGAAAAAGAGTTTCATTGCTACACAATAAAAGCGCCGGTTCCGCACTACTCTAGCATTAGCAATAGGAAGGGCAGGGTATGTGAGGCAGTTCCTCCGCTGCTGCCTGATTCCCTACATTTTACTGCATTCAGGGGTTTTCAATAAAGGGTTTCAGTGTAATGGTTGCTTCGGCCTAGGAATTTGAATTATCCTCATCTTGAGTGGGCTTTTAGCTTGAAGGATTTTGACATTGATATTTTCTAAACTTTTCTTTTAACCTATTGTTTGTCTTTTCCAGTGTAGTGCTGAAATAGATTGACATCTAATGTCAGAATCGAACCTAATCGTTATAATTCCCACAACATAAACATCCTTATCCATTAAAGTGCATCTAAGCAAACAGGACGTAGCAAACGTGCTCTCCACCCACCAACCTCTTCCAAAGGGGGAAGCATTTCCTTGTGTGTGCGCACACCGTCCAGACACATTCACACGCAAGCACATTAGGATTGCACCCCGACGTCCTGAAGCTGCACCCCAGCTCTGACCCTGAGTTCACATTTCTGTACAGAAAGCTGTGTAATATTCCACTGGCATTCCTATGCTAGCCCTCTAACATCCTTTGACAGCTTATGCAATTATGTTAACATTATTGGACAGATCAAGTAGAGGGTCCCAAGATGTTATAAATAATTAGAAATTCCTCTTTATATCTGGGTTAGAAATCATTATGCTAATTCTCCTCTTCTCTTTGGGGTTGGGGTAAATAAATGTGTGAGGCAAGTGGCTGATGAGCTCTGATTGTCTTTCCTCTGTCTGTTTTCTCTGTTGTCATAGCAGAACCAGACCATAATAATCCTATCCCTTTCTCATAATCTGGCAGGAGGCAATCAGTGCCGCCCTGCACAGAAGTTAATCTTCTGAGGCTTTTTTCTGTTTGTGTTTCCATTACACACTAACCAATCTTTAATTTTGATGTAAAGCACTAAATCTAAAAAAAAATATATCTTTCATTTGCATTTCACTAAATTATACAATTAGGAACTTGTGGACCGCACACCACGATATGTTGCAGGGCTTATACAGCACAGCTGACCCTGTGTGGTGATGCTTATGGGTTGTTGTTTTTTTCTTCCTCCTCTCCGTTTCGTTTCTCAGGGGATCCCAAGGACACGTGCACAAACCGCACAAACCACACCTGGCACTAACTAAGTTAGCCCTTTGATATCGCACACTCCAGAAACAAAAGCAAACATGCGAGCCCACACTTCTGCGCTACCGTATTCACCCCCCCAGCCGACTCCCCCCCACCCCCACGTTCGTCTGATGTTCTGTCAGAGGGGGCTTCTCATAGCTCAAGGCAGAGTGAGAGGTGGATTAACTCATTTTTCATCCCTACATTTGATTTATATTTAGAACAGGGATTGTTTCAGTGTCAGCACACACGCAACCTTACCAAAGTATCACTTTCTAGCATGACTGCTGCTTCTGACCTGTTATTTTAAGTCAATATAAGTGCAGAAGAAAATGCTAACGGACATAATAAATGAACGTGAATGTAGACAAAAATGTAGCTTTGCAATCATGTTTAAAGCACAAGACTACAGCACGTTACGAGTCCCAAATCTATGGCAGATCTTTTTTATTACACGTAACTCATTATATTAACTGATTGCGTTAAAAGGTTTGCTCCCATCAGCAGTTTTGTAAACACAGACGTGAAAAGCATAAAGCTTCAGTTTCACTTGTATTTGGTCATACTCTTAACCTACATTATATCCAAAATAATGGCTAATTAGGTACTGACCCTTAAATAGTCAAAGTGAAATGAAGTCAACTAAAGTTAAAAGATTTAAATATTTAATTTACTTGCATAGACGCCATAACTGAATTATTATCGTCTTTGCTTGAGTTGTCTTCTTAAAAAAATTAATAAAGTATTTTACTGGACTGTAATTCAGCGGACTTAACTGTATTGAGTTATACTGAAATTAACTAAACTGAACTAATATCAGGGCTCAGAGGGTATAAAAGAGAACAGATGGCTGAACGGCTCTAACAGTCTCTTTTGTCTTTTATCTAATAACAAATTGCACTATACTGAACAGGAGTTAAACACAGACGGTGACAACAGATTTAATGGTGTGCTTGTAATAAATGTCATACAACAGATCTGCCGTTCAGAAACGCTGCACAGATACACTGGCTGCTAGAACCGACTGTATGGCAACTTTCATTTTCTAAAACGAAGCGCACTGGCGGGAACCCCTTTAACCCGAGGGCCATGCTCGGGGGTTTATCTGTCTTTAGAGAGGTTATGGTATGGTTACCAATAACATTACAGAGTGAAGGGAGAAGAAAAAGATTTGCCTCCTTCTTCTCTTGATAAGTATCTGTCTCAATCTATTTTATGGCTTTTCAGGACCCATGCCAGGGCACAGAGGGGGAAAGTCAGGTCTTGTAAGTAAATTACAGTAAAATGGCAGGTATTTCTCATCAAAATCTAAACTGACTTTTACAGGCTTACTGTCAAGGTCTGTTACTTCATATAAAAGAGGGCCACTGAGTTCAGTCGGTTTTCAAGCAATTTTGCACTTGGGTTCAAAATGGGAAGAAAACACGGTTCAATAAGACATTTATGCTTTTGATTGGTGGGGCGCGCGAGGTGCAGGGCTGGAGGTATGATTAGGGCGCATTGAGAACAGGGGTATTTCTGGGATGGATGGAGATCTAGGTTGACTTTAATTTGGGTCTGGCCTTGACTAAAGCAACTATCTCCACATATGAGTTCAAGGGGCTTTTAAACTGGATGAATAGGTGGCAGAAGATGGATGTGCCATCCGTGTTTGTTGAAAACGGTAGGGACGTGGCCTTAAAAAAGCACAGGCCATAAGAGAACTGAAGCAGTCTGAAAGGACAGGCGCACACATTTGTGCACACACTCACTGAAAATAATATTTTATTTATATAATAATAATTTAAGCCTGCGTTTTAATAGCATTGTCAAGAATAAGTTGCTAAATCACAGTTACACAAGGTGAGCACAAGGTGATAAAGAAATTGTCGTGTACACGGTTAACATTAACTTCACATGTTTGCCCTAAGTGTTATAGAACAATGTGAGAAAGGGCTGGGAAAGACAGCTCCTTTGTTTTCTTCTCATTAGAGAGGGCCGTCTCACACTCCACCCTTGACTGCCTCGTTATTCCTTTAATTAATCAGTTCTCATCAACGGCACCCTCTCATTCTTTTCAAGGGCTCTACATCCTGCTCTTTACCGCTTCCATTTTCCTCTAGCAATCCTGCATGTGTTTCTTTCATCATTTCGGAAGGATTTTACCGCCCCCCCCCCCCTCCCAAAAAAAAAAAAGAGCCCTGCATCCTCTGCCTGGGACCCCTGTCTGATTATTATGCCATTAAGCCTCTCCTCTGCTCCTCTGAAAGAGCAGCAGGCTCCCTCTCCAATCTAAAGAAGTCCTGGGTTTTTTTCCCCTCCTTTCCCTGAAATTACCCGGCGACGCGTGCCTGAGTTTCTAATTGGCATGCCCGTCCCTGGAGACGGCCCCCTCCCTTCTTCCTAATGAAAAGCCTCGGCCTTAATTACACTTTCCAAACGCTGATTGTTATTGACAAAACTCCTGTGGCTCGGACAAACGACGGCAGATTAGCTCCATTACAGGCAGCCCTCCAAGAAGAGAAAGAGAGGGATTTCAAATTGACAATGCAAAGCGAGGGGGGAAAAAAGAGGAGCATTCAATTTTTTCTTTCCATGTACCTTGCTCTTAATTGTTTGGGCCGTTGCTCCACTTAAGACGTCTCATTCTTTCCCGATGCCTCTTTTCTGTCCCATTGTGTCGCCGTCAGTGTACTTTTAGTGAAGGGACAAAAGCCCAGTTATGTTACTTGAGAGAAAATGTTCATCTTTTGTCAATAGACAGGATTGCTGATGGCAGCATGGGTAAACAGGAGGATTTGGCCTAATGCTTTTGTTTGCCTGCAAAAGGTACATAGACTGTCTAAAGCTGATAGGGCAGTAAGGTCCAAAATCAACACCTAGCATCAAGACAGGCAGCCTGCTCTCCATTTAATGCCCGCAATTATTTGCTGATGAAAAAATTCCCTGAAAGCAGCGGACAAAATGATTGTTTTGTTTCACCTTAACCAAACCCTTAGGTTCATTTGATCTGTTTTATCTAGTTTGTTTTTCACTGAATTTATTCCACGACTAAGCCAGCACAGCTTAGTTCTGGGCAGCTGTGCCTGTTGTGCAAATTTTTTTTTTCTGCTCAACAATATCTTCGTCGCCCTGATTAATCTGGAGCGGAGCGCACAGTTTCACAGTGGGGGGCCTTTCATTGCCTCTCCAATGAGAAGCTGTGATACATCATGCCTTGCAGATAGAACAGTCTCACACTAGTCCCGTCCCCCCCACACACACAAGTCAGAACAAGAATAATAAAGCATGCACTCTGCACCCCCCCAAGGCATCTGGACAAACAGCCCCCACCCTCCACCAAATCTGCCCTCTGAGTGATGATATTGCCTCCATCAAACTCCACCCACCATGACAGATGATGTCATAATCTCAACAGTTGCCTCCTCTGTGTTCAAGTCTCCCTCTTTTTCTTTTATTTCAGTTTTATTGTAAAGATTCTTTTCAAAACGCATAATTATTTGTTAATCATTAAAGAGAATTTTATTTTTCTGTTTTGTTTTGTTGAGTTGTGAATAAATTAAAAACAGAGCCTGATATGTTTCTGGAGGCTACTGGTCCCCTGTGGTATGAGGCATCTTCCACACTCCAGTGATTTTTTTTTTTTTACATAGGAAAGTGTTTGGACTGAGTATGTTTCAGTGCTGTTGTGAGGCCAAAGGTGTCTTGTATGGAGGGTGTTTTGGTGTTCTGTGATGCAGCGACATGGGATGAAATATCTTGTATTGAGTGTTTGTCGGGCGGGGTGAAAGAAGAAAAATACCTTGTATTGTCCTTTTAAAAAAGGCTTTGCAGGCCTCACAAGAGGCTACCCCATAGTGATACCCCGAGGCTATATCTCCACAGACCAGGCACAGCCTCTTGGGGAGGGAGTTCAACATGTATTCGCACTTTATGGACGAGTCCTCCATGATGGTGCTGGAGCAGTCGTCATAGCGCTTGCGGCAGGTGCCAGCCCCAAGCCCGCTGGGGGTGAACATAGGAGGAGAGTCCAGGCCGTTCGAGTGGCTGTTCATGGTGCTGACATAGCCGCCGCTGGCGTCCGAGTTGCCGCTGGGGCTGTGGTGGCTGACCGTGTCGATGACCGAGGAAGGACTGGATGGCTCCGTCTTGATGTAGGACCCACAGCTGGAGGGTAGATGCCGGTCATCAGCGGCCATTCTATTCAGCAGCCTGGAAGGGGGTGGGGGGTAGGGTTGATAGGAAAGAGGGTGTGGAGGGTGGAGAAGATGAAGATGATTAGCAGAGGTCTTCGGAGAGCAGTAATGAATCTCATCAACCAGCCAAGTGACAGAAGTGCAGGAGACAGCAAATTATTAGATTATATGGCAATTCAGAACAACTGTAACAGAAATGCTTCTTTCCTTTAACGAGAAATTTGGAGTGAATGGAGTGTGAAAAGATGAGCGCTAACATACTGCTTATTTACAACTACAGAGCAGAACAACTCACTTTCACAGCTTTTACAGTGGAAAAACATGTGTTTGATTTTCCTTTTCACAAAGGAGAGGAAACTGAAAAGAGGACAGATGATAAGTTTCGTGTGGTTGCAGCCTTACGTTTAAAATTGAAATTGAAATATGTAGTCATCTCTGTTTTTTTTAATCTTTCCAACTTGTCTGTCTACACCACTGTGCCCTAACAATCCCTTTACACCAGTCAACCAGGGGGAAGGGAAGTGCTTCATTAGCCACACATTACAGCAGCTGCGAAAGCGCTTCAGAGCAAAAATACACACCAAACACGGCGGCACAAGTCCGTACGCCACACAAACCCAGTGAAAAAAAGGTAGTTGAAAGAGAATAAGAGGAGGAGAGAAAGGGCACTCTGAAGACTTAACACACCCACACACACAGAGCGTGCACACACATCAAAGATGGGGGCATCTCCGTAGTCTAGAGAGCACAGTGGACCTTGGCTTGTCTCCTTGAGTCAGCAGTCAACCAAAAGGAAACATGATGGGAAGATATTGACTTTTTCACTGTCTGCCTAATAACTGTATTTTGGAGTACATGCAATCTGATGCTGTAACGTGTGCAGACTAAAGTGCAGTCTTTTGACTGCGGCCACAAAATCCTCTCTGAAGCCTCTCCTGCCCATATAAATCTACTTCAGTTCAGCTCTATAACCTTTAACTTGAAATTGCACTAAGAGAACAACGAAGAGGGGGAAAAAAACTTATCCTGGACACACTCAACTCGTTTTTCCATCTGCAAATAGAGTGTATTGAAGAGGTGAAGTGGTGGAGGAGATGAATAACTCAATCTGCTGGGGATGCCGTGTAGACACAGTAACCTCTTAGGGTCAAGGCGAGGTCACACACTAACATACGCACACACCCCTATGCATGAGGGTACCACTGAAGGGGTGAAAGGTTACCTGCACTTGCCTACATTAACAAAATTGAGCCTTGCGTGGCTTATGCAAATTCAGTTTCAAGGGTTTCTCATGAGTGGCAGCTAGAAAGCCCAAGTTGTGCTTTAGCACATTAGTTTCATTAGCATATTGCCAACTAACGGTAATGTTTACATATTTGACATGTCAGGTTTACCATCAACACGGGGAGAAGATGCTGTTTCCCACTTGGGCTCCTATCTTTTGGACTGGACTGCTCTCAGAGCACTTCAGAGGAAACAGGAAGCGAGAAGCGTATGCTGTGGTGTCCGCCGTTGGTTGGCCACACTGCTTCTCGCTCTCTGAGGCTGATTTAATTGTGAAGATGGGTGATGGAGGGGTTCAAGCCCAGGGGTCAGTGGGTCAACCTTATTTTCTCACCCTGGATTCCAGGGCCCGTGGAGATGGGGGTCAGCGTGTCAAATTAAATCTCATTCCCGGGTTTCCCCTCCCTGCTGTCATGTATATTCATTGGAGCTCCAGGTGCCTAGCACTTCTGGAAATTCACAAAAAGGTTAACTGCTAAAATAAATAATAAAAATAAAAAAAACGTCCCCTGTTAAAACCGTTGACCTTGTGGAATAAGCTCTTTGCCCGAGCTCTCCTGGAATCCTTCTTGTGATATAAAACCTCTCAAAATATAAAACTGACACACAGCCGCCATCCTGTTTCGCAAAAAGCAATCCAATACATGCTTTATTTCCTCTTTCTTTCACTTACTCTCAATTTAACCAATTCATGCAATAACTGTATAACGGGTGGTTGTTAAGAATTACCGTTTTTTTTTAAATTACCTACCTCTACTCTTAAATGGTTTGCAGAAAAAAAAGTGAATCATGTTCATGCCTTTCTAAAATAGATCTCGCCGCTCTTAATAACGAATGCAGATTACATACCCATAAATTAATGCACGCTCTGTGTTCATCTGCTTTATGTTCTCCGTTTCAGGATGGATATGTGCACCTGCGCGACAGGGCACCTGCACTTGGCTTATTAAAGGCTATATATTAAAACATAGGAGCACAAGATGGCTCCATTTAGCTTTTATTTCAGAAATTCAGAGTAAGCTTAACCCAAGTTCAAAGGCCACCTCGAGGGTGACACTTAGCATAATTGCATAAGTGTCTTAACTGTTTCCCCTCCAGCTCAATGTGGTCATTTATAATGAATGTGCTGGCTAGAATCCCCTTAACTCACACCGCTATGACACATTATATCACTGCTATGCTTATGTTTTTAACAAGCCTGCATATATTGATTAATGATACTGAGGGAATACTAACCATGAGAACCTGGCGTATTAATCAAACAGTCGAAAATATTTCTATAAATATTGGTAATCTCTAGTGGGACAGGGCCAATTTAAATCTATAAATACAACTGTACGGGAAAATGAATTATGAACATTAAATTGTTTGACAGCAGCAATAGTCCCGATAAATAATTCAATATGTGGGGCAGGTGCTAATTAGCTTGTGTGCCACAGACAGAGCAGACAGGAAAGGGTGTGTTGAACTGAGACTTGATGCTGTAAAATCTATAGTTCTTTCTTCCTTCCTCAAGGTAAGAGCTTTTTTCTCTCTCTCTTTTTTTTTCAAAATCTGCTGCCTGGCTGCCTAAAGGAGCAGCACTCATCTAAGACACAGTATCTCCCCCTCTCCCATTTTCTCCCTCTGTTCCTCCTCCTTTTGTTCCCTTTGTACCGATCAAAATTCATGCTGAGTAGTAGGTTATGGGCCCGCAAACGCACACTGCGCAGTTTGGTTTTAATCTGATTCCACCTGGCCCTCCTAACGGCATTTCAGATCCCTAATATCATTCCACCAGTGCTGCTGTGACTGGGATTAGCCGGCCTAATGATGTGGCAGCTCGTATCACACTCACCGTTCCGCGATTTCCGAGAGGAGAGCCACGGAGCGCTCTTTCCTAACATCTCCACTCTTTCCCTTTGCCTGCGAGCGAAATTCTGAACATTGGATGACACTGTTATGAGAACGGAGAACATTCAGGATCTAATTGAGCCAATTTGTAAGTATGCCTGCTGAGAGCTAGCAGCTCTCTTCAGGAGGATAGTGACATCTTCCATTTTTCTCTGTGTGACTGCCACGCTCTCCCTGTTTCATGTATAAATCCCAAGCACAGAGTACAACCCTGCGCTAGAGACTCAACTCAAGCAGCGAGTACATTCCTCATGTCCTTTTCACTCTCAAGGCCGCCAGATGCCAAAAAACACAATTTTTATAACATTTGCTCACCTCATCTTAGAGTGTCACACTCCTGCTACCTGATCAGACTGCACAAGCGAAGGGGAAGAACGGGTAGGCGGTGGGGGTTGACATCTCAAGGCAGGGCGATGGTGATATCAGATGCCCCAGTAGGGGCAGATCTGTCTCGTGGGCCTCAGGCGATGTGGCCTGATAAGCCACTGGCCCCAGAGTCAGCGGTGGTAGGACGAACTCAATTAGCTCCTGACAGACCCCCTTGCAGCCCAGCGCAGCCTCCTCAGCACAGCCAAGAACCCGCTGGCAGCTGCCACGCTGACCTCTCCTCCAGGGGCCACTGCCACCTTTTACCGCTCCAACACACACACAGAGCCAGGGACTCATTTTTTTGTAAAAGCGAAAATCATGGTCAAAATCTACACGGCCCCACAAAAGTCACAGAAATACGCACAGAGGCTTGAAAGCCACCAAGGGTGCTCGCCGCACATTCACACGGGGGAAAATGTAAATGAAAAAGGACCGAGGCTCAAGGAGGGGTTGGTTTGGCCCCTGGGAGAAAGGAAGGGAATGGAGATTCCAAAACACACTTAGCTGAAATATGGAGTGTGCCTCTCTCTGTCTAACTGGCTCCAGGTTAATGACCACCAGGGGAATAAGGGCCAAAAGACTCTTGGGGCAATGAGCATAAGTGTGTGTGTCTGTTAGATTGGTTTATGCGCTCATATGCGAGTGTGTATTTGCACTGCAGACAGAATATGAAAGATGGAAATTTGGGGGTTGGCGGTGTGTCGTGTGGCTGACGGCGGTGGTTTGGTTGGAGGCAAGACCGGCACTCCACAGGGACCCATTCTAATCTATGAGGAAGAGGCCCCTGATTTTGGAGTTTCTCATTCATTAGTCCTGCTCTAGCAGGGAGACAGGGAGAGGACTGAGAGGAGGGGGTGGACCTGAGGAGAGGGGAGGGGCATCTTTATTAACGGATGTGCCAGACACTCAGAAGACGCTGACAGAGATTTATGATTTGCAGATCTATGGAGGCAAACAAAAGGAAAGCGGAGGGAAAAAAAAACAGGAAAAGAGAGAGTGAGTGAGGGGCTACATTAGAAGAAACAGAGAAGAGAGTGTTTACTGTTGTGATGGGGAGTGAGGGTCCCAGATCGATAGTCAGGAGGCTACAGGGGCCAGGGCAGGGTTACCACTTCTCAGGGACTGCGCTGCTGCTGCTCCGTGGTGCTCTAGCAAAGGATTATATTTAGCTGCTTCACAGCGATGTTACTGTAGTCTTTATAAAGCCATGAGCTCACTCCACTACGACAACATGAGCCCCACGCTCCAGCAGCACCACAAGATAGAGTCGACCAAGAAGCAGATCACATCTATCGATCGCCCCTCCCGCTCCTTCCTGTTCTAGAGACGCTGCTGGCAGAAGAGAGAGGGCCTCTCGTGACACAGGCGCTGCTGTTTGTCTGACGTAAACTGTCTGGGCCGCTCTGGGCAGATCTTGTTCTTATAAGGGGCTGAGTTCAGGATGTTGAGGGAAGCAACCGGCTAATGACAGAGCTTCTGTCAGTGGAAGTGTGGGTGGGGGGGGTCGGGGGGGGAAGTAACCGCCGTCTAAACTTCTTACGACAGAAAGCAAGGAGTTAACAATCTTCTATGCAGAACCAGTGGGAACGGCTCTCTGCAGAGTTGGACAGCTCATCACGCTGTATGTAAAAAAGGAAGTTCAGGGATAATTCCGGCCTGCCGTGCCGTTACCAAAGATTACTTTTCATTACATCCATTATGTGGCACAGTCATGGTATAATTTAGCAACATGAATTTACAATGGCTCTTGATAACTACAAAAAGTAATTATGGTGCATGGCAAAAAAAAATAAATAAATTAGCCTTGGGGCCTAGAAAACTTGGGGTTAGGTGATGACATCGGACACAACCCTGTGTTGTGTGATATGTTACCGATACACAGGCAACAATATCACAGTACGTTCTCCTGCGATACTGTGACATGGAGGTTTCTCCCCTTTACTACAGACGGTTTAACTAAACCGTTTCTTTGTCATGTGATGGTTTTAAAAATGTGAACATTTATTAAAACTGCTTAATTAAATTTGGCTGTAAAACTCAAATAAGAGCACGGTGCAAATAAATGCACTAACAACGAGTCGTTTTTTCTAAAATTGTAAAGATAATGTATTATTCTCAGGAATGCATTATAGTGATATATTATGCAAATCCTCATGAACAGTGTGATTCAATACAATCTGAACTTTAACACTTTTTCTTAAAAAAACTGCACGTTCAGTTTTGCACGATAAAAGCCGACTGCTAAAGTTTTGCTTAACTGCAACAAATCCAGTAAAAAGCCAACAGATATCAACCACAGCACGCTCCATGAGGAGGGAGGTGGGATTATAAAATTTGAATAATGAAGAAAAGAAAAAAGTTTGCGCATAACTAAAAGTCATGCATTGCAGTTCAGAGAGCATTCAGAGATATTTGTGGAGCAAACCAAGAGAGAAAACAGATCCACAAGGCTAATTTTCACAGAAAGTTGCAAGCTGTGCTGGATGATTTTTTTTATTGTTTGTGTGTCTAAGTGTGTGTGTGCCTGTGTGTGTCACAAACAGAAAGAAATATTTTTATAAAGGGTTAAGGCTATTTAACACAGTGCAATGTAAATCACAGGTTTAGACACAGTCACTGTGCGTAGAGGGGGACGGAGGCATAGAGCCATGCATGAAATTACTTCATTAATCTTCTTCTGATAGGCCGTCCTTGTTTAGGAGGAAACTACCTGCCTAAAACAAAGAGCCAATCCTGCCTCCACCACAAATTATCCCCTTTATCAGAAGAGGACACAAATATAAACAGACACACACACACACACGCGTACATACACAAATGTTAGAGCAAAATTAACAGGTCAAAAATCGGAGGTTTATCAGGTGTTTCAGACGTGACGGCGTTTGCAGAGGCTCACGGTCAGTGAGCAATCACAGCGCGGCGCGCGATACGACATCTGTGAGTTAAAGATGTAACTTGATTCCTCGCGTTTAAAGCGTTGTTCGAGGCACACAATTCAGACGACTCCAAAACGAATTGCTGTTACTCAGAAACACCATTGTTATGACTGTCACACGCCACAGCAGTCGACACAGTCACAGCAATAGCCTCTAGCTTTTTACAGGCTCATCTCTACCAGCTGCCACACATTCTCCATAAATAGTGCTGGTAATAAAAAGGCGGGTGGGCCTAACTGATTTATATGGTTGTGTCCACCACCACACCATTCAGGAATAATTAAACTTTGGGGATATTTCCTGAATTAATGCATCTCCTTCAGGGGTGGGGAGGTGGGGGGGTTGACATCTAAACGTGCGACGCGGTTTTTACCAACGTCTCGCGTCACAGGATGTAGTGGGAGAGGGGGCCTCTCAACATTTCGACAAGCAGCCACTCAGTGTGTGAACGTTTGATTGTACTTAAGGATGCAAGGGCGGTCTCTTAAGGTGACGTTTTAATGTGCACATGTTTTGTGACCAACAGGCAAATACTCATATAAGCACACGGTCGTATAAACTGAAGGCAGATGCAGAGGAATACACACACACACTTTTACACTAACAAATCTGTCAGTTATCAGATTTAATTATTATATGACAAGAAAAGTTGTAAAAAAATGTTAACCTCTAATAAAAACTGCCCTTGATGACAGTAAGGGTAAACAGCCTGATTTTCAGATTGAGTTATAATTTAATTTTCCCTTTGCTTCCATATTTGTGTCACTGAAAAGTTTGGAGAGCAGACAAGAATTTGGTTATTTGGAAACCGAGCACAAAAATTAGAAGCTTGTTCTGATTTATACAGTATACTGTATTTATCATTTATAATGACTCCACATTTAAAAAACTGAAGTCTAAACAACACCAAAGACTCAGAAGTAAATGTGTAAAATGTTCTTACATTTAAGACTTTCACTAACTCTTATTTGACAAAGACATTCAAATATTTTTGCGCTGCTTTTTAATTTATTTATTTTTTACATGAATTAAAATCTCAAACAAAAGTTGCTTTTATTTTTCTAATAGCAGGGTCCAAATATGGAAGCACAGAGACACTGACCGGCGTTTTGCACACTGTTCTGTTACTGGGTGATTATTGGTTACATCTAATTGCCCAGGGCAAATCTGGGATAAGCAATAGTAGTGCTCTCTCTCTCTCTCTCTCTCTCTCTCTCTCGTAGACACACCCGTAAGACAGCCTCTGTACACGCAGCATGTTTTCAGTTTAACAATTTCAGCAGTTCATGAAGCTGAGCCCTACAGCTTTCTTTAAGGCTGTGCTCTGCGTGTTTCAGCACATGAACCTGAAACATTCGAACAGCTCTCCAAAAAGCGATGACAAAAAAAACGTTATTCCTCTAAAAGCTGTAATGGGTGGAAGGCTCACGCAGACCATGCATAGAAGACCTGGTGAAGCTGTCAGTAGGAATCAGAGCTGCTTCAGTGATGGACGCTTCCAATATTGATTTCATAAATAAACAAAGCTAAGCATCGATCTTAATGTTATTTTGCATTTCAATTACTGCTCCGAAACATAACCTTCAAACAACTGACCGCTCAATACTAATAGCCTTCAATGATAAACACCCATATCGTTACCCACCTTACGTCATGTCATTTTTTAACTAAGTGTGAATTACTGAACCTGGAGTCGCACAATGTGACTGCAATCAAATAGAAAGCAAAATGTTTGCACAAAAAATGTTAAACTTTGTAATCACGGCTGATTTTGCTTTTAATCTTCACCGTGTGGTGTTTTCTTGTAATGCAACACTCAACAGCTCATGCTAACGGCTCTTTTCTTGACCGTGGTGTATTTCCCAATTTCCGCTTTCTATTGTAGGTGTGTGTATGTGACTGTATGTATGTGTGTGTGTGAGGATGCATGCATGCATGGATGTGTGTAAATGAAGAGGAGCCCTTCAGTGTTGGAGCAACAGGAAGAAGTGCTGACGCACTGTGTCAGTGATAGCACTCTGCTGCCACAAGGGCATGAGAGCCCACATAGGCTAGCATTATCCTTCTAGACTAATGGGCCTGGTTATTTTTAAACAGATTCTCACACTGCGGTGGAGGTGTCCAAGGTTACCATGGATGAGAAATCAGGAGGGACGCATGCAGTGACATTTGGTGATATCTGTGCAGGTGGATGTTATAAAATAGCCAAAGAGGTATTGTAAGTAATCATGAAGAGATCTAAAGGCCAAACATCAAATAGGCTCTCAAGAGAGAGCATGTTATTATGAAAGCATGATCTTCCAAAACTGACCAATACTAAAAAGAAACATTCAGAATCTGGTCTTTAGTAAGTTTTAGAGTAAAGAAATACAGAAAAAAGAACCAGCCTGGATCCTGAAACCTTCTCTTGTCCTTTTATTTTATCAGTTAATGACCTGGGAAATAAAGCAACACAAGAAGGTGCTTGATTTGGCAGCTCCTTAAAAGCCAGCCTCAGCACTAACAACTATGAACCCAAATACCTCTGAAGCTAGAGAATTGAAACTATCTAGACATTGCCAACACACTCTGCATCACCATTTGGCCTGGAGAGAGACAACATGCTCCCCCCGCTCAGCTTGAGCTGAGTGACATATTTACAGTGAAAGTAATGATACTAGATACCAGAAATGAGAGGGCTCCAGCGTGGCCAGTGGACTCAGGAATCTCTCTAATGAATTGGACAACAAAGCCCTGTTGGTACAAGGAAGAAGTATTTAGAATTTGGCAAAAATCTGAGCTTAAGCACATTAGGTTTCTCTTTAAAAGGCACACATCCCAAAAAACCTCCTAACATTTGCTCTGGGAGATGAGGAAAGTAAGAGCAGGACAGGTGGGTTGCCTGGGCTCCATGCTGCAGCTACAGAGGCCACCGGCTCCTGGCTCATAGCGGGGTGGCAATTCTCGGCCAGGAGCTTCTTCTGGTAATGTATTCTGAAACCAAATTACCGTAAGCTGATCCCATCTGGATAGCGTCTGTGCACGGCTGCTTTGGTTACCCACCACTGCCTCTAGCCTGTGATAGCATCTCCATGAAGACAGCAAAAATCTGATTAACCCTATAACAATGAAACACTTGGTCAAAGAGCAAGGAGCTTTTAACTTAAGATACACTAATGCAATTCCCTCGCCTTGTTTTCTGAAACCTAATAAGAATCAAGTGGACGGACTGCTAGAGATGGGTGTTTGCAGGCTTTAATGCAGCAAGCTGGGAATGAAGTCAAATAAATTGAAATCTAATTCATCACTGTGTGTTAACTTCTTTCTGCTTCTCTGAAAATACATTAAAAAGCTCTTATTTCATGAAGGGAAATTGGATAGCCTAGTTAGTTTATTGCAGTGCCTCTGCCAGGGCTTAAGGGAAGCCTGGGTGTTGATGGAACATTTAGAAGCAGAGAGAAGTCACATCTCAATTCGCTGCCACTCAAATGTTGTGTTTTCTAACAAGCACTGAAAAACTTACACTTGCAATCCTCAACCAGAGCTGGTTTCTAAAGAGAGTGCAACAGCCAGTGCAACACAAGTGAGTGCAGAGAATCTAATTCCACTACACGATAAAAAACACTTGGATTTAAACAACTGAAGCAAAACTGTAAAACGGGGCGAATGTAATGGGAACATAAAACATTATTAGAACAAGTTGCAATAACGTCGACGTTTCTTTTCAATTGATTTCCAACATTAAAGAAACAAGAGAAGCATCTCTCTGTTTAAAAGATAAAAACTCTCCTTCCAGCTAATTCCCAGGCAGTATTGATGCCTTCGGTTCAGTATAGGTACTACAGTGATACGGCACTACACTGTTGTGCTAATAACATAGAGCACATACGTTCTACTAATCCTCTCACTTAAGCATCGCGGCCGCATCCAGCGCTCAGTAAGAGGCTGCAAATACCAGTGCATAATTAGCAGAGAGCTACTGCTGAGCCAAAATTACCAGCAGCACACAAGCATGTGCTGAAAAGAGCCCACAAATTAACTGTTTTGGGGGATTGATATACGTTCACATTACTGCTGAGCATTCCTTCATTAAGATATTTTAGGTTTACTGATTGCCATTTCAAAAGAAATGTAAACAGTTACTAATATGTTAAACACCTGTTCACAACTGAGCTTTGAAAGAGTAGATTTTCTGCTCACCGTCAAGTACAAATATAATTATTTATATTCAGCATAATCACTAAATTATATTTAATGTTTCCTATTATTTTAGACAGATTTTAAATCAGCACAACATAACTACATCTCTGATAATAAACAAACATAAATATACTTCACTCTTTAAGTATTACTAAAAAATATCCCAGCACAGCTACATAAACTTCGTCTTTCACACCTGAAAAATGGAAAAACAAATACTAGATTATGTGTAATTTCTTTAAGAAATACAATGAAAAAAATCTGAATTCTGACACCTGAAAGATCAAACTGATTTAAACTAAAAGACTTACTAAGCAATTACTTTTCGACATAATTGAAACTGTCCTAAAATTTAAATGTTTAATGTTTCACCTTGTGCAATTCATATAGTTCAATTTCTGCTGAAAACTGGATTTTACAGGAAACCATTAATGAGTCCATTAAAAAATGAAAACTTAAATATGTGATTACATACTGGTGTAAATATGTAAAGCTCTTCTAAAAGAAATAAAAATTGCAGTGGTTTTCTTTTCCTAATTAGGAAATACAGACAAAAGAATACAAAAAAGACATTATGACTTGAGCCCATCGTACCTGACATGCAATAGAAATGTTCACTTTTTTAGGGTTTGTTTAATTTAATTTTAAGATGTATCAAAGAATGAAACTACACAAAATACATCTTAAGGGAAAAAAACAGAGATGATTCCATTTATTCCTTATTATTCATAAGTATCCTAGAAGAACTTTGAATTTCCAGTGATTAAAGCTCAAACTAAAAAAGTCAAAAAAGTAAGAAACACTAAGAGAATTGAGCTCTAACTGTTTTCTGTTAATGATTTTCACATTTTTTAAAATCTAATTAATTAAAAAAAACTAAATATCTTATTTATGGTAAAACTGAATAATATGAGAACAACACTAACAAGAAAAAATTATTTACCAAAAATATTAAATTATTATAAAACACTGTCTAATTTGGGAAAAGCTCCTGAAATTTCTTTAAACTTCTACATAATAACCCTTATAATTATTATCATTTACAAAATATATGATTTATAACCTGCTTAAATTCATAACAAAAAACTTTAGAACAGCCAAATGTCTTAGAGGCTGGTTTTCATACTATATCTGTTATTGGTTGTTGTTAGATATATTTGTACCATAATGATAAAACTGCTTCTAAAAAAGAATAATAATAATTACAAAGAAAACTGGTGATACAAAAAATACCTTAACTAAAGGTAATTTGTTTTGTTTTAAATGTAAGATACTGGTTGATTTAAAAAGTTTGGTGAAGGCACTGTAAGCCCAGACTGTCCCAGCAGCCAGGAGCTGTCGAGACAGCAGCTTGCCCGGCACGCCGCTGACTGGGACAGACCTGCCGCCTGACTGAGGTTACAGGGTCCTTTCATTCGTCTTGCCTGGCTACAAATATATATTACAGCGTGTAATTTATCCTCTCCAGTTCTACGGATTCACGTTAATCTCTCCTCTTTATAATATCATTCTCAGTCTGCCTGGGTGGCCGGATCTAGGGACAAAGCCATCAGCAAACAAGCTCCTAACCAAACTGGACAGGCACCCCCCAAATTCTATAGAGTAAAAAAAAAGGAAAGAAAAAAGGAAAACACACACACGCACACACACACACACACACACACACTGCTTCAAAGGGCCAAGTTAAATCAATCAGCCATGCTCTGAAAGATATTTATAAAACATACATCATGATGTGCCACACACCCATACACGCATTTACACAGTTGCACCTGCTCTGCTGCTCAATCCTGTCAAGTCCAACGATATTTAAAATCCCTCAAAACAACGAACGGGAAAAAAAGTGCAGGTAAGGAGTTTGAGTTGGCGTTAAGAGGCTATACAAAAAGAACAGCCAGGAATTAGAAAGTTAAAAGTTCAGCGCCTCGACTAGTAGAAAAGTAAAAGAAGAGTAGGTAAAGAGCAGATTATATTTTTTTAAATAGAAGAAAAATGAAAGGAAAATACAGGAAAAAGCAAAGGGATCAACGGCAGAGGTTAAAAAAGAAATAAAAGGGGGAAAACAGAGAAACAAGTGCACCTACTGGTTATGATAGCTGAGAGGGTCTGGAAGACAAAGTTCTGAAATGTCCATCAGTCCAGTTTTAGCATTCCAGGAATGAGAGGAAGAGGAAAGAGAAAACAATTGAGACCCGCTTCTTTCCCAAATGATAGCAAAGCACCCTCAGAGACAACGCTGCCGAAAACCCCCTCCAGCACCGCTTCCCCCCAGCCTGCACAGGTATGCTGGACTCTGATGGATTGAGTGGGCGTGTGTGTGCCTGAGCATGTGTGTTGTGTATGCGCGTGTGTTTATGTATATATGAGTGGGAGAGAGAGAAAGAGTGTGTCTGAGTGTATGTGTGAGAGGCAGAGAGGGAAAGAGAGAGAGTGAAGGGGGGAGGGACAGATCGACAGGAGAGGTAAAAAGGGGGTGGGGTGGGGGGGGTGAGAGAAAGCTAGAGAGAGAGTGAGAGAGACAGAGAAGCGCAGGCAGCAGCGGGATGAGCGCTAAGATGGAGAGAGCATGAGAGTGCGAGCAAGAGGAATGACTCTTTCCATGGTCGGGATAGGGCTCTTTAAGACTCAAGGGCTTGATGAATATGGAACAGCTGCTGTTGGCTGGCTCTGAGGGGCAGGACTTAAAGCGACAGAGGGGGCCGGCGGTGCACTGGGGGAGGAGGGATCCAAACGCTCGCTCACACTCTCCGCTATGCACAACACGCATGGCTCACACGGACATAGACAAAACAAGCTATCGCATGAACAACAGCGATCTAGCGGTCAACACACAAAGTTTCCATCTCATGATATGACAGAGATGGGTGCTAGAAAGTTAAATAAATAAGATGATAAAGAGAAGTAAGGGGTTTTAAGTATCAGGGGAAGCTCCTAGTGTTCATAAAGCAAAAATAAATCAGAGTTTCAATACTTGCTGTTCTGAATTGAGTGGTTTTTTTAACAATATAAAGCAAGGTCTCTTTAAATGTGACATTTTACCTGCTGTATCTCTTTAGTTTTCTGTGTTATATCCAACCGTGCTGGGGTTAATTTGAAGTGGTGTCATAAAGCAACCACACATGAACACTGAACTTAACCAAGCAACACACACACCTCAGAGATATGACTGCACGGCAGTACTAAGCCTGCTGTCACACACTTCAAGTTTTTTTAAGATCAAAATGATACCTGCACTGTTACACAACACATGATAAAGTCAGATCTGACGCCAGCCGAGAGCAACACTATAGAAGTTCCAGCGGGCAGTCGAGTGCATCCGCAGCACTTCGCTTTCAAAAAGCAATAGCTTTCAAACCGCGCTGAGGACAGTAAATGTATTTATTGAGCGGTGTCATTAGCTCCATTCGCGGGTGTTACATGTGAGGGACCATTGTGAACCTTTCACCACCTGTGAGAGATGATCTCAAGCCATAACTCATATTCTCGAAGCCCATCATCTTCTAAAGCAGCAGAAAATCCAGCTCTGTCTCTTCTAACCCCAGCTTTATAAGCGCCTGTGCTTCGCTGTTGATCAAGCTCAGTAAGAATGCAGAGAATGCAGATACCATTTCACAGTCAGTGAGGGTCTCCATGTTACTGTATCCCCACATTATAAGAACAGAGCTTACCATGGTATCTTGGCACTTGGTCGAATTGAACTGAGAAGAAACAGCAGCTTGCCCATTTCACAAAAAAAAAAAAAACCTCACAAGGCGGCTGATAAGAGCCTTCAGACTCTTCAATAAAAAAGTAAAGTTTGAGTGAGTGAGGAAGCGAGGAGGAGTGATCTAGCGACAGATTCATGCAAAAAAGGGTGTGTTGTGTCGTTTTGCAGCTCTCCAGTTTCCTCTTCCGAACAGGAACAGCACAACACCCCCCCCCTCCCCCCCGGAGAGGAATCCGGTTCCATTCATCGGCTCACGTTTCTATAATCAATGCAAAAACATCACGCAATCCCTATTGATCATCACAGGCCTATTGATGTGCAGCAATGGTGCCTCTAAGGTGGCATCACATCACACAGCATCTGCTCCCTTTTTTGTGACAAAACAAAATGACTAAATAAATGAAAATCCAATCAAGGTCGATGCCAAATCAAACACCTGTCAGTTTAATTTACCTAATTCAGGAATAAAATCAAAATTACAGTTCTTGGGCTTCAATACGAGCTGAATATTGAATAATAAGGAAGACAAGGCATGGGTATAGATTCAGCCAATTTCAGGTTGTTGGTTGTTGTTCAAGTTGTCTGGTAAATGATGTAAAATATTTTTAAATAGTGCAACAGCTACAAAAAAATTATTGTTTTGTGTTAAATGCGCTGAACAGGGCATACGTTACAGTAGCAGTGATGTTAGGAGATCATATTATTACCAAACAGTCTCATGACAGACTGGTTTCTAACTTTTTAACAGTGATAACTGCCGTCATTTGACGAATCACATTTCTGCATATTTCCTATAGGCCTCCCGGGACTTGACATCATACATACTTTTGTCATGCAGTGTGAGCCATGAAAGCCATGCTGCTGTTATCGCTGCTTCTTATCAGCTCTGTTATGAAAAAAAAAAAAATCACAGCTTGTGGCAGCTGTTTGACAGAAAGGGATCTGATTCAAATAAATAATAGACCTGTTGTAGGCAAACACTCAATCACACTTGAACGGGGCTGAAGTTGAGAGACTAAAATTTTTCTTTTCCCTTTTTCGGGTTCTTTTTTGTTTTTTAAATTGAGATTCCTGTTTGCATTCTTCAAGCCTGCTCACCTCACACCTGCCTGTTTGTTGGTTCACATGTACTACATGTATGCAAGTAAAACAGTAATTAAGGTGTGTTGAAAGTCACTTCAGGTGAGAAAGGCAAAGAACCTCTACACAACCATTAAAGACTTGGTACTATTTGCATTGAAAGTCTCGACACTGACAAAATTACACCTGTTTGTGTCATAAAACGCCACACACAAACACACATACACTAATAGCACTGAAAGCAAATTACAAAGTTCTGACAACACTGAGGCAACCTGAAGAATCAGTGTGCTTCAACAAGTATGGCATTAACTCTCTAAATGTCAAGTTAATTTTATTATTAAAAAACAAATGATATTAAAGTCTGTTTATGTAAACAAGTGTGGGATAATGAGCAGAAAAGCTTTAAAACAACTTAATGTCCTTAAAAAGACTGCTATAAAGTCGTATTTTTTCCTTCCTCGGAAACTAAACCTGATAATAGGCCTCACTAGTTTTTACCCTATGACAGGCATACAGAATTAATCACGTAAATATCGTAATTGATATGATTTATATGACCAGTGAAAAAGGTGGTGTTGCACGTGCACTGCGCATGCTTTAATAGTAAGAGCTAAACTGCCCGCACGCTGACGTTATTCAAGCTAAAAGATAAGTAAACTAGTATAAAAATTTTAAACCTATTAAATCAAACTCTTAAAATCACGTGTGTTGGATGTGTAATTGGAAGATAAATACGGTTGATGAACGTGCCGTGTACCTTACTCGGACAAGTCATGTCACATCCCCGGGCTGAGCACCGCGCACTGTAGAGGTGGTGTCTCCAGGTTGTAGTGGTGTTGGTGGTGGTAGTGTGGCTCTGTGTGTCTGAGCGCCGCGTTTAACTGTCACACAACGGCAGCCGCACTATCCACTCCTCCTCCGGCGCGCGCCCTGTGGCAAAACCAAACACCTCCACCGGCAGGCAGCAGGACCCGGCGAGCGGGGTCAAATGTGAATCAAACGCGGGGGGGAGGGAGTAGAGAGGGGGGGGGGCTCTGCTGTGCTACGAAGAAAAACAAAACTTACAGCTGATTCACCCACTTTTTCTTTTAGGTCTTGTATAAAAAAGATAACACATTTTATTCATACTGTTTTTTTATATATTTTTTATTTTAAGACTGTGAATTCCTATACCCCCCCCCCCCCCCCCCCCCCAAAAAAAAAAAAAAAAGGTAAGACACCTCAGTGCTCAGTTTCGGAAACAGATGCTTCCTATGTACCTCTGTATGCTTGTACAGCTGTTTCGAGCTAACTAGGTTTTTAGAGGCTCTAATTTAAGTTAATTTTGCCTATCTGGTCAACCTTAGCCCTCCTTCGGAATTCGGTGGGTAGCCTAGCAGAAAAAACTCCAGGTGAAAAGGCTGCACGCCGTGGCAGTCGGTTGGTTTCCACTGGTAATGAATAAATAACGGGACAAAAGCAGCGTCGCGTCTGTCGCACATATCACAGCTGCTGTATCAGGTAACCCAGGCGTCCACAAATTACACAAACTTGATTTGGCTTTTCAGCAGAATTACACACTTATTAGTGTGAACGCACTTATTGTAATTTGTTATGGAGCTTTGTGCAGGTGAATCAGCTGCACACCACAGCACTGAATGAACCCACGTGGACATATTTGGCCTTATTTTGACATTCACTGTAAGCCTTCTTCAAAAATTCGTTTTCCCTGGCGTTACACCTGACTTTTCACCCCTTCTGTCCTGACACGTGTGCTACATGTAATACAGAGATTTCCATTTCCCTTCTATATTTTCTGTCAATTGTTTTCCTCCTCTCATTTTGCATTCTCCATCGCTGACTGACTGCCTCAGCAGCAGACGAGAGGAGAAAGCTATCTGACAGCAGCAACCAACTCTATCATCTCCACTAGAGGGAGGGCTATCTCACAACAAGGCCACCAAGGAGCTGCATCTGAGGTACCCTTATTTATTTATTTATTTCTCCCAGGTTGATAGTGTAATTCATAAACTGAATGAATGACAGTCAGGACAGTGCCAGCAACTGGGAGCACAATGGAGACTCGAGTGCATTTGCCTCTGAGTACAAAAACCTATCCATTACAAACGTGTAATTATTGTCCCTAATAGATTAATTCATGCTGAAAGATAGAAATGGGTTCCAGGCTATTGATGTAATCATTTCACTGAGGAAATTAAGTGACATTAAAAGAATGATATTGTCACCGTGAAAGTATCATTGATTCTTTTCGAATGCAATTAACTGTATTTGAAAATGAGACCTGCACATTGAGCTGTGCAAGGAGCACTGAGGATCACTTCATTTGTGAGAGATATAAAGACCAAATTATCCCATCAAAGAGAAAATCTATAAATGTAATGGCACTGCGCTTCAGCACTAAGGAATGACAACAGCGGTCCTGTTCAGTTCCCAGTGTGTTAACTAGAGGTGAACGGCTCACAGATAGATTATCCACACTGTGCAGTAAAGGGAAATATCAGGCAACGGGTCACATGCAAATTAATATTATTATTTTTGTCCGACTAACATAAACAGTCGCTGGCTAACAGTTGGAGCTTCATCTTGTATCACAGGACGGTGGTTTTGTTAGATGAAACAACCATGAAAAATATAGTGAAAATTGCTATTTTAAATATCATGCGGGGAAAATAATTGGAGGATTAATCAGGAATGAAAAGCTGCAGCCAGAGTTCAAACGGACCCTGAAACCAGCGCTGGTGGTCTGTGCAGTGCTTTCTCTTGTATCCTCGCTCGCCTGTTTCTTTGATGGCTAAATGACCAGAGCACTGGAGTTGATCCACGGCACGGCTCGAGCTCAAACACTTTTTATATTTGAAAGAATGAAAGCTCACACGCATCTTTCCTCATTCCCGTTTTTGATGCCACAGGTTTGGAATCAATGTCACCACTTATGACCTCATTCCCAGAAAAGTTTGAACTGTGAATAAAATGCAGAACAGAATAATATACAGACCTTACAGTTGATTGTAAGGTCTGTATACTACACTTGTAGTTTTTTAAAATAAAATATGGTTTTTTTTTTATCAGCAATCCATTTTAAAATAAATAAAAAATTGAGAGAGGGGCACGTCTGGCCCTGTGTTCCCCTGTTGTAACACCTATTTTGAATGTACACTGTAAGCACTGACATGTACCAAATGCTTTCAATGGCTGACACGTCTCCACTGAATGCCACTGAATGCAGAAGAGAACCGTGCTGCTGTAATACATAACATTGAGATTATGGTTAGACATTATTTTGCTGAAATCAGCAAGAAAAAGATGCCGTCGGGATGGCAGCTGATAGCTCAGATTTAATGGTGCCCTCTCATATGTGCAACTTAGTCATGCAGTGTACACTTTGTTTGTTTTTTTTGGCTTTCATCAGACCACAAAGCTCTCCGCTACACCTCAGGCCCATCTGAAATGAGCCTGGTAGCATTTTAACTTGCATTTGTGTATGCAGTGATGGATTGGTTTTTGGAAGTGTTCCATTCAGTGATTTCCACTAAAGAGAGCACAGCCGCTGTGTATTCGTTTTGATTTCTTCTTCGGATTTCTTTAGATTCTGCGAATCTTTTATGATATTATGTGCAGAAGATAATGTAATCCTCAGAAATGTTAATCTTAAATTGTTGAACTATTTGACCACACAGTATTTCACAGTATTGTCCTATCTTTACTTCTGAAAGACTCAGAATTGCAAATCCGTGGGTTTTGTTTTTATTTATGTTTTACACAGTTGATCAGCTTTTCTTTTTCTTTTTTCCTTTTTTTTGAGGGGGGGGGGCAGTTATGCATACAGTTGGCTTTCAGTGTATGATTTTTGTGACACCAGTTTTGCGTGTGTTGTTTTCGTTGTGGAGGGAGTTTTGATGAATTCCAACAAAAGCATGTTTGTGCAGCGGTTGCTGGTCCACACAGCTCGCTAACTCAATTACACTGTTGGTAATCCAGTGAGAAGACAGAGAGGCAGACAGCAGAGAGAGAGAAAAACATGAACCGTATCAGACACAAGCACTGATATGATGTCCAAGCATCAGAGGAATCACGCATCAATCTCCAGTCCCGGTCAAAAATGCTGCATAATTCAAGTCCAAACATTTTTCTTTGCGAGATTCAAACCAAATCAGGGGGGTCCTGAGCCGCTCTCCCTCCACCTGCTGTCAGCCACCCTCCATCCTACCCTTCCCTAAATTTCATTTAGAAGACATCTTTCTCCCTTTCCCCCCTCGCTCTCATGCTCTACACATTGCTGCCTCTCCTCTCTCTTTGAATTCAGTGTGCTGTAGCCCTTAGACTTACTTGCTTAACAAATATGGACAGGGGACCTAAGTGGTTTTAGAAATCTTCGAATGGACTTTGGAGTGCCTGTGCTGTGTTGGGTGGCAACAGTTTCTCTCTCTCTCTGCCTCATCCATATGTGTGTGAGTGTGTGCAATTGTTTATCTGTCTGTGTGTTTATGTTTTTTCTGCGTGTGTGTGTGTGTGTGTGTATGCATGTATATAGCTTCCCCAAGCTCTCACTGACTCCCAGGCTGGGAGATGGTAGCGCTGGGTGGAGCGGCAGTCTGGAAATGAGATAAGGATGTCTGATTCATAGGATCTGACAGGAAATCTATATTCTGCAATGTTTATAATCCAGCCATTACTACACAGCCGAATGAAAGAACAATAATCCAATCATTTACTCCATATTTACCTGAGGCAGATTCTCGGCTTTAAAGGCAAAGTGCATCACGCGGTGGCGGAGGCTGTAAAACGACTGATATGGGTGATGTTGCGAGGAGAGCGTTTCTAGCTCGCAGAGAAGGACACCGAGGTAGGCGAGGATGGACCGTCCCCCGGGGAGATGTATGTCTACAGGAGACACGATGGCTCACCTGTGTGCACTCTGCAGGGTTAAAGGTCACCCATTACTCATCATTAAGACTCCATTGATTTATGAGTAAGTTACAGAAATGGGAGTAAGTACAGTTTATGAAACATGAGGTGAAGGGTTATAGAAATTTCCATAAATAAGACTGTGGAAAAACACAAGTGCTCGCTGGAAAACATCCTTCCACTATTCCAAAAGTTTGAAAGGGGAAGTATAATTTGGCTCCCTGACGGTGATCCTGTGGCAGGAAGGAGCCGGTATGGGTGAGAGAGGAATTTTCTGGTGGGGGTTTACTTATCATAGAGTCTTTCATGGACAGTATGAGCTGCTCTTCATTGTGTACAAGGGGGGAGGTTTATCTTATTTGGAAAAGTGAAGGGGGCCTGCCCTTATCTGTCAATAAACAGTAATTAGATTTTGTGGCCGATAGCGTCGATTGGTTTCTAATCTAGCTGTCGCCCTAGACGTGTGTAATTAAAATCCTGATTGATAAAGGGGCAGAAGCCCGCCCACGCCACCACTTTACCAGGCCCTACCCCCGACCCCTTCAAAACACAAACAAGAGAGATTTGAAAAAAAGGCCTGCGGAGAAAACTGCACTTCATATTGATCAGCTCTATCTGCCTTCCTATCAATGCCCTTTTCACACAATGGAGGAGCTAGTACAAAGGTTTCCCCCACGTAAAACTTAACAGCTAAGCTTCCTTCAGCAGACGTTATCGTCATACAATAATAAAAACAAAAACAACCGTCGAATTTGCTTAAAATTTGGCCACTTGTGATCATGCGTTTGTGCACAGATGCACACAAAAAAATGAGAAATTAATCAGGGAAATCAGGGAAAAGCTTCCTGTGACTGTAATGCAATCAAGGAAAAACACCCCTTAGGCAGTAGAGACATGAAAAGGGAGCGGTGCATTTTATCTATTTAGCAAATGGGACTGTGAACAGAATAAGAACCAGACAAACAGACAGGCGTGCACACAGGTGAATGTCAAATGTACGTCGTGCATTAGACAAATAAGGTAGTACCTTTAAGCCAGAGGACTCCCACAGAGCGGCTGGGGTAAAAGATGTTCAAAAACACTGCCTCCAGATTTCACTGTCATCGGGGTCCACGCAGACGAACGAGCTAGGAAGAAAGGCTACGTGCTGTTGAAATTCTAGAAAAAAGGGGGACAGCGAGGGAAGTGAAACAGTGAGAGAGAGACAGCAGGACAAGACAGAGAAAACGCATCAGCCAAAGAGGCATCCGGCCATAAAAGCTGGCATGTTTACCTGCACCAGCTAGTAAATATCTCATCCTGACCCAAACCTTAGAATGGTACCATGACAGCATGAGAGGAAGCTAATCTGTCTCACAGAGTCAGATTTTAACCTGCTTGTCTGCAGGATTTTTTTAAGCTCTATAAACTGCGAGAGACCGCACATTGCAGGCCTGTGACCTTCCCTGTCTTGACACTGGTCATCTGCTGATACGTGTGAGGGCTGACCCACAGCAGTGAATGATAGCTGCATACTCTGCTTCACCCCCCTCTGTGATTCAGGGACACACTGGCAAATCCACATGCATCCAAACATACATACTACAGTGGAAAGACTAAACCACTTCCTCTCACTCAACAACACACCAGTGCTTCTTCCATATTAAGTACACGTAAATTAGGAGTATGCGAGTCGGTGTGTTTTGAGGCGGTGGGCACTGGTCCGGTGCTTAATTTGATTCTTAATGGAAGGTAAAATTTCCAAAGGAAAACTTTCATTGGGCACAAAATGACCTTCCTCAGTTTTCACTTTCTTACGCTGGGAGAGAGATTGAGATGTGCAGTGCAGTGCCAGCCCATGCATGGTGTAGCTCATTTAACTGATTTGTGCAATTTCCTCACTAAACAGTGATTAATAATTGGCTACCTTAACAAAAGAAAAATAGACCACAGAATAAATATTGCTGAGCACGTTTTGATGAAATTCTTAACAGCATTTCAGAAAAATCGCTCGTCTTATAAACACGCCCTTGAAATCGGCACTGAATAGACTCATACTCTAACAGTGAGTGCATCAGACAAGAAAAAAAAAACTTTGGCCATGACTCGTTAGACATTTGTAAGATGCAGTATAATTATCTCATATACATTTCTGCAGTTTAACATGTGACATCATCATCTGCAGAGGCTGATCTGATTTGTGTGTTATTCACTCCATCACATTACAACCTAATAAGGGGTATGGTTCAGTTTAAAGGCATTCATTTGCCCTGGTCCAGGTGTCCCCTGAACGGTGAGATATAGGCTATGCACCTACCAAGCAAATGTTTTGTTGCTTGGTATCAGTCAGAGGTGTCACGTGTATAAATCACGCCACAATAGAAAAGCATTACAAAGTTAGCATAATGTAACAGGGTCCTTAGCCCACCACAGTTTCTATATCAAGGGCACATTTGTTACATTTATTTGGGGCTTAAAATAAACATATTTTTTTATGAATGAGTTTTTATTTAAACTGAACGTAAGCCTAAAGTGAGGCTGCTTTAATGGATTATGAGCTGTTATTTTCCTGCTATTGAATTCAAGCATAAACATAGGTATAGATTTATAAAACGCACATGGATCCGTGGTGATATCTTTATCACAGTGCCTTTAGTAATTTAACTAAACTCTTACCCTTGACAAAGTTAGAAGTAAAGCTCCTGGATATAGAAAACCTTGTGGTCTAATGTGGATAATATGTGATTGGAGATCAGATTCTCCTTTTGATTCTTCTTAAGATTGTCCTCTCTCCTGATAATAAGTCCAACTCTCCCTGTGGTGCCACAACAGTAGAGTGACCTTGTTACCAGGGTGCAGTGTGTCACAGTAGGGGAGCCCCAGAGGGAGAGGACGAGGTGAACAGATCATCTCCCTGCACGCTTGGTACCGGTGCCCTACCCTTAGTGCTCTCACCACAGGCCCAGCACCAGAGAGGCCAGTGTGGAGAAAGGAGCAGCTCCAAGCTCTAGAGAACATGACTCCAATTAAGCTGTAGAAGCCTCGCTCATGCTCCACTGCCTCTGCAGCCCAATTGTCCTAGGTGTGGAGACATAGTCAACCCAAGGAAATGAACTCTGTCAGCACAGTTGAGATAGGCACATTATGCTTTTCAAATAAATTTCATTGAATAAGCACTCGTGAGATTCATCTACTAAGTGTAGAATGAAACAGAGTATAAATGCATGATTGTTGCACAGCTCATAAATGCTCCGAGCATGTTTTCTTTTTCTGAGCAGCCCGGAGGAAAAAAAATGCTGCGAGTTAAGCACACAGTAATAGATGAGAGCGATTGAGAGGCCTCGTTTTCCCCTATGATTAAAAATGTATGTTGCCACATGCAGCCTTTGGTGTGGAACTCTCCTGGAAAAGGAGCTGGTTAATATTCAGGCCCATGTCTGGCTAATGTCTTAAAGTGATAAATAGGAGGGGGTTGCTGCCGTTTGATTGTTCTTCACAGGCAGTCTGGGAGCAGCAGCACAGGGGGATTTAAGGTGGAGGAATCCTCTCAAAGCTCCTCATTCATTCACTCTCAGACGCCCCATCATTAATTGGGCCTGTCGACATGACTCCTCTGTACCGAGGGCCACTGGCAGCTACTATGGTGGATGAGCTTTTTAAGACAGTTCAAAAGAGTCCTTGCCTCATGAAAGGCATTCAAATTACATGAAATTGCATTCATGTCAAGCCTTGCAGGCATATTCATACAGTACACTGGCATAATGTCTTGTTTCATGCACTTCATATCAGTGTGACTATATAATCGTTCTCTTGGGAAAAAATTGCACAATGAAGACTGTGGTTTACTAACTATAATGTATACATTTTCAAATGACGACATGCATATGTATAGTAAAAGCAGCAATGTAGTATCAATGGAAGGACAACTCACTTGCCTGTAATGTAAATATGGCAATTGTTTCAATTTATATTAGTTGCGTATTGAGCATAAAAGCAACTGATATTACTGAAGGAAAAAACATTTCCATTATAAATACGTTCAAAAATACAATGTCCTTCATTAAAACATAAACATGGACAGGGTGTGATTCGCATTATCAGTGCAAAGAAAGATTTCTGTTGTGTCTTGATCCATATATGTATTTATCCCAAGATAAGTAACTCTGTCACAATTTTGAGCTTAAATACATATTAGACGAAATAATAATGGGTAGCTGGACTGGTATGTAACAGCTATCCCTTTGGCACAGTTTCCACTTTCACTGCTATGTCCCTGCTCTGTGTAAGTATAGCTATGCAGGACAAGGTGAGTCCAGCCTTCAAAACTTTATGATTTCTACTGATATGGAGTTGGAAGGTGATAGCAGAAGGTGGCCAGATTTGGTTCACAATGTCAACCATGTGATACTTCAGTATTTATAACCATTAGAGGCGGTATATGTGTCATAAAGTAACCGTGGGTTCTTTTTCTGGGTGGCCATTGGCCTACTTCGCTTCCATCCTTGACATCCTTGATAAACCCTACTTCATGGGGACAGGTTAGATTGGCTGGCTTTAAGAAAAGCTGAGCTACTTCAAATTGGATTTGACATATATTTGGGGTTTAAAGGTAGTTTACGCGTGCACAATTAAGCCCTAGATGTAACACTTAAAGTGTGAAATGTAACTCAGTGGTTTGGTCACTGGTTTTGTGGCTCTCAAAGTAAACCTGTTAAAAGTTGAGCACATACTGGGCTAGGATTGAACGCCCCATACTGTATTTGCCTCCAAAGAGACCTCACACAGAGCTCTAAACTGAGGCCACTGGTGATTCCCGCTGCTTCTTTGTAGCCTACGTGCTAATGGTCCACGTCTTCCGTTGTCATTTTTAGGCGTTTCTTTACACTGGAGCTATTTGCAATCTTTCTCACTCACTGGCTTTTTTTTTTTTTTTTTTTTACATATTTCACTATCTTTTCCTGTTGTGCATATTTGGTATCTTCCCACTCCTTTCTCCCCTCCTCCTCTTCCCTGTCGTGGAAGTGGTTTCTGTTATGGCAGTGGGAAGGCTACCCGCAGCGGGAGAGATCCTAATTAACAGGCTATCCATTTGTGTGGAGCGGAGGGCTCCTGCTTTCTGAGCACTTGTTTTATGGTGGCGCTAGGGAGCCGTGTCCAGGGATTTGGAGGGGGATAATTGCCTTTGCCGCAGGCTGCAGTAATCTGGTCGGCTAATTCATTATTTTAATAAGTTAGCTTCTCCTCGGGGGTGTGCTAGCTGCGCTGCGCCTCAAACCTTGGTGGTGCACCTCGTTATTGTGGCGCTCTTTTACACCGCCGCCCGCACGGGGTTAATAACTGTTATTAGCCTCTCTCCTCAGCCTGCAATTTCTCGTTTAACTGGGGCGATTCAAACGAAACCTTTGCAAGCGTCTAATAATCAACCTCGCTGGAACCAGGGGTAATCCCTATGAAGGGGTCCATATAGTGGAGAGGGGTAATGGATGCAATCGCCTGAGTGCCTTTGCCTCCGCTCCTTTCATTATGGGTCCTGATGTTGTTTTTGTTGTTGATGCTGCTGTTGTTTTTACTCAGTTCCCCCAAAATCATTTGAGGGAAGAAATATTTGCCTTGAGCAAGGGAAATGGATCAGATTTATACATACAAATAAGATGATCATTAGGTTTGCGTAACTAATGGCTTCATTTAGCCCATAATCTTCCATCTCCCTAATAGGCTGTGCAGTCAGTAGGATGTATCTGCGTGGAGGCAGGCAGGTTTAATGGCTGCAGAGAATTCAGACATTTTGTGCATCGGCTGATTAAAAACCAGTCATTTCAACAGGAAGGAAATAAGGAGAGGGTTTCATAAAAGTATTTGAAAAATCCAATATTGTAGATGGTGACGGCTAGATTTTTGAAGGAGCCTGCTGTTAAAATCCCGTTATGAACGCAGAGCAAAGTGGTTAAGGGGTTTCGAATGTACCTATTATATACATTATTTCACTTTGTGATGAAAAGAGATATCCTAATTCACTTTTGAAAGAAAATACAATGTAGACAAGGCAATCCTATTATGTGTCCCTAGACATCCCTGCTTTGCATCTTCCAATGACAAATTCTATCACTGCAGCTGAAGAAGGCAAAACACAACCAGCAAACTGTCCTTATCAAAGGAGCGTGAAAGCTTTTGCTTGGATAAGGACACTTACACTTGAGACTTAAATGTCATTGCGATTAGCAGTCTTATGCGTATTTATTTTGACAGGCATACCAGAACACAACACAAACGCGTGCCTTCTCAGCTAATTGTATCTTTGTAACAATCCATCATGTAGTTGTTATCTTCTGTGCACTGCAGGACAGCGCAGGCCTCAGTCCGCATGCTCGGTGTGGCTTATCCTCTAGATTGGCTTGTTTAGCTGTCATCATGCTGTGACCTGCCAGCTACTGTGAAATGAGCTCCTGGATATTAAAGAGTCTATCTCTTCATCTATACTTAACCACAGGAGACTGACACATTCAATGACCCCGGGCCTTGTAAAGGAGAAGGACAATAACATCTTGGATGGAAAATGTTGAAATATTCCGCGGTCAGTCATATGACTGCAAGAAAAGCCTTTTCCACTAATATGCTTTCCCATCAAGCGAACAACAAGCTATTAAATCACCTGAAGAATTGCACAATGTTTATCCAAGAGTGTGACAGTCTCTAAATGGCTCATGTGATCATTTAGCACTTTTATCTCCATCTAAAAGTTAAACCTGTTCTTAGACCTGGCCCCTTCTGCACACGGGAGTGGCGGTTGTGGTCCATAAAGTATGCACATGATAGTAAATGGCCTGGTTCACTATTAACTATTATCCACTTAATGTCCTTCCTAGCTTGCCACGTGTGGAGCTTTGGCTGAGCACTGGCCTCTGGGGCTGCCTGCGGCTCGTTCAGGGCCATGGCTTTTCAAAGCCCGCACTACCATCTGCTAGTCCAGTGTCCCTGCTCTCCTTCTCGGGCTGACGTGGCTACAGCTGGGACAGCAAAGCCCTGTGACTGTCCCACACCCAGGTGTTACCACAGCTTCATGCATATGGATACAGAGTTTGTTGTAGATCTCTGTTAGCATATGTAGGGGGCTAACACACAAACAGTAAATCTATTTCTATATGGATACGGTTGCTACATGATTAGAGTTTGCTCTTAGGGGGGAGTTTGTGTATTGATGTTTTTTCCTCTCGTACATTTTTCTCATGTGACTCTGTACTGTGTGAGGCAGTATTGATCCATGATATTAGCTGATGTTTATTGAAGAACTGCTGGAGTGGCATAGCTCAGCCCAGCAGTGCTGCCCACCTTAAAGCCGCTCAGCTTAGCATGACTGGCTCCTAATGAGTGGTCCCTCCTCTCATCACCCAATCCCGAGTCCCTCCGTCCCGCATTCATCAATTCTCATTAGGGAAAATCATCATGTGGAATACCAACTTTTGGCCAATATTCATCACTGTCAGCCCTCATCCATAGCGGCGCAATGACAGAGGAGTGCCTAAGTAGCACTGACTTGGCTGTTTTATTCCCTAATCTCAGCCTCTGCGCTTGTGGAGCCCAAGTGACTCTGCAGTGCTCACTGCCTGACAGCAATTACTTTATGCAAAAAGAGTGGAGAAGTTCAGTGAATGGCGTGAGCAAGAAAAAGCCTCTTCTGAACTCTGCTGGCCTGATGCAGCATTCCAATAGGATCCATCTCGCTTCCCTTGGACACTAGAGGATTGCGAGAAGGGACGGAGGACAGCATTACTGCACTCTGTGGCAGGGACCTTGTTGTAGTATTGCCATCTAGATGTTGCACATACAATTCTGCCATATTTGGTTCCATGATTACATTAATTCTTGTGCATTACCCTCATACTGAATTGTTAGCCCTTGAAAAGTAAGTAATAAGTAATAAGCATTGCTTGCAAATGGTTCCATGTAAAGGAAAGGCTGAATATTTTATCCTGTTTTGGTTCCCTGCCTAGGCTCAGATGAGATTTATACCACTCGGATAGGTGTGTGTAAGAAATGACACTATCGCCAGCAGCCAGATAGCTTAGCCTAACACAAAAACTGAGTACAGATAGCTAGCTTGGCTCTGTCCAAAAGTATTGAAGTTTATTTAACCACACCCCTCAAGCTCATTAATTAGAAACGATGTAAAAGGTTGCAACAAACTAATTCAATCTTTATTTCTAAAAAAAACCCACCCCTGCCTATTCCTTTAAATCGCACCTGAATTATTTCCCCACCCACTGGGTCCATCTAGTCTTTAGGAGCTTATCTACGTCACAGACAGATTACCTTCGCCAGCAGAGTGTTCTCCCTCCTGTAAAAATAGCTTGTGTATGTCATTCTCATAACAGCAGCAGGATCAATACATTCATTCCCATTTTAGCGGCTCTGCCCCTTTGCTCACCCATGCCTGCGAATAGGACAGCTTGCAAAAATCCAGCCGCCATGTCAGCTAATCACATCCCTATTGCTTCAGTCATTCGTGCCCCATCGTTGGCCAACCCCGACTGCCTGCCTGCCCAGCACAGCTAGAGACTCTACCCAGAGGTCAGTGGGCTGGCCAGCTTGTCTCAGTCCAAACTTCCCTCCTGCCAGGTGGATCAGAGGGAGGCTAGCAGTTTGCCTCTCTGCCGAGAAAATGAGATCACACCATCGCAACAGGGGAGCTGCCTTTGGAAGACCTTCATAGCAGGCTACAAGATTTGCATCAGCCAAGGGAATATTATAATAAATCAATCACTGTGATAAATTCTTTAAATGCCTGGCACTCAGGTATCAGCTGGCACACAATCATTGTCATTTAACAGTAGGCACAGAGATAAATAAGTCTTCTCTGTTTTATAAATGTAAGCTAGCTGTATTTGCAACTGAAAACTTATAACATACAATATAATGAAATGAAATTATATGAGCTTGGCAGATGTGTGGAATTATTAAAATCACCAAAATTAAAAATTACTGTGTTCAGGTTGCAGTCTCATCTGGAGGCGTGGGTTCGAATCCCACTTCTGGCAGTGCTTATGTATGTATAAACAGTGTTTGGGGTTCATTCTCAAACATTATTTCTTATGACCAATGCATCAATAGCTACAAGGGCACTCAGAGTCCATCCTGCCTGTCCAACACCCTTACATGGATTGTTAGGGGGGGAAAAGTGACACACAGATGCAGATTGTACTGAGGAACCTTGGAGGGTAGCATATGATGGCCAGAGGCAGTGTCTCTGTGGTTGAGACATCAGTCACTTCCCTCAGGGCTGCCGGTGAAAACATAAATAAACAGCGTTCCTACCGTGCAGGTGGACATTCAAGAATTATTTTTTTTGTATAAAATGTTTGCAATAGTAATCAGCCTATACAGTGGGTGAGGAGAATTACCCTTACAACTGACAGGAAAGTTAAAATGATGCAAGTAATGAGAGAACAACAAACAAGAGTCCTCGTAGCATTGGTCTGATGCCATAGAAGCATTTAAACACAAGATTTAATATAATTTTAACAAAAAATGAACACATTTCATGTTCTTTAGTCATTTCTGCTTTTAATTTGTTTCCTCTTTACTTCCTGTTTGTCTCAGTCTTCCCATGATTGTCCTGATTGGCTTCACCTGTGTCTTGTTATCGGCCCTCTGTGTATAAATAGTCCTGTCGTCCCCTTTGTGTTTTTCACGTTGTGCTTCCTTTGTCTGTTATCTAGCTGCAGCCGGCTAATCTTTTGTTGTTTCAGTCTGCCTCCTACCTGCTGCATTGGGATCTTAGCCCCAAGACTCTGGATTTGTTGACAGTGACTAATGCAAAAGGACAGCAGTTTCATTAGAATATGTTACTGTGAAAAGCAAATGACGCTGGAAATTAAAGGAACAGTTCACCATACTAGGAAGTTCGTTGCCTTTGTTCCACAGTCATCACACAACTGATGATACTTATGCAGTGCATTTCTGCACGTACTAGTTCACTTTTTCTTTCCACACAGACTAAACAGAATTGATCCACAGAGTTTGGACTGCAAGCAGGCTAAATCAGATAGCTTTGGTAACAAAATTCTTGTCTCTTGCTCATAGATTAGACATGTTCATATACATATTGAGAAGCTGGCGTTTCCATCGGGAGATGCTCTGTTCAGTGAATCAGCCCACAAAGAAGACCTGGTTGGACCCCTTTTACCGCCAGAATTGCCTCATGTGTAGATATTTGTGTTAACAAGCAGTTGAACAGGGGTATCTAATGAAGTGCTCAGTGTGCACAGTATGTAGAATATATATGTAAAGATTATACATAGTTTTTTTATAATCTCATGCTATTCAGAGAAACTAGTGCACATGTGTAGGGGTACCTGCTGTATATACAGACACATATACACACCTGACTCAAGTCCTCCATCTGTCAGCGATATATAGAGCACCTGAACTTTTTCAGGGCGTGATAGATGGATGGCAGAGTATTCCTAAGGGACTGGTGATTAAACAGGAAGTATGGAGAGTCACTGAGCAGATCAGGAGCTGGCTGACCCTTCCTTCTCAGCCACTGACTGATCTGCTGCTACAGAGGCAAGAAGAGAGGAGGGGAAAGCATGAAAGGGAGCCATAGATTATCAATAAAGTCAATACGGCATTGTGTTACATCTGCCCTCTGACCTAAGCAGGGTTCCTAGCTCTGATATCCTTATCGTGATATCGGCATTCAAGGATCTAACCGGACTATCGGAAGCTTTTGTGCATTCGTCGTGGCATGCGTTTTGTGTTATAAATTGAAATATACACACAGATTAGTTTTTATAACGCATTTCGCGCCTCGTCTCATTTGGATGAAATTCTCGTATTAGCGTGCAGATTGTTCACAAAATGATCTTGCATTCACTTTATCAAAGCATTATCTCGTCATACCTAATTCAAATTCTAATCACAGTCACTGAAAGCCTTGTTTCAACATATACCATATCACCACTGCTTCTATACAGTAATGCTGCAGAGCTGAAATCTTTCTTCTTAGACCTGCTACTTTAATTCATTGGTAGCATTCCATGTTTAATTTTTAGTCTTGACTGCCCACAGGGACTTTAACCCTTTCTGCTATCTCATTTTAATCGGATGCTTTTTTGTTAAATGTTTAACTTAAATTGGGAGCCTCATAAATATTCCAAATCACTCGTCCTGTGTTTGATGAGGAAATGAGCCCCGTACCCGCCGTGATTCCCCAGGCAGGCAGGGAGGGAGGTGAAAACCACCCCCACCCTCCACCCTCCTACAACTTAACTCTCGGAACTAGACCTGTGCGGTGCTCTGACAGCCTACATTAGCAAGCAGCAAATTGTTTTAACAATGTGAGGGCCGCCTTTGTGTCGAGATAATGATGATATCTCTTTTCTGTGGCGCTACATGCTACTGAGGTAATCATAAAGGTCTCTACTGGCATCGCTGCCTGAGAGCACCTTTTATGGTCTAAAGGGACAACAGCTTGTGCTGCATACGAATCTCACCGCTTTATTATAGACTTCACATGGAGTGCGACGATCCCAGGTGTGGTTTTCATATCAGTTGAAGTGGATTACACAAAGAAATTACAATAATATTTATATTATTTTCAAAGACCAACGCTGGTGACAGAGCTCAGACAGTATAGTTAACATTGTAACTCCCCAGCAAAGGTCAAGTAGCTCTGACCTTTGAGTTAGTCAGATAGGCCAGCGTCTGTTTCAGAGTTACTCTTTTTCTGTCTGTCTTTCCTTCCCATGGCTCTGTGGTCATTAATCTTCCACACAGGTGCTAAGGACTCCTGACCCTCTGCTCCACTTCCTCTATTAGCACCATGACAGCTCCACTGTAAGGTTCATATACCCAACCATATTTCCATCCCTCTTCTCCCACACTGCTTCAACTGGTCTGGGAACTAAAACCCACTGTGTGCCCTTCCCTCCTCGAAAGTTCAATTACACTTGTTTAAGTGGATCTTTATCATCCAGTAACAGCAGCAGTGATTCTGAAATTCATATTCAGAAGAGTGTTTTTAGACATCGCAGGCTCACACTGCAGTCTCAGGTTTTAGAATCTAGCAGTCGGATTGATACGAGGAACTGAACGTGGCACATGGAGAAAAAACAGAAAACAATGCAAACATACTGTGTCTGCCTAAATGTAAGTTATAAAGTTCTGTGTACTCAGACCTCACACAAAGTTTATTGATTCAACAACAGGCATTCAGAACTCATAGTAAGTGCCTACATCCTTACTAAAAACAACCTGTAAGTCTACAGGATCAAATAGTGGAGAAAATACTGGTGGAGGCCAAACATATGTAGGAGTTACCAGTGCAATAGTGTAAAACCTTGTTACACGTTTATGTGTTGACAGTACACATTTGTAAGAATCATAGTTTCCAAGTTATGAAGCCTTTTGTTCATTTTTACCTAATAAACCGTTAAGTTGACCTTGAAGACCTTGGTGGATGTCAAGCAAATTTTAATGGATTGTTGACATGACTCCATTCTACACTCCTACAAAGTTTTATCAGAATTCATTCAAAAAAATTTGAGCTATCATGTTTGCCAGTAGACACACTCACATGCACACAAACACTATTAGTATTTGAATTTGCTCTGCACTGGTGAGCACAGAGATTGACTGTTAATGTTTAAGCTCAGATCTTCAATGTAGCATTGTTGTGATTTTTCTTTCAGTTATATTTGAGGGTTTTCTGTAAGGTTTTAGCTAACAATAGGTCATCGAGACTGAGATATTTGAAACAATTCACCACTCCCAGCCACTGTTCATTGATTTAAACTGTGTTCCTGTTGCTGTCCATGATGATGATGGTCACATTTACCTAGTGTCTGTAAATCCATCTTCTTAACAATTTATCCAGCTTGTGTCAATGAAGTGGGCGGAGCCTATCTCAGCTGAGTAGCAACAGGTGTGGTGCACTCTGGACATGTTGCAAGTCCATCGGGGAAATAACACAGAGAGATAAACACTCACATCAACACCTATGGCTAATTTAGAACCTCTAATTAACCTAACCTGTAAACGCCACACAGACAGGCCCCAGCCAACCAGGAGATTCAAACCCAGAACCTTCACCACCACTGATAACCATTTTGACGCCACCCTTCACTGATTCACATTTTAAGCCAATTTTAAGTGGGTAACTTTTATTAAAACAAATAATTTTGGCATCATGGTTTTGACAATGTGTTTGCATACTTTTTGAAGTAAAGCAATAGTGTAAAATGCAACACTGTAAAATGCAGAGTAATTGCACTTTCCATCACTGAGTGCATCCCTCCCAATCAAACAGCTTTGTCAGCGTCAAGGGCAATCAAATACAAACCCAAGTAACATTTTACTTATAGCTCTGATGCACAGCATGCTGCACTACAGTGGTGCAATGAGAATGTAATAAGACAGTAACAATATTTGTTAATTTGAGAATAATAAGTTAACTTTTTTAAGTTCTTTTTCCCCCCCAGAAGTGTTTAGATACCTCCTGCCCTGCACAGAGGCATCTACAGCATATACATATATATAAAACAGCTGGACTGGCACACATTCTCACATCACACGCAGACATCACCCTGCATCAACACATGCAGGAAGTCGTTTAACATATGCAGCATCTCTGTGCATCCTCTCTCAAGCTGCCATACGCCCAGGCCCAAGGCTAAGGAAAACACAAATGTCAGTCAGGATGGGGAAAGGTTACAAGAAAGGCAAGAGCTCAGTGCTGTTAATTTGCTCCCTGGGGTTCAAGGAGTGGGTCGGGTAACTCAGGAGATATATCCAAAATACCAACTCCTCCGGCAGTCTGCAGTCATCTATCATAAAGAACTTTGACCAAGAGCTTCATGACACAGTGAGGCAGCGGAGGAAAATCAAATTACTTAAAACTTTTTTTTGTGATTGAAAAAATGATATAGTTTTGATTTCAGTGGATTTATTTGATTGATTTATTTATTTTTCTTTTTGCAAGAGTCTCACACACACACAAACACACACTAATGCTTGAGACATTTTGGTGTAAATATATAAGAATCTTTTTTTTAAAATTGTATATCCTCAATGCTCCTCACTCCAGCCCATCCTCATGTTTACCATAGTTTACTATTCTTAACTTATTTCACTGCATCCTTTCATTATTCTTCAGTCTAATGCCATAAACTGCTTAAATATCCAGGCAACATGCCACAAAGTCATATGAATACTTCTCAAGCCAATGGCGAGTGCCCTTTTGGGGTTGGATATGGTACGAACATGGCGCGCAAGGTGTGTGGATATTCCTGGTGGTCCCATCCAGACGGTGTGTCTGACTTTCAACACGCCTCTCCTCCCCATCTCACCGAGGTCACCCCGGTGGTATCGCAAGCACAGCAGTCACATTGTGCTTCGGTGCAGACAGATTGCTTATAATAACCATTAGAGACCTTTCATTTTTCCCTGTCAGCAATTTGCAGGATAATTTTGGCACCCTTTAAGGATTCAGCTCCCCTAATAAGAGGATAAAAATAAACAAGCTAGTTGTTGAAGTACTATATTGGGATGGCGTAATCCCATTTACAAGTCTGTACGCACTCTGGCCAATAAAATCAAACTCCAGCAACATGGTTATATGTGGCAATTTTCACCATTTCTAAAACAAGAAATGACTGAGAGCCAGGCTTTTAGACTGCCAGGATTTACTAAATGGATGAAACGTCACTTTTCAAATTTCATTACTAAAGACCTACAGCGAAAAAATGCCTAGTCAATTCATGTACCATAAGAAAAATTAGGTACGTTTATTTTTGGTGCGGTTATTGGCCACTTTTTGCAGCAGATTACATTATGAGTCTATTTTAATTTACTATATAGCTGTTTAAAAACAAGTTTCAAATTCTGCAGAAGTGCAGCATATTGATTCCTGCAGTGAGCTGGAGGAGGGCGGGAGCTTTACTGTCAGCTGTATCCATCCATTGCGCCTTAGCTGATTTTGACCCAGCCTGACAACCATATCATATTTCTGTAGTGTCTGCTGGTACAATTCATCTGTTCTGTTCTTCTGATATTCATTTAAAGGTTTTTGCTGCAAAAAAAAGTAGACACTCAAAGACATTACACAGAGCGGAGAGATTAGGTAAATTAATCAAGTCATGAAAGTTTGAGAAGAGAATGGTACAGAAGAGGTGATGTATGAAAACAGAATGCAGAGTATTGCGGGGTGAGATAGGAAAGAGTCGAGTGAATTAATCAACAGAGGCTGAAGGACAGAGGTTGAAGGAGTAAACTAATGTCAGTTCTGCCTTGAGTGAGATGGACATTTAAAAAACATAGCCAGAGATCAATACACGCAAGGCTATCTCTGCTGATAAGATCTATCCATTACAGTCTTCTAAGTTGAACACGTTTAATTCTGCTTGCTTTGTGATTAGAATAACTCATCGCACAGCCAAGCATATCCTTAAAAATGCTGCAGAAAGGGAAAAAGCTGCCTTCTTTACCAGTGTGAATTACACAGTGTTACCAACACAATGTATGACCCACTGTAAGTGTTAATATATGCGAAGAGAGTACGTACAACGGTGACTGAAAAGCGGGTTCATCCCGGGGCACGGAGACTGGCGAAAGCGTGGCATTAATTCCAGACCTCTTTTTATCCTGTTTTTCTATACTCACTTTATGTATCTAATATTTCTAATTTACCACCGTCCAGGAAAAGTGACACAAGAAGCCATAAATTCCCTTCTAATTCCAAATAATTCCGATTACATGGACGAGTAGTTTTCAATCAGAAAGATAATCTGGATGATAGATGGCGGGATAATTGGCTGTCTCTGCCACGTAAATATTGTGTCGTTCTATTAATCTTGCCGAATGAAGTGTCAAGCTGTCACTCATTCGTCAAACTGAATTAGGAAATATAACGAATAAATAAATGCACGCGGGTGGCAGTGGAAATGTGCGCTTCTGTGTGCGTGTGAGTGAGGGAACGAGGGATGAGATGAGAGCAGGCAGCTGCAGAGGTCCCGAGTCACAGGAGGAGGTATGGATGGAAGAGCGTGGTGGGAGATGAGTGTGGTGATATTCATGTGCTTTTAGCGTGTGTACTTTTAAAAAGTCAGTGAAAGGCAGAGAGCGAGAGGAGGCGGTAAAACACAGAAATATTATATGTGTGCTGAGAGAGTCGAGGAAGGACAGTACTCTTCTAGTCCTGCCTCCCTTCAGCAAGTATAAAAATCATCTGGAGGATTACACATCTTAAAGCCTTGCTGTGTAACAATACTCTGTGCTTAATCTTGCCAAAGGCATTTTTATCAGGACGTATACCCTCAGAATTACATTGTCTTTTCCGTCCGAGAGTCTGTATCTGTCACTTGTCAAAAAACAGATCCAGTAGCTGAATGTTTTTGGTGAAAAGCTGTAGAGGATAGCTGCAAATAAACTGGTGAGGATACGACAGATATTTATTTGATATTTAAAAGCTAATGTATGAGAGAGCAAGTCAACTGGGAGTTTGGTGTACAGTGTATAATTAATGTGTAAAAGAGCATATTTTCCCCATCATCCGAGAGGTGATAAATATCTTATCTACTCTTTAACCTGTAGGACAGGAAGATAAAAAAAAAATCAAGCAGTGACATCCTCTTAATTAAATTTATAAAGATCATAATTAATGACCTGCAGGCTGCAGGAGACCCCATTTCAGACTGGAGTCAGAAAGGACCTCAGCTGTAAGAATAAAAATGAAGTTTTCATTGAATTCGGAATTAAATCTCAAATATCAGTAATTTCACAGAAAAGGTCAGCTCTAATGGAGTTCCTCCCTGCTTTTTAATATCGCACATCTCTCGTCTACCTGGCGTGACGTGGGCCGGCTAATTGTGGCCAGTTAATTAATGAAACCATCAGGTGTTTGCAAAGGCAAACAAAGAGCCGAGCTCCCCTAAATCATCGGTGCCCTTCGACACGGTTATTATCTGGCGGCGGGTGAACCCCAGCCTTGACGCATGACAGATTAGATCTTCTCGGAGGATGGGCTGTCCATTTATCTGCCTGATAAACTCAGAGCCTCTCTCCATTTTCAATCATCAGAAAGGAAATGAGATTAACAATCTAATGATGCCGGCGCTCCACACACTCGCTCACACATGCACGCACACACAGGTAAAACAGCGCTCATAAGAGAATGTCCATTGATTGTAGTTTGATGACGAGTACTGGACGAGGCTTTTTCGTTAATTTGTGATCAAATTATTTAGGATAAATCACAAAGCAGAGAGGGTTTTTTTTAAAAATTATTATTAAATTAAATTATTAAATGATTTATTTTATTGGATGCAGGAATCCCATTCTGTCCGCTCTGCTGTGTCCCTGTTAAATCACACAGTGCGGCGTGGGTCTGTTTCACGGAGGTCCTGGCCAGTCATTTCACAGCTTCCATTCCTCAGACCTAAATTTAGAGCGGAGGTCTTGTGTATCCCACTATACTCCCCCTTGTGGGTCAGCCCCTCCCCTGCCGTCCCTGACATGCATAGCAGGCAACCTGGCCCTCGTAAAGCTGACATCTTCACTAAACTATGCTAACAAGGCCGTGGTGATTTGTATATGCACAGCTTGGTGGTATGTGGAATTGGGGGCTGGGGTGGCTCGGAAGATCGTAGGGGAGGGAGAATCTACTCATGTGGCAGGGGCAGCGAACTGCAGGACCCTCGCAGTAAAGGTTCTAGCTTCCACAGCCGACATATATGCATAAACAAAAACACATATCTGAGGGTTCACGTGGTGTAAGGTGACAGAAAAGGCAACCCTGGAGTCCAGTGAGCATTTCAGCGCCCTCATTCCTCCCTGCACTGGGATTTATAGACTTCAGGCTGAATGGCTGGTGCAGGTGCAGAGCAGAGACAACTGCTCTGCTCTGCTGATGCAATATATTACTGAGCAACAAACATCAGCCGGGGTGTCAACACAAACAACTCGTATTATTTAGGGCTGTGTCTTTTAAAGGCGATGAGCTCGAATGGCTAGAGTGGTGCAGAGAGGTTGGGGGGATATGAATGTTGTTCACATTAATTTACGGGAACCGAGCAGTTGATGAACTGAATGGATTTGTTTCATCCTCCTCATATTGAGTAAGATTAACATTGTTACACTATATCCATAAACATACTGTAAAAAAGGGAAGTTTATAGCTCTGGAAAGTGAATTGCATACAGGTGCCTGCATTAGGTGTTTTTTCATGCTTTGTGTCTATTAATACCTGTAGTTGTGGGCTGGGGGACAGCGACCTGTCCACTGGTCGCCTGCTGGTGATTGAAGGCTCTCTGTACTCTTTTACAGCCTGACAGGTGAGGCTTATTTGAGGGCAGCAGCAGTCCAGTCGTGACCCGTCCACTGCTAATTTGAGAGACCCACAGTTAAAATTCTATTACACTTCATTAAAGCACACTGCTTTTTTATCTGTGTAGGAATGACATTCAGGAAGTGCTTGGGTAATAAGATCACTCTGATCCTCATCTTTGAAGTGGATGCTTAATTTGTGGCAAATCTCTGTGGAGCAAAGAGTTTGAGGGAATTGATGAATACAACAAGAATTTTCCTGATATATTTGCATCAGAGTCAGTGAGTTGCATTTTGGTTCATTTTCAAAATTTTAATTAATATTGAGAAAATCAAAAAACTGCTACTTCTCTGTACGCATCTCCATGATAGTTGTAGATTGGCCGATAAATGCTCTGTCAGACACTGGCCCTGAACACTGTCTTCTAAGACACTTTGTCACGAACCACATCACATCCAGACGGCCAAAACATGTGGCAGCAGCTCAATGCATTCAGGCGTGGAGACATGGTCAAGACGACCCGCTGAAGCTCAAACTGAGTATCAGAATGGGGAAAAGAGGTGGTTTGAGCAACGCTGCACATAGCGTGGCAGACTGGCTTGTCTGAATATTTAATCTACTAATATCGTCCCACCAGACCATCTCTACAAAGAATGGGTGAAAATGTTTTGTTGAACCCACAGACTACTTTAAGCTGATAGGAACGCAACAGCAGCTCAAACCACTGGTTATAACCGAGATAAGCAGAAGAGCATCTCTGAATACACAACAATGATAAAACATTGCAGAAATTGCTAATCTACTGGAACTATCCCACGTGACCATCTTTAGGGTTTACAGAGAATGACCTGAAAACAAGAAATTATCTAGTTCTTTGACTTAAAATGCTTTGTTGATAACAAATCGGAGGAGAATGGCCAGACTGCTTTAAGCTAATAGGAAGGCAACAGTAACTCAAATAACCACTTGTTAGGACCAAGGCATGCAGAAGAGCATCTCTGGATGACACTCCGCCTCAACTACTAGAAGAGCATAATGCTACTTACTACAGGGAGTGCAGAATTATTAGGCAAAGGAGTATTTTGTCCACATCATCCTCTTCATGCATGTTGTCTTACTCCAAGCTGTATAGGCTTGAAAGCCTACTACCAATTAAGCATATTAGGTGATGTGCATCTCTGTAATGAGAAGGGGTGTGGTCTAATGACAAAATAACTGCCCATGAACTGAGAAAAGTCAAGCGTGCAGCTTGTCTGCATCCTTCAAGAAAAACATGATTTCCATGCAGGACAATGCTCCATCACACGCGTCCAAGTACTCCACAGCGTGGCTGCAAGAAAGGGTATAAAAGAAGAAAAACTAATGACATGGCCTCCTTGTTCACCTGATCTGAACCCCATTGAGAACCTGTGGTCCATCATCAAATGTGAGATTTACAAGGAGGGAAAACAGTACACCTCTCTGAACAGTGTCTGGGAGGCTGTGGTTGCTGCTGCACGCAATGTTGATGGTGAACAGATCAAAACACTGACAGAATCCATGGATGGCAGGCTTTTGAGTGTCCTTGCAAAGAAAGGTGGCTATATTGGTCGCTGATTTGTTTTTGAATGTCAGAAATGTATATTTGTGAATGTGGAGATGTTATATTGGTTTCACTGGTAAAAATAAATCATTGAAATGGGTATATATTTGTTTTTTGTTAAGTTGCCTAATAATTATGCACAGTAATAGTCACCTGCACACACAGATATCCCCCTAAAATAGCTAAAACTAAAAACAAACTAAAAACTACTTCCAAAAACATTCAGCTTTGATATTAATGAGTTTTTTGGGTTCACTGAGAACATGGTTGTTGTTCAATAATAACATTATTCCTCAGAAATACGACTTGCCTAATAATTCTGCACTCCCTGTATTGTTGATGCTACTTATTATATTGTTAGTGCTATTGGTGGTTTTTAAACCATAAAAATAGTGACAATATTATTAAAAATCAACTGCAGATTTTGGTGAAGAAGCTACATTAAAATATAAGTGGAGTGCGCTTGACTGTCAGTTAAAAGGAAAACCATACATGACTTAAAATAATCTGTGTAACCGTGTTCTTCACAGCGCAGCCTCTCTCTCTCCCCAGGGTCAGCATGTGGTGAGTCAGTAGAAGAGAGCCAGCGAGCGCCTGATCTCCTCCGAGCGAGGCTTGTCAGCGTGGTCCTGAGTGGGCTGTGTGGAGCTTCTGTCAGAGAGTGTCACATTTCCACGGCCCACACTGTGGCTCCTCTGTCCTACTCATGGCTGCAGCTCAATGGGTCCTTTGATGGGCCAACCTGAGGCCTTTCATCGTGCATCTCGCACGGGGGGGGTTGTGCCTCACAACACCTGGCAGGTATGCAAAACCACGTGCCCGAGACAAAACAAAAGCCACTCTGTCAAACGTTTATTGGAAATTAATTTCCTCTCCCTGATTCTTTTTTTTGTGCCTGTAAATTGAAGAACGGAAAAGAACACGATGATGTGGGGCAGCGCTCAGACATGGGGCAGTCACAAGACTGTGTAAGTACTTCATCAAGTTGATTATAAGAAACTGTGAATGTTATATTAAAGTATGATGCAACCTTCAGATCCCAATCCTGAAAAAATATACTAGTTTTTTTTCTTGTTTGTTTGATAAATGTTTTAAAAGGTTGAGTAAATTGCATTGTGCACAGGAGAACATGCAAACTTGATCTCCTGACTGAGGTGGCTCAAAAACATTCCCATCTGAGCCAAATAATACTAAAAGTGCAGTGTAAATTGGGCTGTCGCATCTGTCTTGGGTCTTATCGTACTTGGCCCTCTCCAGTTCCCATACACCTGCCCCACGCTTCCCTTTGGCTGCACCCTTCTTCTCTTTTTGCCCCTGCCCCATATACAGCAGGTCTGTCCCTGGGATCATCCTCTTCCTCCCCTTATCTGCAGTTCAAAGTCTGTTGACTGAATTATCTCCGGACGGTAAGAGAGAAAGGAAACAACTGTCGTCAGCTCTCAGTCAGCCGGGGAGAAACTCGTCCCTGACAGCCGGTTGGTTAACCGGTCTTTACTGCCTAATCCTGTGGTGGAGGCATGGGAGCAGGGAGAGACAGCACAGCGTGAGGACACATCAGCGTCTGCGCACAGACAAATGGCCTCAGTGTTTGCTTTCAGGGAGAGCGGTGTCACGAGATAGTGGATCTTCGTAGCGAGAGCGGAAGCTGAAGTCTCAGGTTTGAGTGGCCGCAGAGAGCACGCGACTGAGGTGTTGAGAGGAAAGGTGTGGTGGCCGGGCCCTGCGGGAAGACAGAGGGGAAGAAAGAACAAGTGCTGCACAGCGGGATGAGTGGAGGCTATTGAACTCAGAACACCTGTGTTCACTGATCAAAGGGATTATTGGTGTCTTGGGGCTTTGTTGCACCAGCCATATTGTTTCCATAATCACAGTTGCGCTCAGAGTGTCGAAGTTGAGCAAAGCAAATCAGTTTTTAAATCGACATCACCGGTCAGCATGAACGTTTTTCTACCATGTGATCTGGGCCTAAATACGGTACGGCCTGATAGATAAAGGTGGTTTAAAGGCGCCCAAGTCCTCCACATTCACATAGATGTCCCCTCTGGCCTCGTCGTCTGTCTTGGCTCTCTGGCACACAAGGTCATCCCCTAGCCAGTCACGACACTCCAATTAAGGCAACTGATGGACGCAGCTAATTGCTAGGATTTATAACCTCCTTTTATTATGCTTTATGAGGAAGGCAAGTGGAGAGCATTACCATTTATTGGCCCCAGGCTCTGTGCTGGATCACTGTCATCCGCTAGTGTCCAGCCTGACAACAGAACATCGAACAAGCGTGGGAAGCTGGAGCTGAGATGTGTAGGTGTCTATTCAGCACTTTCAGTTTGGGCTTTTAATGTGATGTTTTGGTAGAAACAAAAAGTACGTGAAAAGGCAGAAAGATTAAAATGTAGTTTGAAAAGGGGAGTTAAAGACTGGGTGAAACAGAGAGAGGCTCCATGGAGCAGGCAGGAGGAGAAGGCAGGCAAGGCTCCCATAATGAGTGTGTGGTTATTGATTGTATTGTAAGGGTGGCTGACCAGGGTCCCGTGTGCTATGGGGCCCAGTCCATCTGTGGACAATGCAGTCAGTTACACCTCACTGCTTCGTCTAATAAAGAACAGGCAGATTGATGTCACCAGTATGGTTGAACTCTACCTAACACTCACCAGCACCACACACACACACACACACACATGCGAAGCAGTACTGCAGCATGGTCATGAAATAGGAAAATAATTTTTATTTAATTTTCTGGCACAGAAATTATATAAACTGTGATTTGAGTTGATACATATCCACATACATAACAGAGAGCTGCAACTAATGATTGTGGTCATTATGAGTTAATATGTCAGCTATCTGACAATTTCCTTATTCATTGTTTAGTCCAGGAGTGTCAAACATAAGGTCAGGGGCCAGAATTGGCCTGGCAAAGACTCCAGTCTGGTCCAGTGGACAGCTGATTGAGGTTATGAATGGATTTAGACTTGTAGCTGTAGCTTTGTAAGTTTTATAGATTTTTTTCTAATTGCAATTATTAATTTGCAGAAAGTTTATATTTCATAATTACAGGACATTTTGGGCAAGGGGGTGCTATAAGTTTAACACATTTATCCTGTAGTTTCACTGGCCTGGCACACTTAAGAACAAAGTGGGCTGTGTGGGGCCCATAATGTAAAATGAGTTTGACATCCCTGGCTTAGTCTTTAAAATCTCATAAAACATTGAAATGGTCTGACCGTGGTTGAAAATGACATCCAAAAATAATTTAAAGTTTTCAAACAGGTTACTTCACTTCCGCTTTTATGAAACAGGAGCTATGGAAAATCATACGATCAGTGTTTTTCATGTGAATTTCAACAAATATTCCCAGTAATTATTATACAGTATTTTTCTTAGTAAAAAGCAAAAAAAGAAGTATGCTCACCCAGTGTGGAAAAACTTAGCACACAGAATTCACTGCTTCCAGCATTTCCGTGCTGCTGGCATTCCCAGCTAATGGACTGGCAGCATATCAGGTCAGGACCCTTCTATAAATGCTAGAACAATTGCAGCCCTAATGAAGTCTGTGTTCTGCTGGTTAAAGTTGCCTCTTTTAGAGGAAGTCAGCGCTTCCACCTGAACATCTGGCTGCGCTCGAGCCCGCGTAGCCTCGGTGGCAGAAGCACGAGCGATTACCCCTGCGCAGCCAGCCAAAACACAAAAATCAATAAACAATCTCAACGTTTCTGAGGGCCTTTCGTCTGACTTAATAAATGTCTCAATCCACTCTTATGACTTCATTTTGCTTTAACGTCTTCTTCATGTGCATCTTTTGCTGATCAATTAGAGAATGGAGTGCCCCTTCTGTCTTGACACCTGCCACCTGCCCTCCATTCAATGCCACACACACACACACACACACACACACACACACACACACACACACACACACACACACACGTGTCACATGGCCACAAGGCACAAGGTGAACTGCTATTTTAATCCTTGAAATAAGATACCTTTTGAAAGCACTCTGTTAAATGGCTCATTAGAGGATAGGTCACGCACTTCTTCCAGGTTTTTCTATATACAGTATCATGTGTTCAGTAATTTTATCTTAACCTAAGAGTTTTTTCATCTATACATGCAGACTTTAGAAGCTCCAGCACATTTACTTCCCTTAAAGCATTGTGTTGCTTGAATCCGGCCCTTAATGAGACATATATGTAGTCCTAAGCGTGCGGGAGAGGCACCATTTCCAGGCTGTCAGGGACGATGATGACCGCAGCATCTTTCTCTCAGGATGCCTGTGCTGTCACAGGCCCTAATCCCGGAGCTGCAGGGATGACAGGTGACTGGTGCCAGAGCCCCCTGGTCTGTGACTAGAAACTCCTGGAGAATTTGACTCACACCCCCTTCTCTTGTCTCCCATTGATTCTGCCACTTCCCATTATTGTCAATCAGGGCAGCATCATCTCCATCGGGGGAGAGGTGCAAGTAGGCGATTGCCAGGGCAGTGGGGTGCGAAGAGGAGCGTGCAGCACGCCTGCAAGCTACTACGCCAGTGCAAGAGGGGTGGGGGATGCTTCTCAAGGGGCTGCCCGGGCAGTATGCCACGACTAAAACGGAGACCTTTTGCTCTACAGCACACAGTGCACACAATCGAGAAGCACAGAAGGGTGAAACCTCTGGAGCAGTTTAGCGTCGAGAAAAGGAGCAGCTGAGGCTCTGGCTGAAACGTTTCACAGGGCTGTCAGTGGGGAAAGCAATGCTTCTCTCTCAGATGTGACTGCCTTGTTAGAAAAATGACATAAAAACAATGACAGGAGTAATGGAAGAGAGGTGAAGCATTGTTTCCAGAGGGGTTCAAACGGGTTTTGGAAGGTAGCTGCTTTGTCAGTAAGCTTCCGGTGTGCCACCCCCACCCCCTCGTGGCTCCTGACCCTTAATAGGCCTCTATTGCCACGATGTGGAGGTGTTCTGGTCAGGTAAGGCAACCACGCCACCGCTATAACCCCTGAAGATTGATGGGAGTGGCGCCCTCCCTCCCTGCACTGTAAAAGATTATCCGCTCACCCGCTGGAAACAAAGCTGTGATGGAAATTCGTCTCGCATCATCAGCAACAAAATATCTACACGGCCAAGCGGGAGTCTCTCATTTTTCATGGGCTATATATTAAATAAAAAAGAGCATTAAAGAAAAAGGGAGGGAGGCGGTCTGAGTGATAGCACTAGTTAGTATTTTTTTTTTTTCGGTGGGCCACTTGAATCAAGGAGATTATAAGGTTTTTATTGGCTGTCAGGAAACACAACTTTCTGCGTACTTCACCCGCTGAAGCTCATAACGCTCTGATTAGAATGCCAGCCGAAATGAAAAGGGATGGTGCCGGTGTGAAAAACGTCCGGGGAGCAGCAGGACAAGCGCAGATGCCTTGGAATCTGCTCTCCCTCAAATACACGAGGGAATACAAGAGGACCAACACATGCACCAATAAAGCAGCGAGCGAACAGGCAGCACACGAGCTTCAGACAGAATTTATACTCCCAGTCTCACGGTCAGATCTGGTGTCAGAGACTGAGCCGTGCCCATTCTGAAGCGGATACATGAGACACATCAGGCAGAGTGTTATCTCTCGCTAAGTGAATATTGCATTCAGCTGATATGTGATATTTGAATTTCCCATTAGAGGAAGGGGGATAAGTGTCGAAGTGAAAAAGCTCAGTGATGTTTGCTCATTTCACTGAATGCAGTGAATGAAACCTTGCTTCACAGTTGCAGTGTGTCACAGTGATAAGGATGAAGTGATGGAGGTGGTCGGCGGGGGGGACTAGCAGGAAAACTGACTGCTGTTACTCAAAGGGTCACCTACACAGAAGCCTTCGGTTGGAAGACTAACAATCATTTACTTAAAAACTCAACCAGCTCAACCTGATCACTGTAATCTTCTCTAGTGGTTCAGAAGTGTTTTTAAAAGGCGTAACCGATACTTCACGAGTAAGGCGGCAGATTGAAATCATTCATTATATCAACTTGAGAGACTCCAGGTGTGTCAGTTCGCTCAAACTGAGCTTTCAATTTCCTGTAGTCGGAAGAAAGTAAGAGAGGGTAACATCAAACTCCAAAACATGACAGAGCTGGCTCCTTCTGACGGGAGGGAAGCCATTGATTTTTCCTCCATTTCACCATCAATCTGCTGGAGAAGAGGTGGGTATGGGTGTTCAGACACTTGATGATGTGATTTGTAACTATGGACCACCAGTGAGCAGAGAGAGAATTGCTTCGACTCTCAACACGTGGCAAAGTGACTACCCCGGTCTTCAGCATTCAGCTGGAAGATTAACAGTGGGGGATCTACCGATAATCTCCAGCGGCTGAGGGAGTATTTTCTCTGTCAGCCACACTGAAGCTACACTAACATTTGTATTCAACAAAGCCATTGACAAATCTTGGAGGGACTGTCAATCTGCAATGACAAGTATTCCAGAGCAGCCATTGAATGTTACTTTCATAACCAACTAAGCAGTTCATTATTTGACTGTATCACTTTATAGAGTATAAACTGTGAGGTCCTAAATCTCACAGCAAAAATATGTCAAATTTTGAATCATACAGCAAAAGGAAAGGCTTCTTATCTCTTCAGAGGCTAGCGCTAGCCACGCTAGTCACATGATTCTGCACGCTGTTTATTTTAAAACCTCATATCAAACTATTTAGCTTCAATTCTATTTTACTTATACAGCACCAAATCACAACAACAACAGTCGCCTTATATTGTAAGGTGGACCCTACAATAATACACACAGAGGCCTTTTGCTGGTTGTTTCCATCTTGCAGATTTTCTACATCAGTCGGTAAATATTTGCATATCAAGCAACCTTCATCTCAAATCTCAGGCCACAATTTTCACAAAAAAATCCCACAAAAAATGTTGATCACCAAGACGTATTTATTGCACACAAATTCAGTATTCAAAATGGATTTGATACTGACATGGAAGAATAAATATATCACATATATCACTTATGGCATAAAGGCAAGATGTCCTTAAAAATCCCACTATCACTTGAAAAATACACAAATTACATTAGTGGAATTACACCTTCCTAAAACATCCATCATCCTGATTAGTCTATGATGTTGTTACGCAAAGTTTCCTCCATTGCAGAGTGTTCCCAGCTGTTCCCAGAATGTACTTTAACACAAACACAGAGCTGCACTTCAGATTTGATTGAACTTTACTATTGTAATGTCTCTCTAAGATCTAGCGACATGGTGCAGGCTTTCTAAGGGTGGAGTAATCCTCTTCAGATCATTTGCAAAGCAATTAGGCATGCCCCCACTGCTATTAAACATAAAGATAACAGCCTATGAGATAAGATGCTATTTTCACTACGTATCAAATGTGGATAGCTGCCTTGGGCCCCTGATATCAGCTAGATATATTTAAATCCCTGTAAATGAAATTAAAAATGTGATAGTAAAAAAAAATAAAAAAATTAGAGAGACATATCTAGTGTACTATCTATCGAGAAATTGCATTTATGAATTAAATGTTCTTGCACCTAAATCCTTAATTAATGGAGCTATAATTATCACATCATAAGTACTACACATTTTATGCAGAGCAAATTTAAACGCATGGCTTCATGGATAATATCAACTCTGACATTCTACAAAACAAGGTAAATATCTTAATACTTTTTAGCTGCCAAGGGAACATACTGTAATGGTCAAATACGTCGATCGTTGCCACTGTGATCATCGCAGGACCACGCAAGGCCAGATTACGTCGCTAAAAGGGCGACCGGATCCAAAAGGATCGCTTTTGAAATCCAGAGTGAGCTGAACTACGTTGATTCGCAACATGCATTTGTCAGCAGGAACCAGAGGGCCTCTTTTGCATGTCTTTCTATCATCGGTGCACACAGCAAGAAGTAATGCTACCGACAAGCAAGGTGCGGAGGGGGGGGGAGAGAAAAAAAAGCAAATTCCCTGTTGACCTGTGACCCTCGACTCAAAGGGGCTGCCATGCATGCATACAGAGGAGGTTCAAACAGAGTTTATGACTGCATTATCTCTCCTCTTCCTCATCACCTCTCCACCCATCAGTGGACACTAGAAGCCACCACGCCGAAGCAGACAGACCAGGCATCACTCATTCATTCGCCTCCTAGGTGCCTTTGTCAGGTGATTGCTGGCGGAAAAAGGAAAACAGATCAATACATCTCCCATGGGTCTGACAGGTAATCTTTACCTGGGATGAAATATGAGTGGTACTAGCCTGCTGGATTCCTTAACTGTAACAGGACAATTGACTGGCTGCACGGATGCCATTCCACCATTTCCTAGCCATTGGAAATTCATTTCGTGGCATAAGGTCTGGCTGAGATGTCATTATAGTGACTGTTAATTGCCGTGGTGGCATGTAAGGTGTTCCTCCCTCCTACTAATGGAACTGTATCGGACCTGATGCATCTTCCTCCCCTGTCAGAGCCCTGGCACCAAAACACATACTGTTGGATAAAACAACAGCGCAAAGCTCTCCTTAAAACACTGCACGGTCAATACCTGTCAACAAGCTGAGGGGAAGAACACATCACGTTATTGTTTTTTTGGTCTAATTATTCTTATTCCTATTAATCAGACGTATACCGTAAGCACTCCCACCTGGCCTGGTTACAACTGGCAGACTGAAGCTGCAGAAGGAAAAGCAGCAGCAGTAGACGGGGAAAGGGGTGGGCTGGTCTCTGCACTTTGACTGATTTCTGTGGCAGGATGTCTTGTGTGAGGCATCCATTTAGACTAGTGTGCACACACAGCATTTATAAATGTCATCCCCCTCCAACATGATCACATAAAGCCTTCTCAGATGGATTATTGCAGACATATAACTCATGTTAATTGGCAAATCTCATTCTATTAAATGCGATTCTTCCCTTAAATAAGGCTTTAAAGTGCCGGAAAAAGACGCGTTATGAAGCTGATGATTATGCACTTCACTTTACTAAGAAGATATCTTGTAATCAGTAGAGAAAGTGCATACCTGGTAACTTCTTTAGATTCATTAAACTTTCCTTTAAAAAAACATTCAAAATAATATTTCAATTCAAGTGAGAATTTCCGTGTAAAATGCATTTTTAACACTATTAAATGGAGTCAGGCTGTATCTTTATGGTTTGTCATGTATCTCACAACATGCACAGTATTTTCTTTTTCTGAAAAATAAACTGGTTGTTTACCATCTTGGCTAGTATGAATATTTTTGATCTCTCTGTATGCTGCGATTGATCTTTTAATGCATCTGATGCTGCGGGAGGTGGGGGAATCCATATCCTAAGGGGAGGTGAAAATACAGCGCGCACGGATGTCCACTCCCGTCTCCTAGAGCTTCTCCACTTCTCTCCGTTCGCCTCTGCGCTCCTTCTAAACAGCTCCAAAAGCAGCCCATCCAGCACAGCTGAAAAACAGGCTGTTCAAACAGATCTGCAGCTGGCCTTGAACTTTAAATACATTTGGGCAAAATTTGAATATAGAAGGTAACCTGGAGAGAACAGAGGCGGCCCTCCGAGGACCGCTACTACACTCCCTCTGTGTTGTGCTAATGAGCACCTTTGTACCAACTGTAGCTTTTCAAATCCATGCTAATAGGAGGCCTGTACTTTGTGCGGCTCGCTACCGGTGGTCGCCTCTGTGAACCCTGTAGCAGCATGTGGTAGCTAAACATTGTGATGCTCGTCTGTCTCGGACAGCCACACTAGAATAGAGCAGACTGCCCCCCTCCCTTAGCCCACCCATCCTCACCTGACCATCCTTCCCAGGGTTCCTGCTGACAAATGCCGTGCAACTAGAGTGGACATAATTGTTGGATTGTGCGGTAGCAGGTGGCCTGGAAACTCTGTTTGGAAACAGGAGGAGCTGCCGAGTCTAGAGTGAAACGAGGAGCCTCTTGAAGCTGCCTTCTTCCTTGAAGAGATGGCAGAGGGCTTAACAAGGCTTGATTGCATTAACATTTGTCATGCTTAATATACTACCTGGAAGGACTGGATCTAGCAGTAACATGCTGATTTGAAGACTAATGATTTGCTTTGTATTTTTTTACTTCTTTGTTATAAAGTTTGTGCAGCAATAGGAGTTCAAGCCTTTTTCATTCCTTGGCACAATAGCTTCTTTTTGTCACTTTCCTCCAGACTTCAGATGGTACTTCTCGAGTCCCATTCAGTCCTACTGGAGCAAAGATAAACTCTCAGGCTGAGCACAAGTGGAGGATTGTGAAGCAGGTACGCTTGGTCCCACAGCTTCGAGGGCTGAGGTGTTACCGGGCCCTTGTGCCTCTTCTCTCTGGTGATCCAGGTAAAAAGGGTTGTAAGCTGCAGAGGAGGAGAGAGAAAAAAAAAGAAAAGCACATATCATATTCTGGACATGTAACCAAACACTGAGAGCAAACAAAAAGATAAATAAATCACATTGCCCTTCACTGTTTCAAGCCTCTCAAAAATGATTAAATTTAGTACATGACTCACAGATCGCTCCCTGGTTTAGGTAGATGGAAATAAAACTTTGAAGCAATCCTCTTCTAATAGGTTAAATATTAATTTTGGGTCACGTGAGGCAAACCCGCTTCACCCCCATATGACTGTAGACGTTATTAAAAAACGAAACCTATCTGTGCTTCTCTTATGGTGGTTTGATTGTGTTTCTGAACTCTTAATTCATCGCACTTCACATCTCACTGATGACCTTCCTTTTTAAAGGATCCCATTTTCTCTTGATCTCGTGCACCTTAAAAGCTTTTTTCTCGCCGCGAGTGAAGAGAAATATCAGAAAGAGAGCCGGGACCAATTTTCGTGGAAAACAGAGGAACTCTAAAACAATTGCACTCGCTAACATGCCTTCCTGCTTTTCCTACTTCACTTTGATAAATAAATCTCTCCTGATCTCCGCCCACCCTCCCCACCAAAAAAAAAAAAGTTAGCGGCGGTCACACAAGACATTTGCCAGGCAGTCCCATAACATAGGACAAGGGAACTAGAAGTGACATTGTGGCTCGGGGCTGTCTCAAAGGATTAGGCATTACAGCATTCACTGGTATGTGCTTTTGCTCGTTCTCCTTATATCTGCTTGTGGCTCTTTCCAGATGACTTCTTCTCCAAACTGATCCAGCAGCCAAGATAATTGATTAATATTTCTTGAGGGAATGATGACTAACTGTTGCTGAGGTTCAACACAAACATTCGGGTTAAACATAGTCAGAGGACTTGATCAAAATTCAGGGGATTTCTTACTGGACAAATAGGAAAAAACAGCAGGAAACACTTAAGTCTGAGTATGTTAAAATGCATAAGACACACCAGATACTAACTCAAAGTCAAGGTCATGTTTAGGTTAAGGTAAATGATTAATATTTCCTGAGGGAATGATGACTGATTGCTGCTGAGGAGTATGCACATTTGTATTTCCAATCAAATCAGCAAACATTTAAATAAATAAATATTTTTAAAACTACCATTTCATACGTTAATACTACTATTTTAAAATGCTTTAAAGTTGGAACATTCCTGCTGGTGGAATAATCAGTCTTCATGTTTCTCATATTCAGCCAATTACATTGAATGCAGTGGTGGAGGAAGTGCTCCGATCTTTAATATATGTGTGTTTTTATGTGGAAATCCTGAAATGTAAGTCCTGAATTCAAAGTTTTACTTCAGATTAAATGAGCTAGTCCATTAGATGGCATAAAAACTACAATATTTTTCTTCATATCAACTGATAAATTATCTTGCTTCCTTTTATAAATCACTGCTTTGGTAGGTTATAGATATAGTTTTAGATATAGAACAAAAATAAATACTGGGTAAAATTTAAAAACAAAATAGAATAAAGTGTTTTGCCAATTATTTAGTCTTTAACTGAAAATGCTACAAAAACAACATAATAAATGCTTACGCTGAAAAACTTTAGGTTCGTCTTCAGTTCAAACTCACAGTATGATTGTGTATAAATATTGATATGACAGCGTCACACAGCTGCTGCAGATTTGTCGACTGCACATCCATGATGCAAATCTCCCACTCCATCACATCCCAGAGGTGCACTCGATTGAGATCTGGTGACTGTTGAGGCCATTTGAGGACATGTTCAAGAAACCAGTTTGAGTTGATTTGAGGTTTTGTGACATTGTGCGTTACCCTGCAGGAAGCAAACATCAGACAATGGGTACACTGGGGTCAAGAAGGGATAGGCATGGTGAGCAGCAATACTCAGGTGGCCTGTGGCATTTAAACAATGCTCAACTGTTAATACAGGGCAGGATTGCGCCATGCTTTCATGTTGTTGTTTACACTAAATTCTGACCCTATCAGCTGAATGCTGCAGCAGAAATGGAGACTCATCAGATCAGGAAATGTTTTTCCAATCTCCTATTGTCCACTTTTGGTGAGCCTGTGCAAACTATTGCCTCAGTTTCCTGTTTTTAGCTGACAGGAGTAGCGCCCAGTGTAGCTTCAAGGTCCAGCGTTGTGCATTCAGAGATGCTTTTCTGCTACCTTGGTTGAACCAAGTGATTATTTGAGTTACTGGCACCTTCCTATTAGCTCAAAACAGTCTGCCATCGAGGAGGCATTTTCCCCCACTGACCTGGATATTTTCTCGTTTTTAACAATTCTCTGTGAACCATAGAGATGGATATGTGGGAACAAATATTTCTGAAATAGTCAAGCCAGCCTGACTCATGTCAAAAACCATACCACATTCAAAATCACTGAAATCACCTTTTTTCCCTATTCTGATGCTCGGTTTAAAGTTAACCAGGTCATCTCGATCACATTTTAATACCTAAATGCATTGAGTTGCAGCCATGTGATTGGCTGATTTGCATTTAAAATCATATTAACAACTATACCTATTAAAGTACTCAGTGAGAATACACAGGTTTAACACTATCTAAATCAACATGTTTACTAAGCCCTGCTTATTTCTACCAAAAAAATGCCAAATCCCATTTTGAATGTATTAACTCAACAGTAAAGAGCGCATGGTAAACTTTGCAACCCAGAGCTGTCACCACTGACAACATTTAGTGCATTTAGTGCACGATGGAGGTCCAAAACATGCTGACAACATGTCGTCTTTGTAGCAACTATACTTTTCATATAATAATATAAAAATAGCATCCAAAGTGTACCATGTGAAGAGATACAGGTTTAGCATCTTAGTGTATTAATGTGATTACAAGGTAATCTAAAAATGATGAATAAAAGATTACCACCTGCACTCAACTGGTTTTACGTCAAGGTCAATAAAGACATTACAATGCAAAGGTTTTCAGTCAATGGGAGAATTACAGTACATACATTTATTGTGGACGATAATGGGAAGTTGAATGGAACCATCTTACCATCTTAATAAGCTCTCATGTGATGCTCTCTAAAAACAATCATTGCAGGCCTTCCTGGAGCACTCCCCTTCCCCCCTTTATTAATCAGCTAATTACACATTGACAGTAATGGGCCTGCTGATTCCCACACTTAAATGAACAGGGCTGAATAGCTCTTTAATGATTAGCCTTTGTGTTTCTCTCTCTCTTCCGTGTACTAACACACACACACACACACACACACACTCTGCTCTTTTTGCAAAAGAAAATAAAAAATAAAAGGGACGTTCAAATCAGACCTCCTGGTGAGAAGGGTTGCACACAAACAAGAAGCACCTGACAGTCTAGCCGGGTAAATCTACCTCCAGAAGAATGAAAGAATACAAAAAAAGAAAAACAATCAGAGAGGTTTGTGGTTATAGCACATCAACTCATGTGGGTTTCAGTGTTAAGCTGGGCCTCCAGCAACAGTTGAAAAAAAGAAAAAAGCACGCCATGAAAGTTTGGTAGAGCCGTGCAGGCAGGTGCAGGTGGAGACGGAGGGGGGGTTGAAGGACAAGAGCAGGGTGTGGAGTGGAGCCGGAGAGGGCGAAATAGTGCGGTGGGCTGCATTTCTGTCAGCAGAAGTGATGGCTGAGTGGTAGCGTTATTTGTCTTGTGCTGCCATACGGCCCTCGCACCAGCCTGGGCATTAATGAGAGGGGGCCGGACCGGGCAGGAACACGGCGGGCCTCCAATGCAGGTGATCTGTCACGCAGCCGTCTCGCTCAGGCAAGGAGACACATGAAGACAGAGGGGGAGAGGAGAGGCAGCAAAGCTGACCGTGGGGCAGGCCTCCACATGGACACCCACATGTGGTACTTACCAACATATAAAGATAACAAGCGGTCTGACAAGGTTAAGCGCAAACTGACTTCAACCGCACTTATTTAGACAAAATCTTCCTGACGTCTAACACACTACAGAAATTAAGGCTTTTTTTTAAACTAGCATCGACTTTATAGAGATAAAGATGAAGGGCATTGTGCGAGACAGCAGGGGAGGAGTAAAATTGCAATAATTAATTAGTCTGTGTGTCAGGCCAGCCAAGGATATTAAATTCCATCAAGATCTTTACACTTCTTGATTCATCTCTTGACTCACAAATAATCCCCCAATTGTGTAGCGTGTACATGCTCTTCATACTAATTCACCATCAATGAGCGCCATGTGCTAAAATGCACAATTCGCTAATAAAAGCCAATGCAATTATTAATACATTTATAATTGCAAACTTTGATTTTGCATTTTTGTAATCACTTTTTTAAAAATACTTTTCAAATCCTATAGAGCAGAAATAAGGTTTTCTTTATTCCAAATCTAGTAGGGGCTCGGTTGGATTTCTGGGTGGATGGAGGTGGTGAGAAAAGTAGAAAATGGTCAATTTAAGGCTGAGAAATCGAGTGGTCATCTAATCCAAACAGATACCTGGCTTGATAAGTTGTTGTCTTTTTTTTTTTCCACAACAGGCTTCAAGCACTGCCGTGAAGGTGCTAAAAGGTTAAAGAAAGAAGACAAAGCAACAGCTGGGTACCACCTCAGTGATTCCCTATAGAGTCCTGGAGGATACCTTCAGTCGCAGACTATTTTCACTCCTGATTACAGAGTTTCAAATCAGCCACTAACACATACAGCAATCCACTTCCTCTGGCTAACTCGAAGACTCAGCTGTCGTGTTCACTAAACGCAACACGGCGAGCCGTGCTGCGCTTTTTACTGAATGCAGTAAACAATCTTTCCATGCAAACAAGATGTTTACCAGACAGCGCTTCTGCTCGATAAATCACCGAATCTATACGCGCTCGTGTCACAACGGCAGCAAACCAAAAATTTTTACACAGAGCGTGTGAAAGCTTGTCAGGGTGAATGTGCATCTCCTGGTGGGAGGTGAGATTACTGAGGAGAGACATGGTGCAGCAGGCTGCCAAAGTAAAGATTTATACAGAGCAGTTGCAGCTGCAGAAACTGACATTGGACGACATGGGATGCATGATAAATCATGGTGGACAGGGGGCACTAGACTCAAGAAGCAGGAAAACACTCTGAACAGGGCTGAGGGGGATGTGCATATCAGGGACTCTACTTCTGTCTTTTACATATAAGATGATAAATATATTTATTTAAGATGATAAATATATATATATATATTTTTAAAAAGCTTTATGATCATTTTTACACAAAGATTACATTACAATAACATATGAAGAATGACTACAGTAGACCGTGGGCCTGTTAACCTTTGACAAACAAGGTATGCCCCTCGTTCCGCATGCTGAGTATCAGAGGGCCTTAAGGGCCAGGGGTCCGTCCTTTTTTTTTTTTTAAACTTTTATGTGAAGCAGTTTAGCACTTGGGAGGTGAAGGACGGAGTCGCTGGCCCCTCCATCACTCGTTGCAATAAATGGATGCAATCTGTATCCATGTAAAGCAGTGGCTGTTTTTAAATTCCACCTCTTTTATCCAAATGAATGATGGACCCTGGTACAGTGCACTGTGGAGCAATATTAATATACATCAGAGGCCTGCACCCCTCACTAAATCAGAGAACCACCAGCATTTGTTATTTAAATGACAAACAGCAGCTGCAGGAGTGGAGCACACAGAGGGGACGCGAGAAGAAAAGGTGGACAAACCAATTCAGATTTCAATCCAGCAAAGACAAAAGGCCCCGAGCCATCAGTCTAATGAAAAAAGGCAGCTCCACTGGTCTAAGCACACACGCAACGCTGGCTGCTCGGAGTGTAAGGCAACTGTGACCATGGAAAACACAGCTCATGAGTACATAAGTAAATGCAGTCAAATATAAAAGGGGGTATAGATGTAGAGATGAGGAGAAAATTATTAGCCCCCCGCCACATTGAAATGAAAAGTTTGTCAAATGCTTTTCCTACAAGTGAGGGATTTTGGGGCAATTCTAAACATACTTTCCTTTAGAAACCATAAATAACACACAATAACAGAATTACTTCAGAAATAAAAGAACCAGGCTCAGTATTATTATCCCCCTGAAAATCTGACTCCTATGCAATGATGCACTTTTTAATGCTCTCACCTTGTAAAGTCACGTTAAAGCTGAAGCATTCAGAGGTTCTCTGCAAGCTCTACAAACTAACATGACTTTCAATTTTAAAGGACTGTTTTTAATGCATGGCTGAAAAGCTGCAGCAGACACTAACTGCCTGAAGTGTAGAAACCATAGACAGCACCAAATGCTGTTTCCTCCAATGAGATGTTCTGCTTTGCTTCTTGTTTGTGGGTCTCTCTGCATTCACATCTGTTTTTAAATCTCTGAGTTCTCACCTCTTACATGGAATCTTGTCACCGCACTTTCCTTGTAGTACCAAAAGTAATTTTGGCTGGTGCAACATGTTAGTAAATCTGACCCTTGGAATAAACCTCAGATCTTTTATCTACTTAAGATGTCATAAAAAAACAGAAGGGAACATGCCTCGTTTGGCCATGAAACAACTTGGTAATTGTACAAATAGTCTGAAAGCCTCTGAAAATGAGGGACTATGCATGAAAATAGATACCCATGGCATCAATTTCAAAATCCAGCATCATCTTGTTCTCAAGTGATCATATTCAGAAGATTTTTAGAAAATGTTACTGTGACCTTGAAGATTCAAAATCATCCAGAGTATTTAGTAAATGCACTTGTGGTATCAACTTGAAAATTCCAGAAATCTTGACCTCCAACCTTAAACTTGAGGCCAAGGTCACTGAGATTCAAACTGAGGTCTGACATTTTTAGGAGCTACGTCTATTGTATTTGGAGCTCCTATGTCACCTCATTCTCGAGGTATCGCATTTACAAACTTAGGTGTCCACACCCCCGACTCGCCCGCCCAGCAGCATGATGGCTATACCCCATCAGCCTTTTACAGCTGAGGGGTAAAAATGGCTCTAATTCCTATTAAAACGGACTTCAACCATATATGTTACATACTGACTGTATAAAAGAAAATCTACCATGGTTTTATACAGAGGCAAAACTTACAAACTAAAGGTGTTATAGAAAGGAAAATAGTTAAAAAATCACCTATCACCATTTTGAATGCTACATTTAACTCCTGAATCATTCACTAAATTTAAACAAATCTTTTTGGAACTGGAGGAAAAGTGAGGGCATCAATTAAGTAATTAGAGTTCATTATTGAGGTGCAGTGACATCGAAGTAGCTTTACTCGCAGCATGGCTAAAAAACAAACAAAACGCAAAGGTATAAAGTTTTTGCAATTCAAACATGATACTTTTACCTCATTCTCTGAGCTGCGTCACGTGCTAAACTGGGGTGGAGAGTGTTACCTGATGAAGTGATGGACACAGCTTCGGTTTCCCTCCGCTTCCTCACGTCTCCTGTGAACAGCAGTCCTGGAGTGAAACTAGTCTGTCTGAGTGAGACACAGAGAGGGAAAAAAACAACACATTACTCACAATATTATGATGCAGCTCCGACCTAGAATAAACACATAAACATGAAGAAATTTAATAGTTTCGCAAAAGTCGATAAATGCAACCGCTGCACATTTGCAAACGCTGCAGCTTCGCGTTTCACCTCAATACAACTTTGCCGTGTGTTAATTTTTCTTCATTAATGTATATTTTCACAAGAATAATGTGAGATGCTGGGGTGCGAGCGCCCGAGTCATCGCAGAGTTCACATAAACAAATTACACCTGCTCTGTGCCTCCTGTGTGTCATATGTCAGGGGCCCTGAAATAGGAAAAGCTCCCCCATGAGCTTAATAGCCCTGACTTCTGAGATGTAAAGTTAAGGTCAAGGTCTGTTCCATCACAAGGGGGTTGGCAGCAGCTGATGTGATCAGGGCAGTGCGAGTGTTTGTGTAGAGCAGAGAGAGGATGAGTGAACCCTGATAAGAGACGCTGACAGACTTAAATATTTGAGCTAATTTAGCACCATAAAGAATGATAAGCATCCTTTATGAAAATATGGATAAAAATGTAAAAATGAATTCATGGCAGCTCAACAACAAGGATGCATAAAAGATCTCTCTCTCTTTTTTAGCTGGTACAAACCAAGACTGTGGCTACCTAAAGCTCAACCCTAACAGGCACATGCTACAATGAGGCCCCGTCAGACCAGCCTTTTAACTGCGGCGTGTTCCATGACCTCAGCACCCATAAATCACATGACGGGTGTGCAGGCGCTGGGCGTTGAGAGCTGTGCGGAGCATGCTTTGAGCGAAGTCTCTATGTTGTATAATCAATAGATATAAAAATAAATGGCCTGACCGTTATTCTCTCCCTGCTACCCCTCTCTAATAAAATCCCAGTAATGCATATTTCATTTACTTTTATACTTATTGATTACCTGTACTCCAGTTAGTAAATCACGCGCCTATCGATCCCTCAATCGTACCTCTGTCGGACAGCACATAACCAGCCATTTGCGCCCCTGATAAAGAGCTCAGGCATTGAACTCCTCACAGTAAATCTTTGCAAACTAACTTTTTAATTCTAAAATCGATCCACATTTAAACGTCGCATTATTTCACAAGGCACGCCCGCGGTATTAAAAGTAATACCCTGATGCATTTGGTCTTAATGTGTGGTGGTCCATCCCTCCATCTCTTTTCTCCTCGCGCTGAGGCCGAGACATGTTGGCCCCCTCCTCAAGCGCCCGCCCGCCCACCCCGGCGTTACAGAGAGCTAAGATGCAGAGTCACTTCTAGTCCGCCAGGGGCCCAGTGAGCCACTCAGCACAATGCTAATCAAACATGAGAATACCATCAGCTGCCTCATTAACCAAGGAAAAACACTACCATTCATCTCAGAGCAGAAACCAAAGGCTTTGTATAAGCCTTTTACATGGCTCACTGCAAAACTGAGAGAAATGCTTAAAAAAAGCACAACAGTGTTATTATTTAACATCTGTTTCTTCATCAGCTTTAACAGCTTGACAGATGACGGCCTACATTTACTGAAACTGTAATGAGAAAGCAAAGATTGACTCAGAGGTAATGAGCAAAGAGAAAACAAGTACAAAGTAACAGAGATGGTCGGCAACTACTAAATTCTACCACAAGGACACTGAGGGGGAAAAAGTGTCCAAAATAGATTTTTTTCAGGTCACATGAGACACTTTTAAATGCAGTGCAGTCTCTAAGAGAGCGGGGTAAAACAGCACTGACACAGGGTCAATTGTAATTTTGGCGCCCACATCCAAAAGCAAATATATCAATTAAAAATAATAAATCAAAAGAGGAGTGAAAGGCCGCTGTTACAAAATGGCCATCTATTTTCATTAGGTTACATGGCGCTTCAGGTGTGAGCAGGATCTCAAGATTAATAGAGGCATTCAAATGAATCAGAAAGGATTAGGGTCTCCAGGGAACATAATCAATAGCTCCAAATCAATAATCAATAGGCCACTCACACCAATATACTAACTGCTGACACTGTGATCTCACAATTAAAAAGAAAACTGGGATAGGGATGGCATAAGACTATGATTTATCTCACAGCACAAGTGTCATTTAGGAATAAATAAGTCAATAGATAAAAGCTGCTGCCGCCTGGCTCAGGTGGGAGATGGTTGTGCATTTTAACGCGGCTCAGAGCATTACAGCCAAAATCCCACAAAGCATTGCGCCCATTCACGCGCAGATGCGAGGATAAATGGCATGCAACCTTACGCAGCCTTTATCACTTAATATCAAATGTGTGATTGCTGCTGTCGGCTTGCGTACAACAAAAATCACAATATCATCCCAACAATACAGCACAAGATTAAATGCTCAAACTCTGGCCACGGAGAATTCACTTTCTCTCAAGGGTGTCTAAACAAAGAAAAGTCACGCGTGCGGTATGGGGGCTGAGCGCTGGAAACTTATAACACAGGTGAGAGTTACAAAACAAATTATGCGAATCACAAACTGACGGTTTGTCTAAAGTTTGTCGAGAACGGCCACGAGCGACGGCTCTCGTTGTCATGCCGAACAACATTTCTAACTGTTTGTATGCAAGAGCATTGTGGAGAAAGTCTAAAGTACCCAAATGGGTGCAATGTGTGCAAAGCTGGGTCATCGGGACAAAGCTGCCATCTCGCTGGAGAGCGGAATTGAGCAGCTTGGGGAGATGGATTCAGCTCGTGCCGTCCAATGGGACACATCAGAAGCCCCTCTCGTCAATCCCCCTCTCCCTCATTCATTTGGGAGTATGATTTATACTTTTTGAAGTGAAGGGTCTTGAATCCCACTATAAAGGAATTAAGAGGTCTCCCCTGAGTCTGTCATTCAAATGAGAGCATGGCAGGGATATGAGGGCTTTTTAATAGAGAGAAATTAGTATTCACAATGCCTTAAACTAGAATCTGAAGGAACCTTTCAGGTGGAGAAGAAAGGGCCAGTTTAGAAAGAAAGCCTTAAGAAGTCGGGGGCTTTTCATAGCAGCCGTGTTTCTGCCCCTCATCAAGGAGCCACGGAGCGCTCTGTGAAATAACCCAAGAGAGCGGGAGGAAAGGAGTGCGTGTGAAACAAAATTAAGAATGCGCCATAAATAGGCAGAGTGAAAACAATACAATGAGGAGTCCCACAGTCTCGAAGCCAAGAGGGCTGCTCGGCTTCTCAGTAGTCCCCCATGCAGATCCAACAGTTTCTGGGATGACTGGGAGCGATGTGATGCTTTGACAAACATCTCCTGGATAAACCTTTTTAAATGTTTCCGTGCAGTCCCAGAAATGCCAGCATATTAATCTGCATTACAACTATGTCAACATGTAGCATTTCTCCATTTGCAAACGCTGACCTTGAAAACGATTTAAAGTGACGCAGAGCACCACCTGCATGTTATTGTAAGTTTAGCTCAGACTTTAGGCCAAAACAGGCAATGTTTTGTTTGGGATTAAACTTTAACATTATTTTCTCACCTTAATAGTTCATTACTTTTCCCTAATTTTATGAAAATCTTTTTTTTTTGGGGGGGTTGGGGGGCAGATTCCACATTTCTGAAGTTTACTGCATAGAACTGCACACCCCATCTGTTTGGGGTTTACACAGTACAACTCCTCCAAATACATTTCTCATACTTACGTCGGGTTTTTTATTTATATAAATCATCATCATCAAAATAGTATTAGTTACCAGAATTTCATTTCATTTGCCAAAAAGTTATCTGTTGCAAAGCGTAAAAGGAAAAAAGGCCCAGCTATATAGTAAGCAGGATTTCTCCAGGATTTCTGCTTTTTCACTCATTTTCAGTCCAGTCCTTGTACCCAACCATTTCCAAAGGAATGTTTTTTGCTAGTTAGGCCAAATAATACTGTCCTATGAATCATTCAAGCATAAAAATGCACCTATTTGAAAAGATGAACCAGTTTTTTGTCTACGCATAACAGACAACTTAGCAAAGAAACCATTTTAAATTGCTTCTTTAGGCACTTTGTTACAAGCAGCCTGTTGTAAAAACACAATTTTTCCTATTTCTGTAGCCAATTCTATGGAAATTGCCAAAGATAACACGGTTTGAAAGATATAAATTGTATTTTTGCACAAGATTCTTTCAGCCAAAACAAAACAGCATGATGTGCAGTGGGTCCTCCTTTTTTTGAGCCACCACACAGTGCCATCTGGAAAAGCATTTGATTGGCAACAGCTTAATTTTTCAGCTTGACAATGATTCCAAACACACTTAAATCCAGTTAAAGAATACCTGGATAGAAAAACTATCAGTCATGGATTGGCCTCCCCAGAGCCCAGACCTCAACATTATTGAGGTAGTGTGAGAACAAAAGGCAGCCAACATCCAAAGAAGAGCTTTGAATTTCCTTCAGGAAGCCTGGAGAACTACTCCTGAAGACTACTTAAAGTAGTCTTCAGAAAGCTGCCTAATAGAGTTCAGGCTGTGTTGAACACACACACATCAAAAATTGACTTTGAAGCTTGTTCGAATTGTACAGACTGTTTTTACCTTATATACTGTATTTTCATAATGTTTCAATAAATCTCTACACACATTTCCCATTTTCTAGAAAAATATAACAGAATGAGGAATGGCTCAAATGCATTACGTAGTAATATATTTGAAGAATATATGTAAACACAGTAGTTACAGTATGTGTACCTCTGAGTCCTACACGTCACTGCCAATAGTTTACATGAAGCATCGAATGACGATTAATTTCCTTCTAGAGTAGTTACAATGTGAATATTGCAGCTTTGAAGCATGAAATGAATTCAGTGAATTGTCAGGCACAAGAGGGAAAACAGTTGTTTCCTGACACACACACACACACACACGCACACACGCACACGCACACACACGCACGCACACACACACACGCACACACACACACGTGCACACGCACACACGCACACACACACACACGCACACACACGGTCATTTTAATAAGGAAGGAGAAGGTTAACACACAGAGTCTCATCTGAACAGAAATCACTCCAATTAACGCTCTGTAACTGATTCACTTAAGTGAGCTGGTCATTGACTCCCCCATCAATATATTGAGCTCTGATTAAAAGGACTGAATGGTGCAGGCGTGTGAACAGCATCAACTACCGGTTTCTGAAGACCGAGGAGGAACATCTGAGATTGGGGCTCTCTGGCACCATGTCAATAGGACACACTGGTAATGGGCACAAAGGGTTCATCTGTAAAAATGAAAGAATCAATAATATTTAGAATATGCAGTTTATTTAAAAAAAACAAACATAATAAAGCTAAAAAAAATGTGTTATTCTTGCACACCTGGCTTCGGTCTCGTTTTCCAACAGAAGGCAACCAAAAGCTAGAGGAGATAAAGAAAAAACGATCATGGAAACAAATACAGTTGATGTCTAAGAGTTATGTTTCTAAGATAGTTTTAAAAACTTTCGTACTCTCTTTGGTAAGGATCCTGGGAAAAGTGTCTCAGTCGCTCTACAAACACTGGCATGCTGCTGGCCTATGAAAAACGAATCAAAGATGTACAATAAGAAACAAAACACGAAAACTGTGCAACGGTAATTATTGAAGAGGGAAATTCAAGCTTTCTTTAACCTTGCTGGGAGGCCGCCTCCTATCCCTCCTGACGCAGCATGCAGCAGAGCCAGCCAGTCGTTTAAGACGTGAATGATACCCTGCAATGGCACAAAAAAAACAACACTTTATGGTTTAGCAAAAACATGAATAAAGGAAAAACTGAATTGGTTACACTAACAATATAATCAAAAATTCTGATTTTATAGCATTCTTCTTTTTTTAAACAAGCAAAAGAATTTATAGGACAACTCAAGTGTCTCCTGTAAGCCAAGGTAGTGATTTGCGGACCAACGCTACATACTGACGTGGTACCAGTCAAATATTCAACAGCGCTTTATTGCAGTGATAAAGATGCAGACTCGAGCGTTTCAAAATCTAATACTATATCTAGAAGACAGAATTGCTCTTTGCAACCTCGGTCAGAGAGTCGTGCAGGTTGCAGAAAGGCGGCTGAGGAATGGTTGTCCTCAAGGGGAAGCTGGCTGTCAGAGTCCCAGCTGGGCAGCAGGCCAGCCACACCCGTCCCAACTCCACAATCCCCCTCGAAGAACCAGTCACTCTGTTCGTCATCACCTGCACAGAGGGGAAGGGAAGATCTTCCATCAGTTAGCAAATCACTCTGACAATAATGAAGATTGTCAAGCAATTTGTTGAAAACATTAAGTAAATATTAGACATAAGCTACAATAACTCTCATTTAACGCTGTGTTGATGTCTGAGAGAAGCTAAGTCACTGCACATTTTTAGCATCCTACAAGCTGCGGGGTGAACTACTCCTTTAACTACGCATTACCAGACAGCACCGGGCTTTTCCCCAGACGGCGAGCTCTTCTCAGACCTGTCACTCAGCAAAGCGTACACAGGAACCATGCCTCTCACAGTCAAGGTGTAGTGACAACTGTTAAATCAGAGGCCGCCTGGCCCCACCACGGCTAATGAGATTAGCAAAGGCTTCGGCGCTCATTAACACGACATGACAACGTCTTATTAGAGTCGCCTGGGTGCCCAGCAACCGGCCCATTGTATCTAAACCGCCTTCTCTAGCCCCAGCATTCCCTCATAGCCGAGCAGGGTATTGTCCAAATATGACAGCTCGTCATCGTTCTAGTTTGAATCCATGTTAATAATACATATTTGTCTCTTAATACCTTGTCCTCCTTCATCATTGGTGAACAGACCAGGGTCGCTGCTGCATGTGCTGCTGGTTTCCCTGCAAAGAGAAAAAACATCACATGTGAATGATTCCCATTGAAACTCCTTCTTTAACGTCAATATCAATAAAAATCTGAGGATCGGGAACTGCACTTTGATTTGTCACCTCGTAGATTCTTTAGGTCAGGCAATGCTATAGCATCTGAAAAGTGAACAATGAAAATCCAAAAATGGCTATCTCCTGTAATGTCAGTATCTAACATGCAACATTCAATAATAGAAATAATGAAGAAGTCTGGATCTAGAGGTCGACATAAATGGAAATGACACAAAGAGACAGAGCGTGCTGTGATCTCCCTTGTTGTGATAGCAAACACAAAGGCATCAGGAGAGACTCTGATCGAAGCCACTGAGTGACATGAACAATCTAATTGAATATCCTCCGCTGTCAGCTCCAATCTAATCTGGCCTGCGTTGTGGAGGATGACAGGAGAGCGAAACGCATTCCCCTGTCCGCCCCTCCCTCTGGGTGTGCCCCACACGCGGATCGACCCACAGACGTGCCGCCTCGACAACTGGCCGACATCTGCTGCGTGGGCTGCCTCTGCACAGACCGCTCCGTTGCCGGTCCTCCCCACGTCCTCGGGGCAACCCCCGTTACGCTCCCTCCACACCCTCTGTGCCCCCTGCCCCTCACCCAAATAACTGTGGCTTTTCTTTCTTTTTCACATTTCATCCTCCTCAAACTGGGACCTCCAGACAGTTCAAGGTCAGAGGATAAGGAAGGAGCAGTAAGAGATGAAGAAAGAGGCCATTTTTTCTGCCGTTGTTTTTAAATACATGTAGCACATGGGTTTATTGATTAACTACACGCTGCATGTACTGTTCTGAATACCAGTAAGCCTGGGTGACTGGTTTCTAACACACACACACCAGTTTCCAACAGCCACAGTACTAATTGTTTTAATTAGCTTCTGTCTGACCACTTTTTTTAAAGGAAATATATATTTTGGCATATATTTGATATATCATCATCAGCTTGAGCGCCACACACTGGTTTATCCATTTAATTAGTCAAATTGGTATTCATGCAACTTTTTGAAAGAAACGGCGCTTAATTCTCTTGACCAGCTTGCATTTTGCTTCCTGTTTATCAACGCTGACCTTGCTTGTAGGAGAGAGCTGGAGGGTCGGATATGCGCTGATATGGTGCTTTGCCATATTGCAGAAGCCTGTCAGTGATGACAGGATCAGGAAAATGTCCATCCAGCCTGTCTGCCTCCCTAGCCAGATGGTCCTGCAGCTTCTTCCCTAACATCCACAGGAAGCAGATGTGAGAGGGAACAGGCCTCTCCAGAGAATCTGGAAGATGTCTGCCCTAACCCAGCAGTCCTAAACCGTCCCTCCCCTTCAACCTTCTCTCCTCACCGATTCCCCCGGCCTCTCCTCAGCTGTACCCCACCTCTGGACATATCAGCTGGCATCTGGAGCACACAACATCAGAGGAGGACACTGCCTAAAGCTCTACAACAGCCAACACCTGCATTCCCCCCCCACCCCCCTTTTATGCTCTGGTCTATTACCTTTCACAGGAATTTCTCAGGATGTTCTTTCCCATTTTCAAATAAGAAATCTGTTTTGCTTCATATTGTGGGATTTTGTGCAAAGTTTGAAAAAGAATCACAAGTATAAACAATTAATTAGAGACTCCCATTAAGTATTTATCCGTATTAAAGGTGTAATGTGATGTCGCTTGAAGCAGCATAGGGCCGATGTGAGACCGTTTCCATTAAGTACTCTAATTAATGTTATAAATAATTGAGGTCCCCATTTTTCTTGGGACCAAAAGAAACACCTCTTCTTTCTTCTTTGACCTTTGTTGAGAAAAGTTGACAAACGTTTTGAGCAAACTTGGTTTTGTCTCGCTGCATGCAGCAAGAAAATCCTTCCATGAAACTGCAGCTTATCTGATCAAATGTAACAATACTTTTCTGTAATAAATACCATAATTAGAATAAATATGCCCAGAAAAAACAAAGACAAGGGCAAAACGAAATTAAAAAACTGCATTCCAGCACTTAGAAATGGACTTAGCTTCCCTCACAGCTGTATTGTCTTATTACAATCCAAAGAGTTGAAGCAAAACACAGTATCCAGATGAGCACTAATCATTAGGCTATAATCCTCAGCTCCTGGGAGAGGCAGACCAGTTTGCACAGAGATTACAGGCAAGCCGCCATTTATTGAGCCTGGGCTCATTCTGCAGAGGAATAAAGAAGAGGCAGAGTCGGAGGGGGGCAAAGTGCTGATAACAATGGATCTGTGGGCTCTTCAAACAAGCCGCCCCAACCCAAATCCATGCCCTCTTCCATGGGTGTCTGATTATAAGGTTATCCCACCCTCCCTGAGCTGCAGTAATTGGATTAGTCTCAGAGATTTATGAAAATTAACTTCTGCAGATGCCGTGCTGCCCCCCCCCCCCCCCCCCCCCCCCCCCCCCAAAAAAAAGCCCTCCTCACTGAGTTTTTAAAATGTAAATGATATCAGTAAGAGAGAAGTGCCCACAGTAGATTTTGTTTGCTTTTGATGCCAGGGATGAAATCAACAACACCAGAAGCAGCACACAGCTGGAGACCAAGGCCGAGCCCGGGACAGCAACTACCCACAGGTGAGGCCTGCTTGCTGGGACAGCCTGGGTGCCAGGTGGCCTCACTGCCAGCAGGCTGAGCCACGTCTAATCAAGGATGTGGAGCCCAACTGGAGCTACCAACATCTGCTCTCCTTGCACTTGGGTGGCTGAAGGCAAAGCCCTGCTCGGTGTGCACACAAGCCGAGTGACCTTGAGATGAGGGAGATCTTAGAAGACCAGAGGCTCCAAATGAAAAAGGTTAAAGGAATGAATCAAAACTGAAAGAAGAAAAAAGTCCAAGTGACTCAAAAGACATTACAAGAATGTCATGAGTGTCTGACATCAAATGGACCGTACACTCTCAGAGCATAAATATAGCCGCTGTACCACTGTCAACCCCTCATCACCGCTGCCATTTGTTCATATCCTTTTGCCTCTGCCAGGACTTAACCATTAGATTGTTCAGCCCTCAGTACAGTGTGGCAGTCTACTGAGCAGCAATCAACAGTGGTGGCGTTGTGCAAGTGAGAAATGATTGACAGCGTGCCATGGTGCTCCCATTTATTTCTTCTCCGGAGCTGTTTTCTGTCAGAACGGCTATTGATTTTTCCATAAAGTAAGAAAACAAGTACCGTTTAGGGGCTAGGGAGGTCAGCACAAATTAAACCTGAAGATGTAAAGCCTTCTCTCCGTCCCATTATGGGTTCCCTCAAATGTCTTCTTCACACATGTTTTATGTGATCAACAGACAATGAGATCAGCAAAGGAAATATGTTATGAAAGTCCACTGGATGGCATTAGAAATGGTAAACAGGATGTACGACGCTTCAAAAAACCGACTCTGTTCCTGTGTATCTGACCAGCACTGAGAAGCATTTGTGTATTATAACTGTAACTGTATTGTAGCATTATATCCCTGACAACCCAATGACTATAATGTACAGAAATGGGATAGGGTGTGTGTATATCAGCTACTGCCTCCTGAGTCAAGGTCCGTGTCTGAATCTGCTTCCTGAATACTCTCTACTCTCTGCTATTGTATTCAAATGTTAAAATTCAGAAGTCCGAGCACGACATGGTGTACTCAAAAAACACTTCTATTATGACAAATAAATGCCACCGACATGCACCACTGCCTAGATACTGAAGACGTGCATCTATTAGAGTAAAAATCAGTCATTAAACAAACTAGGCTTTCATAGCCTTGTACCATTTTGTTTAGGGGTACTAAGAGACTATCTCATTTTAGCTATAATCACAAGCAGTTTTTCAGGTGTCACCTTGTTTAGTTTGTGCAACTATGATCTTCAAAGTAAAAAAAAAAAGCAACCTTGGGGCCTGAAAAGTGAAGCCACTTTGTAAGGACCTAAAACTGCAGTCCCCCTAGTGGCCACTAGAGGCTCAGTCCAAAAGCAAATCAATCCTTGCAGACTCGCATGTTAAAACCCAGTAAAAACAAACATGTTACACACTGGGCTTTTATAGCAGGGCATCTGCATGGGGATGCTTTCAGTTCTTAATGACCTACTCAGTTACATCTTATAAAGGCTTAGAGTTTGGATCATAAGTGGCACGACCTCTCTGAAAACGAACATGTTATATATGATATATGGATGTATAGTACCTACTACTGCAAGATAAATAACCATAATGTAATATGGAATTAAGTTGAAGCATATATAAAAATCTAATGCAAAGAAATTTACAGATGCATAGGTGCATTTATAGATACAAAAACTACCTCTGTACATGTTAACGCCTCTTAAATGTACAAAACAAGGAGAAATAATCTAATTGTTTTATTTACTTCTCAACACACAGTACTATTAAATGTGTATATTTAACAGAGAGCGGTGAATGAAACTTAAATTGAGGTCATTGGTAGTTTTTGGGCTTAAGCTAAAGCAACATATGGTAATGTTTTCTTTACTGTAGTAATATAATGTCCCTCTCTGCTGCCAGTTACAGCCACATTTAGTTTTGCTAAATAAAATGCGCACAAGACGGTGCACTCTGGGACTGTGGGACAGGCACAGCTTTAATTACCCAGCCCAAGACAGGAATTCATTTCAAAACAAATCAATACCACGCCAAGTCACTCATTTATTTGTGACAATATTTCTTGAAAGAAAATAATGAGCTGGCAGATGCCCGGAGGCATAACTATCAAAGATCCCTCCCTGATGATCATTTCAGCTATACGAGATGAGGATGAAGAGACTCTATCATTCATTTTTAATGTCAACTCAATACTTTAAAGCGGAGTGGCATGATTGTGATACATTTTTTTCGGTTTAGTTGAGGACATGCTGAATATTGACAACTGGCTAGATGGAGACAGGCATTATAGATCATCCTAAATGTCGCCTTGTTTAATTGCTTCTGTCTGATAGTAGTTATGCCCATGACTTTTATGTTATGGGTTTAACTGCCTTGGTAACTTTCAGTTTAAAGGGTAAAAGGGGCTTTTAGAGTTTTGAGCTTCTTTTTCAGCATGATTTAAATTGAGACTCTTTAAACAAGGGCAGGGTTAACATTTTGCTCGCTGCACAACTGTAAATTAAATGTTGGGTTCGAAAAGCTGAAAATGTTATTTTTCACAATTAATGAGTCCAAAGTGCTTAATACGACTCTTAATGTTGGGTTGAGGAGGCCAAAAGTTGGGTTTACCTCAAAGAAAGAAGAAAATGTAAAAAATTACCCATCAGACATGTTCTCGTCTGCAGCATCTCTGTGCTCTTTCTTTCTCTCCCAGCACTCCTTTCCCATCAGTCTGGCTCTTTCAGTCTTTCTGTCTGCTCCCATCCAACCACCAGACCGCTTCTTTGATCCTGACAGATGCCGCACCTTAGAAGGCCTATTCCTCTGTTTCCTGTCCAAGCCAGAACCTTTTAAAGTGGACTGCAGTCTGACGGTTACATTTGAGGTCATGCGTTTAACTTTCCTCCGCCTCCTGAGTGGACGTCCGGGGTTATTCTCAGTGAAGGAGTCGGACTCTGGCCAGGAGGACTGCCTCGCCCTGACTGAGCCTCTCATGAGGGACGGCCATCGGGTGGATGCGGTCATATCGTCAGAGTCACTGCAATTGGCCACAGAAGTAGTGATGTTCTCCCTGTATTCTTTAGCCTCGTCCAAGCTGGACTCGGATGCCTCGATCCAGCATCGCCTGTGCTCTATCGGGTAGAGGGTGGACTCGCGAAAACGCTTACGGCCTCTGCGACGGCGGATCTGACGGCGTTGCTGCAGAGGACTCAGTACCATTTCCTCCCACAGCTCTCCTAGCTTATTCTGTTCTGAGGTCTGCTCCAGTGCAGATACCAGGTCCTGCACCAGCTCATCCATCATGGTGCTGGAAAAGAATGGAAATGTTAGTGACCAGTTAAACTCTTTGGATGACTTGTCATGTTAAATTGCAGGTTTAAAGCGCAGGCTAGAGGTTTATATGAAACAACAGAAACGTCCGATGTACTTTTCTAATTGATTATCAGCATCTTCACTCGCTGGCCAGCAGGCACACATGCCAAACCTCTTGTTAATGCAAATATCTAATCAGCCAATCACACAGTACATTTAGGCATGTAGATGTATTCCTGTTGAAGTTTTAACTGAGCATCAGAAAGGGTAAGAAATGTGACTTCAGTGACTTTAAATGCAGTCACATCGACTGGTCCCAGTATTTCAGAAAGTGCTGATCTACTGGGATTTTCTCACAACCATCTCTAAGGAATGGGTTATGATGCCAGAGGAGAATGGGTAGACTGACTTTGAGCTGATAAAAAAGCAACAGAAACTTTAAATAACTACTCATTACAACCAAGATGTGTAGAAGAGCATCTCTGAATGAATCTGCAGAAACCACACTGGATGACACTGCTGTTAGCTAAGAACAGGATACTAAGACTACAGTTCATACAAGGTCACCAAAACTGAAAAGTAGAAAACTGGAAAAATGTTGTCTGGTCTCATGATTGCCCATTTTTCCTGCAACATTTGAAATCAAATCAAACACTTAGACCACTGCTGGTGGTGTAAAGGTGTGGAGGATTTTCTTGGCACACTTTGGGCCCCTCAGTAGCTTTTATTGTTTAAACACCACAGCACACCTGGGTGAACCTGTGCCATGAAAAATGAAGGCAGTTTTGAAAACAAAAGGGTGTCCAATCCAGGACTACCAAGATGTTCCTAATAAAGTGCCCGTGAGTGTAAATATTCAAGGTGTAAAGAAAACAACAAGTCAAACCATTCATTGGGAAAGTCTAATGGAAATAGTGTATTTGCAGGTTGTTACTTTGCTGGACTTGCCACTAAACGACACGCCATTGTTCCCTTTTTATTTCATATATTTCTACTCTTATAATTATGTAATCATTAGTGCAGCAGTGGGCATTCTGCTAGGACAGCTGGGGTCCACCTGTCCCTGCAAATCAATACAAAATTGCTTTCTTTCTTTATGGGCGGGTTCTCTTATGGTTTGAGGAAGACATAAATGATGTGCCAAACCCTGCAGTCACGAGAGCACCATTAAATTGCCAAATATGGAAGTATCTATTGAAAGAATGGTTTGTGGCTTCATTTGGAGAATGAGTTGCAAAGTGAAACCGCTCCGGAGGGACTTAATAATGCAGTTATATGTGTTTCTAGTAATTTGTTACCTGTTTGTGTATCAGCAGCATTATGAACTATACCTCCCCAACCATCTCAGGCATGATGACTGAGGTCCATTTCAGTAGACCCAAGTAGCAGTCATAACCACATTTTTAAAGACATGGGACAAAAAACACAAACAAAGACAGAAACCCACCACCTCCTCGCAACAATCACAAAGTAAATCCACAATAGCTTTAGCGCTATAAAACATCACTAGGTTGATTTCCCCCCCTTTAAGTCTAGCAGCATAAATTCGTGGTGGGCTCATCATCACCGGAATTGCTCCGTGTTTGATTGCAGCGGTGTAGAAAGCGCTGCATTTACGAGCATTTGCAGGTCATCATCGGCTTAAAAGAAAAGAAAAACGATTGACATCACGTTTTATTAGCAGTAAAGAAAAGCGACTGTGTAGCTGTGCAACATCAGTGCAGCACAACAACAGCTCAGGCTGGCTGTAGTATCCGCACGCTCGGCTCAGCCTGTGTTACATAACAACAGCTCACACGTGAGCTCAGCGCAAGGACAGCCACACATCTCTGTGTCCACTGCTGACAACAAAACAAGCGGTTTACACGCGCTGAACACAACGGCCGCCTCACGGACACGGTGTCCGCGGATCTATTCGGATGCTATTTAACGCCAGGGAGAAGACACCCCTCTGCGTTTCGAGCACTCACCAGTCGCAGCTTGTCTTGTTTTGTTTTCAGCACAGCTGGGACACCAGACGCACTTCCGCCCTGCAGTCCAGCCAATCGGGTGGCTCCGCCTCGCTGTGACTCCGCCAAACAAAAAAACAGTGCGCCACTGCACAGTGCTGCCGAAATACAGCCTGCAAGGCAGATAACACCAGCGTCTGGTCACTATGGCATCACTTCAGGAAACCGACGGAGTGCTGGTGTGGAAGATAATGTGCAATAATAAAATAATAATAAAATGTGCAAGTTTTCTTCCATCAGCGTTTACAAAAAGTTGTGGGGGTAGGAAAGGAGGTCTGTAGGGGAACTGCATGCTGACGGTCACAAGGGGCAATTAGAACGAGCTTATGCTTATTTAGTTAGTGAAGTACCTGAGAAAGTCCCATTCAGTTTAGATCATGTGTGTTTTTCATAGACTAAATGTAAAACTGCATCTTGTATGTTTTGTATATCTTTAAAGAAATAGCTCCATGTTAACGTCAGACCACCTCTCAGTGTTAGTAGGTTGACTCTACTCCTGTTTTGCTGGGATTTTTTTGCTGGGTAACTTTAGCTGGATACCTTTGCTTCCACTGTGTAGAATTCAGAGGTTTTAGAAACTATGGATTGTTATCTTTGCTAAACACTGCTAATGCACTGTTTTTCTATGTTGGTCAAAAATGAAACTTAAAATTGTGCACCCGTGAGTTGGAGATATAGTGCGAATGTCTTAAGATACCCTTATTTCTTTGTAATTTTCCTTGCAAGTAGCCAGACTTTCTTGCCATTTTTGAAGTGGTCTTAAAGATTTGTTCTTCAAGCTTTCAGAAGTTCTGTCAAAGTTCTTCTTTGGACATTGGCTGATTTTTCACTCGTTTTCAATCCAGTCCTTGTACCTGATAGTCTGATAGTATTTAATATGCACGAAGAAACAGAAAAAAAACCCAGCAGAGACCTGAAACAGGACCTGAAAGATGCATCTGGCCCTCAGGATGAAAGTGTCTGATTGGCAACAGCTTCATTTTGCAGCATGACAGTGATCCCAAACACACTTCCAATGCAGTAAAACCATAAGTAGATAGAAAAACACACAATTACAACACCATCAGTCATGGATTGGCCTCCACAGAGACTGGACCTTAACATTATTGGAAGCAGTGTGGGGTCAAGAACAGAACAAAAGACAGTCAACATCCAAAGAAGAGCTTTGAATGTCTTCAAGAAGCCTGGAGAACTATTCCTGAAGACTACCTAAAGAAATTACAAGAAAGCTGCCTAAGAGAGTTCAGACTATACTGAATAATAAAGGTGGTCATACCACACAGTGACTTTCAAGCTTAATAGAATTGTTCAAACTGTGTTTTTGCCTTATATACTGTATTTCCATTTATGCTTACACATTTTTCAATTAATCTCTTCACCCATTTCCCCAAATAAAGACACAAGGGATGGCTCATGACTTTTGCACAGCACTGTGTAATATTAGCATTAACCAAAGTCAACTTCATAAGTGTGTTACCTAAATCTGAAGTCAGCAATGCAAATACTCCAACAGTGAGGGCTGACTTTGACTGAATGAGGAGAAATATTGGATGCTATAGTAAACCGGGGGAAAAACATTTTTCGTCCTATTTTTTCATCTCGAAAGGTAAAAAATCCTACTAAAAAATGCCTGAAGGAGACTTTTTAAAGCATCCATCCATTTTCTTAACTGCTTGCCCAGCTTAGGTTTGCACTGGTGAGTGGGTAAGTGGGGGTGCTCAAGGCAGAAAGGCCCCAGCTGACGAAGCGGTTCAAACCAGGAATCTCCTTGCTGTTAGGTGACACTGCACCACTGTTCTGCTCTTTTCTCAAGCATATCTAACACTATGTGAAGGCTTGAGGTATTATTAGCAACAGGTTTGCACTGTGTTGTGAGTATGCAATTTACTCACTCTCTTTTTAAGGCACCGTTGTGTTGGATTGCACTGTTAGACCTCACAGTGCATTGCAGAGCAGTGTGTCATATAGCTGTTCAGTGGGAAATTATCTGTCACACAGTTTGAGTAAAAGCAAAATCAAAGAGCTTTCTATTTGCTGCATGGCTGTTGTTGAATTGCACAAGCTTCTATAGCTGCTCCCAGCTGTGTTCATCCATAAAATGACTGCATACATAGAAACATGCACATGCTGTGTACGTATCAATGTTACATTTTGTCCAATTTCTTCAAACCAAAATCCCAAACCATGTTAAATTTGTAATTACTGTAGTTCCAGATGTCAGATTACAGTAATTCTGTTGCAGCCACACTTTTTAAAACAATAGTAGACTAATAAGTGTTTTATGATTGAAGCTCACTGTAATGATGTTTTCTCAATGCTAGTGTTGTTGCTGAATGAAACAAAAAAAAGTAATTTACCATTTCTTTCATCTATCAGATGAAGGCAGCCCAAATAATAAAAAAGAAAAGTCAGTGAAAATGAGTACAAAAGCCATTTAATCGCTCTCATCTTCCTCTTAATAACTGCAAATTTCCCCTTGGGCCCATGGGAGAGGGCCTCTCTGTGCCGCTGCCACCTTATCTGTCGCCTCCATATTTCAGCATGCTGAGCGGCTCCCTCAGTACCCAGCCCCCGGCCTCCTCTCATTGGGCCTGTGGGGAAGCTGGGCTCCTGGGCCCGCCATTGTTCTGGCCTGGGAGGAAAGTCCGGAGAGAGCCCTGAAAGCTGGAGTGTGGGAATATTAAAAAAGAAAGAAAGGGGGAAAAAAACTTTAGCCACTGCTTCATTAAGTGGCAGCCTTTCACAAGCAAACATATCAGAAACAGCCCCCTTTCAGAGGTAGTAATTAGCAATTTGGAAACCGTACCCCCTCAGGATATACTGTTTCAATTTAGTCAGCAGCTTTGGATTCTTAGGCACTTAATATTCATTGTTTCTGCCTTCTTCCCAATTTCTCAACGTACATTGTCTAGTCTTTCACTGGTGATAAAGTGTTTTATCTGTCGTGTAATTCTTCTTTTGAATGAGCTCTCTGCAAGAGAAGTTAATATTTAGAAATAATTTTCTAAGGGATTTGCAGAGAATGTGAGGGATGCGATAGCAAAGTGCTCTTCACAAAGTGCCAAAGTGAATATCATATGGAGTTTGGAAGCTTCATTCAGTAAGTGTTGCAATAAATAATTGGACGAGGAAAGTTCCTGCAATTTCCTCTGATGAAGTTACATCTTTATGCGTCAACGTACGTGTTTGTGAAAACAAAAAAAATAAAGAAGCTCGCTACATCGGAAGCTCAACATGGACTCTGCGAGGAACAATGTGACACTAAAAGTACAGAATTATGAGCTGTTATTATTAATAAACTGCTCTGTGTTTGTATCAACCCTCTGCAAAGATTTAATAGCTAATGTTTTTGCAAACTGCTTATTAAGCCAAACCGCACATCACACCTCAGGGGTAGCAGACTGACACTTATCTTTGTCTCCGTGGAGCCTTTGTTTCAAAATGTTACCACTTCCATTCATTTTCAATCAGCATTGTCTAATAGAAATAATTGATTTTTTTTTTTTTTTGCCTCTTCTTGGCAAATGAAAAACGCTTGTGATTAAACACTTTGTCTCCAAATCTAAATTCCAAGATCGCCATCAACACTTGAGAAAAATAGGCAACTCATTAAAGCAAAAAAAAAAAAAGAAGAAGAAGAAGAAAGAAGTAGCTAAGATGTGAAAAGAGGAGACAGGGAATGAAATAATGAATGGAGTCCGAGCGAGCTATCTTTCCCAGGCAGAGCGTCACTAGGGATGCAAACTCTCAGCCACCAGAAATGAGCTACCTATCTGTGAAAAGAGTGACTGCTCCATCCTATTTGATTTGGCTCTCCTATCATCTCTTAAGAAGATGTCAGCCTTGCTTCTTCTATTGCTCTGAGCCTTTATCAACCCGGAGACGATTTCCCGGGGAGAAAAAAAGAAAGAAAAAAAGAAAGAGGGGAAGAGTAAGTAGGGGGAGAGACACATTTCAGTGCCTTTCAGGGAGCAACACTAAAGAATAAGTGTTATGCGATAAAAAGGGGGTTGTTAAATAGATCTGTCTATTTGTATGGTAATAATGATCGCTTAAAGACTCGAGTCTGCGTGACTTGTAGAACAAGGAAACAAATCTGTATTCAGGTATTGTGTTAACATGACTCTCCCAACGACCTTGTGAAACTTTCATACAGTAAAAAATGAGTTGGATTTGAGTTTTTTCCCCTTCTGTTTGTATCATTCTTTTCTCTGTCCTTTTAGAGAAGGGGAAGGGTTACAGAGCTGAGCGCCAGCTCTTTACATTTTAAATCATCTTTGTCAGAGCCGTTTTAGACCGATCTGGGAACGATTTGAAGAGTTCTCTGACAGATCTGTCTCTCTTTAAAAAACTAATCTTACGAGGGTGTCTGTTAATATGTTTCGATTATTGTTATGTGGCATCTTTTTCATCGCTCAAAAATATTTAACTGCAAGTAAAAGAAGACTTAAGTTACAGATGAGGACAGATGTATTGCTTCCACTATGATTTTTTTTTTGTCAAAAGCAATGAAGCAAAGGATTTTCAACATTTCTATATATACTAATTTTTATTTTTTAAAAAGAATAAATTAATTTAATCTAAACAAAATAACAGAATTATTCCAGAAAAAAAAAATACCATGGTCAAAATTATTAGCCCCCTGAAAAACTGATCTTTTAACTGCTTTAACTTTGTAATCCTCTAATCTTGGAAAATTAAGTTGAAACTCAGGTTACATTCGAATTTACGCACATTATAAAGACTTCAGCAATGGTTTGAGCTATCACTCAAGAAAGCATAGTGCCAAAAACAAAAATGAGTTTAGACTTGAGAAAAAAAATTACTGACGTTCACAAAGCAGGAGATGTTTATACAAAGTTATGACAGCATTTCCAAGGGTCAAGAGCTGAAGCCAGAAGCATTACTAAGAAATTCAAAGAGAGCCACATAGTAAAGAAAAAACCTGGCAAAGGTAAGAAGTCTGGAAAAAATACTATGAGATGTGTCTACAGACCCCAGAAAAACTGTCAAGACACGAGTGAACGACTTTTGAAAGTCGGGAATTGCAGAATTCTTCTGCAGAAGCGACACTTTTAAGCCACACTAAAATATGCTGAGGACAACCTGCAGAAACATTATGGATACTGGAAGCTCGATTTGGAGAAATAAGGGAGAGGCCTACAGCACGAAGGTTAAGCATCCCCACTGTGAAACACAGGGGAGGGAGTATTATACTGTGGGGATGCTTCGGAGTGTTTCTGGAGGGGAATCTCATCAGGGTGGAAGGAATCGTGAATAAATGTGAAGATTTAGTCTGATCTTCCAACATGATGACAACCTAAAAACATACGTCGCTCCAGCTGAAGAACTACTTCCAGAAGTCCTAAGTGAATGTGACTTACCAACCTGCTAACTCTTCATTCTGTCTTTAAGTGCTTTCTGTCATACACACCATAGTGGATGCACTGGGGGCAATTAGGTGTTCAGGCTCCATTTTCACTTTATAAAAGATTCTTGTGGGTGTGGCCACTTTAACTTTCAGGTGGAAGTTAAGGCAGGTGGCTGTAGCCAATAGCTGTCTCCTTGGCTTCACATCCATTAAGTGGAGTCACTGAACTGGACCCATCACCCATTTTTACGACACCGCTGCCTTTTGAGTATTTTTAATGCAATTATCAAGCCAATAATGTTGCAGTTAGATGCGCCAACAGTTTGTGGTACAGTTTTGGTAAGTGAACATCTAGTAACTTGTTTGTTTCACTGATTTATTTAGCACTAATTGGCAGGTATCCATGTCCATGTAATACACTCTAAATGCAGCTTGCTAACAACTCTTTCTAGCATTCGCTTGTAAATTAACAGCCACTCCAAATATGCTACATTCTGGCTCCATAAACAATAAATGGGTGACAGCACCGTTGTAGACCATCTGTAAGTGAATGTAATTTAATTATTAGAGCATAAACATTGTATACACTGTAAAACATTGCACATTTAAATTTTGCCTACCTTCTAGACTGGTTATAAACTCCCTAACATAAGCCTAGTTTAACCACATTGAAAGCACAGTGCAGAGGGCTGAATGTAAACGGTCTCTCATTAAGATTCAATGGCTCCAGTTTTCAATCCTCAAATGACATATGCCGTTAACAACACTATCTAAAAAGCTGGCCCACAAACCTCAGGAGCACAGTTTTGTTGACAAGCAAATCAAACACTCACAGTGTTTGTTGTGCTGCGTATCTGGAGACCCGTTTGTACATTGTCTGAACTGCATCAGTGCCACAGGTAGCCATGTCAGTCTGCTTTACATGTTTGACATTTCAATTTAGCAGGTGAAGCTGAGCCAATAAGTTGATCTTTTTTCACCTCCCGGGAAGGGATGAGGAAAATATTGAGCTCTTCTGATTTGTCTATTACAGACGCATTAGTAAAAATAATTAAAACTGGCAGTTCTGAAGATAAATCTAAACTTTCCTGAAGACTTTAACATTTCACTGATGCCATTTCTGTAAAAACAAAACAAAAAGACAATTCCGCTGATAGCCTTTTTACATGCTTAAGTATGCTTATATATATTATATAAGTGTGTCTGGTCAATTTCATATCAGTAAAACAAAAAAGCTAACACTACTATAAGCTAAATAAGGAGGTAACTGACTTATATTGTGAAAATAAAAAGTGCAATTTCTTTACTCATTTGCTTCTAATAAACCTCTTCATTTTTAATAAAAATTACAAACAAGACAATAAAATGTAACTGGGATGCACGTGCACTATTTAAGGGTTATAGAAAGAAGCCTTGAATTTCACACCAATTTACAAAATCACAACTGTGGGCCTTTTTGTGCTCATCCCTCACAAATGTATTGCTCTCCACGACGCCTGCCGCTGAACAGAGGAGTAAGAGAAGGAGGATTACTCAGACTACATGAAGCTCTCCAGGTCCAGTGCGGAAAGCACTAGCAGTCGATTGATTAGCCCATGCAGTTCGGCTGATTAATCAGGGCCTGTTAAGTGGAAACGAGCACCATTTATGGCTGATTATCTTCCCAGAAGGCAAAACCTTAAGGTGCAAACCACAGTGGAACTTTTTAACCTCCATTTAAGCCTTTAAGAATTTCTCTTTATTTCAGTAATCATAATCCTTGTTACATGCCTGGTTTCATTTAATTTCACATTTTTTGTGTGTGAATATAATACAGCTAGTCAAACTTTTTCCCCCCAGCTCCACAGGATACACAAGAGAAGCAACTTTTTTTCTTCCCTTCGTCACTTTAGTCCAAGAAAACTGAAGCTGTTCTGTATTTAATGTAATGTCACTGAGACGCAAAAGACTGAACAAGACTGCAGCTTAAAAACAACTAAAATGTTTACATATTTAAAGTCCAATTTATTTAGGTGAATGTAGCAAATAAGTAATATGTTTGCACAATATTTTTATTGTATTTCCTCTTTTCTGTTGCATTAAAAGGTAACTGTATTACTGATTTTGCAGCGGCCTTCTACATTGTGTGAAAACACCAAAGTTTCATCGTGTGCTCCAGCACAAACTGAAACACTTTAACTACTGCAGGCTGTGCTTCAGTAACAGTGAATGAACGACTTTATGTAAAGTGTCTATGACCTTTTACATTCAAGTGAGCTTGATATTATAGTAATGCTGACACTTCCAAATTGGAAAGTGAACACCTATCACCCAGAGGACAGTTGCAATCACCCTTTTCATCTTCTACAGTTCATTCTCAATGGAGCTAGACCACAGCATGTGACGCAGAACTTCCTACTCCCTCGCTATTGTAAGGTTTTCTAATGCAAACTGCATTAACGTGGGTGTTTCAGTCAAACATATCTGTGCTGCACCACAAGGAACATTTTCCCAGAGGTTTCTCTTCATAAACGCTGCAAAAGGACAAATGTGGCGGTGGCAGCATGCTCGTCTCAGAAGCCGAACCTTTAACGCTCGCGCCACACATCATGCTTCTGTCCAGGCTTGCAGCCCAGAGTGGCCTTCCCCAGCCTGGTCACCCGTTTCCATTTATCTGCTGGGATAACTATAAAAATCTGTCAGGAGGCAGGGTGGGTTTTTTCGCTCGGCTCAGCTCAGCCCGGCTGGCAGATTGAGAGCCCCCTGTAATGCACAAGTCTGTTTTTATTATTCTTGCTGAGGGAACACTATTTCATCAAGTGCATGATTCCACAGAAGAGAGGAGATAGCCCCGGCCCGGCTATATTTCTTCCAATCAAACATTCCAAGGGGAAAAATGAGTGGGTGCCATCAAATCCCAGAATAATGCTGCCAGATTTTATGTAAAAAGAAGGACTGATAGACAAATACAGGAAGGCAAGACAAGTTTAATGACGTGTGTTCAGGAGCTGAGATTGGAAAACTGACAGAGAAAAGCAGCCTCTTTGCTGGAATATAAATTGTTGTGTGCTGTAAAAAGGCTTTTATCTGGAGTGAATATGGGACGTAATACACAGGTCAGGGTTAAGTCATTTTCTCCGGCAAGTTAAGCGAATAATGAAGGCGAGCCCGCGCGGAGAGGAGCACTGCTACTGCCAGTTTGTCTTCATTTATTATGCCAAATCTCATGATTTTGGCGTTGGCGCGGTGAGTGCTCTGGCGCGCACCGGTGGACGACATATCGCTTAATTTACACAAGGTAATGAAAGCTGGGAATGGGAGGACAAAACAATTTACCTGCTGACACGGGAAGAAGTGATTTGCGAACATGGGGAGGGGGTGGGGGTGAGCGAAAGAGCAGGCAGAGGGCCAGGGCCAAGGGGTGGTAGGGGAGCGCAGATAGGGGACGATGGAAAAGCTGGAGGGGCGGGCGTGAAGAGTAAAAGGAGCGGAGTGTGTGGCGGGGGGGCAGGAAACCGTCAGGCAAGTCGGGGGTCGGCACCTGCTCGTCAGCTGATGATGATGATGCTGGCTTCGACGGGCGACGGTAAACTCTCCCACTTGGTCTCTCCCTCCCCCAGCATAACCGCCACAAAAATAGACGCAATCAGGGAGCGAAATTGACCTCAAATCTGGAGGGTCTGTGCTGACAAGGCCCTTGTTTTACTCCTCCTTTCTCCCCAATTGTAATCACTTATCAGAGAGCCACTTGTGAGGCAGGGACAGGGGGCTTCAGCGTCACTCTGGAGCTGCAACAGGTATCGTCACTCAAAGACCAAATTTCTGATGTCTGTCACTGAATTTGCAGACTAGACTTTGGCTAATTTATGTTTTCTTTTTATAAAGCATGTAAACGCAAAGCTCCTTAATTTAAAAACAAGAAAATTAAGAGAGGCTTACCTGCTCTGTAAAAACATAACCAATCAGCAATATTTACTCTCTATATAAATACTGCATATTATCCTTGGTGAAGTTACCACGGTTACGGTTCCTACACAATTACAGCCAACAGCGGTCTTAAAAGCGGACAACTGGCCACACATCTGATGGCCTTTCACACAAACACAAGAGACTGGACTAGACTCCCTGACAATATGGCTGGAGCAGCACTGTAATTTTCCAATCACTAGCCCTTCAGGCCAGGCCACTCCTTAGGGCAGTAAGATCAGATGAGCTTGAGCATTTTCTTTTGTAAGAGGCCAAACTCTATTTGTCTGCTCACAGGAACAAAAACAATCAGGGGAGCAGAGAGAGAGAGAGACCGGCTTTTTAGTCTCTCTGGAGATGGGCCAAAGACAGAGCAAGAGGAGGAAGAGGAGGGGGGACAGAGGCACATAGGGGGGAGGGACAGTGGGGTGACAGAGTTAACTGAGTCCCCCCCCCCCAACCCTGCCCGCTGTGGGTGGTTGGCTCTGGTGATGATGAACGGGGACGCGGCTCAGCACCAGGTCCCTGCTGTCAAGGCTCTCCGCAGGACGAGACAGAGAGAGGAAGTGTCACTCTCGGCGGGCCTGCTGGGCCAACCTGGACTCTGCTGAGTCCTGCTGCTCGAGTCTTCACAACAAATCAAACACCATAACACCCACCCCCTCCCCACACACACACACACACACACACACACACACACACACACACACACACACACACAAATCAGCTTCCGCCTCTGTCTGTAAAAATGTGTTAGAAACCACAGTCAGACTGTTCAGCGTCTATCTGAACATCCTCCTCTTATCCCCAATATGCATGCTGATATTTAGCAATCTTGAGCTTGAAGGAGAAGCCAGTCTTTGGGGCTGTGGTTGTAAGGGGGCCCCACTCTGTCCTCCACCCTCCCCCCTGGTGGCAGGCTCTCTCTCCACAGGCTTATTTCCCCTCACAATGAGAGGTGACAGTGAACAGTGGAACTCGTCAGTGTGAATAACACACAGTCACGGTTGGTGACACCCTCTGGTGGAGCACAACACACACACACACAGCCGCACAGTGACGCACACACCGAGGCTCAAGGGCCCGGTGGCAGGCGCGCTGTCAACCTCAGTGCGCTGCCTTCCATTACAGCTTAACTGGGGACAAATTGAGCAATCTGATGGGTTAAATTTGACACGTCTGACCTGTGTTTGTTGTACAGTACAGTCACTTTCAATAGTTTCCAGGGGTGAGAACAGCGAGTCACATGACTTATAGAAGATCCTAATGAACGTAATCAGCACATAGCATGCAACTGACGGCACAAATATGCCGTACCGTCGGGTCATTGTTGGTCGCGTGTCCGTCACTGATGCGCTGTACACTTAAGCCTTGCAGTGTCCTTCAGTGGCACCTTATAATAAGAGCAGCCCATAACACAACCAGTGGTCAGGCTTAATTTACCCACTTTCTCTGTCCACTGCCCCATCAGCATATAGTATCACATAACTGCTAATGGGCTAATGGGGGAAGAAGGGAGGGGGCGAGAATGAGGGGAAGACAGTGATAGGGAAATGGAGCTCAGGTTCATCCAAACATTTAATAACTTATCCAATCTGGAGTGTTCACCTCTTAGGTAGGCTAATTACATCATTTAACAAGCCCGGGCGAGTGGGCCAGCGTGGACGTTCCGTCTTACAATGTCATCACATAATTATGACTTATGCCGACGAGGCCTAGCAAGCTGGATGAAGTCAGCTTGCCATAAATTTTAATGATCACTTAGACAATACGAATGTTTGCAGGGCTTCCGCAGATTAGCAGGGAAATATGGACGCCATCAGAAGGTGCAAAAGTTGAAGTGTAGGAAATGTAGGAGGGGGAAAAAAAGAGGAGACGTACACAAAGTAAAAAGTAAAAAGTGTGTGTGTGAGAGAGAGAGAGAGAGAGAGAGACACCTTTGGGAACAGCGAGTTTAGACTGGGCTGACACAGTTGCTTGATTGTGTGAGATCAGGTTCTGTGGTCACTGGGGCTGCTAGGAGGCCGACGTCAGGCCTGTCAGAGGGCTAAACACCCGAGTATAGTCTGTTTCAATGGAAAAACAGCAGCTGACACTCAACGCTCGCGGGCCAACTGCTGACCTCATTCTAAGAATAAAACGTGGACGGAGAGGAAGAAAGCCTGACACATCTAATACGGAAAGTTGATGCTTTATTTCTCCATGCAGCAGAAGTTTCTAATAACTTCCAGAAGCTGAGGGGGGAAAAATAAAAAAGGCCATAATGTTGGAAAAATAGATGGCCCATAATGAAAAGGGCTGAGTTTCTTTTTTTTTTAAAATAGCTGTAAAATGGCTAATTAGCCCTCTATGATTGATCTTTGTGGGCACACGCATTGGGAGGTTTGAGTCTCCTGGGCTTTAATAGCTTTCTGGTAAAATAATTTTACATTTCTGGTGTAATTAAGGAAAGTTCTGTGACCTCAGTGACCTCTGAGTTTGGTAAGCAGGAGTATTTTTAGAAGACAGCTTTGGTTCCATTAATATTATATCAATAAAAATGGTCTCTGTATTAAAAAAAAAAAAAAGACAAAAAAGTAGCTTAGCATGAAAATTATGAGTGTAAACGTACACCGGTGAGTACGGAGTATTGATTTCAAGATGCATGTGACCTAACAATATTCTGCTCTTATGAAAAAAGGAGAAAGAAGAGCAGGTCAAAGAGAAGCTGATCTCCTTGGCACTTAATATTAATGTCTGTTTTGTGGCTATCCTGTTTCTGGAGGACCCAGCTTCTGCAGTGGAGCGATTGAATGACAGAGATTACCTATGTGGAAATCCCCATGAGACAGCTGATTCATAATGCAGGACACCACAAAAAACAAACAAAAAAAACAAACAAACATGTTTTTGTTTACCCACAGGTACAGGTTTGATCAAGGTTTCAGTTTCTTGTTTTTCCCTCCTTCAGAAACCTGGTTCACTAGACTGAAATGGATTGTGGAGAAAGTCATGGGTCAGGAGGTCTCAACCTAGAGTCGATTGTGGCGTCTGGCACCCATAAGGCACCTGTTCCTTCTCGACCGAGGCGGGGGGTCAGCCGCATCATATTCATCCCATTCAGTCTGCGTTGTCCTAGAGGGGATATAACATGAAGACATAATCTCACACCACCATTTCATTCCTTCAGCAGCATTATATTAGATTGAAACTTCCCTGCACACTTTCCTGGGGCTGTCAAATGAGCTGTCAGTCATGTGTCAGACCCAGCCCCTGCTCATCTGCTCTAATACATCACACAGCCTTTTATATGTATCAGTATGAGCGGGACTCTCTACACAAACGCCAGCTGCTCCTCTGAGACGTACAGTGATTGATAACATTTCCCCAGCTCTTCGCACTTCTGCCCATTTGTATAGTTGGTTGGAGTAGGGCCCTTGGTGTCCACTGACATGTACAGTGCCCATCATCGCCCCACGGAGAACATGACATCAGCCTTGGAAACACATCAGCTCGCTCTGATACATGCCAGGAATGAGCGGCTTTCCATTCATAAAGTGCAGCGTGACAGCCACTGACAAATGACTTGTAACAGATTCTGATATTTGTATTTTCAGGACAATAAAAGCAGGATTAAATCAACCATTTAACCCCCCCATTATCATAGCTGATAAATGTTTATCACTATATTAGCACGTAACTAAAGTTTATTGCCTCAGATACTGTCAGCTGCTGACTCTAGCTTGAGATTGCCGAGGGGAATCCTGAGCCTGTTTTTTGTATACACTCATATTGGCATCCTGGCCGAGCTAATGGCCACTTGGCACATAGACAGCTATCCATCCCAACCCCGGCTTCACTAATCCAATTGAGGCAACCTGCCTGGCATGAGCGAGACTCATCTGTCTTTACTGTTCATTAATGGGGACTCCTCCTCGAGCTCAGAGCCCATTCACATTCCTTCGGATCTGCTCGAAACCAAACCCTCTCGCTAAAACAAAAGATATGTGCTGGAGATTCAGCAGGGAGGGGATGGGGGGACAGATCCATAATCACTTATGAGATCCATAATCGCTGCTGTGTGGGGTAAAGTAGCAGGAAACATTAAACCTCCCGAAGGGATGAGTGTCACTTTTTTTCCCCCAGGCATTATAAACCCCCCCCCCCCCAAAAAAAAAAAACCCCACTTTTCTCTACAGGTGTGCAATCAGCTGAATGTTATGACAGCCATGCCACATTTCTATTGTTTTCTAAAGCCGGTCTCACTTAGTCCTGTCCCGAATAAAAAGCCTTCTTGAGACTTTTTTTTTCCTGTGCTTGAGCTTCATGTCTAGCGGTGGACTGATGATAATGTTTCTAATCTTGTTACATTGCACACAGAATTGTCTTCCATGTTAATGATAGGCCAGCGTCCCGTCTCCTGTTCCGCTGCGATGCTTACTTTCAATTTGTGTACTGTCATCTCCCTGCCACGCAGTTGAAATTGATGCACTCTCTTCCTTTTAATTAAATCAAAAACAGTTGGGGGGCCCATGCAGGTGGGAGGACCTGCTCCCATATGCAAGCCATCACAGCGACCGAACTCCAGGACAAATTAGGGTTGCTCCTCTTTACCTGTTTTCACGTGACCAGCAAAAGTATTTCTTACATTATAATCCAACTTAATGAGCTATAATTCTGCATTTTATCAGGAAAACAATTCCATTCTGGATTCCGCTGCAGTCTAACTTTCCTATACTGATTCCAGTGAAAATGGATGTGTTTCTTTTCTTAGAAAATAAATAAATAACAATCCCAGGAATCTTTCTCAGGTAGGTTTTGCCCTAAGGCACAACTCAAGCCAAAGCTTAAGAAATGAGAGCGTAAAATTCCCACACATTAGAAGACAGATAATTGGATTTCCTGTGTCCTGTACGGTGGGCGGTGTGGTTCCTGCAGCTGTGACATTATCAAGGTAACATAACCTGAAGGCTGTGGTGCAGCAGCACCAGGCCCCGCAAGGCCTGTCCTCCAGTTCCACATCACTGCCTGCTTGGCTATTCATCCTGTGGACCCTGCAAATGAAATTACGGGAGGAAGAGCAAAGGACATTCTTTGGGAATTAATCCCATTTATGCCTAAACCCACTTCAGATTTTTATAGTGAGGCCTTCTTTAGATGTAAGGTGCATTTACAATTAGACAAGGCCTTAGGAGGATTGAAAAATACTGTGTGCGTTTGTTTGTTTAGGCAGGTAATTTGTAGATACAGACTGAATACAAGGTGGCTCAGAGAATCATAAATTACACATTAAAACTGGGTGTGTAAGAAAAAAAGAGTTACACATTTTACATATTATAGACTCAGCATCAGGCATCTATGAGTCACTCAGTAAGTGTGTAAGTGCTGCATTAATATAATTATATTTTGGATCATAATAAACAGCAACCAGAGGTATAAATGGAAATTTAAAGATGAATTATAAATGTAAATACTTCTACACAGCAAACGAAGATTTGGCATGCATGTATATAACCTATTATAAAAAATGTAAGATTTCACAAAATAAAAACACACATTATAATCCCCATTTACCACCAACCCAAGTTGTTTTCTGTGTTTACAAAAAAGAAAACTTTGAGATATTTTATAATTTAATACTCTAACTGGATAAGTTTACTGGTAGCTAGTAGTCCGTTTAATAATATAAACGGGGAGGGGGAATTATTCAGAGAAACCTAAATCTGAACTTACAAACCCAATCCTCGTTAACATTAAACTAAAGGTGGGGAAGAAGAAGACACAGGCATAGTGAGGGGAATGTGTGGCGTGTTCTGGAGGTTTAATGACTTAAAAATAATAATAATGGCCTCGGTTTACGTTGAAGGTTTCTGCGCGCCAATCAAGAAAATGTTTCACTGTCAGCTGTGCGACAGGCCGCTTTTTAATTACTTACTTAAATAAAAGCTTTGTTTCCTTCTTACCTCACAGACACAAGCACAAACCGCATTCTTTTCTGGTATATTCTGCTTTCCATCTCTTTCTTAACAACACAACCAGAAGAAGCGCCTGACATCAATTAGTCCTGTCCGTGTGCTCTCGCGACGCACTGCAGATAAACACTGCCCCCTAGTGACAACATGTGAGCACAGCCGCTCAAAACTGAGATTAATGTCAGAGTTTTGGGGGTAGAAACAGGACAACGATCTGCTCGGCAAAGCCTTCCTTTCAATGAAATTATCGGCGAAAAACACTGTATGTAATTAATTCAATAAAATCAAATGACTGACCTACACACTTAAATACACTGGCCTTTTACATGCATTTAGTATATCTAGAAATACAAAGCCGGACACACATGTGCACTCAGAGACACACAAACACTGTATGAGCATTAGTACAAGGGCTGGGCTGATTACATCTCCTTCACTGTCCTCATCAGGACCAGTGCAGATGACAGTCAGAGACGAGAGGCCTCAAACACACACAGCCACACACACATACTGTCAATACAATCTGCCTTATTCACGTCGCACACTCATATACTGTACTCCTAAAGACAAACACAAACAAACATGCAGAAACACACACACACACACAGTGACAGGCTCCTCAGGCTGCCTCAGAGCACCGGCAGGTCCCTGCCATTATCCCGTCCTCTACCCTAAACACGCAGTTTTAATTTCAAAGCTCTGATTAGCTGATGATTGCATGACAGCCGCCGACCAGGTTCCCTTTTCGCCCGGCTCCCAGACTGCAACTCAATCATGCCCAATTAGTGGGTCCCCAAACACTCTCTCTTATTAGAGGACTCATAATCGACTCATTGTGTCCTGATTTGGCAAATAAATCACTCTGGAGGCTGCTGACTACCCCACCACCACTCCTCCCCTTTTTCTCTCTCCCCCACTTCTCCCACTCTGTCTTTCACTGCCCACTCCCCTTCTTTTCCTTGTCCAAGGGTTCAGTGACAATGTTTTCAGGCACGCTTTTCATTGGAGCTAACAGTTTGAACAACGCCGGACTCCTTTTTTTCCCTTTTTTTTTTTTATTCCCCCTGAAGAATGAAGAATAATTTAGCAGCTAAGGCAAGGCAGGCAGCATGCGGGTGTCCTTGTCCTACAAGGTTAAGAATCCATTCCATCTGAGCAAGAAAGGAGTGAATTAAAATAAATGATGGCCAGATATTTACTGCGAGTTTGCAGATGAAGCCAAGATCCTCTGTTGGACCAGCAGGGCCTGGGTTGCCAGTGGCTCAGTGTAGCTCGTGCGACCTCTCTACACTCTCCCTGCTTAACTGGGGAATAACGCTCAATGTCACATTATTCCTAGCCTGCAACTGATATAATTATATATAGGAATATAAATAAATATGCCTATGAAAGTGTATGCTTGGGACATTGGGGCAATTTAGACAGAGGGGCATATATATGAAACTACTGGGTTGTGAAAAATAATTATAATCTAATTGAATGTGGAGAAAACGGAGCTTTGGAGACATGGACAAGGAGATTCTAGGGAGACCGGATAGGAAGTATAGAGATACTAATGTCCTTCAGCCTGGAGAACCAACCATCACAGTATTCCTTGGCTGAATTCTTTGCTCCATGCAGTTCCACGCGATAGAAATCCAACAGGGGAGCTTTACAGACTCAGCGGGTGGACCTGTTGGAGCCCAGAGGCTTGCAGAGCACTGGGAGGCCTGTGATGCTGCGTGTAAGCAGGAAACTGCATGACTGTGATGTAGTGGACTTATAGTCAGCATCTGAGAGAAGCTTTAGCAATGTCCCACTGTGACACGAACCCCCTTGTTCTGCTGCTCTCCTTTAACGAAATCAAACCAAGTCTTTTCACCTACATAGTCTCACCCGCCTCCATTCCACCAAGGGATATTTATTCTATGTGTGTGTGTGTGTTGAGTGGTCATTAGTCTCTGTTTACAGGAGAGAAATCCTGGCCAGCTGGCATGTGACGCGTGATGTGCCGCATTGTGGTCTACCACTGTGAGACCCCCGTGGCAGAGTCGTGGAGGCTCGGCAACCCCCTTCCCCAGGCGGGCCGCGGAGACCGCAGCGAGCCCTCGGCAGATGGAGCCTCCAGCGTTTCTCGTCTCTCATCCACAAGCAGCGAAGAGGTGGAGCAAACGCTGGAGGTGGGACTGGGCCTGGCCCCCATCCCAGATGCCAGGAGAAGGCCGAGACTCTGACGAAGCCCTGCTGGGAGGGTGCTGGGCCGGAACAGGTGCAGCCTCAGCCCCCTCTATCCCCCCTCTGTCAGCACCTCAGTGGTGGAGCCCACACTCGTTTCCTGTCCTCACTCCTTCTCATTCACACACTCGAAAGGTGTTGTAGGACTACATCCAGCCCCTCCCTCCACCCTGCAACAAATCCAGACACCGAAAAAAAAAAATCATAACCAGACAGTTCAGCAATAAGACGACTTAAAATCTTGTCACCTTCTGTCTTCTCTTTCAGAGGAACTAAATTACAAAGTACCAAGTTCACAGGATAGCTGACCCTCAGGGGGCAGACTGCAGAGTCGTGTTGACTCAGGAGTTTTTCCTCTCCTGGCTATGATCAACTCTTCAGCTGACCTCGCCGTTGCCAGGGGGCCAACGCAACCGCTTTCCCATCAGCCACTGCTTTATCCCCAGCAGCTACAAGACAAAGAGGTTCTGCTTTGTACCTTCTGTAGCCGGCATCCTGCATGATAGGAAGAGTTTATGACTGGGGAGGCTGGGAAAGGGAGGGCGGATGGGGAGGCCCAACAGCCCACCTTGACCTGTCCCTGCTCAAAGAACCTCGGTGAACTTACTCCCATCGCCCCTAGCCCCCCTTCCCCACATCCACAATGACCTGGCCACTCCAACCATCCCTGAGTTATTATCATAATTCCCCGGAAAGGCACTGTAAGGCATCTGTGTTTTACAGAATGTTTTGTGTTTTATTGCCTTTAAGTCACTCGTAGGCCAGCAGAGAGGGCCCACAATGATAAGAAAACCAGTCATGTGAAAAATGAAGGACCTTGCCTACAGGTCTGAGAGGTGAGGAAGGGAAATAATAAAATACATGACAAATGTGGAGCCTGACTGTATTTCATGTTCAAACCCTTGTCCTGTCCTGCCTTTTCCAACCCGCAGCGGTTCCAAAACATATGAGGGGTAATAAGAAGGAAATAATAATAATAATAATAATAATAAATGAATTCAGCCGATCTCTTTGTAACGAAGAGAACAGAAGCTCAGTTTCGTTGTTTTTTCTTGGTTTAAAAAAAAAAAGAAAAAGAAAAAAGAAAAGAGACCATCCTAGCCTTCTCACTCCCCCTCCCAGGTCTTTTGACAACACCATGGCAGCAAGATACCCAGGGGCATTCCAAGCTGCCACCATCCCAGCCATTTCATGTCCGAGCCCACCTGGGGTAAACAAAAGAAAAGAAAAGAAAAGAAATTGGTACTTCGAACGATAGAACATTAAGTAAAAAAAGTTCAGCCGTCAAACTTTAGGTCTTAAAAAATACCACTCTCATTGTCTCTTCTGTGAAGTAATTCCCCCTCCCCTCCTTTCCCCCCAAACACACACACACGAACCCCCCCCCCCCCCCCCCCGCGCGGGCTTTTAAAGGTGCAGTATAACTAATGAAAAATAAAACATCTGTTTAATCTGGCCATTTCAAAGGCAAATCCCCCTTTTGATCAAAAAATGATATTGATCTGACTGCCTTAGTGGTGTGTTGAGGATCTCTCCTTTAAACTTGAAATATCATGGAGTCTTTGTTGCGAATCAATACCGAGGTTGCTTTTTGAGGTTTGATTCAAAGGGCACGAGCTCCATTTGAATATGCTTGCATTTGCATGTATTATTTCTGGCTTCAGAATTCAAATTGACCTTGCATATATTTTTTTTCTTTGTTATAAATTAATGAGTAAAACATGGCTTAAAAGCGGGGCATATCTTTCTGTTCTTGCTTTTTTTTCCTTTTAAACTGATAATCGTCCTCTTGTGGCTGGTTCGCGGCACCTGACTGATGCAGAGCTGGGCAGGTCACTGATAGGGAACCTGTTACAGGCACGCGGCCCCTGGTGGAATGAACCGGACCTAATATTGCTCTGAGCTTTAGCGTGTCTGTCCTCACCCCTCACTCTGTGTCTGAGGGGCCCCGGCATCGGGCTGAAGCTATCTCTACATCTCCCCATTTTCTTTAATTACACCTCAGCATATTGGATTTGAACCATATGGAAGGGAGATATTGAGAACAGATAAGATGTATAAACTCCTGTCAGCACCTTAGCATATTAGGTAGAGCTGGAAGGATATTATCTCTAGTCTATCCTTCCAATTAGTGCCCAATATCAAAATACATCAAGACAAGCCAGTCAACAGGGGCGGAGGGAAAAAACATTACATAAATGGACCTTTCTACTTTTTCTTCTTCTTTTAAAATACTGTTAAGCTTTTATTACTTCCTCTCATGTGTTTTCTTTGCCACAAAATGAAAAGTCGGTTCCAATGAGGGACCCAATAAAGACAAAGATAAATAGCCTACTTAAACCCAAAATAATTCACTGTGCTCAGCTGGGCCATGCTTGCCTTAAGGTTTCACAAACATTGCTGCTTTATAAATAAAGTTTAAAGTGAGAAAACTTCTTTTTTTACCCCATAAATTCTGGAAACCCTTTCCTCCAAAGTGTTTCCCATCAAATCAAAAATCATTACTGAGGCATTTCCAGTGAAATATCGGATTACGGAAGCACACGTCGGAGCAGTGTGGATGTTTTTTTGCAGCGGTAATGGCTCCATTATTTTAATAGAAAAATGTCAAGGGAAAAATAAATTGCACCCTAAACCCATGTGAGGCCTGTATCATCTGATCTGATATACACATAATCAACATGGCCTCAGACTCGGCTCACCTCCCGGCGACACCGTTTTCATCCAAAAGCCGCCACAAAGCTCTTAAAGAACACAATTGTCTTCCTCGCTGGAAATGATGCGTGCATTGCGCTTGTTTTGATGTGATTGAATCCACTGCACCCAGACAGTGAGAGGTCATCCTTAGCCTCGCTGCAGCATCAGGATATATACAGTATACACAGAGAGAGACATGGGGAGAATAAAGTAAGAGAGCAGCAGGATGAGGCAGTAGAGAGAGGTCACTTTGAGAAGCTGGATGCAAGCACATGCCAAACAGCAACTCTCTCTCTCCCTCTAATCCCCTCTCTGATCCACCGACGCCTGGGCCAATCATTTGAGGACGACCGCAACCCGTGATCACTGGGCCCTAATCTGAGTCCTCAGCCCGTCCGCGGTCCACCTCAGACAGCACCGGCTGGCTGCCAGCAGAGGAGTGGCAGGCTTAGCCTTCTCCAGAGAGACAGCTAGAGGTTGTCTCTACATGGATGGGCACTTCGCAGCTCGGCAGGGGCGGGAGGAAGGGGCAACGTAGCAGCTGCTCAGGGCATATGGGCAGAATTCATTAAGTCTGGCTAAATAAGCCAATTGTGGAGGCGGTAAAAAAGTGTGCATTTGTATATCTGATAGACAAAAAAGAGAGAGAGAGAAAGCACTCACAGAATTTGAGGGCCCCACTTAAAAATTCTGCCACACACAAATATTCTGAGCACAAATATCCCGCGTGATAGCCTCGTCCTGAGGTATTACTCCTGATGAAGTTGATTCAAGGCCCACCAAACGAAAAAGAATCTGGATCTATTTGTGATGGGCAGTGATTGAGCTGTTGGATGCGTAGATTGTGTGCCCTTGAGGACTTTTCTGTGCATCTCCAAATGTCACGAGACCGCTCTCTGCCTCAGAAATAAACCTAATCACAATCTGTAAATGTTACAGCCGTTTCCCTAATAGACCCGGCCTGACTTTGGAGGTCTGCATTTATATTCGCACACATGAACCAAAGGCAAAACTGAATGCTGATACACATGATCGCCACATGTTGAAGCCACACGTTACGCCAACTGTGATCCCATTAGAACACAATGCCATTTTAAATTCAGACATGGAGACATCTCCTTTCCATTGTCCTGGCCTTCTGGCTTTAAAGAAAACACACCTCACACTAGCAGCTGCCTTGTTCCTATCTCACATCTATTCCTCTTTATCCAGTAAAAAAGTATAATGTATGCTAATCCCCCAGGTGTCAATAGGAACTCTGTTCAATACATTTGAGATAATAGTGAAGAAGGGGTTGCTCCTATCGAAGAGCTGGAAGATAAAGTCAATGGCACAGTCAATAACAATAAGGTTGTAGGCTTTAATGAGGAATGTTAATTTGAACACAATCAAGTGGATTTCAGCTTAGCTGATTATCAACCTTGGACTTGTATGAAGGTGTTGATAATGCTGTTAGTAGAGTGGGGGAATTTTTATCTGTACCTGCTATTTTCACTTTGCCTTTTGGCTGTTTGAGTTAAAACTAACAAACTAAAAAAGTGAGCGAGTGAACTTAAAAAAGCAAAAGACAGGGTAAGGTAACACTGTACTGCTCCATGCACAGACAACTTTATTTATTTATAAAATTTACCAAATGCTGTACACACACTTTATACAAAATAACAGTAATTGAAGTTTGTAAGTTGATAGCCCTTCTCTGTAGTGGGATGTTCACTCCTACTAGAGCAACTTCATGTCTCAGTTCAAGCGTCCTCCTCGAGTTGCAGGCTACACAGCCAGCTCCTCACTCTCTCCTTGATCCCATTCCATCAGCAGCTCCGAGGACACCTCTGTAAACAGATGATCCCATTCCCAGCTCACATCATCCTGCAGAGCAAAAGAGAGACAGAAGAAAAGAAGAATTAGAGAGGCAGAGCGAGACATACCAAGAAAGTGAGTACGGGGAATAGAGAGTGGTGGGGGGGAGCAGAGGGTGTTAATGTACACATCATAAATCTTGATTACCTGAGAGACAGACAGCAACCTCCCCTGGTGCTCAAGAAACAGCTGGACAGGCCTTTCGTTGGGAGCTCACAAGCTATATTTACTAAAAATTCACTCACCTCCCTCACCTCCTGCTCGGGTGCTAAAACCTTGGTGAGTAGCTTCAAGTCGATCTCTCCATCCTGAGGAAACAGTGCAGTAAAATTCACTTAGCTTGCACAAACAGAGGTGATGAGAGTTGCCACCTTGAAGAGAAGGCGCAGGAGAACATTGAAGGTATTTTTAAAAAAATAAGGTGTCCTTGACTCACTAAGGTTTGGAATGCAGAATAATTCTTCAGATCATTGTCCAGATCTCTGTAGGTCATTACTCGGTTCACCTGAACACTAACAGAGTGACAGGAAGTCAGGCTTCTGATGCACTTATACTGTAAACAAACTTGTATTTCGGTGAAAACAGCATGTCACAGAGAAAATCCTGCTTTCAGAATACATGCAAAGCAAGACTGCAAAGTGGCTTAGATGAGCTTGAAGTTTTCACACACTTAAGCTCTAAGATTTCAAGCAAAGGCCAGAGAGAGCAGGAGATGGTTGCCAAGTGTTAAACACTTTAAATTGAAACCCAGCTGCTTATCTGTGGGTTGGAATTAAGTGGGGGGGCTCTCAAAGTGGCCGGGGCCTAGCAGTGCATGCCAGTCCTACTTACTGCACATTACACGCTACATTGCCCTCGCAATGAGTTCAATGTGGATATTATCTCGCACAGAGAGCAAGCCCCAGCCTAATAACCTCCACCGCTGTCATAGCCTTGCAACATATTCGACACATGTCGACGTGTCTCTCACTGCCCTGTAAATCAAAGGGCCCAGTTAGTAAGGACCCTGGCAAGAGAGTTGCATAAATCACACCCAACTGTTATTTCTCCATTTCAGCCTGATATAGCAAAGGCACTCTGCAACAGCATCAATGGAGGACAGTTAACATGAAAGACACTAGAATAGTCTACTGAGCCACTGCTCTGTGCATGGACAGAGGTTTAAGATCATAGAGTTGGGGCTCTGTAAGTCACACTCTGTGTGTGTGTGTGTGTGTGTGTGTGTGTGTGTGTGTGTGTGTGTGTGTGTGTGTGTGTGTGTGTGTGTGTGTGTGTGTGTGTGTCCAAAGTGATTAAGTGGTTTGAAAGTGTTTACAGTTTAAGGAATTAACTACCATGGTGGAGCTGCAATTTGCATGGTGAGATCTTCTTCTTGCACTTCATCCAGATCAGGAATCGTTGGGATGTCTAAATACACACAATAAAAAAAGCAGAGTCCATCTGATACATTTGTAGAAGTGGCACATTTAAGAACATCAAATAATCATCAAACGACCATTTAGTATTCTTACCAATACAAACACATTGTTTAAATTACTGTAAATTCCCTGTGGACGGCTGCTAGAAGGTTACGTGCCTGTAAGCGGCACTTCCTCCCCTCCCTCTTGTGTGCTACATCCACATAAGAGCTGCCCTGTCACAATAGCCATGCGGCCATGAATATTCAGAAGGCAAGGCAGCAGCTCATCCTGCTGTGAGAGGGGTGCTGGTCAGGGGCTCCCCAGAAAGCACCCCCTGCTACCTTAGCATTTGGGCCCTGTCAGTGCCGCCCACCCCCAGGACCTGCGGTGGCCGGTAGGCCGACCTCCATGTCCACTCTGCCACTCCGACTGGAGCGGTATCCAGCCATGTGCACGAGTATTTGCTTGCGGGCCCATCTGTGTGGGGTCGGAAGTCACAGTGCGGCCTGGCAGGGGCTGCGGTGCCAGGAGCCGCCAGCCCGCTGCTCAAACAGTGGGAACCCGCTTTAATTGGCAAAACGCAACAGGACAGAGGATGGCTTCACTCCCAAGAAGGAGAGGGCAAACTTTCACAGCATTTTTCAGATGGACATATCAAGGCAGGGAAATAAGAGAGGGATGGAGAGTAGTCTGGATAGCTGGACATAAGCAGTAAAGAGACAGAAAAGTCTCTCCAACGATTTTATAGTGAGTAAGTTGCCGCTTGTTGACAGAAAAGGTGCCTGTACAGATAACAAACAATATATATTTCAAAAAAAATAAAAAGTACAGTAGAGGCTTTACAGGTGTCCCAGCTTTGGGTGTGATGTGTCTTTCCTGAAAAGTATTTTTCTGGTGTGGCAGCAAAGTGCACATCCTTATTAGCTCTAGAGCAGAGTGTGGACAGTGACAGAGAAAGAAAGTGGGGGAGTGGAAGCGAGGGAAAAGAGACCTGACAGATAGCGAGAGAAAAAGAGAGAGCTGGACTGCATGAAGAGGGTTGTCAGTAATCTCTAACCACAGTACTGCACCCTGAGGGGAAAGTCAATAGAGGAGCTAAATAGAGGTGAGGAGATGGAAGTCTGCATCTGATGTGAGGAAATATCTTGGCATCTATGTCACCATTCCTTCAAAATAGCCCCTAAAAAAAAAGAATTCAAGCAAACATAAATTTAGATGTAAGAAGGAGAAAAATATTTTGATTCTGAACATTCTGAGATGGATAAATCCTAAAAAAAAAAAAAAGAGTAGACCGGTCAAAACCTTACCCCCCAAGTTTTGCTGAAGCCCAAAAGCCTCACACTCTGCCGATAACTTATTTCTTTCTCTTTTTTTAATTAAACCAAATTAAAAATGCCATGCTCGTTTAGCCGCTGACAAGATTCATCTGTGTTTCTGATATCCAAATAAATGCGGGCGCAGGTATTTCATATTCATGAGGCCCCGGTGACACTTTGTCCTCTCATTTACAAAGCACAGCGTTCAGCAGAATCCGTCCCCCCTGGACCCCCAATCAAATTTAATGGTCTTAGTGCAATGACATCAAAAAGCTTTGCCATCCAGCTCTGCAAACAGCTTCCTGTGTTGTCTATCTGTCCACACACACACTCTCTTTCTTTCCATTTCAGCGAGTAACGCACTAATAACACACTCCGTGAGAGTTCGACGTGAAGCACGGAAGCATATTCTGTCTATGTGCAAACTCTATTATTAAGAGAAAAAAAAGCAACAACATTTTTTAAAACGAGCTTCAAATCCAACCTATTACTAGAGGTCAAGTGGCCCATAAAAGCAGCTGCAAACAAGCCAATGTTTTCTTCCAACGCAAAGGGCAACTCCATCAGGACGAGCATATTTCCCTCAGCATGGCACGCATTATCCATGCTGGCTTCCTTCACTCAGCTGGACATGTATCAAGGTGGCTTTTGTCTGGCAGCGAGAGGCCACGCGTATTCTTATTACACGGCCACGTCCGGCTTCCTCGCTGAAGCATGTAAATATCAAAAGGGGATAATTTGCTGTGAATGTAGACATACTCCCGGCAGCACATGCCAGTCAGCGACTCTGGCAAACGGGCCGTGTCCTCGCCTTACTTCGGACCCCTATAATCTACGCAGGGGTCCAGTCGAATGATTACCCAGCCAGAGAATCCATTTGAAAGGCTTACAGGACAGCAACAGTCAACACGTCACAGTTTAAGTGGGAGACGGTGAGACATGAAATAGATGAGTGTCTTTGCGACACTGGTGCTATTTTATGTGACCAGCAGGAGGCTGTGGGGGCAGCTGATAGGGAGAAGGGAGCAGGGGACTGGGGCTAGCCTGGCCTTCTCTCCCTCTGTCTCTCTCTGTGCTTGTAGCCAGTGGACATAAGGGATAAGGGTAGGGGACATAATCAAGATCGGAGGGGCTATCTCACTAACCCTCAGCACTGTAATTTCCAATACCCCTGCCTCCAGCTCTGTATTAAGAGGTCTCCCTTCACAGAGTAATAATCTTTCCAGCGGCATTAACTGCAAGAGAACCAAACCTCTGGACCCTTCAATCAACTGTCCATTTTAGCCAGTGTGCCGACAATATCGAGTACAATCGTGTGTGTACAAACAATATAGAAGTACATTAATTACATGTATATAAAAAACAGTTTCTGAAATTGAAATTCAATAGTTATTATTGCCCTGTAACATCATTTGTATTTTGGAATAGATTTCTACTTTTTAAATTAAGCAAATAAAACACATCAGAAAAATACAACTGAGTGGAATTACCAAGAGTTATTAATAAATAATACAGTTTAAAATCTCTGCATGTCATTGTGACAACATTGGTACTCTTTAAACTCAGCAGATTCATGAACAAAGAATTAAACATGAATTCTCGTCATCTTCTCAAAAGTCACTCTACAGCGTACTAGGTATTTTTTTCATCTTCTTCTTATTAATCGTAGTAGTATTCTTATTTTATTTCCTAATAAAATGACAATATGGCTGTTTTAACAGAAAAGGTTTTCAATTTGTTCATGTGCACGTCTCTCAGCATGCATGCCAACTAATATTAACTTAGCCTATTTAACCCTGTTCCATTACTGCTTTGCACTGCAAAATGTTGCATTTATCTTCAGCAGCACCTTGCTGAAAATTCCTCCCTCAGTCCAAACATTGTTTGTGGTGCACACGAGCCCTCAGGTCACTTAGTCAATGCAGCAGTGTTACCACTGGATCTGTATTCAACAGCACCAGTCTGACACTTTGTGTCCATGTGTGTGCATTTTGTGATTAACTGTGTTGTTCTGGCTGATGGCTGGACAACCTCAACTCTCCATCAAATGAGCATATTCCCTCATCACGTTAATCAAAAGGACCGCGCTCATACTTTCAGTGGTCAAAGTCAGCGTTCTAACACACAAATCCATGCTATATTCAGGGAGAAATATGGTTTGAGCACCAGTGAAAAGCAATGATCTGACCGCCTGCTTATCTGCTCTACTTTCTGAGGATGAATGTGCCGGTGAGGCACTGGAGGGCTCCACTTTGCCCGTAAGGAGGCACAGAGAGTGAGGATTGCAAGGGTGCTCTTACCTCCTTCATCATCTGATCCCTGGGGAGTTTGTGGTCGCAGACGGCGGCTGTAGAAACAGGAAGTATGAGAGCATGAATTATTTAATGCTTTCAAACCCTATCTTAACAGTCATCATAGGGAGTGAGTGAGTTGGCTCCTAGACTTTTCTTTGATGATGGGCCTGTTTTTGTTCTTTCTTATGATAGGTAGGGTGCTTGTTCAGTTTCCTACAGTCTGAGTCAGACTTTAGAATAACAGCCTCTGACAAAGCTGCTATGAGACACACAGTTGTGCTGTCTGGGTTAACACAGCCTGACTGTCCTAGACAAGATCACCTCTAAGAATTAAAAAAAAAAAAACCCAGCTGGAGGCACAGTCTGAATAAGTATTGTTAAGACAAGACAATTGTGACAGAAGCAGAACCTAAGGGATTTTTCGGCAGAGTAACATCATCACTTTCACACAAAGCCTCTGTCTCACTATAGCCATCCAGGCACCAAGCTCCAGCTGCAATGATGAGTCAAACATACAGGACTATGTCCTCTACCTGCCTCTTCTCATGTGGATGCCTATTCTGGTCACACAATTGTGTGAGGGTGGGTGGAAGGGACTAGAATAACAGGGAAACAGCAGTAAAAGTGACGGCAACTCAGTCATGCTGGATTTTAATCATATTAAGTGATTGTTCTTGGAAAGGCGAGGATTAGTTACGACCAAGGACAACTGGGGAAGTAGAGTGCCATTTCCACTTTACTGCGAAAAGAACAAAAATTTAAACTGGCCTATTTTTATACAAAAAGTGCTGACAGTTATGAAAGTCATCTGACAGCTGAAAGAATAAAATATTGTTCCTACTTACTCTTCAAGGTCCTCAGCTGCAGGTCTTCTCGAAGATCTGTACGTCACCAGAGAAAAATAATTTTCACACAAATTTAATAACACACACATATTAAATTGTATTTCTTTCAAACTAACAGTAGGCATATCTTTTTCATCCGTGTTAGTGGAGTAGACAGTAGTTGTCTTCTGTTTTCTCAGCCTATAATACCAGTTTAACAGCCTCAGCAACTATTTACAGACTTCTCTCCATTTATTTTCCCTCAGTATGAAAAGATGCACGCTGGCATACCAAAAATGCAGCATTATTAATATGCAAAGCATATAATCACACAAATGCAGGAATAAAACAAAACATTGTAAGTTATGTGTATTTTTTAAAGCATACCCAAAAATTTTTTTCCAATATCATTTTTAATCTTCCTTCATAGAGCTAAATACATTTGTTGGTTCTCCTGGTTGAGTAGTGACCCCTAGTGGTTTTAAAGGTGATTCAATCAACCTTTTACTTCTTTTTTCTTTTAATTCTTTAGCATGTCCAAAACTCAAGAGCACAAGCAGCTATTATGTGCAGATCGATACAAAGCTCATACTTAAATCCATAAATAAATCCTTTTGTATTTTTATCAAGAACAAGTATTAAGAGGTTCTTATAAAAATAAATCTGTCCCAACATTGGGACAATAACGACAATGGCAACAAATAAGAACATTTATTCATAGCTTGTTTTTCAAAGGTGATATCTTATCACCATGAGGATTTCATTTCCTGTTGATCTGCCTGAGGTTAATTTATTTTTTTGGCAGGAGGGGGTGTTGGTATTAAAGGATGTTTTTCCTGGTTGAAGTTATGGGTCTAAGTTCATAGGATGATGTGGTATGATTTTTTTTAATCACAGATCACAAAACCTGCGAATCCAAAGTGAAGCTTTAACAACGTAATGAAATTGACTGGACTATAAGTTCAGGTAGTTCAGTCAAACTTTCAAGCACACGAAAATAAATCCATATCAAGTCCTATATCTTATATTATATTGTTATGAGTAGCGTTAATAATATTTTTTTCCAGTAAGAAAAATTATCTTAAACACTTCATCTTGCCAGTTCTCTGCTCATTTACTGCTTTGTCCATCTTTTGCACACTACCTGCGGCCAAACCAGCCGATCTGAAGCCAGCAGAGTCCAATCAGGAGAGCGAGAGAGGAGCTGAGGGAGCCTACCTGCCTGCCCTTGGATGGTGTCCTGTCTGTGGGGCGGGGGTGGCGACACTTAAGACACATTACAGGCCCCTTGATTAAGACTCATGTAAGGCAAAGCGATAGACATGGTAAAACTGTCTGGAAAAAGTTGTTAGGGATAAAATATATTGTGACAACCTGGTTTCAAAGGTTCATCAATAAACTGACAGATCATTTAGTGTCAATTAGAAGTGATAGATCGACAAATCCTGGGATTTCTGCGCTGGGATTAGTGGGAGGAGGGCGGTGGTGATTGAGCATGAGGGGTGACATTGAAGGGAAAAGTCCTTGCTGGTTCCAGGGGGAACCATTACTTACTTTGTTTCAGAGAGGATCAATGCACGTGCAAACCCCTTTTACACCTCCTGTATTTCAATCACTTTGAGACCGGGAATCAAGCGGGGGTTACGCAAAAGCGGAGAAGCGACACGCTGACCTTCTGCGAGAAAGGAAAGATCTATTGAGTTTGCCGTTCTCCCTGCTTGCACTAACGGTGCAGCAAACTACGCAAATAAATACAATTGACTCAGCCTGTTCACTTCAATGCATCTCCTGTGCTCCCACTTCCACTGACCGAGCAAAAGAAGCACAATGGCAGTTGGAAGAACAAACTGTTCTACAGTGTATTAAAACATCTCATATTGAGTCAGTGAAGGAGAATATTGCGATTTAGATGTGTTAGTCTGAGACGAAGCCTTTTGGCAAACACCTTCCATCTGTTCAACATATTTCATGAATTCTCCATGTTGTGATCCTTGTGTAAAGAGCAGACTGCAGTGGTAAGGGGTGATTAAGTGGCTTGAACCCCCATGATGAAGTGGCTAGCTGACTAACAGTGCCCTCCTGTGGCTGATGCATTAACCATGTCAATTACCGCCTTGCTCACAGATGAAGACGAATGGAGAGTTGCCTGCTCAGACAGGCTCCCTCTAACCTTGTTGATTCACAGCCCGAGTGCCAAATATGCACTGATAAATAAGCTCATTCAACAGCATGAGAGTTCATTAATAACACATAAAACAAGACCACGGCTTGGAGTCCCAGCTTAGTTTCATTATAGTCGCAAGAGATGGAGGGGGCGAACGTGAAAATACGTACTTGGCAGAACCAGATCCAGAGCTGTCCTCTGCCCAGCCGCCCTGTCGCCGGGCTGGTTTAGGAGGAGGGCCCTGGAAGGAGGAAGAACTTCAATAACAGCTTCACTGAATATCTACTCACCCACACTCACGATAAGTAAATACATATGAAAGCATTCAAACTCCTATGAGGCTTTAGTCTCGGAAAATATAGCACAGAAGCGGCATGTTTTCATTAGATGTTGGGGTAAACTTGATCAGAATCAGTGGCCTCATGTTAAACACACATTTCATAAATAGGTATTCCAAAATTGAAGCATTCATCCACAAATTGTTAAGAAAAAAAAAGAAAAAAGAAACTGTCTTGTTAAGGTATGCTGATCGAACCACCTGTGGAGTAAACAACATTCCTGATCTGCTGAGCAAAGGATCGTCTACTGCAGCGGTCCCCAACCTTTTTTGCGCCACGGACCGGTTTATGTCCAACAATATTTTCATGGACCGGCCATTAAGGTGTCGCGGATAAATACAACAAAATAAATCCAGAACCGGTACCAAAAAAGAAGATTTATACATAACACACGGAAAAAGACCCAGGGAAACTGAGTTAACAATAAAAACAATAAAAAATAAATAAAAAAACGCTAAAAGGCGAAACCATGAATTTCACACCCAAGGCCCGGTACCAAACGACTCACGGACCGATACCGGTTCATGGCCCAGGGTTGGGGACCGCTTGTCTACTGCATGTGCGCTAAATAGTTTAGTTTATTATAGTTTTCAGCAGTAACCATTTGAAGCATTAGAACGTATAGAGCAGAGTGTGGGAATTAAGTCTGACCCTAAAACTGAGCCAGAGGGGAAAAAAATGACCTCCCACTCTGTCTACTTCTTTGATTCTGAAAATAGTAAACGGAGTAAGAATCTTGATCCTGAGACCGGGACCCTGAGGCCAGCGTTTGAATGAATAAATTCCTCAGCGCGCACAAGGGTGGGCACTAGACAAATGAATTAGGGAAAAAGAGGGACAACATTTCTCATTACTAAATTGGGTCTGCAGAGGACAAAGTGTTCGTGAAGAATTTCTTTCATTTATGATGAAAGAGGAAATAATCTTTCATGGCTGGTTCCTTTACTGAAGCCATTTATAAATCTGAATGTCACCATTAAGCAGGGCAGAGGGAGGGGGAGCCCACTCTGCTCCACTGTATATTACCATTAATCGAGAGAGCTGAGGCTGAACGAGCTCCCTCAACTTTGTGCAATTAGTAACTGTCTCTTTAATAGGAACAAAAAAGGGATTACAATTATGGAGGCTTTTTTAGAGCAGCATTTAAACATTTTTTTCACATGATGTGAAATCTCTTTGATGTTTCATATGTGGCATTTCAACAATGGAGAATTTTCATAAGGGATGAGATAATAAGGTCAAGTGCATCCTGTGTGCAATAAATGTATCCTGTGGCAGTTATTTCACTCAACAAAAATGGGGAGGACCAAAATAGTCCTGAGAAACAAAACAAAAACTGCGAGCATCCAATTCCTCATGACCAAATATGAAGCTCACAGCTGTAGTAAAATAGTTATGGCTATTACGCCAATTAGCTTAGGCCTTAAGGTTTCTAATTTGGGATTCTATGACGGTCTCTAGGGCGAGGAACTTGTAGTGACCGAACTCTATGAGCCCATAAAAGCAATGAGTCTTTGTTTAAAAGGATGTCGGGAATGCGACCAATCAGTTGGGTATTTCGGGCAGAAGAGAACGGGTTTGATAAACGAAGACTGCAAAAACGCCACCCAGTCGCACGACACTCTGGAAAAATGTACTGCATGTGCACAGCAGGTCAGAGAGGGCGCGAGAATACCGGTTCATACATTAGGAAAGTTGGCCTAATTTGGGAAGATTAGCCTAAAGCAAGGGCATTGCTGGAATATTTGCTCTGGGAATGCTGGCTGGTTTACAGTTTGCCAATCCAGGAGATGTGACTGATCCTATAAATGCCAACGACAGTGAAGTGATTTGTTGTATTTCAACTGTCACTTATGATCTGATTTCTTATGATTACATGCAACATGATTCAAGGGCAACAAGAAGCAAACTTTACAATGAAAACTGTGCCATGACTTGAAGTGATTTGTGTAAAAAAGGCACTTGTAGAAAGAGAGGATTTATCAGTTGCTGGTGATACTAAATAAGCCAACTGAAGACAACTACAATGTTTTGTGACTCACAAGGTTAAAAGGATTTAGAGTTTATATGAAGTAACACTTCAAACCCTTAATGCAACACATAAGAGCCAACATATACAGGCCAACAAATAAAGAGCAGCTATTCTGAGTGTTTCGGAGCACTTTAAAACCTGCTAAAGTAGAAAAACAGCAACTCAAACATCTCATCACCTGCATTATGCACTCCAATCAAACTTTATACCATGTGTGTCAAGCTGGCTCTTCGAGGTGAGCTGTAATTTGAGTCCTATCAAATCTAATCAGATGAACTGAAGTAAAACACTTCATGATAAAAGAAATGTAAGATAACCGGAAATGGTATAAAGTTGATAAGCTGAGCATTAGGACTAGAAGCCATGCAAAGTCATCGCTTAATTTATGCTACCTACCTCATCATCATCCTGTAATTCATGTATGAGACAAGACCAAAATGCATATTTATGACCTTGTAAATGAATGTTATAACACGCAGAGGTTTATTATCACATGATTGCATACCTCTCCTGCTGAAGCAGAGGTGGAGGACTTCCTTATGTGACGAGTCTCTTCAAACGATGACTGGTGTGCCGCAGGGCGAGCTCTTCGTCCAGACTTGGCAACCTGGGAAATGTGTGTAATTTCAACATGTAAAACCACTGTATGTGACAGACATTAGCACAGTTATTTGGGGTTTATAAAATAATTTGTGGTTTTAATTTGCTTTAACTGTCACATTAAATGTTTTCTGAAAATGGGATGGGAATCAAGAACGGGTTCCAGTTAAAAGGAGGTTCCAAACGGTCTAATTCTCTGGAAACTTCTGCATCCAACCTTATCAATTCCTGGCATGTTTTCTTTTTTCCAACAGCTGCACATTGCTAAACAATGACGTCAAATTCATGGAAGTGGAGCTTTTGCACACCTGAGTCATTTGTTTTCCACTCATGCACACATGTACAGATTTTAAAGATTTGAAATGATGTCAAAAATCTGAAATAGCTGTTTGCTTTTTTTTCTCCACAATAACTTCAGAATATTTTACGAAGCCATGAAAACTTTTACCTCCATACTATGAAAACGTCCGGTGGGTCAGTGGTGTAGTGTTTTCAACATTCCCCTAACATCCTGGGAAAACCCATATGGAAAAGAAATAGTAAAAACTTACATGATTTACTCATGAAAGTGGCCACTTTCTCATTACTTTCATATATTGTTTTAGTAAGTATCCAAAACATACAAGTTTCATTATATAATTCTTCAAGGGATCTTATATCTGTTTTCACTCTTGTATGCTTTTCATACAAGTTTCACACAAGACAGATACAAACTTTATAAGATCTATATATATCTTTTCCATATGGGAAAACACAACCCAGCCTCAGACAGTCATAAGATAAGGATAAATTGGAGGGTTGTGTCAGAAAGGACCGTTTTTGTAAACTCTGTGCCATATCCCATATGTGGATCCATTTGCTGTAGTACCTACTGGGAATAACCGAGCAGCTAGAAGTACTACACCACTGTGAACATTTTACAGGTCCTAGGAGCAAGAAAGCAGCAGAAGGTCAAAATTTGGTGCTTTTTGATTTGGTTTATTCAGCCCTCATCACTTCTTAAGTACAAGAGATGCACAAGAAATTGTCTGGAATAAAAGAAAATAAAGGTACAGTGAGTAATTTTTTGAGGTTACAGAAAAAAGACAATGTAGTACTATAAATATACACTGAATAGTGTTTATCTGTGTCTTCCAACAAATTGATGTGTTTTCATAAACTAAAATAATTAGGTTTTTGGAAGTTCCCACATTGCCCCGCCATCTTGAATAAAGTGGCCGAGACGGACATCGTACTTCTGCCTAATTGCTTTTTATGTATGTTGCAGAAGACTGGCCAAAATGAAAACACCATATAAGACACTTTTAATTTAAAGATCAAAAATAGATGTTTCAAATTATATGTGGCCATTTAACACTTTCACATGTAGATTTTTCATATCTTTCTCATTATGTCCTTCCCTGCCATCAGTGCAGTCTCTTCTCCCTTATTTCCCCTTCTTCCTCCTCACCTCAATCCTGATCCTCTAACACATGAAAACATGCTAATTTATTCCTAATATTGTCGCAATTACTTACTATCAGAAGATTAGACATGGGACCCTCCCATCTCCAGACAAGTGACAGTAGAAAACTGTTTTCTATTGTCATTGCTCCAGACAGCTGACAACAAGCCGGCTAAACAACAACAACAGCTGGATATAAGCTAACATTATGCCAGCTAATGTTAGGCTCAAGTGTCCTTAAACAAATCACACCTTCCTTCTTGACAGCAGATTATGTACCAATTTGCAATCTACTAATATCTCATGGTGAGATTTTAAAACACTGTACCTTTAAGCAGTTTTAAAAACAGCGCCCACTCCAAATATTACAATCTGAAACCAAAATGTTATTTTGGTTCAGCATGACATTTTCTACAACTTTGAGGATCAATATCTTTCCACAGATCATTGTTCAAATAGCAAAACTGTATCAAAGTAATGTCTATGATGTAAAGTAACAGAAACAAAGATACATTTTTACCTACATTCTGATACCAGGCTCATCTTCTAGCCATGATTCTTTCGGTTTCAACATAATCACTTCTTACCACTCCCATTTAATCTGTTCAAGGAATTAAAACCATGACAATACTGAGTGAAAGACAACTATGAATGGGTGTGGTTTGCATAGCCGCAAAACAAAAACAAGATTTTGGTTTTAGATTGTGAAACTTGGAGTGGGTACAAGTGATGTGGCTGCAGTTTTTAAAACTGTTTTTCAGCCATGAAAATCGTAAGTGCCTAGCTTCAGTATATGTAACAGAGTATGATGGCACAAACTGCCAGAAAAAAAATTAGGAAATAAAAAAGCGTCAAATCTCAACCCACCCCTTTTTTACTTCAAGGACCTGTAACTTGGAAAACATTTATAGCATATAGGCAGAATTTTGTATGGCTTCAATATATAAGCTAAATATAATATAAACTAAAGTTATTAAAACAAAACATCTGATTCTGAGGGGTTCAGGTGGGAGGCACCCATTTTCCATGGAGTGACCCGTGAAGCTTACATGTTGGAGGAATAAAAAAAGTAGATTCACAAAGAATATCACCTATATGATTAATTTAAAAAAATTGGATTTACTATCAATAAAAACGTATCAATATTTACATTAGTCCAAAGACACATAGTATAATTCAAATGAAACATTGTCTTTTTGTCAACTAAAAGTGGTTGGTCTTATTTCAGATTTGAAGTCATGTTTTCTGTGTAGTTTATAGAAATGTGAACGTGTGTGAACCACAAGCACCAACAAAAAGAGATGAGTGTATCCCCGAAACATTATCAGGACAGCAGGCATTCTTGCCTTTTATGGAGAAAACCGGTAGCAGTGGGAACACAGTATGCATGCTCCCTGTACGTTTTCTGAGGGAGTAATGCCAGACACAGAACCAGGTCAGAGTTTACACGGAGCTACCAAAACACTGAGCTATGCTTGTGGGGGAAATTTCAGCTAGCATCATCTGTGGCTAACCCCGAAGTTAAAGTTAGCTGAATACGCAGACAAACCTTCCCGCTGCCAGTGCTCAAAAACAGTGAATGATGATGATTCTGAGCAGGTAACTGACAGGTTAAACTGGCATATCATTTACTGACTGGCTATTACTGATGCTCGCATTAGCGAAACAGAAAGCTAATTAGCTAACTAGCATCGCTGCACCGTCATACAGTGCCCACAACTCAGCTCAGAATGAATGCTACTTTCCTCCCATTACCTTGCTATGTGCATTTTAATGATATAAGACCCTACTTACATTTCTTGCCGTTCCACCATCTTCTTGTTGGAAATTATCGTCCATTTTTTTCCTCCTACCAGCTAGTTCACCTTCTTCCTGGATACCACCAGGCGTCACACAGCAACGCTCTCCATGGTAACGCAAATCAGGAGGAAAGTGCCTTTGGACCGCCCCAAATATCGTTAGTAAGTAAACAAACAAACAAACAAACAAACAAACAAACAAATAGATGCGTGTATTGATATTGATAGGGAATCTGCTATAATGCCCCTACTGCTCGTTTGTATGTGAGAACGTATATAAAGTAATGATAACAATGTTTCCTTGTACTACTGGAGCTCCCCAGACATTACTGTTGAATAAATAAGACGCCTACTCCGAATATATGCCCCATTTTTCTCTCTGATTTAATGGTGAGTCAACAGATAATTATGGTGTGTCCAAAAAATAAAAAATAATTTTAAAAAAAATCCTTGGATAATTACGTCCGGAAATACAAACAAACAAGCAAATATATATATATTTAAAACTCATAATATGAATTCATTTTTAAGAGTAAAAATTACATCACTAAAGAAAAACAGGAGGTATTGTTGTCGCTTTTTATTTTTATATTTATTTTGTTTGTTTCTTTGTTTTGTTGTTGTTGTTTTCTAAATGGATAAAGTGATACTCTTGTCCTCAGTGCAAAATATCTCATTTGAGGACGCAGGCAAAAAATAAAGATGAAATCAAATTGTACCTTCAATTCCCCGCGTGGTCCGCGAGATGTCGCTGTCTCCTTTCATTATGATACTGGGGAGGCGCTGAACGGTAGCAGCCTGCAGAGGACCGCAGCTCCCTTGCGCACCCTCAGTTCTGCATGTTAACTCTGAACTTTACTTCATTGGCACTTTATTTTGCCCACGATTAAAAATATTAAGCACGTAAACCTCCTCAGGTTTAGATTTTTGAACTGCTGTGAGCGCGCGTGGGGCACACAACAGAACGTGACTTAATTTCAGCCACATCCATAAAATGCTGCTATTCACTTGACAAATGAATGCAACCCTTCTCTCTTGCGAAATCTCATTGCCCAATATTACGCTGCGTATGATTCAAACACTGTTTGGCAGCATGAAATTCAAAGTCTTATTTATCTTACTACGGAGTGGGACTGAGCACATTGTCCGCACTCGGTCTATAGCTCGCGGCCCCTCCCTCAGAAACGTCACCGATGGTGGGTATAAAGTATGAGTGAGCGTGGAAAGCGTCTTTAGTGTGTTTGAGGTTGGACTGCAAGAAGACAACAAAGACGCACTGACTCCATATATATATTTGCACAAGTGGATGGAAAGACCCCAAATGCAATGGAGCAACTAAACGGCGGTGGAGAGATCGGGTCCCTGTAAACTACAAAGAAAGGAGAGGGGAAGAGGTGCCTGAATGAGACAAGGGGGAATGAAGAGTGTAATTAAGAGTTTTGTTGAAGAGTCGAGACCTTTTTGCACAATTGCGCGGATTCGCTCCCATGGAAATGCGCATTTGGCAAAGATGACATAGCACTCGAGAAAATGGGATTCCTCCAGGAACAGTACTCACTCGCGACTTCAATGAAAAGATAAAAAGGGATATTTTTTTCTTCTCCTTCTTCTAATATTACTTGACAAGGCTTCGGCTGTGAGCGAACGCAGATTAAAATATGAATCTGGGCAAAGCACTTGTGTTTTTCCTCCTCTCAAACTGTGTGACAGTGACTTTCTTGCTATCCACTTGCACCACAGTGGACATCAAACACATAAAGAAAAAGAGAGTGGAGGCCGTCCGGGGACAGATTCTCAGTAAACTCCGAATGACCAGTCCGCCTCAAACAACAGGTCCAAGTCAAGTACCGTTTCAGGTTCTGGCACTTTATAACAGCACCAAGGAGCTCATTGAGGAGCTGGGGAGAGACCGGCAGCAGAGTTGCGGACAGGATAACACGGAGACAGAGTACTACGCCAAAGAGATTTACAAGTTCAACATGATCAATGGGCCACAAGAAAACAGTGAGTGTACTGTTTTGGGGTTATGAATGTTCCAATTTTTCCTTTATAAGCCAATAAAGTAGAAACTCCTCCTGTTCTAGGTGTAGATGCACACGCAATCCCAAATCATTCCAGTTACTTGCGCAAACGCTTTTTATCTTTGTCACGATGTCCAACCTAATTATTACGCGAGGTTACAAGGGGGGGGGGGGGGGGGGGGGGGGGGGTGAAAGACAAATATTTTTTTCCGGTTGGTGTGAAAGTCCATTCTTCTCTGTGCGGCTTTTTACGCGCAGACGCTCCGTGGCGTCGCGCAGAGGAAAGGGCAAAGTAAACAGTCTAATTGGAATGAGCACAATTCCTCATGCATACCTCACACCAAATCCATGGGAACCCCAGCCTTAGTCTGACACATTCCTAAGCGAGGAAAATTCTCAGGCTGTTAAATCTGCTATTTATTGCCAACTCCAATACCTCATTTCCATTTTTCTGGCCGTGAGATCCCCAATATTTTTTCTTCCACTGTCACTCACTTCTATTTCCCCCCCACTATTTCCTTCAAGTAGCTCCGCGTTATGATCTAATTCCCTCGTTCATCCATATTGGTATTTCCTGTATAAACTATGGCCCATTGATTGTTCCAGAAAGCAGAAGCAGAAGCCCGCTGAGCTGCAGATTCTCCAGAGAAAGCCTAAGTGGAGCAATTGGATTGGTGCCCACTCACGGTCAGAGGCCGGTTAGCGCACGGTGTAGTGATTCTGAAATCAACAGGTGTTTGTGCAATGCTGTGACGCTGAGCAGAACCTCTGCCGGTTCCAGCAGAAGCCCTGAATCAAATCCATTTCACAGGTCCCACAAAGTGCTTCTGACATTCAAAATACACAGCTCCGGGTTTATCCACTGGTCAGAGGTAGTCAGAGCTCCCAAAACAAACAGAGGTCTAAGGAGTGGGATCAGTGATGGCCAGGTGCCCAGGACACATCACTGGTCTCACACCGTGGGCCATAATGTAGGTGATAATACAAGACATGAACACACTGGCAGCACTTTCTTCCCAAACAGCTTACTAGAGTCACAGATTGTTTAAATTAACAGAAGGTGCCACATGCATTAATTAGCAGTCTTCTCTTCCTTTCCATTATGTAATTTTAAGGAGAGCTGGGCATGTTGCAGTATGCAGAAACATAATGTCTGTCACCTTGGTATTTCTGCTGTGTAGTTCATTTTCATTCCTGCTGAATCTAATGAGTTTTGCATTCGCTGCTTTTTGGAAGGTGGGAGTGTTTAGGGAAAAAAGTCAAGTTTGGCTTTTTTCGTGCTTAGTTAGGAAGTTAAACAGAAACCTTTCACACACTCTTTAATGCGACGCTTGCACCCAGACTGCTTTGCTAGACACGACTGCGAATGCAATGCGATGCAATTCAAAGCTTTGGCCATTTATGAGCAGATGAAACAAAACTGAGTGAGAACAGGAATTTGGAGCTTCCTTTCCTTTTCTTTTTCCTGGTGCATCACAAAGCCGGTGGGGATAGTGCTGCTGAGGAAATTAGATAAAGACATATTTGAACTGAGGGGCGACCTGCAACACAATAACAGTTTAAGAGTCTGCTGACTGGCCTTGACTAGCTCATTGGAGCCTGCAGCCTCAGTGAAATTTCAAGTCAATCACTGCCTCAGTGTTGGGTCAGTAGAGAAAAAATGAGGACCAACTCTGAGGACAGCAGAGTGTCTGATATATGGGATAGTAGAAAGATGATGTCATCTGTACAAACAGAGACAGAGGTCTTTGGTCTGCTTCCAAAGAAACAGCATGGCTCCATCAAACTCCCACGCCTTTACCATTTTTGCTTCCTCATCTTCAATCCAGTAGGAGGAGAGTGGGGGGGGGGTCGTCACTCATTGCATTGTTTCCTCCACACTGCCATAGCTGATATCTGCAGTCCGATGTAGGAATGGACTTATTTCTGATGAAAAGCAACGTTTGAATTTGGTACATTAAACCCTCGGCTAACTGGGGAGGGGAAATCAAACTTTTCCATTAGAGCATGATGCAAATTCACATCCCAGATGCAGCAATTTCAGGAAAATAATAAGAGAACTCCAGCTAATGCAATTTCTGTTCTGCTTTATGAGATCTAGACACCACAGCAGCTGGCTAGCACCTGCTGACTTGTGCTTTCTGTTTCCTTTGTTTACATCCACAAAGCTGTGGAGAGACTGACATCACAAGTATCCTTTGGGCAAAAGAGCAAAGAGAGGTGATTCCTTTGAGCTTCGTTCCGGGAGATTCCGTGTCATGGAGAGAATCCCAGACACCGGAGGCTGAACGCGTGTCAGGAGCTGAGGTGTGGTCGATAGCGTCTGGGCGAGGCAGCAGCAACTATTCAAATGTCTGTCTTCGGGCATTTTGGACAACTTTACTCCCTAATCCATCCTTTGAAACCCATATGTTCAAATTAATTGGGTGATAATGCGAGAATGGAGTCAGGCGGGCATCATTTTGTTATCCAGGTTTTTTTAAAAGTGTGACTATAAATATACTTTTGCAGATGTGTTAATGACAGCCTCTCCCAATAAAACTCAAAATAAGCATGCTCTGACCTTAGAGCAGTGTGCTATTTTACAGCGTTTTTAGAAATAACATGAGAAGTTGTTTTAATTACTTATACAGTGTTTAAAATATAGAGTGTTGCTTTGTTTGGCATGGAAAACTATACACCTTGATTTTTTTTACTAGTAGAAATTAAACTCTGGAGAAGCTTATTGACATAACCTGTGCCGTGTCAAACAGTTAATACATTAAGCTTGTGTCAGCATCCTGATACTCAGCCTTAAACTCTATCATCTAAAAATGGACGGGGGAGTCGGGAGTGGTGGTCAAATCAATTTGTGACTGTATCTCACTTTAATTATACAAGCAATCCCCTTCCACTCACCAACATGGAACAAATTACCTTTCAGACCCTTGGCAAAAATAAGCCATAATGTGAAATCCACCTAAAACCATTGCAATGGGAAAAATGAGGTCATCCAAAAAGGAAACCAAAGACTTGATTAGAATTTCAAATCTCCCCTCGAAGTGGGGCTTTCCACCTTCTGTGGGGGAGACGGAGCAGTGAGTGAGTGAGGGGAGGAAAAGGGCTACTGAGGTTTCCTCCTTATAGATTGTGTGGAAACGCTGGACAGATATCTGGCTGGGGACAAATGCTGAAAGGTCAAACTATAAATAGGGAAAGCTGAAATAAAATCAAAAAGAAAAAAAAACTTTGTGGAAATATCAGATAATGACTGGGAGGACACTGAAATAGGATTATGGGTCAAATGAAGTACAGATACTCGGAGATGTGCAAGTTCCTTTTGCATGACACAGAAAACGGCCTCACTTCTGAGTTTCCATTTGTCCCAAATCTGCTCGAGGTGCAAATCAGCTAAAGGTGCAGTGCCCCTTTCAACCATCAGCAAATCCGAGGCTTTGGTAATAAAGCTTAAGCTTGAAGTAATAAATTAGCCATGGCTTGGCTGTAAGTGACTGTTTCCACTTGGCTCATAAAAAGTTTGCTATGCGCTTGTTTTGCTCAACAGTGCATGTGCTGGGCCTGTTAAAATAATAAACTGCTCTATGGTATTATGGTATAAAAAGGAGAAAGGCTTCAATGCAGCAGGAAGTTTTTTCAGATGGGATCGCGGTTTGGCCATTCATTAGGCCGATTGTGCTAAAGGTCAGTGTTCAGTCATAAACACACACATGCACCATGTTACAGTGTCCAGTGAGTTATTGCTTCTCCCTGGTGTGGTGGAGTCTCTCTCTCTCCTCGGTGCCTGCTCAGGTGCTGTTCTCCTCCAGCACGTGAGCCCGCATGTTCCCAGCTAAACCTCTGAGTTCCAGGGAATACTTGGCTTCTGGCTGAGCCCTCGGAGCACCTGTTGGGTTCAAGTGCTGGTGGGAGGAGGAGCACGCTGCTGTCCCACTGTAGCCTGCTCCACTAACACATGGGACATTTGGTTTTCATTTCATGACTTCAACTTGTTGCTAACTCGGACCGCACAAAGCATAAGCAGATGGTTTGCAGTAATGGCTCCCTTGATAGACTAGAAATTGTTTTTTTTTCTTTTAAAAAAATAGAACTTTTGCTTTTATCTTTAAACTATTCAAATTTGTAGAAAGGGAATCCTCGGCAAAAGGTTTATCAATTATCGGCTCAATAAACATGTCCACCCCTGTGAGGATGTCACTGTGAAAATATGCTTTTCACAGTGAAGTAGGAGCTTAAGGGAATACAGAAAAAAACCAAAAACAAATCAGATCTTTTATGTCATTCTTTCCATTTTACCTGCAGATGACCTCCCCAACTGCCCCAGGGGCATCACCCCCAAGATATTCCGCTTCAATGTGTCGATCATGGAGAAGAACGCCACCAACTTATTCCGGGCTGAGTTTCGAGCCCTGCGGATCCCCAACCCCAGCGCCAGGAGAAACGAGCAGAGGATTGAGCTCTACCAGGTGTGTGAACTGGCCGTTCATTTCCACTATTAGCAGAGTCCAGAGGTGGGGTGGGGTGAAGAGGGGGAGAGCTGAATTTCTCTCAGAAGGCCTGTGTGGGTCAGTGAGAAAGATGAAAACATTTATATTAGGGTGTCCGGCTCCCTCAACCTCTCTTTTCAAGTGCTGATCATTATTCCGTGTGGTTAAAATCAAATGGATTCTACATCAGGACAGATTTAAGAGCTTGTGCAGCCGTCTTTAAGAAACCCTAGATTACCATTCAGCAGTTTCTTCTTTCACAGCTGTCAATCAAAGCAGCTGTCCATCCATGTAGGATTAAGCACGGAGTATATATATATAAATCTCTGTGATCTTAAGCATTTTAGAAGCGTGTTAATGCATACATCTGGTATAGGCTCGTGTGGGGTGGCAGGAATAGATTTTTTTCTTTTTCTGTTTCCTCATTAATCTCCCATGAGAGACTAGAAGTAATGATCAGGTTCCAACATTTCCTGCCAGGGAGACAAGCGTCTCCGGACTGCATACCGCCTCTGAGGCAAGGCTCTGGCCAGTGCTGAATACAGACTGTCAGGGCTTCAGATTGTTTCCAGGAGCCTAGGAGGAGATAGAGGCAGGGTCGCCCACTGGGGGGAGTAAATGGAGCCACTCACTCGCCCCCACATTTTTTAGACTGGAACTGACTGGCAGAGGGCTGACACTGGCAGCCCTGCCGCCCCTCGTTCCCACAGGAAGACAGATTAGATGCTGACATTGTTCAGAAACCTGGTTATCCATAGCACCGCTCATACCCACCACCCAAACACATTTCTCCCTACAGATAAACACCTTTGTTCAAATACATGCTGGTGCAGATACAAACTATATTTTCCGCTGTCAGTCTTTGCCCAGTGGGAGCGTCGACATTCTAACAGAGCGGCAGCTTTAAATGCCCTCAGAGATACTTTCTGACACTGTGTGTGAAGGATAAGTCAAAGTTTAAACGGCTGACTCGAAGGACGGCCAGGTTCCCACTGGCAAGAGGGTAAGACACAGGCATTAACTTGCAAAATGGGGATATCAACACACGGAGTCACTTTTTCCATGAAGAGTAGACATTTGGCCCAAAGGCATCCTGGAGAGTCTGGCTCAGACAGACAGTCTCGATTCTGTGCGCGCATGTGTGTGTAAAAATAAAAAGAGTTTATGCAGCTGGGTCACATTTTCATCTTTCCTCGCAGATCCTCCAGAAAGATGACCCCAAAGCCAAACAGCGCTACATTGGGGGCAAGAACGTCCTGACCAAGGGAACGCCTGAGTGGGTCTCCTTTGATGTTACGGAGACGGTGAGAGAGTGGCTGATGAATCGACGTGAGTGGGACACCACATTTTCCTCGCATCACACCTTATTACATGTCCTGCCAAATAATAACCGGCTCGTGTGAAACAAATGAGAACGGCCTCAGGGCTGAAAATGTCTGCTCCTTACTTCTCTCTGCTCTTGTTCCTCTCCCCCCACCCTCAGGGACCAATCTCGGCCTGGAGATCAGTGTGCATTGCCCCTGCCACACCTTCAGGCCTAATGGCGATATAATTGAGAATGCCCATGAGGTACTAGAGGTCAAGTTCAAAGGTGAGATTGCATTTGATACCCAACTTGTGATGGATTTCACAGAGTTATGAACGTTGTGCTTTTAACAAGGCTTTAAACTGTGATCAGGTAAATAAATCAAGAAGAGTGTTTTCAGGTAAAATTAGGAAAACAAGTGAAGAACTAAATGAGGAGAACGAGGCTTCTCTCTTCTCTCCACAATGAATATGAAGCAGTGTAACTTAACGTCGCAAGCACTATGACTGGAAGCAAGAAAAATACACAATCGTTCTCCTCGGCTGTCTAACTGAAAACCTTCCACTGCAACACTTTCACTGTTGTTGCTTTCATTCACTGTGAAATCAGAAATCTAACAAATAGCTCCAGGAATTCAGTCTCAGACTCGGCCTCTTTCTATAGGTTTCCGAGACTCGTGTGTTGTCCCAACTCCCTGGCCCAGACTGTGGTCTCTGAGTCTGTGTTTGGTCAGGATTTTTCTCTGCTTTTGATCTTTCAGTCTCTTGAGATGTTGTATTAATGATTACGAGCCAGATAGCGCTTCAGTTTGTTTGGCTTTTGTTTGATTTGTCGAGCGTTGAAGATAGGCATCTATTTTTCTGTTGAAAAATTCCATTTATTCTCATTAGTGCTGCAGAGGCACAGGTGGTTTTTCGGATGATTTACATTAGGGGGTCTCAGGACTAGCTGATTCAGTGGTGGTGCTCTTTTATGTCTTTTTGCTCATTAGTTATCAGCGGATCTTGACACACGCTTGTCTCTACAGGGAGTGCAGAATTATTAGGCAAGTCGTATTTCTGAGGAATAATGTTATTATTGAACAACAACCATGTTCTCAATGAACCCAAAAAACTCATTAATATCAAAGCTGAATGTTTTTGGAAGTAGTTTTTAGTTTGTTTGTAGTTTGAGCTATTTTAGGGGGATATCTGTGTGTGCAGGTGACTATTACTGTGCATAATTATTAGGCAACTTAACAAAAAACAAATATATACCCATTTCAATGATTTATTTTTACCAGTGAAACCAATATAACATCTCCACATTCACAAATATACATTTCTGACATTCAAAAACAAAACAAAAACAAATCAGCGACCAATATAGCCACCTTTCTTTGCAAGGACACTCAAAAGCCTGCCATCCATGGATTCTGTCAGTGTTTTGATCTGTTCACCATCAACATTGCGTGCAGCAGCAACCACAGCCTCCCAGACACTGTTCAGAGAGGTGTACTGTTTTCCCTCCTTGTAAATCTCACATTTGATGATGGACCACAGGTTCTCAATGGGGTTCAGATCAGGTGAACAAGGAGGCCATGTCATTAGTTTTTCTTCTTTTATACCCTTTCTTGCAGCCACGCTGTGGAGTACTTGGACGCGTGTGATGGAGCATTGTCCTGCATGAAAATCATGTTTTTCTTGAAGGATGCAGACTTCTTCCTGGACCACTGCTTGAAGAAGGTGTCTTCCAGAAACTGGCAGTAGGACTGGGAGTTGAGCTTGACTCCATCCTCAACCCGAAAAGGCCCCACAAGCTCATCTTTGATGATACCAGCCCAAACCAGTACTCCACCTCCACCTTGCTGGCGTCTGAGTCGGACTGGAGCTCTCTGCCCTTTACCAATCCAGCCACGGGCCCATCCATCTGGCCCATCAAGACTCACTCTCATTTCATCAGTCCATAAAACCTTAGAAAAACCAGTCTTGAGATGTTTCTTGGCCCAGTCTTGACGTTTCAGCTTGTGTGTCTTGTTCAGTGGTGGTCGTCTTTCAGCCTTTCTTACCTTGGCCATGTCTCTGAGTATTGCACACCTTGTGCTTTTGGGCACTCCAGTGATGTTGCAGCTCTGAAATATGGCCAAACTGGTGGCAAGTGGCATCTTGGCAGCTGCACGCTTGACTTTTCTCAGTTCATGGGCAGTTATTTTGCGCCTTGGTTTTTCCACACGCTTCTTGCGACCCTGTTGACTATTTTGAATGAAACGCTCGATTGTTCGATGATCACGCTTCAGAAGCTTTGCAATTTTGAGACTGCTGCACCCCTCTGCAAGATATCTCACTATTTTTGACTTTTCTGAGCCTGTCAAGTCCTTCTTTTGACCCATTTTGCCAAAGGAAAGGACGTTGCCTAATAATTATGCACACCTGATATAGGGTGTTGATGTCATTAGACCACACCCCTTCTCATTACAGAGATGCACATCACCTAATATGCTTAATTGGTAGTAGGCTTTCGAGCCTATACAGCTTGGAGTAAGACAACATGCATGAAGAGGATGATGTGGACAAAATACTCATTTGCCTAATAATTCTGCACTCCCTGTATTAATGTTGAATAACAGCTATAAATCTTTTGCTCTGTTTGCTGATGCTGTGTCGAGTTGGCAGAGAGATACTTGTACAAAAGGAGGTAGACTGGAAATTTCTGGATTTTTGGCCTACATTTCAAAAAGAAATCTTTTGTTTTAGTGCATTTACTGCCTCAATTAAAGTTGCCTGAAGCACTGATGAGGAGTCCTCGTGTGCTCTACAAAAATGTTTCTCATGGTGAATTAGGATGCATTTGTCGTAAAATATCACTCACAATACTTTTATTATTATGCAACCGGTCTATAAAAGTACTTTCCAGTCCAGTCATCAACATGTTCCTCTAGCAGCAAAACTCACTGAGGTCTTTTTGTTAAGATAATGGGTTTCCTTTCTAAGAGGAAGAGAGAGAGGCACAGAGCATGGGAATACAATCGATCTGGTATCTCACTTAGCGCTGGGGCCCCCAGGCCCTCGGTCCTGGGAACGCTCTTGACTGGCTTGGCCACAAGGAATGTGCTGCCACGGCGCTCAGACGTTTGGCCCCAAATTAAAGAGGGCCGTACATATCCACCAGCAGCATCTCTCCTGAGATATCCACTGCTTTAGCTATCAGGGATAGAGTGGATGAGCAGACACTGGCCCAGGGGGAGAATGGAGGGGAAGAAAGGAAGTTAGAGGGACCAGTGTGAAATCCAGGAAGGGAAGAAAAGTGAGACAGAAGTGAATGAAGTTGGGCCTGGAGAGTATTCATATGTAAGAGTTACAACTGATTATGCTGACTGAAACTAAATCTTACTTTCACTAACATCAGCTGTTGAAGAGTCTTTAAAAAAAATGTGTAGTTTTTTTCCCCTTGATATCTTTAAAAAAACCCTCCTCCTGCAGGGATGGAAGCAGAGTATGACGAGCAGAGCCGTGTGAAAAGCCAAAAGGAGCAGCTGTACCCCCACCTCATCCTCATGATGCTCCCTCCCCACAGGCTGGATGCCCAGGCTTCCTCCCGAAGGCGCAAGCGGGCACTTGACACCAATTACTGCTTCAAGTAAGCCTCATTCGCTCCCCCTGGAAAATGTAATGCACTACTTAGACTATTGCTCATCATCTTAAAATAAATTCTCCCAAAACCGTTTCTCTCTGGCTGCACCTGCGCTGACAATTTAAGACATTTGCCTACTGGGCTAATATTCCAGGGACACTTGAATAAAGCACCCGCATCCAATTAAAATATCAGCTGTCACGTTTCAAAAAACATGACAGGGAAGACGTGTAAATAAGCGCAGAACACACAAAGAATACATGCAATAAACTTGTTAATCACCCAGATGAGCATGGCGGAGGTACTAGATTATACAAGTCAGGATCTGTCTCGGTACTAGCAAACACTACCGCCTCTTACACACCGTCTCCTCAACTCTGGATTTCCTATGACAGGCAGTACCAAAGACACCTGGGCTGACTCCAAGAGGGAAAAAAAAGGGCACACCTAAGACTGGAATTTCTGAACTTGAGTCTCATCTCTGACTGAGGCCACGGGGCGGAAAATGTATACTTAAATTTGCGTGTTATCCTCCAAATCAAGAGGGTAATCATTGTCTCCCCCTTTCATTTCTGCAGCAATTACGAGGAGAACTGCTGCGTGCGACAACTATATATTAATTTCCGTGAGGATCTGGGATGGAGGTGGATACACCAGCCCGAAGGGTACTATGCCAACTTCTGCTCTGGTCCCTGTCCTTACCTACGCAGTGCAGACACCACCCACAGCTCGGTGAGAAAAAGTGCCACTTCTCGAATCCGTTTTGGTGTTTGGAAATGTGCTTGCCAACCCTCATCTCTTTTGTCATCTTCCTTTCACAGCTGCTGAGCCTGTACAACACCTTGAACCCCGAAGCGTCCGCCTCTCCCTGCTGTGTTCCTCAGGACTTGGAGCCCCTAACCATCCTCTACTACGTGGGTCGCTCCCCGAAAGTCGAGCAGCTTTCAAACATGGTCGTCAAGTCCTGCAAGTGCAGCTAAACTTCAAGGTCTTCGAGGGAGGGAAGGGGGGTGGGGGGTGCCCTGTGAGAAGCAAGGCATGGGATTTGATCACTCCCAGCACTGCCCGAAGCGGGTATGAGGAATTAAAGCGGGCAATGTACAGTTTGGCCTCCATGAGTACCTCTTTCCCATGCTTTAGCTTTGCCCAAGCTCTTAAAAAACAAACGAAAAAAGAGATGGAGTCCACTACAGCTATACTTAGAAGACCTGTCATACACCACTTCACCAACAGCGCTCTCAAACCCATCAGACCTCTTGGTAGTTAATTACTTTTTGACATCAGTGTTTCTCATATTTTTTTGTTTTTCCAGCATTTTGTACCTCATGTCCACGACTATTGGTAATCAAAGGCCATTTTCAGTGAAAGAGAAACAGAACAATAAATGACTGATCCATTCTCAAGGATGCATTAAAAAGAGAGAGAGGGAGAGACAGAGAAGGACTCAGAATGCAGACTAAACTCAGCATACGCCAAAAGAGAGCAAACACATCACACGGGACACATTCAAAAAGTCCGAGCTGGAAACTGACGCTGTGCGCGCCGCGGCTCCCTACACTGTTTGTTTAGGATTAAATGCTGTCGATTAAAAATGATCTAAATGAAAAGACAACATGCTGGAAACCGATCGTTATTTCAAAGTAGTATTTCCATGGTTATGTTTACCTCTATAATGCAACAGGACTGGTGATTCCAGGGATTGTTTTGTTTTTAAATGAAGCCTTTTCTGTTGTATGAGATGATGTAATGTCACTAAGTGAACTTTAATAGATCACAAACTGTAAATGTTTTTCTTATTACTCTTGGAAACACTTTTTTTTTTAATTAAAAATGTTGGACAGTTCGTTTTTTTCTCCTTTACTGTTGTGGTATTTATGTTTTAGTTTACACATGTTTTAGGGTGTTTTTATTTCAAAAGGTCAGGGGCTGAATTTCAAGTGTTCGAACAAAATGAACAAAAGTGGTTAGAGTCACAGTCATCGTGTTTTTTAATGCTTTCCAAGTATTCATTTCAATTTTGTTTGCTACAAACAGCCTCACTGGTCCCAAAAATACTACATTTCCATGCATATTGTAAACAGTCAAAGAGATTATAACATGGTACAGCCCATATGGAAAATAAACAAAGAAAAAACACCTGTAGTAAATGTTTATGTTTTCTAAGCATGTCTCAAAAACTCACATCCCATACAGTGATTTACTCATCCTAGTGGCCTCTTTGTATTTTTCTTAATATGGGAATTGAATAGGAGAGACATTAGCTATAAAGGGAAAATCCAAGAGGGGACACCTGTATGAGCAAATTACTGTTAAATGTATTAATAAAACATAAATATTTACTATTAGAGGAAAGGAGTTGTTTTTCGTCTCAGTTTTCTTTTCTTTACATTGTAAACAACGCTGTCACCACATTACATTACACACACTGATTTGGATCTTGCTTTTGGGAGTTCTGGCTTTAATAGGTCGGACTTCACAACATGACGTCAAAGAGCACATGTTACAAAAACATTCACCGTCAAGTTACATGTTAAAACAGTTGACCTGTTGTACTGCATTGAAAACTACAATCTGTGCACACTCACCCAGGTGATAGTCATCAGCTGATGTGAGAAAATCATGCACAAAATTCAAGTATTTCAGCCAAAGTTATTATAAACACATGGTAAAACTGCTGACCACTACCTCACATCTTCTTTTTTTTAAATAAACACACCCCTGAGTGAACTCACTATATGGTCCCAAGCCACAGAATATCTGTGAGGATACTGGTCTCCTGGTGCAGCATCGACCTTCATTATAGATCTTTTCCTTTTTATTTTAGGCTTTGAGCTACAGAAATGGGCCAAAAAGGTTACGCTGGACAATGTACAGTAAATAAATACTGATGTAATGACAATAATTTATTTATTTTTTAATCAAAAATAATGAATTTGGTCCATCCAGAAAAACAATATCAGCATCTCAACAGTTTACAGGAATAATCACAAGCCGACTGCATTCTTTACATGAAACCTGAACATCCCTGTTGGGTCATCTTTGTAGATACAAACAAGGGAACAACAACATTAATACAATCACATTTTATTATCAGGCCCACAAGAAAAAGGGTGCTATGCTTAACATGTCCTCAGGGCGAAAAGGCAGAGGAGTCAGATTTGGCAACTGTGTGGCTTCCAGCGAGGAGTGGGAGTCAGGAGTGTCTAACGCTGGAAAGCCACACATGAAAAGAACTTCTCTGCACACTTATCATTCATGACTGTAAAATGAGAAGTTGCTCATGCGGGCTGAACAATGCTTGTCAAAAACTTAACAGAGGTCTCTCATTACCAAAACCCGCATATCACCTGTGTTTAAAAAAAGAAAAGAAAAAGAGAAAAGAAGAAAAATGTGCACGCATGGTTGTGGTGGACATGCTACTGCCTGAGCACAGAATAAAACAACGAATCCTGTAGTTAAAATACCAACAGGGCTTGAAGAACCATCTGCTGAAGGCTATCTGTCAGTGAAATCTTCCTGTGGCATCAACAGCATGGAGAGAATGAGGGCGGGCACTGTGGGATACGGACTGATTGTAGCCAAGGGCGATGAGGGGAGGGGGTGGAGCTGCGCAACAAAATCCCGACCTGCGTCAAAGCCGGGCATTTTTGGCCTGGCACACTATCCTCTTGCATGTCTGTGGCTGTATCATTGAGAAATTAATAGGACCCTGTTCGATGTGTGGCATACTTTTATCTGTTGTCCCGTCCCAGAATAAACCTCTGTGAGATGCAGTTACATGCAGAGACACCTGTCAGGCCTGCAGAGTGGCAGGACGTGCCTCTGGTCGCCTTCGTGTCATCTGTGAGTGGGCTCCTGATCCTGGAACAGCTTGCGGTATGCAGAAAGACCTTTTTTTTTTTTTTTAAAAGAACAAAAAAAAGAAGAAGAAATAACAAGAGTGAGAAAGGCAGTCAAAGGTCTACCCCTCATGTGTACAGAAACAGAAGCCCAAAAGAGTTTTTCTTCAGAAGAGTTTGCTAAACCGTTGTGGAGTCCACCTCTTCAATTATTCATGGTCAAGGTGGATACCAGCTGATCTCGTCAGTCAGCTCAGTTGTTCGTGTTCAACCCCTTCACCCCCTGATCCTATCGGCTGGCGTGCAGCCAGGTATCCGGTAGAAAAAGACATTCCAAGTACAGTTGGAGCTGCTGTGTTTGTGCTCCCAAACAGTATTCCCTTTCATTCCCTCTCTGCACAGTTTGTTTTGGTGCTTTTTTACACTGCGAGGACTGACTGACTGAGCTGGAAAACGAAAAACATCTCCCTCGCTTCCAACCCGATGACAGGGCTGCTGGAAGTGGCTTCCTCTAGCTCAGCAAAAGAAAGATAAAGGGACAATATTCTCTGCTTTATAGCCCACTGAATGAAACTGAAACGAGAAGGAGAAATCAAGGGATCGTCAAGCAAGCTAAACTTAAAAGGTTGAAACGGTAACTAACAACAACTTCAGTCAAACGCTGCACAGTGGTGTGAAAAAGTGTTTTCCCCCTTCCTGATTTTCTAGTGTTTTGCATATTTGTCACACTTGCATGTTTCAAATCATCAAACTAATTTTAATATTAGACAAAGATAACCTGAGTAAATAGGAAATGCAGTTTTTAAATGATGATTGATTATGATCATTGATTATAGGAGAAAGGTTATACAAGCCTACTTTTTCACACAGGACCAGGTAATTGCCCCTCTTGTTAAATCATGAATTACCTGTGATTAATCACATTTTTTGGAAAGCCGTGCTCAGCTTCACTAAAAACAAAAACAATTACTGGAAGACCTGATAAATCAAGAAATCACTCAAATAGAAGCTGTCTGACAAAGTGAACCTGGCAGTACATCATGTCACAATCTGAAGAAAGACCTGAGAAACAAAGTCAGTCTGGAAAGGGTCTCAAAGAATGGCCTTGGGACCAGTGTTGGACAAGTTACTTGAAAATAGTTATTAATTACTAATTACTGATTACTTCTCCAAGAAGGCAATCCAGTTACTTTACATTAAAGTTACTGATTACTTATTTTCAAAAGTAATTCAAAAGCAATAGACCTTAAAGCCCAATTCTATTTTTCTGCATATTTCATGATATAAAATTGAATCAAATGAAAAAGTCTCCTTTAAATTTTTTTTTTTAGTTTTAATCTGTTAACTTTATGCACATTGCAACCCCTAACCCCTTTCCCTGTGAATTTCACACTCTCGTGGCAGCGTGCTAGGTACTTGCTCAGATTTGAAGTTTAATTTTTCGCTGCAGAAAGAAGTTTTCTTCCCATGTAGATTGTACTGTGGACGCTAATGTTTTTATCACTTTTTACGCAATCAAACTTAAAGTAATGTCAGTACTTCCAAGCTTTAAACACTGCACGGTCGTGCTCTCTCCCGGACTCCATATTATCCATTGTTGATCTACACACATCTGTTGCTGCCATGGACGTCACACACTTGTACGTCATTGTCATGAGACACTCTCACAAACTAAATCACAGTTTAGTAACGCAGTACAGCAGCATGCTTACGGGAAAGTAACAGTAATCTAATTACATTACTTGAAAAAAGTAATCGGATTACAGTAACGCGTTACTGCCCAGCTCTGTTTGAGACTCAAGTGAACCACTGTGAGAGCCGTTGTAGAAGTAGGAGAAAACTTGGAACAATGGTGAAGCCAAAATTACTCCAAGAGCATTTCAACGACTCATCCAGGAGGTTACGGAAGAACCCAAAACAACATTAAAGAACCACAGGCTTCACATCTCTCAGTTAAGGTCAGAGTTCATGATTCAACAGTAAGAAAGATTGACAACACGAAAGCTTGTCTCACATTTGCCAAAAACATCCTGATGATCCCCAAGATTTGGGGAAGAATATTCTGCGGACTGATGAGACAAAAGGTGAACTTTTTTGAAGGTTTCAGTCAAGTTACATCTGGAACAAAACTAACAGAGCATTTCAGAAAAGGAACATCATACCAACAGTAAACTATGGCAGTGGTAGTGTAATATCCTGGGGCTTTTTTTGCTGCCTCAGGACCTGGAAGACTTACTCTGCTACATGGAACTGTGAATTCTGCAATCTACAAAAACATCCTGAAGGAGAATATCCGGCCATCTGTTCATGACCTCAAGTTGAAGTGCACTTGAGTTTTGCAGCAGGACAAAGACCCAAAACACACCAGCAAGTCCACTTCTGAATGCCTTAAGAAAAACACAAAAAAAGACTTTTCGAGTTGTCTAGTCAAAATCCTGACCTGAATCTGATTGAGATGCTGTGGCATGACCTTAAAAAGGTGGTTCATGCTTGAAAACCCTCCAGTGTGGCTGAATTACAACAATTCTGCAACGATGAGTGGGCCAAATTCCTCCACAGCGATGTAAAAGACTCAATGCCACTTATCCCAAATGCTTGAGTGCAGTTGTTGATACTAAGGGTGGCCCAACCACTTATTGGGTTTAGGGGGCAATCACTTTTTCACGCAGGCCCATGCAGGTTTGGATTTTTTCCCCACTTAATAATAAACACCTTCATCAAAAAACTGGATTTTGTGTTTATTTGTGTTATCTTTGTGTAATATTTAAATTTATTTGACAATCTGAACCATTTAAGTGTGACAAACATACAAAAAATAGGAAATCAGGACAGGGGCAAACATTTTTTTCACACCACTGTATTACATACCCTACACTAAATCTTAATCTACCAATAAAATGCCTACTCACATACATAGTTCAGTAGAGTGAGTCAATTACAAATCCATCTGGTAAATTAAATCCAGTAACTTACATAATATATCTGAAAACAGGGATGGCAGCCAAAAACTACCTTCCTATCCTAACAATACACCACACAGTCTTATTTTGATAGAGAGAGGCCTAAGCCATCTGTCCTGACATGATCAGACTTCCATTAAATTGACCCAAGTTCAGCATTCATTTCCTTCTCAAACTCAAGCAATAAATCTCCTCACAGTCACCGACTGTGGAGCACTGAGAGCTTCAAGGAAACTTCAAGGGAAGCACTCTGAAACACATGTGGCCGATACGATCTCGTCTTGTTAGCTCCGGTTGGTCTTCATCAAAATCCCGCCCTCGTGTCATGTCAAAAATCAACACAGAAGAAGTGGGGAAAAGGGCGAGGCGGGGGTTAGTGAGCAGAAAAGGTTTGCAGAGGATAAAGGGAGGGTTTCAGGAGCAAAGAGAGGAAGATATTATGAGAGAGCACAAGAGAGAGATAAAGGGAGAGTGTGATTAATGACGGCTGACAGCTGATCAGAGAGAATGCTCTCCATTTGGACTCGCTCTAACTGCCTGTCAGAGTCGATCAGGGGAGCTCAGTCATCTCATAACAGAGGTACACCGGGCAGGCAGAAAGACCTGATGCACTCTGAAGCTCCACAAAGGCTGTGTCCCTTTCAATAACCCCTCCCTCTGCCAAAACACCACACAGAGTCTCCGTTTTACCCTCAGCCTCATTTAAAAACGCATGGTTAAACCTGCACCACTAAGTGGTTTAACTCTCCACACACACACACACGTATGTATGTATGTATATATATATATATATATTAGTGATATGTTTTAATTCATGAGTGAAGCACCCTTTGCACCCTGAACAGTGGAAAAAAATGCATTCATTAAATGCAGAAGTTGCTCCCAAAGGATCCAGTTACAGTAATTGATGAGTTTGTAAGATGTTTGTTAACCTTAGCCAGGTTTCATAGTTTGGGAAGAGGAGGAAAATGGAGAACTAAAAAAATATTTTGTGTGTGTGTGTGTGTTTTAGTGTGGATAGGAGTTGTAGGGATGACAGGTCGATGCACAGCTACTGCGTTTTTCCAACAAGCTGATCTCGCTTGACTGCGACACTGACATGATGTGAAGAATGGTGTGATTTTCTAATGCTAATGTATAGTAGTGCTGTGGAAAAAGCCCGTGATCAGGCAAACAGATGTGTGCATAAGCGCAAACTGCTTAATATCACTGCAATAAGCTCAACACTTCTCTCAGGATGGAAAGAGCTGTGGAAATAAGGCAAGATGACAGAAGCACACACGTGAGTGCACGAACCCACAAAGTCTGAGTTGCATTTGTCATTCTCTTGAGAGGTGTTATTTATTCGGTACAGCATTTGGCAAATGGACAGTAATTACAACTGCATGGCAATGGCCAACAGATGGAAATGCCCCAAATGTTCCCATCCGTTGATCTCAAAAAAAGATGTCTTCACTGCTGTGCCTTTTAATCCCAGAGTGGTGTCGTTCCTCTGGATCTGAACACATGCAGAACACACAGTACTGTGTAAAAGCTTTGAGCCACCCCTCATTTTCAGACATAAAATAGTATTTTTTTTTTGCTATTAACCAAAACGTGGCATATGTGAGCGCTGCATGTACAGCATCTTTAAAAAAGTTGAGGAGACTGAACAAGAGGAGGCCAAAAGAAGAAGTGGCAGGCTTAAAAAAACTATCCACAGTAGATGAACAGTTTGTGAAAGTCAAGTCCTTAAGAAATAAGAAAAAAGTCAGAGCAAAGACCTGACACAAGACCTGAGAGCTGCATCTGGCAACAAATCGGATGAAGTGACGAATCCAAATTTCAATTTCTTTTGTACAAAGGACAGAGGTACAACAGTGAGTATTCACAGCCATCTGTAAAACATGGCGGAGGCTCTGTCATGGTCATGGTGTCAGCACTAATACAAAAATGCAAACACATGAAAGTACCATGAGATTTTGATTCACTAGTAATACCACAGGGAAAATATCTGTTTGGCAACAGCTTCATTTTTCAGCATGGCAATGATCCTAAACACACTGCCAAAGCAGTAAAAGCATACCTGGATAGAAAAACACATAATGAAACACTATCATGGATTGACCTCCCCAAAGCCTGGACCTCGACATTATAAACACTGTGGGGTCATCTTAACAGAGAACAGAACCAGCCAACATACAAATAGAGTATGTATGTTTGCACAGGTTTCAAAAAACGACATTTTCCTGGAAAAATAGAAAGAAATGAAGGGTGATGCAAGACTTTTGCACAGGACTGTACAACTACAGAGGACCTTTTATGCTTTACCTTATCTTCTGTTATACACTGTCACACAGAAAAAGTTTCAAATAATGACATTATAGTATTTACTAAACACGTAAGAGAAAAGTATTCTGGTTGTGTTTTATGTCTTGACTTGTCCTGTGAATAAATTTGATTTGATTTTGATTCAATTTAAAGGGACAGCGGCCTTTAAGGCGGAGGAGCTAAATCAGCTTGTTTCAGATGGAGCATGAACTCAGGGCCTGCACCAAGACCCAGTATAAGATAAATAAGAACTATTTTGAACAGTTACTGGTGCAAAACTTCTCTAGTAAAGCACAAGAAGCAAAAAACATGGAGCTGGCAAACGGCATGCTAGGTCTTCTTCAAACAGAAAATGACTGCAATGGAAATTTTGCTTTTGCTCTTCCAGCTCTGGCTGCTTTAACTCTTTTTGGCACAAACCCTTAATGGGGCACAAATCACTGTAAGACCTAATTAATAGAGCCTCACTCCTCTAACAGGGTTGTAATTAATTAATCACTTAACAATGCCTTTATGTATGTATGTATCTATTTATTTACTTTCTTACAGTGTGTCGAAAACATTTACGGATCCTGCACACGACTGAACGAGCAGGAGGTGGGTAAAAATATCATGTGGTGTTAGTCAGACCTCCATGGGGAATGTCCACTATGCCTAGCTGTAATCACTAACACTGGCATAGAGTGGGCATAACTTCACTCCTGCCTGAGGACTACAGCAGAGCACTAAGCATAATATGTGGAACTGCAACATTAAACCCACCTGTTTTACTGCAGATGGCCTCGTAGACCACCTGCTTGCTGCTGGCAACGGTTCCACTGGCTGAACTCTCTGAGGACATCTGCCTGTTAATCAGACACAGGACAAAAATCCGTGAAGACCAAAAATTATCATTCCCAGAGGAGTTATGCAAAGATGAACTGCACTGCAAAGGCCAAATTCGTCTCTGCAGCGCTCATCCAAGCTGTGGTACACATCACATGTCTCATGCCAATGTTCTGCTTTTAGCAAAATATCAAACTAAATATATAAAGAAAACTGGTTTTCAGCGTGTGTGATTGTTTCCAGCTGCAATACTGTAGCATGTTTGGTTTTCACCCTGTGTGTGTCCTGGAGACACCCTCTGTATCTACGACTATTACAGAGAAAGTTTTTTTATACATTTTGCCATTGCAAAAGAGTTTTCTTTCCCCCCCCCAACTTTTATTCAAAATATTATCATTTTGCAACTGTTCAAGACAGAGGCCCTGTGCTTCGTACGTCGCTTACTACATCCAAGATCAAATGAAACATCCAAGATCAAATCATCGCGCTAACCGTGAGCGCGCTAATCCGGTTCCCCGAACACACCTGCTGTTGACGATTAGTACAGCTGGATGAAGTAATGTGCGATCACTGGGTGCCGTAAAAGGGGATACGCATCGATAGCAGAAACAGTGATCGGCAACCCGCTGATTGGTTGGCGAAAATGGCGAAGGAGCGCGCTCGGTATTTTTCGGCAGCAGAGCAAGAACTCTTGAGTGAGGGATTTCAGGAGTTTCAGAGTTTAATTAAAACGCAAGGGAACACTGCAAAGGCTGCAAAAGCAAGGCGAGAGGGCTGGCAGAAAGTTGCTGACAAATCAAACTCGTAAGTAATCCAATAATAACAATAATAATGGAGTGGATTTATATAGCGCTTTTCAAGGCACCCAAAGCGCTTTACAATGCCACTATTCATTCACTCTCACATTCACACACTGGTGGAGGCAAGCTACGGTTGTAGCCACAGCTGCCCTGGGGCAGACTGACAGAAGCGAGGCTGCCATATCGCGCCATCGGCCCCTCTGGCCATCACCAGTAGGCGGTAGGGTAGATTTATCATATCACACCATATTATCCAATATTATATTACATTATATTATATTATAATATGTTATATTATATCCCCTTTCACATTAGAGCCACGACAGGACCCACTAGAACATGGGAACAAGTAAAAGTGAAATATAAGAATATTCTACAGAATGGTAATATTTATCACTTATATTGCTTGTCGTCTCTTGGAAAGAGACCCTGGAATAATCTGTTTGTTTATAACAGCAACCAAGAAAAGGGCAGAGCAAACAAAGACAGGTGGTGGTCCTGCACCCCCTCGTCAACAAGTTGGTTAAGTGAATAATACCCTCACGGGAAAATCGATATCTCTCTATGAGCACACTGTCGCGCTGAGCTAAAGGATCCTGTCTGTCCCGCAATATACGCTGAATTCTGAGGACTCTCCTTATCAATCTTGCACCTTCCGCAATGGGTGGCTCGCGTAAACGGACAGGACATGGCTGCGACAGACTTCCCAAATCCACCTTCGCTTTTATAGCCGTGGTCTCTCATCTTGATTACACGAAGTAATTTACAATTACTACTCTGAAATATGAATTACATCTGTAATAATCACATACATGTAATAGAATGTTAATAGTACATTTCCCTTTTTTAGGGAATGACCTGTATGTATCTGTATGACATCAATGAAAGGATCAAGTACTGCATTGTCTTTAGTTACATTGATGTTATTTATTTATGGTGAAACAGTGGTGGAATATCGCTGTTGCTTTCGTATGAATGACGCGGACATACCTGCGTGGCCGCGATCTAATCCTGTTTACATAAAGTAAACCTGCTCCCCAGCAGGTTTACGCTTACGGCTCTGTTGCTATGACAACAAGTCCCGGATGGGCTTCGGGGAACCGAACGATCCAGGATCACGCGAAATCGTCAACAATCTAATCCAGCTAACTCACTTAGCGCGGTACGAAGCACAGGCCCCAGAGTCACAAAGCTATAAAGGTGTGTTAAGCCAGAGCTCAAAAATGTGTGCTGCAAAAGCTGTGAGTACTGAATGAAAGAGTGCTGGAAGCAGGAGTACCAAAGGATCGCTGACAATTCCTTCCCTAAAGCTAAAAGACCTTTTCCCATCGTAGTTCATCTAGAGTTCATCCAAATCAATCTACTTCATGGATCACGCACAGCCCAATCTCATTAACATAGCAGCGTTATTTATTATTTAAACAATTTTTAAAGATCTAGAAATGCCCTTAATGTTGCACAGATTTTCACTGCTGTGTAGTAAACCGTGGATTTCATTGATATTAAAGCCTTCCAGTGGGGCGAATGGGACCCTTTAATGGGCCGGTTATAGCCCACGGGCTGTATGTTTGCCACCACAAATCCAGGTATAATGTGGACTGCAGTGCTATCCACAGGGACAAAATCTGTCCTCTTAAAGAGACGCACATATACATGTACACACATGCCAAAGTACTCCAAACAGCCTTTGTGGTAATTCAAATTGTGCCAAGAAGATAAATGCCAACACTGAAATATTTTGGAGCAGAACCTGGTGGAGTGTGGTATTTTTCTATAGTAGTTTAATAACTGATACCGATATTTGGAGATTCGACATATGAGCTGATATTTTTCTTTCTTTTAAACACATGAAACAAAAAACAGATGCCCTTAAATGTTTTAAGTGTAATTATTTGTGTACTCATTTATGATCTGCCAGGCTCTGCTCAGATCAGCTGGTTGTGTTGTGGCATTCCAAGCAGTGCGTTTCCAACAAGGAAGCTGCAGATTGCAAGCTATGCAATGCCAACATTTATAATATAGTTGAAGGGTGTTTCTCCTGTCTCCTCTTTACTTTTTTAACCATCATTTATTGGTTATTAGAAAAGCAGATACCAATAGATTGCAAATCGTTAATATCGCTTGATACTATACTATAAATGAAAGAAAATGTCATAATAACTACAGTATCACTTGGGTAATTAGTATCTATTGGTCAGAGAGGCTACATGTTCTGATCCTCGCAGCTCATGTCATCCTAACCAAGACACTTTTCTGCTTTTTAAGACTCATTTGTGTATAAAATGCCTGACAAGCCACCTTCTGTCATAAGAAAAGTGAAGTCAGCATCTAACAGTTGCTCTTTGTGTGCAGTCACTGGAGAGTGACTGCACACAGTGTTGGTGAGGCTGTTTACTGTGTTTACTGAGTGCCTCACAGGAGCTATTGTGACACGAAGGGGAGAAATTCCTTCTCCTTGTCCTTGGTGATGTGATTGTCACACTGGCAAGAACACTGTAGTGATTAGGGACTATGTCGACTATGAGCAAAGATTACAGAGAGAAAAGGAACACGGAGGCAGAGCCCAGAATTCTTACAATGCGTCATACATACAGTCTGACGACCGTAAACAAGGAATTGCACTGCCCTTTTCACATAATCCGGCTGCAAACATAACATTTTCAAACAGAAAATCATTATAAGAGCTACTGAAGCATAAAGCAGGAGCAGACGTGTCTGCAACCTTATACATTAAATCTGCTAACCATTTTTTAGAGGGAACAATAAATAAAGCTTAGCTGGCATTAACCTCTCGCCCCAGGACAGCAGCTTGCCAAAAGAGCATTAATAAGGTAATGAGGGTACACACTGCCTCCTTGTAAGGGGCTGCACAGCTGTTCTTTCATACCATTACACAACCACAAATAGAACTGGCCCACTTTAAGCGAGGCATAACTCAACAGGAAGAAACCCCTTTCATATTCAGGGGGGCGAAAAAAAAAAAAACTTGACCTCTGGGTTCTTCACATCACTTTCTTTGTCAACAGTCTCACTCTGTCACTTCAAGAGTCAGACAGCAGCCAGAAACACTGCTGGTGAGAACCGACTCTGAACTTGCAGTGTGCGCACATGACACATGACCCAGTGCCGAAAATTTCGCGCTATTCTCACAGAGCTGAAGTTCTTATGTAAACACAGCAGATGTGCGGCTTTACTTTTCGGTGCGCTCAGGTAGTTAGCGTGACTTAATGTTACTCAAACTGACCAAAGGGGATAAAGTTTAACCATAAACACACGTTTGGCAGCTTCTGTGTGTATACAGTATCCCGTGAAAATAACTACTGTTGTGGCTGATTAATAGGGAGTGAAAGCAGCAGCTAGGCTGACATTAATGGTGCTGCTGTAATTGTCACCCTATTAGTAATGCCACACGACAGCCTGGGTTTCCGTAGTTACAGCTGCGACTAACCAAACCTTGCAAACAAAATACCAAACAGGCTCATTTATTTGTGTTACAAATTGCTCCTTTCAAAGCCTTCACTGAAGTCATACCACTTTGAGCTCTTGCAGCCCCTCGAGTTGGCAGCTGTGGTATGTTGATAGAGCAGACAGAGCCCTGCCCTGTTGAGTGTGATACCAACAAGCTGCACATTTGCTTCAAGTGTGTTAGCTGAGCTTAAAATCAAAGGCACTGTCATTCATGAGAGTGCACCAGTCTCCGTTCAGCTTTACTTAAAAGTGACTTTACACAGTCACCTTGCCCGCTCGGTGGATAACATTTCCAACTTTGGGACCAAAAAAACAACCCCAATAAACTTTTACTTGAAGGAAACTATTTGGTTGGATCAAATTGGATCACAAATGTTCAAAAATGCAAATCTCATTCTGATCAATAGATTTAACTAAAAGCTGTCGATGATCATCAGCGGTGGGGAAACCAGCCAAAGCCAGTGCTGGTGTATTTATATCGAACAACAGTTTTACAGTTGGCTGGAGGAAGGTGTTCAAGGTGGATAACCTTGAACTGCTTGAACACATCCAGCACAGTGATACTATTATAAGCTGGAGGGGCTTAAGCCTATACTGGGATGTGTTTCAGATGTGCCTCAATAACAGGGGTATTAAGTTGCCCCTAAAATGTGGGCTGGAAATAAAGGGAAGCAACTTATTATCCCACCGTTTTCTGCAAACAATCATCTCCGTTCTCCTGGACAGAGTTAACCTTTTTTTTTTCTCTTCTGTCATTCTTTCTTTTCTCCTCTCTTTATTCTTTCTCTTCATTGTTTCCATCAGCGCATTTTTGGTCCTGAAGCTTCCGTTTTTCCCACACTCTCCACTGTCACACTAGTCGACCGCAAAAATGCAGGACAGAGAAGAGTGTGAGGGGGCTCAGGAATTCCACATGCAGAGGGTAAACACAACCACTGCCAGGAAGACACACATGCACACACACGAGCAAACACGGCACCTACATGGCCTCGCTAACCTATTCTATACAACCCCTACACCACGGCACTGCCCTCTTAACTATTTTCTTGCCAGGTACAGTTTGTCCAGTCCAGTCAGATGACTGGATGTAACACGTCAGCAGAGCCAGGGCTCTGCTCGGTTGCGGCATCAGCAGGCCTGCAAACTTGCAATGAATGAATTAAGTCAAACAGAGAAATGCACTGTTGGGACTCTGGGGTAATTCACACACTGTAAGGGCTTACCCGGAATACTACAAAAACAGCCCGTGTTCCAGTCCAGCGGTATCCTTTCCTCTTAAACATTAAATAAGTGTGAAGAGCAGTTCACCGCTGCAACAACCTACTTTAAACAAACAGTCAGCGCCGATCACAAAGGTTTGCTGTTGTTGGGTAATTTTGCCAGATGTTGCAGTAATAAAGTCATAAAATAAGTGAGGAAAATAGCTGGCAGTTCAGCCCGGCTTCACTGCTTTCCTTTTATTTTTCCTTATGCAGTCTTCAGCTTATCTCCAAACCAAACAGGATTTAAACGGCGCTCCGAGTCCAGGCCCTTTCACTGAACCACGTTTTGTTTACGGTTCAGGCAGAAATCAGGCCTGTGATGAGGTTGTTTACTGAACGGGTAGATACACCCTGCGGCCAAAAGACTGGGAGCACTCCACTACACGCATATTCGAACTCTCATTAGCATTAGCCATGTCCTGTTGAGCTCACCAATCCCATGAACGCTGTCTCATTCCACAAGCGGGGGGGTGGTGGAGGGCCTGCCACCACACTGCACTATGTCTGCGATAAATTAAATGAGCAGTTTTCACATATGAACTATGGGAAGTGTAATAGGGCGAAGGAGGCTGGGACGTTGTCCGATCTTGCCCTTTCTCACGTGTAGCAAAAAAATGGAGATAGTCCGCTTCACTCTTCTTCATTGCTGTTAAATACTGCACTTAGTTTCTGTGAAGAAGCTTTCTGAGCAGAGCGGACAGTAGGCAGGACCACTGACACCCACTCGCTCGATCATTTAATGACCAGTCCAGCTGTGACGTACCTTCACATTCAGACATTTACCTCTGTCGGGTGATGTCAGTAGAGGTTCAGATGACCTTGGCTTCATTTAACTTAACAATGCTCTATAACTGTCATATGGTTAATAAACAGAGTGATCCAGAGCCAACATTTGTCTTACTTGACGAGACGCTTTGCAGTCGTTCTCCTGACTTGTCCCTCTCGGGCACCGCTGGGTGGCTTTGGAGCAAGAGCTGGGCTAACACAGGTCTGGACATGGCTTAGGCCATGGCTTTGATTGGGCAGAGTGTGAAAGCTGGAAGGAGGGCAGCTGGATGATTTTGTGAGAGCCTGGCTATGTGGTGTCTGGTCTGGAAATTGAGCCTGTGAAACCAAAAAGAAAACAAAAGTCGGTTACTTATGGGCAATATCAAACTACTACAATAATCAAGCTACTTTGAAACTTAACCAACAAAGCAAAGAGGTTTGAGACCTTTAATTTAAACTTTGGGCAGAGTACAGTACAATAAGAGCAACTACAAAGGATGACTACTCACTGGTAAATCTAGTGATATTATAGTTTGCTTTAAGGAATTCAAAGGATTTTCAATAACTAGCTGAGAGAGGTTAACATGGAGCATACAGTTGTGGCTTCAATGGTTTAAAATGATACTGGACCAGTGATGGTGGCTGTGGAGTGATTACTAACCCTAAAAACGAGCAAGCTTTTGTAAAACTCAGCTTTTGAGAGAACATAAACATGTTACAAAGATCTTAACTGAAATATAAATCCAGTTTCAAAGTTTCAAATTTGATGTGTAATTTGAAACATACTTGGTCAAGACATTAACTGTGTACAACCGCAGGCTGTATACAAAGCTGCAAAAGAAACAAAACATATACAGTATGTTCCCTCATGTACTGAGCCACCTCTCATTTGAAACTGAGAAATGGGTGCAGTGATTTATTGAAACATGTGTAAACTTACATGTTATACACATATATAATATAATGTATAATGTAAAAACAGACTTGGTTCAATTCTAACAAGCTTGAACATCAATATTTGGTAAGACTGCCTTCATTCTTTAACATGTTTAAATGTAGTCCTTGTAGTCAGTTTTGACAAAATCTCCAACACCAATGGGTGTAATGGAGCCACAAAACCAAGACAGAGCCTCTGCTGTGTTTTACAGACGGCTATAGACAATCACTGTAGTACATCTCTCCTGACCTCAAATCCTCATTCCATCATTCATCAGACGTGTTGCCGCTGATGTTCAGTCCACCTCTTGTGTAATTTAAAATATCTCAGCCTTTTCTCCCTGTTTATTTTAACCTTAATAAACGTTTCATTTTAATTGTTTGGCATCATGTAGCGGTAGATCACTGTTGGGCCATTTGCTTCATCACAAAATTCAAAAGGCCAAGTAAAAGAAAAACAACTCTCCCTCGGTTGGTTAAATGTGCCACAGACTGACATGCGGATTGTTCCTCACATGTGTGTAGTGAACTGTTTAGGACAAAATAAAAATCAAACTCCCTCCCAAAAAAGGCCTAAGGAAGTTGGAGCAAATTTGGAATGGGTGAGTCATGGAAAAAAATGTGGCCTTTGGTCATTAAGGTGAAATATCAAAGTGCCTGACATAAATTAGTGCAGATATTAATGAAATGCCATCCGGTATCAAAACAAGCTCGACATTTTTTCGCAGCTGGCTCCAGTGAAAAGCAAATTCTTCACATTATTCATTTGTTTATACAAGATCTCTTCAAAGGCTTGTGAAGAGGGAAAATGCTGTTGTCTTTCTGACATAATATTTTAGAGCCACATTTCATTCTGTCCTTGCAATGCCGGGGAATGCTCGCATACATTCCTTCCACATCTCACGTCCACGCTATTTTCTCTGCAGCTTTATACGGCTATCTAACGAGCTAATGGTTTTCCAGTTTCACAGTGTGGCCGTTCAAAGGGCCGACAGGGAATATCTGATGTAATTTCTGTGTTGATAAATGAGAAGCTAAGTTTCCTGGTTGCAAGGCCTATGGCCACAATTCAGCTTGAGCGGGGCCAGGAAGGGCACCTTTCTTTGGCTGCCAGGTGGCCCCGGGCCAATCCTGTGGAGGAGCCGTGCAGTCTGCACCCAGTAACTGGAACGTGGACTGGAGTGCCGGAACAGACCCCTGTCTCTTTCTCTCACACTGAAGAACGTGTATGCACACGAGCACCCACATTCGACTAAGAACATCCTTTTGTGTATTTATATTATCAAAAAGTATCGGTAACTTTCTCCCAAGGCCAGGAAATCCAAGAATTTGAGATAAAATACATTTGTATCAAAAAGATCAAAACCCCTATCTAATGGCACTAAAGAATGAAATCAAGTCACTGACAAATTCCTTGGCAGATTAAGGTCTATACCATGCAAAACGATTTTGCCTAAGAGCTAAGCAGTGGCACACATTGCCATGACAGCTGGGGAGAAGGGAATGAATGGGGTGGGATAGCCAAGATTTTAGGGAGGGTTGCCTGACTTGATGGTGAGACAACCATATCTAGAGTCAGCCCTCCTATTACCTCAGTTTAAGAGGGTGAACAACAAAAAAGCTCTGTCTTCTGACTCTTTGTACTGCTCTGTACACATAAAGTCCTTAAAGGCACAAGGGATTTGAAATTGTAAGACATATTCATGCCGCTATATGGCTGAATTATGGTGGAGCATGTCACAGATAAGACAAACGTGGTTAAATGTGTTTAAAGTACGAGAAGAGATGAACGGAACAGAGAAGGAATCATAAAGTGCCTTACGTAAGGCTGCCGACCAAGCCAAAAGAAATATCACCTCAATTGCATTAATTAAGTTCCAACCAAGATGAGAAACAATGACGTGAGGCCAACTCCAGTACTCGGAAAAAATTGGGCGCATCCAGTCATTCCAGCCTTTAAGCTGTCCCATGGCACTGTCCTGTCTCCATTTCTCTCAATCCATAGATTCAGTCCACCAAATCCTCTGGAAAATGGAAACATACATCCTCCTTCTTGGTGAGATCTCCTTTCAAAGTCACTGCGCTAAAAGCGAGAGCCACTCTTTTTTAGTCTAAACATTAAAAAAAAACAAACAAAGAAAAACAAAAAACTCCTACGCTAAGGCCTTTCTAACTTTCTAATCTCCCTGTAAAAACAGCCAAATCACATCTGTCACGGCTTGTTAGCCATAACTAAAAGGTTTTTTGCCGCTACATTTCTACTGCTAAGAAAATCATATTCCGAATTTATTTGTCTTAAAATAGATAAACTAATGGAGCTATTTGAAAAGTCAAGATTTGCTGGTACCCTCAAGAGTAGAATTTCTTGTCTACTCACCTTCCCATATGCCTAGTAGAGTCATTCACTCAAATGATGTGATATTGGAGAGAGTTGTTCCATTTTGGTCTTTAGAATTAAGCTACTGTCTCCACCAAACACTGTTTTATTAGACAGTTTGGAAGGCGAACCTCTAAATAGCTCTCCAGAGGCTAACATGGAATCTCTTCTCTTAACGTGGGTGCATTTTGCACTATTTTGCAAAGTGCAGAGCTTAGGTAAGGACATAAATTATACAGACACAAATATTGAGGTTTTTATGGGTTAAAAGTTCTTAAGGTTAAGTTCTACATGGTGCCATTACTGAAAACCAACAAAGAAAAGAATCTGAAAAATAATCTTATTGTGTTAACAGACAAGTGTCTGTGCTATTTTTATTTAAAAAAAAGAAAGAAGAAAAAATAGAAATGCAAATACTACCAATGGAAAAATGAGCAGTGCACTTGTTTAGCATCCAAGATGCTAAATGAAAACAAACATTCTTTACTAAGAAAATGATACATCTTACCTGATGTCCGCAGCGGGTCTGGTCCAGAAATTGATGATGAGCCTTAAGTCTCTGTTGCTGCAACTGCTGAATAGCAAACTGAAGCTGGTAGCTCCCTTGGGTGGGCTGGTAGTGCTGCTTGGGTGTCACCCCTCTCACCAGGCTGTAGTCATTGTGCATCTGCCAGTCCTCTTCCTTTAGCGGCCTGTGGCTTAGAGAGAAGTGACACAGATACACAGGGTGAAAAAGTAATATACTTCAAACCAACAAAAAAACAAAGTCACTCTTTCTTCTGAATTGCATATCAGTGACATTTGCACCCCAAAAAGTGTTCTTTAAAGACATTTTCTGGCAAGAATACAAACAAACAGTTTTAGCTTCGCTCTCTTTAGATCAACTTTCGACTGGCTGGCTACCCCTTGTAAACAGCAGATGGGTGGGGCTGTCGTGCTCACGGCTAGAGCTTTCTGTCTATGACATCCAGTCTCTTTGACAGCGTGCAGATCCAAGACAGGAAACACTCTTTGATACCAAGGATTTAGAGTAGCCTGAATCCTGACATTTTGACTCACAGGGGTTACCTATGCATACACTGACATCATTATTTGAAACTTTGACCATGTCCAGGCCTCAGTTTCACAGGCCTAGAGACCTGTTGGTGACCCCCTAGTAACCGCTGATTGCTAGAGTAAAATATTATTCCCTAACTGGTCACCAGGTGAGATCAGATGCAGTCTAGAAGATCTAGAAGGTTTCTACGGTTGCCTGTAGTTTGCAAGGAAGATGACAACTTGTCTGCAAACACTCACCATTTACTCTCTTTACTAACCATTAACCGTCAAAACTGAAATGTGAAAAGGTGCAATGCCAACAACAAACAGAGAACACTCACCTTCAAAATAAAAGTAATGCCTTCCCAACCAATTATTCATTTGAAGGCAGTCGATCGGTGTTTCTGTTTTATGTCACAATGTTTACATTTTTACAGCTGCTTGGCAAGCAGTTTGAGGGGCCACCATGGCTACCAGCTAGCAACCAAACCAATTACAAGGTATTTTATTAGTGCAGCACTGTATATAACTTTGCAACCAATTTCACCCTAGCAATTGCATGCCATTTGAAGAACACACATTCAAGCCTTGGTGTGATTCAAGCCATCCACTGTTGTTTAATATATATGACAGAAAATAAGGAAATGCTTGCTTGAAACACAGATGTTACTACTCTACTATAACTCATGCTTTGTTACACAACAACAAAGGATGAGTCCACAAATAGCTTAATATATTTACTCACTGCTACCTCGTCAGTTATTTTACCATGCATTCCAGGCAGATGTGACAATAGCTATAAACTCCATGTTGAGATGCAAGACCACCAGTAAAAAGTGAAACAACAAGACATCTCACAACATCCTAACCAGTGGCCGCTGTGCCCACAGAGCCTCAAATCAAAGTGTGCAAATCAGAGTGAAAGCAGAGGGCAAGCCTGTGGCAAACACAGGCTGAACTAAAAACTTTTCCTCCTCGCTTCACGTTCCATCCACATCACAAAACCACAACCTGGAAAGCAAACCTTTTGACGAGCTCCACAAGTTTGTAACTGGATTATCTGTCATTAGGCCTAAGCCTGTTTCAGTTTTTTTTTTTTTCAACCATTTTTGACCACTGTTAAAGCAATGAAGTGACCAGCCTCAGCCTTCAGACATGCTTAAATCGAGTCTGTGGAGTCTGGTGTGCTGTTGTATATATACACCACCTCAGCCAAAAATAATGCCATAAAAGAGCACTATTGGGAGCTGCGAGGAAAAATATAAAAGGGGAAAAAAGAGAAAGAGATACGCGTACTGCTAAAGAAATGGGATCCCTGGAGGTCTTAATGACAAAAAAGCTCTTGGAAATTCCTCCCACATGCAATAACATTTGTCTATTGGTCTACAGTTAAAGAAAACACTGCACACTTAGATTCACAATAGCTACAATATTTTTAGGACCAAACTATGATAAGTGCTAAAATTAGAATTCAATTAATCTTGAACAACAATGCATAGTGTGGGATAATAATCTTGTGTTGCTAAAATGTAAAAGAAAAAAATAAATTCCTTCCCTGTGTGGCCAAGACACAAGGGATCTTAAACTCATGTGAACATGTTATCCGCCCATGCATTTCTCAGTTCACATAATAGCACATATATTGCAAAAACAACTGCTGTGACCAAAGGCCAATACATTTTTATTTTTTTTTTGCTTCTGGAAACAAAGGCTCGTCTGTGAACTTTGCAAAGCCAGAGATTCTACATCACCAGGAGACAAAACAAGAACTTGTTCTTTGTTTACAGCAGCGATTTCCTTTGACTTGGCTGCAGTTTGCAGACTGGACCGCGGGGACCTTCAGTGCTACCATTTTATTACCATATGGTCTAAAATGGACTGTCTCAGGTCAAAAGCACAGGCTTTCCTTGAGTACAATGTCGCTATAAAACCTCACAAGGGAGGGGGGTGACGGGGGGAAACTTGTCAACACAACACCACACAAAAAAACTACTACAGATGACCATGAATTTTAAAAACAGGAGGAAGCACTTTTGTCCAAAACAGCAACCAATAAAATCTGATTTTTATTTTTTCTTAAATGAGTGAGCGGAATAGTTTTACATCTGAGTTTCTCATCACAGCACATGTGCGGAGCTTCAGCTATCTGGGACTTCCCTCACTGCCGGACCTCTGCTCGTGGGTGTCAGCTTACTCCCCGCTGTGCTTGCCATCCTTTAATATGCTGATATAACTTACTGTAGAACAACACAGCCGTGCGAGTTGAGCACATGTGCGGCATCAATCTAACTCAGTGTGAATGTGGGAAAATGTACCGTCTGAGATGACATCATGCCAGATTATCTCAAAGCCCTGCCTGGTCAGTGTAAACATTAGCAGCCTCAAGAGTGTAGGGGTATTTCCAACCATTAATCAGTGTTTGTTTATCGTGTTTTATTGCAAAAACATGACACCAAGTAGGTCTGTTCTTAAAATACAATTTGTTGAGTTCAGCAGTGCCGGGGATGATGAGGCTTACATTAGGGCAGTGGTGAGCAATGTGGGGTACTGAAAACTACAAGTGCTTTCTTCCAAGTAGGATGATAGGTTACTTTTTAAACACTTCTGTTTTAAACTCACACAACTTCACTTGAAAATCCAAAAAAGGAAAGCTATAAAACAGTTCTGGATAAGTAAAATCAATGGATTAAAAAAACAAACAAATGAAAAAACAAAACAAAACAGGGATTATAACCATTTACACTAAAGGCTGAGTCAAATTCAATCAATTTTATAGCGCCAAATCATAACAACGGTTACCTCAAAGTGCTTTATATTATAAGGTCAAGCCCCATGATACTCCAGCCCCCAGCAGCTTATGCCTATTGTAGTGTAACTAAGGGAGGTTAAGGGTCACCTGAATTACTGAAAACAATATAACAGAAATTGATGTAAAAAAAAAAATGAAATCCATCTCGTCTTGTATCAGTGGTTTAAGCTGCTGGTGGTGATGGTGTAATACGGTGGAGGATAGGTTCTGAACCCCTTTGGAGCAATTGAGAATTTTCTAAAACTCCACAGCCCACCTGGGTGTTGTTGCTGACCGTTTCCATCCCTTTATGACCACATTGGACCCATCCTCTAATGGTCCTTTCCACCAGGATAACACGGCATGTCACAAAACTTAAATAATCTCAAAATGAGTTCCTGAACATGACAGTGTTCACTGGTCTTAAAAGTGCTCCACAGTCACCAGATCTCAGTCCAATAGAGCATCTTTGGGATATGGTGAAATGGAAGATTCACATCATGGATGTGCAGCCAACTGCTATCATACACCCAAATCTCTGAGGAATGTTTCCAGCAGCTTGTAAAATCTGTGCCATGAAGAAATCTGAAGACAAAAGGCAAACTGTAACTAAAGTGGTTGATGGCAGCATACATATGATGGCCAAGATACCACAACATATTACCTGATGGAAATAGTATGCTCCTGTTTCATAATAACCAAAAATACTATCATGATGAATTTCCCTGCATATTTTGTAATGAATACATTTATTATTTTTATTTTATAAATAAAAAAACATATGATTTTGTCTTAACAGTAATCCAAAAACTTAAGACCTTCAGATTACTATGATTGATAACAAAGAGAAGCAGCCAATTGATTCTCTTTGTAAAGTCGAGTTCAGAGAGTTGTTTTCTAACGACAAAGGAATTTCTGCTGTAATCAATAATAAAATTACATGCTTTTTACAATGCATCGATGGATATTAACATTTCCTGCACACGCAACAAAGATTTTTCCCTGCATGTCTAATGTAAAACAAACTAACACATACATCTAGAAATTACTACTAGTTTATTTGTTTTTAGTGACTCAGTAGCGTAGTTTACAGATTCCCTTGGCAAGCAAAATGTCACTGGTTGAATTCCAGCCTGAGACACAAATCCCCTCTGGAGTTATGTCAGGAAGGGCCAAATCAAACATGTGGAACCACCTGCTACAGCAAGTCCTTGTGACAAGGGAAGGGACACACACAAACATTCAAACACATATATGTTATTTAGAAATTATATTAAAACTCAGTGCTCTGTATTGCATGTCCTGTTTACATTGTTGACAGTAGTTCTAAGAATATGAAGTATTTACCAGCTTTAAAGGTTAAATTTTGAGCAGTAACTTCATACTTGTTAGTGATCCTAAGACGAATAGTAAGGGCTTTCCACACAAACCTGCAATGGATTTAAAAATAGCTGGTGCAACCCAACCCTAATTCACGGTCACACATTTGTCAGTTCCATAAAGCAGATTATATACAGTACATATAACCATATTGCACACTGTGGGAATGAAAACTGCTTTAAAGGTGCATGTTTCTGCTGAATGACTAAATCTGTTCCCTGGAATTTCACTTGTTCTTACCTTAAGGGTTTGCCTTCCCATTGCCACATCTGGTTTCAATCAACGTGAATAAAAACATCTCTCCTTTTAAATTCAAAGGAAGAGAGACATCAGACCAATTTTGTGGGAATCTGTCCCCCATCAAAGAATTTTTACATTTTCACCAGCGTTTTTCTGATTACTCGAGCTGTTGGTTTAGAAAATGGACCGCCTTAAAACCCTTTGGAATCATTCGCCTCTAGAAAATTCAACCAAGTAAAACACCAATCTAACAAAGTATTGAACAGGACTAAAAATACCTTGTGTAAGCAGGGTTGTGGCATTTCTCAAAACACAAAGCTGGTATGAACGTAGAGGGGAAGAAAACAGAGAGGAACGTTTGCGGCTCTGGTAATAAGACAGCAATAACTATTCACATAACAAACACAAATGGTGAGAACCAACCATGACCAGCTGCTGACTTAATAATAATACATGACCACATGGAGGTCCAGTGCAAACTCAGACCACAAGCGGTATTAGCAAACTTAAGTAACAGAAAATACTTTTAAACAAAGTAAAAGGTGTCAAGTATTTCAAAGTAATCCAACACCTCAATTTATAGGTACACTGAATGGAAATGATCATAAATGTACCAGGAGGTCCGACACCGGAAGAGATCACCAACTTACCCCATAAGTATATGAAGATGGGCCGTATGGGTTCAAAGCCCCCTGACTGTCAGCACACTGAATTTAGGCAGGAGCTCTAAGAGTGCTGATGCAGCATACCTGGCAGATCCTGGCAGCAGCACTTCAAAGAGCCATGCTACACTTTGAAACCCATCATACTTCACCCCTGTGGTTGCTTTAAGAGCCAGTGCGCTTAACAGTTTCAGTATGTTTGGCACAAGCCATGAGCCCGAACGTAGGGGGAGGGGGCTCAGGAAATTCTGTGTTTTAAGAAACAGAGTCGGGATGAAATCAAGACATTTTATCCTAATATCTTATTAAAGACATTTCATGTAGATAATTCCTAACCAAGGGCTCGGTGTTCCGGGGCCCTCAAGAGCTTTTTGTATTGCAAGAAAACGCTAATTTATATTCTCTCTTTAGATTTGTGAAAGTGTAATTCTGAAATGTGAATAGCTGAAAGGCAAACCTGAACAAACATTTTTAAATCTTAGAATCTCTTTTGCAAGAGCATCGTGGGCCAGTTTATTTTCTGATGAATGAAGTGTTTAAACATGATATGGAAAAGCAAATGCAATGTCTGAAATCACACTGTAACTCTGATCCGTCAGAGGACTGCATCGCTCAAAGCGTGATTTCTGTTGTGAATCTATCTGTAAAAATGATATAAGCTATTAATAGTCTCTTTTTAGTTTGTGGGAATAAAAACATTTTTAAAAGGGAAAAGGCCAGACATTCCAGGAATTCCCTGACAGCTCCATACATAAGGAAGGGCAGGACTGGAAAAACAGAGTCCAAAATCAGGGCCAAGCAGTCTGAGACACTGCCACTCACACATAAGCAAATAAAAGAAGAAGATGACACACTTAAGGTTTCCCCTCTTTGCCTATAGGTTTATAATCCTGGTCTGGTGCCATAAGCCATGATGATGCGATCATTTTCCTTCTCTTTCCTTCCTCCTATTCTCAGCGCAGTGAGCCGGGGTGAAGAAGGAGGAATTTCAGTGGGTACTGAGGCGAGAGCCTTGAGTAGACAGACTTTGTGGGTGTTGACATTGTACCACTGCCTCCAGCACCGCTCCAACAGAACGCTTTCAGCTGCCAGCGTGCTCCACATAACGCCGACACTCAGCAGCCAATTCTACAACTACTTATGTCCACGGAGCACAGCTAAAAAGGGGAACAAAAGACCCAATTCCCTGCCTGCAGATAAACTAGCCTGCCCAAAGGGGTGTTGGAAATTCTCATTCCCTTTCCAGAGACAAACTTCTTTAATCTAATAAATTGTCAGAAGCCTTTAAAAAGTCTTTAGAATGTAATGAGCCTCACCAAACAGGCTTTATACTTACTGTATATACTACACTAAAGCACAGTACTTATAGTAATTATAGCATAAAAGTGATTATGCAGACAATCCCCAAGACAGTAGTTTAGCCAAAGGAGTCACACTGAACAGCTTTTCTGAAGCTTTTACAAACATTAATCTTGAGAATAGCAAAGAATATTCATGAAAGTTAAACATTAATTTGAATGCTTCAGGCATTCTTAGATTCTGTGTGTCCTGACTCCAACATCTGTGCACATCTCAAACTTAAGTCTGTCAAAGGAAGGACACGCTGTTTACCTTGGCAGTGAACCCCACTGAGACTGTAATGCACTAATCTGTGTCTGCTGCCTCAGGGGAGAGCAAATAAATAGTACACATGAGCACAATGGTGAAACTTGACCAGAAGCAGCACTGAAGCTTTTGCAAAGTAGCAGAGACACCATATGTGCTAAATGCAAAAGCGAGCTAACAGAGGCATCTGTGAACCAATTCTGAAGAGTAAATGTAAATAAAGTGTGCTTTCCAGTGCATCTATATCCAACAAATGCAATTTTCAGATGTGGCTAAACCAATTTTTCTTTTAAAGAACAGAGTCGTATTAAAATGAAATTCCAGTCGCTGTGCACCAAAGGTTTGGCCTTCAGCTTTGGGAGCCCATCAGCCTTTCGTTCTTCCTCCTGTTCCTTCACCTCCTCTTCTGCTTCACTGTCAGGGTTTTGGTTAATGTTACTTTACTTACATGTTTGACGCTGTCTCAAGTGTTTTATGCCCAAAGTTGAAACCATACAGCTGTCCATCTACTGGTCGTCTTAAATTAGCTTGAGGCCTTTGCTGTACTGGGACTTTATTTATGCTTACATTCTGTGCATATACAGACTTTACAATGCAGTAGAAAGCATCTTGGATATCTGGATTTTAAGAGTTCTTTGTTGAGAACTCATGTTGGATCCAAACCATTATTCCAAGGGGAGATTATTGTAAGTTATACTTCCTTGGACTCACCCAGTGCTGTTCGGTAGATCTGTTTCAGGGTGAACAGCTCTCACTGGTCCTTGGATTGTAGCAGCTTTAGGGTTCAGTGTGAAGCTCTCTCTGCTCAGCATCTTGTTCGCCAGGTTCAGGTTGGTCAACTGTGGGCAGAGAGGAAGGCTTAAAAACTTGAAGGGAGGATTCATCTTGATTGCATTTTACAAGCATAATGTACTTGTAACCGCACTTTCTGTATAAGTACAAACAAACATCTCGCTAATAGTGATCCCATGTCTAAATACAGAGAAGTGATGAATAAGATTAGGTGGAACATTGTGTTTCTTCATACGCCAATCACCTCCATCTTTCGTATCTGGGGGCTGTGTGAAATGTACACACAGCACATGGCGCAGCCAGTCTCCGCTCAGCACTAAATCTAAGCGGTCCCCTCCCCCTCCTGCATCCTCAACAGAATCAGCTATCATGACTTTCCAGGCCAACAGTGTTTGCAACCACATCAGCACTTGTGTGGCAAAAGCGCCCCAGTACTGCTCTGTGCTAGCCTGGGAATGATGCTCGATGAAATCTGGTGGGAGAATTAAACATAACGCTGCGGTGCTTTATTTACTTTATTTCCTTCTGTGCACTAAAGGACCAATGGGAAAAAAACTGAAGCTGCTGGGCCTTGCATGGCATTAATAAAGAGAGTGTTGGCGTTTTGTTACATAGCTACAGCTCTGGTTTATTGGGGTTTATTAAGGTAGACTGGTCATATTTTTTTATAAAGTGTTTAATATAATCTGCAGAAATTAAAACAACCTTTGGAGAACATGTAATATAACATGTCAAGAGACCAAAATGGGAGTATAGATCTGTCAAAAGAAATCTTTTCACTCAAGGCACAAGCTGTGTATGCACATATATGCCCATCAATATATCACAGCCCAGGAGTATATTCACTTCATTGATGTTCAGCATGTCTGGCTTTACTCAATTTCAGTTTCTGTTTTGTATATGTGCCCTAGCATGAGAGTGAGTAATTACGGAGTCAACTGTGCAACAGGGTGTTGTTCATGTTTACAAAGTTCTCCATTTAGTCCAGCAAGTGATTTAATGACTTCAAATCTCAGTCCTGGAAAAAAAAGCAAAAAGCAAATGTACTCTAAGCCTTTAAGTGCAAAACACTGAACTACTTTACTCTGAAAAATAAGCTGCTGCCATGTTGAGGATTAACTACCGACAGGAAATACAGCAAACACCTTTCAGATAGACAGAATAATATACAGTCATAAGGAAGCCATAAAACTGCCGCCTGTGTGGTCTGGTGCCATCGCAAAAATCTCTGACTGAAAATAAATAAATAAATAATCCAGCGATGCAGAAGAGGAGGTGAAGGAACAGGAGGAAGAATGAAAGGTTGATGGGCTCCCAAAGCTGAAGGGCAAACCTTTGGGAAATATGCGACAAGGTGGTGATAGAGACAACCAAGTTGCCACTCCCCTGCTTGGTGCCAATTTGCCACATTCCTTGATTTATAAGCATCAATTACCACAAAAAAAGAAGAAAAAAAAGGTGGCTGCTTGTTAAGTATCAACAGAAATCACTCCCCCATGGTGCTTCTGATAATGAGACCTCACACAGAGCTGAGGGGCTGACGCTGCTCACCACTGTTTGGGCCGGCCAGCTTCAAACTCCAGTTCCTAGACCCACCCCCATACCAACCCCAGCCCGCAGACTGCAGGCGAGCTGAAGGCTGAAGAAGGAAGGTGCAGACCCTCGGGCTCCAACAGGTCTGCTGAATGAATAAGCAGTTAGATGCCGCCGATCAGCGTGGGGCCTGAGCCAGGTTTACACATCAACAAAGAGAAATATCAAAGACCTCACAGTGAGAGGACTACTGCAGAGAGGCCAGATTCTTCTTCCTTACATGAACCATTACACAGATCAGTTTACAGTTGCTTAATAACTCAACATAGTTTCTTACTCAAAGTAGTTGTAGCTGTTGAGTCACAGGGCTGCAGAAGCTGAGAGCATAATAAACTTACATGTTGTGTCAGCAGGTTGATGTGACTGGAGCTGGCATAGTGGTGAGCAACCTGCTTGTCTGCCAGTTTCTGCAGGGCTGAGATGAAGGCCTGCTGGTTGGACTGGGCCTGGGCGGTCAGAGTGCTCAACTCCCTGAAAGCTCCCACTGAGTTTGACTTGAGCTTACTGGAAGTGCTCCTCCTGATCACTGAGAAAGAAAAACAAAAAGGAAAAGGTGAGAACATCTTTGTGAATTTGATTTGAAACACCAGCACGCCGTGCAGGAAAGATTACCTTGGCCTGCAGATGTGGGTCTAGAGAGCTTCTGGCTATAGATGTGTGTGGCACTTGGAACGGACGAGGCCGCTGCAGAGCCAGCCATGGATGAGGTAAAGGACTGAATTCTTCTGAGCACCTGTGTCGATGGCCCTGTAGTCGCCGCATTTGAGCCTGTGGGCGCAGCCGTCCACAGGACCCTTGGAGGTTGTGTGACCACATGGGCAGAGGTGTATGCGGGAGGGTCAGAAATACTCTCAGAATGGCAGAGGTGAGACTTTGCCAAGGACTGTCCATAAGATGGTGGCTGAGGAGGTGGAGGCGGCGGTGGACAGTGAAGAGGCAGGGATGCAGGAGAGCAGTGCTGCACATGATTGTGCACGCAGTCCAAGGTCACAGGAAAACTGGAGCGGTGTTGAGACGACTGGACTTCTGGCTGGGTTTTAACCATTCTTACTTCAGCCCGTATGTCTTCAGGCAGCAAACAAAAAGAAGGCTGACCATCAGTGGCCTTATTGTCTGAGTCGGAGCTGACTTTCCCTGTTAGGAGCGACAACTCTGAATCCGCTTCCACGGCCAAAGCTGTTCAAAGGAGGAAATAAGCCAGAGCTCCTTTATCATCAGTTACTCATTCCTCAGCTCTGACACACATTTGTTTTCCCGCAGTAAGTTCTAATCATTTGAAGCTGACCTTTTCTTCACCCCAGATGACTCAATCTTTTCTCCTTTCACTGTTCTAGATTCACAAATCTAAACAGTTCCTGTTTACTATGCTTGAATGATAAAAAATTAAAACATGAACCAGATGTACAGTAGAAAAAACAAAAAGCATACATGGGAAAAGAAACAAGAAACTCACATTTAGAATTATCACAGTTTCCTGAATCTCTTGAGGCATTTGCTTCACGAACATCTTTCTTAATGCCTCTGACTTTTGTTCCTAGGAAGACGGTGGCCGATTTATTTTTCTGCGTGTAGAATGTCAGTACTTCCTCCAGGTCGTTTTCACTGTTAGTTCAAGAAGAAAAAAAAGACATGAAATAAATGTGTGTAACAGAAAACTTGGCTCAAAAAAGTTGAGCCAAATCACTAACCTGGCTGCACTGATGTACTCTTGAAACACTTTAGGATTAACACAACGCTCCTCTTTACTAATCTCCTGTTTTTTCACCATATGTTCAGTTTCCTGGGAACATAGAGAAAAGAACAGAACTGCAGATGTACTTTGACTGTTGGAAATAAACAGCTCAATGTCCTTTGTGTTTCAAGCACCTCTCTGAATTGTAATTCTGCAATGACTCTACAGTCTGGGAAGGGGTACCTTGTTGTAACAGTGGATAAACTCCCCTAACTGATGGGACAGGATGCGTCTGCGGTCTTGGAGTGGTAACTGCCGACTGGGCAAGACTACCTTTATGTTTTGTTGAAGGTTACTGGCTGCTTTTCTCAGAAAGCAAATCACGAGCTCCTGTAAAGACAAAGAAAAAAAACTTTTATCATCAGTTTCCCGAATCACTGATTCATTGAGCCGTCTCTGTCGTCTTAACTCTGGGTCTGACTCACTTTAAAACACTTTTGAATTTAAAGATCAGAGATAGGCACGATTTTACACTGATTTTCCTCAGGTTTTTTAAGGTTGCTGATGATGATGATGATGTATGCCATTACAATGCAAACTTTCCAAACAGACTCTCTTTTACAGAGTCCACGTTTTCCTTCTATGTGGCTACAAATGCCACGTGCAGATTTCCACGGTGCAGATGAGTAACAGAGGAATAATAAGGGAAACTGACATGCACACATACATACAGAGAAAACAAAGTTACAGAGTGTTCGATTGCTTTCATTTTTTACAAGGAGTTAAAAAAAAATGCTATAGCTGTACCATTTGATCGTTGCCATTGTCGGGCCAAGCTGAGATGGTGTTGTCTCTGCTTTCTGCTAACAGTCTTTGCTGGACTCGCTGCAGGTAAGAGGAGAAAGCAATACGAGCCTGCACTTTGCTGAAGAGGAGAGGTAAAAGCAGAAAAGAGAGAGGAAAAAGCATCAAAGGCAAAGCAAATATAAAGCAATGAAAAATAGAAATATGCAACAATAGCTGATAACAGAATGCTGTTGGAACACAGTGCATCTTGTCTGTATCTTGTCCTGTATCAGTATCAAAATGACAAACTGTCTTCGTGGCCCAGGTGAACCTGGAGAGAGTACTGCCAGAACATTGTAGCTGTCAAACACAAACAAAGACATGCTATACTATAATTTCCCAGCTTCGTGCACAGTCCTGGCAAGCACTAAGGAATTTCTACAAACTCAGACTTGTTATCGTAATTCTTCCTGAAATTATAATTTCAGGCACACGTTTGAAATGACAGGAGACTGCAGCCTTTGTTGAGTCTAAGTACAGTGGTGAAAGCATATTGTATCTGCGTGTCTTTATTTAAAGAAAAGTGAGTGTCTTGATCCTCAGCAAATTTTGAACCCTTTACATCTGCTTTTATACCATTTTCAAACAATGACTGTTTACTTGTAGCTCAGGAAAAGGAAAGCTACTGCCTGTGCTAATAAACCAACGTTTATTTACTAGACGGTCACAAACTACTTAAATTGCGGGACCTTCTGCAGACCCATCATGAACCTTAACACTTTTTCATGCCCCCTTTTACTGAAGTGCCATGTGCTTCAATCTAAGTTAAAACTGTGTTTTCATCAAAGCAGAAAAAGTTAAAAAGTAAACTATTATGTCTGGACTCAATGGCGTACAAGAATAACACTGACTTTCGTTGAGGCCCAGCCAGTCAGAGGTAGTGAGAGGAATTAAAACATCAACACGTGTAAATGTTCGTCCTCGTTTCTACCTGCAACTTCACAGTACTCCTTACTCAATGAGGACGAATGGGAGCAGCAGCCCAGAATGCAAACTGACCTGAGTTCCCAGCCCTGTTGAAGGATGTTGAGCAGGTTGACTGTAGGGCTGGCATTGTGCACGGCTGCCTCTGAGCTGGACTGAGCCTTACTGTGGCATCGCTCCAGTGGTGTGGCCACTTGTTTTCTTTGCTCTGCTACCAAAGCCTTGTGTGAAACTGGCTCAAGAGCTTGTTTCACCCCCTCCTGAGCACACTCCTCTCCCTCCTGACTGCTGTTCTCAGTCAGGGAGGCCTTGGATTCCTTCCCTGAGGTATGCAACACAGCAAGAAAAGACAAATGTCAGTTGCATCACTGACATTTGGGATAAAATACACACATGCACTCAAAATAGGCTTTTTATTGTTGCTGCAATGAAATGAACTCATACAGAGTCATATTTGGCCAACCTTACCGTGACACAGGGGAGTTATTTATTGGAACCAAAAGTGCATTAGCGTGAGATGTTGTTCTACTTAGCTACACTCTTCCTAGTTTTGGAAAAAAAAAAGTTATTTCAAACTGAAGGAAAAAAAAAAGAAAGAACACATTGAGTTTACCCGATTTTTTCTTCCTTGCAGCAGAGCCATGAGTCAGGTGGCGCTGTCTCCTCTTTCGTGCCTCCAGAGACAGCAGCTTCCTCTCATACTGGACAACGTGACAGCCATGGACCACGTCCACCTGCAGCTGCACATTCCCATTCACATTCCTGCGAGGCAGAGCAAGACGTGTCAACGCAATGATAATAACAACAAGAATAATGATTTATATGGATATTATCAACAAGTATAAAGCAGAGAAACAGCTGTAAATTTCAACTTTAAGTTAGGTACTGCAGCAGCAACCATCTCCCTGAACTCACTACCTAATGAATATGGAAAATCTTAGCTTAGTCGGGGGACAAATCTCCAGTCAATACAGTCAAACCTGTGGTTAAATTTTGAAAGCCTGCGCAGATTCAAATAACCTAAATGAACGTTGTACTACAATAACAAAAATGCGGTTCAATAAAACGGCACAATTCATCTGTGACTATCTTTCCCTTCCTGCCCCCGAATCGATGCCACAATGCCACATAGACACAGGCGCGCGCTGGAAAAGCTGTTCGTCTCACCTATCCAGTCAAAAGACCAAACAAATGCCACGTTACAATCCCACCATTTCCACAAACTGATGGAGAGATTTATTTCCCATCCCGACCACAGTGGAAATGCTTACCTTCCATGGAAAAGTCTGTTTGCCAACACGAAGTTCATTGATGTCTTGGACTCAAGATATCCTCTGAGAGAAGAAGATAATAAGCAAATTACAATAATCATAAAGGCAGGGGCCCCAGTGAGCTCCAGCGTCTTTATTTGTGGCAAATGTGTTAAAAAGGAGACTTCTGTGATCCTGTGGAAGGAACGGGTATTAACTGCACCAATAGCTCCCCAGACCGCTCAATAAAACGCTTTTAAAAATGCCACAAAATACCCTGCTGCTAACGGAGGTTTAATCATGCAACTAATCCTCATATAGGAATATAAATTTTAAGCACAATGATGGATTTCCTCTCTTAATAGGAGTTTAATAGCATTTTAATATAAAGTCACTGTGGGATCATTTTTTTTGGAACATAGACTCCAACAAGTTTCCAGTGACTCTGGAGCTATATCGTAGTTTGGTGGTTAAATTAGCAAATGCAAACAGGAGTCGCTTAGTCTGGCTTTAAGCTAAATGTCCTGCTTATCTGAGCACAGTATCAGTAATGAGTAACATTACAGACAAACTTCCCTTGCGGCCTACAAGGGATCTGTCTGTTCTTTCCTGGCTCAGATTACCCATAGAGCTCCCATGTATCCGCGGTGGGGAAGATCCTAATGAAACCTCCTCGTCTTTCATACTCTTCCTTTATCCTCCGCAGCACTCTGATCTATATTAGTGAAGGAAAGTAAAATACCATCTATTAAAAAAAAGAAGCAATGTTTATACAGAAAAAATACAGTTACACAGCCTATACTAAAAGTACTTTACACAACATCTTTATTAAGACCTTACCTCCTCAACAGTTAGGTTCAGAGTGCTGTCTCCTTGGCCATGCTTAGCTCCTCGCTTGTCCTTAAGATCCTCGGTTTCTGAGATGTTGGTTGACGTCGGCCTCTGTCGCTACAAGAAGCGGAGACGATGCAAACAGTTTTTGATAAAAACGGTGTAATATGTTTCCTCTTTTCAATCCAGTTTTGTTAAAGCAAATCAGGTGCTTCATAATCAGGATGAACAAAAGGCCGTAAGGTTAATCCACAAAAATCTATTTGTATGTTAAGTTGAAAATGTAGAAGCTACATCACAGATAACCAAAACCCCGTTCTCCTCTTTTGTCTTCGCCACAGAAATAGAGTGCTTTTGTTAAGCAGTGGCATTTCTGGTTGTCTCCCTGCTGCATGCACTACTAGGCTGTGACTGACAGCTTTGGCATGCAGTTTTGGAACTCGGGCCAGATAGAGGGGCACAACCCTGCATGATCACATATAAAATTTGTCATCTGAATAGCAGGGGGATTATATTTAATTACCCTGACACGGATAGTGGGGATACAAAGGCAGCCAAAAAGTGACAAGGCTTAATCCCTCAGAAAAGGTCTCAACTGTTGCCCCTGATCAGAGTGAAGGGATAGGACAGGTTCTCTATGGGCCCCTGAAGTTCTTCAACAGCTAGTGTTTGGCTTGATTTAGGTGTGCCTGAAGCATCGGGAAGAAAGTTTTTCGACTCATTACGCAAAGTAGCGCATTGCGGCTTGTTAAGTGCTTTTGCTAAAGAAGCTTTGACTAAAAATGCAGCATTAAGGATTTATATAAGCCATCTGTCTGTCCCTGTGAAAAATTGCTTTAGCCACATAATCAAATAAGCAAAAAGCAGCAAGCGATTTCTTACCGGTAATGAAACAGGCATCAGGGAATTGCAAAGGGACAAAGCAAAGGAAGATTAATACGTCTGAGTCAACAAAAAAAAAAGCTTACCACTCTGCTGTGTGTAGTGGCTGGATGTGCAGAAAAAAGTTTCTAAGAGGAAATGGGTGAACACACTGCATCAGCATTGAGCCTGTATCAAGGCACATACAGACAACATCCAAACCACATCAACATACAACAATGAAACATTGTTACTTTATGTCTAAACAGGCCTTTTACACAATATAAGGTGGAGCAGAAATCTGTCTGATTTAGTAATATCCCTCCAGCAGGTCCTTTGCCAGATCTTAGTGCAGTAGTCGAGTGGAGGTAGCCAAGTGTATTAGCTGTTGTGGCATCATTAGGCAACAAGGCCTAGAGAGAGCATTAGTCACTTGATTAGAAATGATAAAACAATAAGCCACTGAGAGTGTAGCACTTACAAACTGAGGTCACTCAAACACTGTAATTGCATTAGCAGTTGTTTTGCATTACAGTGAGTTTTCCATTAGGGTAAGAGAAGAGCTCAGTGGCAGTGGCAGGAATGTAGTGTAACTACAGAGACATGAAGACAAGAATGGGAATGTTTCACAAGGAAGGGTGAATGAGTGCAATGCTTGGCTTGACGGTTGTGTTCGCGTGTGTGCTGGTGTCCACCACTACCTGTGTTCTTTGGTCAGAGCGAGGCTGTCTCGACAGGGGGTCCTGACACACAAAGCCTGCAGGGATACAGAAGAGCCATAAAGGGGCATGTTTATGACGTCAGGTCTTAAATATGTTACATTCCCATGACCTTCATGTATTGCATCAACTTCTTAATGTTTGTGCAAGAAACCAACGTGGAGCATAGAGCGACAGAAAGGCAATAAATTAAACAATATCATGCTATATCAAATACATGAATTTTTAAAAAATACATTTAGGTCAGAAAGAAGTGTTTCAAAATAGGGACCCACTGCAGCATAATGCAACCCAGGCCCCTGATGCTGAATGGGTTTGTTTCTTAAGCTACAGTCACACTATAGAAAACAGTAGTTGGAGATCACTGTACAACTAAAATTACTGCGACTATATGCAAGGAACTTGCAATATTGTTGCCTTTGAAATGCCTGCTTTGAAGATGGGGAGTTGGTCTGTGACTACTCGCAGACAGTTGAAAACTTTGGTGCATCAAGATGAGTTAGAAGAGTTAGTCCCTTATGACTTTACAACTGAACAGGGTTAGGTTGACAATTGCATGCAATGTGTTTGGGATAAATTGGTAATTAAATGTGAGGAATTAGGAAAAATCAGCTATTTAACAGCAAATTGGCAAAGATGCTCAGCTGCCTTGCTTTTACATAGGAATATAACTACTTTAAAAAAAGTTGGCAACAAGTTGAGCCAAGTCTCCTGCAGATGAATTCTGCTCATCAGTGCAGACTGATTCATAGTGATCGCAAGAACTGGCATTCAGTCTGTTTTTGTTTATAAATTAAACATTATTATTTTCAAACCTTTGCGACTCTGTGCGAGACTGATTCTAACCCTGCCTGGTACAAGGTTACTGGGGCCACACCCTTGAGGCCCCAGTAACCTTGGGGCCACACCCTTGAGGAAGCATGGAAGTGCTTGGTGGCTAAACTTTAGTCCATTCGGCCCATTCGGACAAAGCCCAAAGAGGCAACATGTGCCCACCTTCTTTTGGGTTCACCACCTGCAGAAGGCACTACAGGGTTCAGGTGCAATGTATGGTGGGTGGGTGACTTTCAAGGGTGGAGGCCTCGGCAGTCTGATCTCTAGCTGGTGAAATAAGCTCTTTGGACATGGAACGCCACCTCTCTGATGGGGAAAGAGCCTGAGCTAATGTGTGAAGTTGAAAGATACCCACTAGATATAATTGGGCTCACCTGAACACACATATTGAGTTCTAGAACCCATCTATGGGACTCTGCTCCAATCTGGAGTTTCCCTCGAGGAGAGGCAGCAGGTAGGGGCACTAGTATCCCCCCAGGTCCCTGCCTATATGCTGGGGTTTTCCCTGGTGGACAAAACAGTTACTTTCCACCATGTGTTTAGGTTAAGGATAGGAAACTGAATGTCATTTACACTTCTTGCAGATAATGGGTGTGGTGCTCAAGGGTGGGGACTCCATTTTCCTCCTGGGAGAATGTGGCTGTATTGGCTTCATCAGGTGGTGGCCTCTAGATTGCACTGGAGTAGGTTGGAGCTGAGTGTGAAGCGGCAGAAATGTGAATTGGCACCCCAAGTCTGAATCCACGGTTCTCAGCAGGAAAAGGGTGGTGTGCCAACTCCAGGTCAAGAACAAGATGCTGCCCCAAATGGAGGAGTTTAATACCTTTGGATCTTGTTCACGAGTGATGGGAAAGAGACGTGACAGTAAAGGGACCAAAAGAAAAAGACCGTGGATACAACAGTGTAAATGAGCTTCTGGCTAAAGATGAATGGGCTCTACCTTAGTGAATTCAGTCATTTACTGTAGGAGGGATTCAGAGTAGAGCCATTACTCCTCCACATCGAAAGGAGGTTCGGACATCTGTTCGGACAGGCACCCCTTGGGCGCCTCCTGTGCAAGGTCTTCTGGGCATGTACTACCATGAGGAGCCCCAGTCTTAGCAAGACGTTCCCACCCTGTCTAAAAGATTTAAATCTAGAATCTTTTGTTTATTGATTCCCACATTCCTTCATAGCTAACTAGTTGTCACAGTGACCTTTTAAATAAATAGGTTTATGTTCTATCTTGCTCTCACACTTTGGGTGAATTAAATCTATTGACAGCTTAGAGCTCTGGGCTATTTATTCTACCTCATCCAAGCCGTCAGGTAAGTTTCAGGCCCCCACCATGCTCTTGCCTAAACACGGCAATTATTACAAACACTGGTGACAGAGAACTGACAGCTACACGCAAGCAGAAAATTAATGCAAATGGAATGCTGTCATTATTTACAGGTCTGGGAGGCAGCCCAAGTGTTATCAGCCAACAGCGACTTAGTTTGTTTGGTACATAATAGATGTGCTATGTTTTACATGCCACCGCTTATTTTCCCCAGACGCGCAGTAACGTCTCCGTCCAAAGATAACTGGCAATTTATGATTCTACCCTTTCATTTAATGAGCCAGTGGAGAGGGTTTCAAGCCACAGTATGGCCTAGGGTTAAGACGCACATGCACATGTGTGCACACATTCACTCACATGGGCGTAATCACCACTCCTTTAATATCATTAGGCTGTGACCACAGATAGACTTAATGGTTCGGTGCCATTTTAGATGGACGCCTGCTAATCAGTATGCTCTGTGTAAAATATAACTGGTAACAAGGATAAAGAAGAGTATTAAGTAAAGTTAAATAATCAAGATCTTTTTCCCCACGTATACGGATTTATTTTGTATCTACAAAGAAAAGGATAAAGTCTAAAACTATGTGGGCTCCTATAGTTTCATATCTGAAGTCTTCATCTACATGAGAATTTATAATTAAGAAGGGAGGAAACATAACAAAGACACAGTATCTCTCTTTCCCTGCAGCAAACATTAAAAAACAATGTTGATCTCTGCCTTGGGCCAGGCTTAATGACCACAAAAAGTAGGCTTACGTTAACGTTTTTTGTCTGCAAGTCATTTAATGTCAATTAATGAAAGCTACGATTTGTTCTTTCAACAGTGGAGCGCTCATTAGGAAGCCATACAGCTATTTTTGGCACTTTGCAAAACTCAACTCGTGGAATGCAGGAAAACATTAAGCATTAAACAATAGTCGACTGTCTCCACTTAAAACCTGCTGGTTAAAAGAAGCAACTAGCAGTTATGGCTTTTAGTGACACTAGCACAGAAAAAAAGCATACTTGCAGCACTTTTCGTTTCATGTTAGCCTCGCCAAAATAATGTCTTTTCCCCAAATATATACTTGTGCAATAAATGCTCACTGAATGATCTCTTAATTGTGCCTAAGTATTTTTCCATCCAGAGCTTAAGCATGAGTAATGCAAAATTTAACCTTAAAGAACATCTAAATCTTCAGTTCAATTTGTTTATAGGCTCTGACTCCTTGTTACTCAACAGTTAATCTAGCTTCATTCTGCGTTGCGATTTGTATATTGATGGCTTACTGTAGGTGTGGAACGTCAGCGTTATAGTATTTTTAAGATTCATACTGATACGATATTTGGTGATTTAAAAATTCAATACATTGAAAGATATGTTTTTTTCTTTTAGAGACATAAAACATCAACAGACTTCGCTAATATTTTATGTGTAGTTATTTATAAGTCCTTATTAGGATAATATGAAAAGGCAATAAAAAAATAATCTTGTTTTGTTGTCACAAGTTGTGAATTATAACAACTATTCTTTTTGACTTTAGTCAGATCGATGCCTACAAAGTTCCAAAAAGGCTCCCGTAATTGCCCTTTTAACATTGTTAACATGTACCAATGCAACTGTTTGCTTTAAACCTGACATCTGTTAATGTTTACTTTTTCCCCATAACTTTTAATGTCGATATTCTCCCAAGATTTGTCCTTTGATTTTTATTTAGTGGCTGATAATATGGAGATACAGACATGTAAATGGACTGGTACTTATATAGCTCTTTTCTATTTAAGCACTCAAAGTGTTTTCTCACTACAAGCCCCATTCACCAATACCTGTACACATTCTTACAAGGGCTTTTATCTATGCCTAAGCCTAAGCACTTGCTTCCTAATAGTCAAACACCAATGTGTGAGGTATCAGGGCCTGAGGCTACTTTAATTCACCAGCATTTCCTATGCAAGTCTACATCAAGCTCAAAGTGCACATTTTAAATGAAGTGATTGTCTATAAAGTCCACCCACTTGTGCAAAACTGTGGAATTAAATATAAGCTGCATTCATTCCTGCCGGATGCACTCACCCACAAGTGAAAACATGTCTGCAATCATGCTGGCCTTTATCTTTAAATCCAAGGGAGCATCACTGTAAATAAGCAGATTTCACAAACAAAAACATTATTGGCATATAATGTCAGACTAAAATGCTCATCAGTTGAGTGCCTTCAACATGGCACTGAAATTAGGAACATTTTACAACCTTGAGATGATTAAAAAAAAAACACCTACAGCTTTACATTTTACATGGAGAACTACTGCTCAAGAGCACTTTAAAATAATAAAAGAAAGGCTGGCTCCTTTGAAGCAAACTATAATAAAGAAATGAGGGGTGTCTCAATACTTTTGCAAAGTACTGCGTGTTTTGGAAAAGAGATCCTCCTGAAATAACAAATGACAACAATTTAATACAGTAATTGAGTCACTCACCAGGCTAGGGAGGGAGAAAGGTTCACCTCTAACAACCAGGGTTTGAGGTTGGAGTCAATGAGCACATCAAAACCATACAGTTCTATAGAGGGAAGCACAAAATGAATCAAAAGGTTTTACTGCAGACAAAGAAGTCAGCAGAAACAGGATTACTAAAAAAAAAAAGAAAAAATCTCCCAGATCTGCTCAGTTAAAGGATGAAGGATATCAAAGTCAGAAGCACTTCCAGAGTTCTGTCATAACCTCATTATGTGGCATCTGGCAACATGGCCCATGACTTTCTGCTATTGATTACACGCATGTTATATACCCAATCATTCAAGAAAGAAACATTTACCAGTGCCTGCTACTGAGGGACTGGCTCAAATGCTTTAACCAAGCATATATATATACACATCTCTCATGAAGATTCTTACATAAGATGGTGGCTCAAAAACAAACTGTCCAGCAAATAATTTTGGTTGAGAAGGTTAAAGTCAAATGTACATAGTTTCATTAGATATTACCTAGAAGGACACTGCCCTAATGGTCACCAGAAAGAGTTCCAGCACCATCATAAGTTAGTATCTTTTTAACTTGGAAAATAAATTCAGATACTAAACTGGGACCATGACTTACAGTGGCAAAATCTAGGGAATTAGAAAGCCTTAGACAATATATTATTATAGTATATATTTCACCCCAGTTATAGCTGAGCACTGAGTGACACAATAAAAAAGTGGTCAGGCAGTTCCCCATGTAAAAATTAATCCACTCTACTCCAATTTTCTCTCCTGTTTCACTGACTGATATATGGCTCACAGTGGCAGAGTTGCCCTATGTGCCATATGAAAGCCCTCACACTGTTCTGGGGAGTGTCACCCAATAAGCCAACGAGCCATCGGCCCCAGCAGCAGCGTGCAGGGAAACCGCAGTATTTTACAGGGATAGTGTGAAGCCCAGCCAAAGAGGCAGAGAAAAAATCCCTCTAATGGCACTTCAAAAGAACAGGCTATGTTGAGAATAGGCCTGGGTGGCTGGAGGTTTCAAAGCTGCTGTAAGCAGCACTGTTTGTTCTAACATCTCAGGTCAATGCCAGTGTTAAGCACACAAAAGCCAGCATGACAGCCACCAGTGGCCCCAGCTTTACACTCAGTATCACATTGATAAAACAGAGCAGATCAAGTTTAAAAGGATGAGTAAATGTAATTATGTGATGTTGTATATAATTAAAAACTCATGAAGTTAACCATTAAACAAACCATGAGTTGTATGAGATGTGTATAGTATGTACACTGGAGCATGTCTAAATAACTTGCAGATGTTGGAACAAAAAATAAAATCCTGGAGGCAGATGTCAAGTAAAACTGCTTGATATTCATCAGAAATGGTCAAGAAGTTTTGTTCATTTTGGTAAAAAATGCGGGTCTCCATTTATTACTTTCAATTCATTTTAGAATGAAATGCATTTTGTATCTGAGGACAGATGTTACATTTCCTTTCTGTGAGTGACAAATGGGTTATAGGAGCATATGCTTATAAAAGGTTATATGGATTTCGTTATATGGCGAAAACATGACTCATACAAACATGTCTGTTTGGTGTATGTAATTTATAGGCTATCCGCATGCAATGTAAAGCTGTCTGCTCATTCGTGTTTGAATGAATAAACTGTTTCTGTTGAAAAGAAATGCAACAGCCATGCAGTTTTTGTAAGAAACAAATCTGCTCTGGACCAACAGAGAAAATATGTTGAACTGAAATTGTGGCATAGGGTTCTTGTTTGCTGTAAATAAAATTATTTTCAACATTAAAGGAACAGTGTTTAAAATCGCTCCACTAGGTGTTAATAGATTTCAGATTGCAGTCAACTGAATACTGAATTCTCTTTTATTATGGTGCGTTGCTGAATAAGTCGGAAGTTCCCATTCAGAGATTTTTTGTGAAACGCCCCCTCAACTCGGACTGAAACTTGAAAAATCAGAACAAATCGACATACCCCAACTTAGTAATCCAAGAAGGTGGTGCTGAATTTAAATGTTTGTAAAATTGTGAATTTTTAATCTGTACTTCCACTGCTAAATAAGCCATACACAGAACTGATCAGGCTCGATACATGAATGTGTTTTTTAAGTGCAAAAAATAAGTATGCTGTATTTCTAGTGATACCTAAATGACTCTTCCTTGCCAAGAACCAAAACAAATCCTGTTTCTCCTAGCTTTTTCTGGAAGATCCTAACTTGGGAGTGTTCCGAGGTATCTGGAACGCGGCATTACCTGTCTTATTTCAATTCATAATCCCAGATATAGTGGCTGTTGTAGGACAAACAACTCTGGCTGTTGTTCATGTGTAGTGAGTATAGGCGGTCAGTCCTCTGTTTACCTCAGCTGTCTACATGCTTTGTGTCCACATCGATCAACACTGGAGAAGGCTGAAAAGGTCTGATAGAACTCGATGAGTCAGTAAAGCTCACTTCTGTCTACTGACAGGGATACTATAAGTTGTTGAGAATATCCTGAATAGCTAGTGACTGATCTCTCGCCACATAAATAAAATTTGATTAGACGGAACATCGATGTCCATCTCAGCCACTTTATTCGAGATGATGGGCAACATGTTGAAATCCACACACTGGCACCTGCTCCTATATATTTTTAGTGGATTAATTCTTTACATTCATGAGAATGTATCAGTTTGCTAGAAGATTTAGTTGCACATTAATCTATGTATATTAATGAGTCCAACATTCTTTTTTCTATTAAATAACAAAGAATGACTTACTGTACCTTTGAATGAGTTTGTTAAATGTAATTTTTTCAGGACACACCTTGAGAACATTTCTTTACATCAGGGAAGCACAATATCACTGGGTCACTGTATATCACATGCACTGAGAGCTGAACTTATGGTAGTGTCATAGGGTCCAAATTGGTGAAAGTGCAAACACTATTTTCGTGATGGAAATGAGCAAAGTCTGCCTTACGCCCACAAGCCAAAAGCTGCAACATAAGCTGCCACTGCCATCTTTACCTTCTTTAACTTCTGCGGATGGACGGGACCCCCACTGCTAAGCAGTGCTCACTTAGCAAAGCATTTTATTTTCCACTTGCTAGCTTTATACCATTCAATCCATTTTATAGGAAGATGGGGAGAGAGTGTGTGTATCATAAAGCTTATAGACAAGAGCGCTGGAATAAAATGGCTTAGCTTACGCTCTCACTTCAGTGGCACCACAACAACAAAAGAAAAAAAACAGGAGGTGTTACACCACCTCACCGTCCCCCCCGACATGCAGGCTCCATGTGTCACAAATTTTCCCCCAATTAGTAGCAGACGCCATTCCTTCCCTGTGAGCCTGTCGAAGCGCTCACTGTTAGGCACGTTTGTTCTGCGGCTCGACCGCTGCCAGGGGAACACTTTTAAATGTGCCCACAGAGAGCCCACAACAAGCATCACAGACAAGCAGACGAGAGGCAGCGAACATCCACATCACACCCATTAAAGAGGGAGGGAGAGAATAAATATGACAGAGAAAAGGGATGATGAAGAGTTTTTTGAGGGTTTTTTTTGGTGTGCTTTCTTTTTTGTTATTGGATGGGCGCTGCTGGAAAATTCACCACAACAGACAAATGCCCAAAAACAATGATCTCCCCCACCCTGCCCATGCAGCTTGTTGGTCCACAATAACAACATCAACATAAAGTATTTCCTTCATGTGTGTTCTTTTCACAGCAAGGACAATTAAATTCAGAAATAAATTAATGGCGCTGAACTGTTTCACTGCTGTCGCAAGGAGCTTAACAGGCACGCCTCAGAGCCACAATCGAGAAAACACTCCCAGGACAACAAATTAAGTCGCTGTTAACACTCTATAGCGTTATTGTGATAGTGGGACCCAAAACCATTAATCATTCTCGAAAACACTCAGTTACACAGCAGCTGCACTGTCATCATAGGAACACAAACACTGTGCCGCAGTGAAGTGTGGGAGTATCTGACAAATGTAAGACAGGCAGAGTGGTTCGCAGACGGGAGATCCAACCACACTCAGCACTTAATGAGGGACGTTCAGTGAAACATAGGACCAGTAAGTGGAATGTTTTGTGTGTAATAAAATAGGCCTTTGGCTTGGCTAATCAGATCTTAGTCAAAACATCTCATAATCAGCATCTCTCAGCAAAAAACCCTGTCCATTAATCACACAGCAGCGGTAAAGAGCTGCATGGGTGGCATTTTCTCTCCACGGACACACACTCACACACACACACACTTACACCCACTCCTTACAATGTAAAACGAAAAAACTGCTGTTTTTATTTCTTCCCACATGAGACATTACGGAGCTATAAAAAGATTTTGTTACAGTATGTGCATTTAGACACACCGTGCAATTCAAGCAAAGGGAAGAAATCCAATTGGAAAACAATAAACATTGTATTAAAGCCATTAATGGACATTAAAATGGCAGGGAACAATTTGCAGTAAATTAAGATTATAATGTGCTTTATGGTCTCGCATGGCTCCCTTCCAGACAAGCAACAGACTGTATTAAAACTCTAAACAATGGCTGCTTTTATCAGCACGTTCATTGAGCTAACACACATGCATTTGTTGCCACGCATTCTGACGCTTTACCTGTTTACTATTACAGGCATGCCAGGAAGAAGGCTGAGGATAGTGGTGGCTGTGAAGTGGGAAAATATAGTAAGGATAAGTGAAAGAGGAGAAGCAAAGGAGCTGACAGTGGCTGAGTGAACATGACTCCCAGGTGGTTAGGGTGGGTTTTTATTTCAGGGACAAGAAAAAGAAGCCCACAAAGATATCGGACTGGACTGCCTGAAGCTTAGACAGCTTTAAGCTTGTATGTTTGGAAAACACATGGTTTATACTGGTTTCTACATGTTCCTGTGTTCATAATGTATGCACATACACACAGAGAGCAACATGACCACACTGGGAGAGACAGATCAACAGAGAAAGGATGAGGGTGGTCTACTGTCTATCTTTGGAAATATAATCCTGTAAATAGACTATGAATGATGTAATTAACTTGCTTGAGGCCATCTAAGACAACAAAACTGCACTAAATTCAACAGTAAACTGATACGGATGAAGTACGATAATGGCCATGCTCACAACAGACTCCAGAGTATTATGGGTCCTAATCAAAAGGTGCAGTACCTAATTGTTATTGTTCAGTCCAGCTACTGTATACATGAAGCAGACTTGGGTTTCTGCAATATTAATGTAAACACCTCTTACCACTTGTTCACCTTTAGTTCAGTTTCAAAGCAGGCTATGAACAAAACAATATAAAACAGGAACACATTCTTACTCGTCTACAGGTTGGTGCAAGATCAGATTCAGTTGCTAGTGTGCTGTTTGCATGCATCTGTGGAGCATTTTTGTGAATGCATTTAAAAAAACAAAACAATGGTAAATGGCCTGTATTTATATAGCGCTTTACTAGTCCCTAAGGACCCCAAAGCGCTTTACATATCCAGTCATTCACCCATTCACACACTGGTGATGGCAGCTACATTGTAGCCACAGCCACCCTGGGGCGCACTGACAGAGGCGAGGCTGCCGGACACTGGCGCCACCGGGCCCTCTGACCACCACCAGTAGGCAACGGGTGAAGTGTCTTGCCCAAGGACACAACGACCGAGACTGTCCAAGCCGGGGCTCGAACCGGCAACCTTCCGATTACAAGGCGAACGCCCAACTCTTGAGCCACGATTGCCCGGTAAAACAAAACAAAACACAAAAACAGAATACAAGCACTGACAAAAATAATGAATGAGAACAGGAGCAAACCTGTTTATCCATTCTTGTTTTTCACCCCCTCTCTCCAAAAATATGTCATCGCGTTGTATACAGTGTCTCTCAGGTATGTATGAAAGCCAGGTTGAGGCTTGGTAAGTAAATACCTGCATGGTCACCTTTTACACCCTGGGTTAATGTGTGTTTTCTCAACCTTGCAGTGATGCTCAGGGTGCAGATAGCATCTTTATGCAGGCGAATGTCTGATGGTTATATTTTGCTGATATGCATCCAGTACAGCCCAAACAACCGCCCATCGTAGGACTATTACGTCTAAGAGGCCTGTCACAACTGTGGAGTCCTTTATTTTTCTAACGTCTGAGAGGTGAGGAGAATGTGAGCATGAAAGGGCGAATTATAAACATAACGCGGCAGAAGAAACAGCAAGAGAAAAGGGGGGGAGAGAGTGAAAAAGAGGCAGTGGTGCTGAGAGAAGCTAGGCCAGCGTACTCGCTTTCAAACCCAAAATCTCAGAAAGGCTGCCAGACACGAAGAAAGAGCGCAGACAATTAGTGCCAACACTAACATGGGTAATGGCTCCAAAATGGAGTTCACACGAGCCCACTGCAAGGCAAGACTAGCCAAGAAAACAGTCAGTCTAAATCAGGCTGAATGGCAACAGAGGAGAGGAAGCAAATTCCTGCTTCAGTCAACAGGCCGTCCACGACCCGGCAGCCAGTCAGAGGGCAGCAAACATGCAGGAAGGTTCCACACTGAGGAATGAATGTCTACAACTTCAGCACGGTTCAGTGGACAAATAGTATGGAGGAGCTGCTGGACAATGAATCTGAAGCTGAAGAGAAATGTGAGGGGTGTGGTAATATGTATGACTAAGTATGTGTGAGTGCTTCTGCACCGTGAGCAAAAAGAGAGATTTTCTTTCCCCCCGGAGTTCAAATTTCATTCAAAAGAAATTCTTGAGGAGCCACATTTGTGCTGATGGCCTTCACATTCAGACTAGTCTTTCAGAATTTTAGCAAATTCTTTTGGAAACGCAGCTGGATCCCATAATTCACAGTGGCTGTAGCAGGTGTAAGCATATTTTGGGGGACTAGATTGTTTTAACTGTGGCTGGGGAAAAAAGATAGTTTTAAGAAGAATAGGAAATGATTACCAAAGCAGTTTGTCTTGTGAGGAACAAATGTCTTGCAGGCAGTGGCTATCTGTAGCTCAGCGCTCAGTACAGCTTTGACGATGAGGTCCTCAACTTGCTTCATCAGCGCTGCGACAGAAACATCAAAGGAAAATAAGATATTTTAAAAAAGAAAACAGATTGAAAAGTTACTTCTGTCGTCATTGCATGGATATTAAAAATGAAAAGAACAAGGTGAAGGTCTAACTCACATGTGGTGTCCTTCCCCTCCTGCTTCAAATACCTCAGCACTGCACTCATACTCCATTTGTTCCCATAATCCTCAACTTCGGGGTCATCGCAACTGAAAAGAAAGAAATGAGCTTCAAACACTCCAGCCGTAATAAATGGATGAGTCAGAGGGGGAGCCTTCCCGTAACAGCACCGCGTTGTATTTTGATCACTGAAGGGACTTACCTGACATAATCGCTGCTCTTTTTGTTCACGCTGTAGTTGGTGAGGTGCATGAATGTGTTCTTGATGTTCTTTGAAGTCCTGTCATACTTAACTGTGGCAAATCTGTGAAGGAGCAGGGTTTATTTACACAAGAGGAAAAAGGGGGGGGAAAAATCCTTCTACGTAATCCAACTATTCCCCTACATATCCATGTGCCGTAACATCCACATTTGTAAGACACTTGACTATAAATAATAAGGAAAGAGATTAGTTTCTGGCAGTGTTTGAGAGGAGTGGATGCCACATGTGCAATAATGAGAATTCCTTTGGCACACACCATGTACCTGAATACCAACACATGTGAAGGAATGTCAGGAGATAAAAGTGGGATTCAAGATTCGGCCATGATTTACTGAAAACAGTTGATAATGAAGCCAGCAAATAAGAGGGAAGTGGCACTGTGTTTCCAGCATGAGCACGCACCTCTATCAGAGCAAGGTGAGGAGCCAGTCATTCTATAAATCATCAACCCTCTCCTGACCCAACCGTGTCTGACAATAGCCTTTCTTTGTTAAAGAAATTATTATTGCTCTGAACACCCAGGCCTAATAACTCGAGCGCAATTACATAAAGTCGTGATAGATATGAGCTTTGAACAATGTCACAATCAGCAAACATTTGATTAGCACATCCTACAAGTGAAACAATAGAGCGCTTTGTTTTAAAGTGGCCAAAGCCACACGCTCCACACAGGCAGTCTGCAAAGTTTAGGATGCCCTCTTGTGGGTGCTAAAGGAAGATGAATGTAGTGTTTCACAAAGTCCCGCTGGATCCATAATAATAAACAAGACTTTCCTTAACAACACGCAACGTGGCACAAAAACCTAATATAACGTGACACATATAAACAGGAAGTTTCATGTTGGTTAACCACTTATCTAAATTAGGGGAGCCTATTCAAACTGTCAGAAGCCAAGAGGACAGCTCGCTAGTCCTTCACAGGGCTGACAGAGTGAGAGGCAAGGACAATCTCACATCACTGAATTTTAAATTGATAACTGGTGGTTTTAGAAGAGAGAAAGAACTTATATTTAGTAAAAGAATGTGTTGAGTGGACATGAAGATGATGGTGACTTATTGTTCTATCTATGCCATCCAGCCAGAACTGACCAACTAGAAAGTCAAATACAACCCTATGGATGACTCTGAGAAGTGTGTGAACTGCAGTTGAAGTGTGTCAATCAAATGCATCGTGATGTGGCGACGCCAGCAACAGCAAACAACACAGAGTGGAAATGTAGGTGTTGAATCATAAAGACGTAACATACTGTTATTTTTCAGTTGCAAAAAAATAAAAGTGAAGACTTTGATCATCATCTCATCAAGTTAAGGTGACTTCTACATAAGAAGCATTGTGAGTGCCTCCTAAGTGAGGTGTCTTGGGGTATACCGGTAGGAGAACCTGGGGCAGACCCAGGACACACTTAAAAGAATTTGTCTCTCAGCTAAATCAGGAACACTTTGGTAACACAGCCCAGAAGAGCTGAGGAAGTGGCTGGAGAAAGGGAAGTCTATATATATTTGTTTAATATATTTGTTTAAATTAAGATAAGATAAGATAAGATAAGATAGAACTTTATTAATCCCTCGGGTGGGTTCCTCTGGGAAATTCGACTTCCAAAAAAAAGCACAGCAACGACCGAAGTTACAGTTACAGAATTGTTATATATATATATATATATATACACATATACACACACACACACACATATATAAATACAGAGACAAATATAAATAAAATATACAAAGGGGATAAATAGAATAAATAGGAATAAAAAATAAAAAATAAAATTACCGTCTCTATCAGCTAAAAGCAGATAAACAGCAAGATGTATGGCTGTATGGATGGATGGATACCAAAAAGACAACATAAAATCTTATGTAAAAGCACCAGGAGATAGCTTCTATTGTATTAGTCACCATTTCAAAGGTAAAAACACTCACCTAGCCAAGCCTTCCTCATACACATAGATGAGGAGAGGATCGTAAGACGTTACCAACACGTACAAACGAACGTCAAACTTGAACCCTGTAAAAACAACAATTAGATTAAGTCATAAAATTGTTCAGTGCAAATCTGTCAAAAGAAAATAGCAAAAATATAACTGTAACAACTCACCATCAATGAGTAGCGGGTTATTAATATAGCGAGACACCAAAATGTTTTCAGTCATGGAAATCTGATTTGGCTGTAGATGAGAAGCAGGACGCACAAAAGAAGATATGATGAACACAGAAGAAAATGCGGGCAGTATTTTATCACAAGTTTAAAGCTACAACACCACGAATGATTCATATAGAACTGCATTAAATACTCAAGTTCATTGGGCTGACGAGACGCTGCAGTGAACCATAAACATCAAAGGATAATAAGATGAAGAAAAGTTTCAGTGACGCTGGTCATAGCGGGTCAAGCTTCAATAACAGCCTATAAAAACACAATCTGGTGGTGGGAGATGGGTCATTTATGAGGTTGAAATGTGTTGCAGGTGGTGAAGTTGAGAAGAGATGGGGTAAAGGGCGGGGGGGGTAGGAGTTGGAGTAACCTCAGCGCTGGCTACAGTTCAGAGAAAAAGCAAAGCAAAAAAGATGAACGTATTTCTTTCTTTTCTCCAAATATCGCTCTGACATTCTTTCCACTGTTTCATAAAAATGCCTGAGAAGAAGAAGAATCGTGCACATGTTTTCCAAGGGTGAGAACCTTGTTGAGCTCCTCCAAGAGCCCGGGGCCTTGAAAGTGTGTGATTTACTCCGCGAAGCTTATTAATGTCTGAAACGCTGGTTGATACTTACTTCGAAGACAGCTGTATCAGTGCAACCCCCACACTTAGATAACATCTGGCCAAGTGACTGTTTGAGTTCACATGGTACTTTTTTATGTCAGTGTGCTTATAGTTAACTCCCACTAAGGTTTTACCCTTAATGCGAATTCATGCTTGCACATGGTTTATTCTCACACACACACACACACACAACAGAAGAGCTGACTGACAGTCAGTATTATTGTTTTGAGCTTTGCTTGGCATTAAGATTAGCTGTTTTCTTCTCCCCGTTTCTCAGTCCGTGTTAACCTATTCTTAAACTCTGCTGGCTTTAGCTTTGTAGTTACTATTAAACACTAGTCCCAGTGCTGGAGTCCCCATTAACAAAGAAAGATTCAGTTAATTGTGTTCAGTGTTGTTTTATCTTTCATACTTTACAAATATGCCAACACTATTTTTATTTTTTTGAAAAGGCTATTTTGGGGAGAAGAACTGTGCATTTCAGATTAGGTCAGAAATCAGGATTTCTGAGTCCCTGGTCCGAAATTTAATCTCGAATGCCCCCTTCAACTCATATTTCCTATTCGGAAAGTCAGAGAAGCCCCACCAACCTCCAGTTAACAGTCTGCAATGGTGGCAATGAATGTAAAGTGTACTACTGTAAACAGTAGTACAACTTGAACTGTAAAATCTCCATAGCCAATGTTGTATGTTTGTGACTTGATAAAAAAAGCTATACACAAAGCACTGACCAGGCTCTACCCAAGAATGTGCCCCAATGCTGGTTTTAAGTATGTAAATGGACTGATTCTTATATAGTGCTTTTCTGTTCTCCTGGAGCACTCAAAGCACTTTTTTCACCCATTCACACACAGACTCTTTTCTATGCTTTTCAGTGCTTTCTAACTAACATTCATACTCTAATAGATACAAACCGGGGAAGCCAGGGATCGAACAACCAACCTTCTGATCAGCAGACAATCAGCAGATGACCTACTCTACCTCCTGAGCTACAGCCACCCCACATAAAAAACAAGTATTATGTTGTATTGCTTGTGATACCTGGATGGCTTTATCTCGCTAAGAATCAAAACAAATCCTGTTTTTGTTCTCGCTTTTCCAACTTTAGCACTGGAATGCACTAACTCTGGAGTGACATCACTTCCGAGTTCCAACATCCGACACTAGTCCGACATAAAAGCGATGTGGAATAACTTTCCCCATCTTTGCAAACACACGCCAGTGCAGTCACACCAAGCTCAAACACAGGTGGGAAAGAAGTAATAGTTGACATCCTCCAAACTTGGGGATCAGCAGTACCAAGTATACCAAGACTAAACTACACAGGGAATTAAGGAAGAAAGAAAAATACCTATAACCGTGACTCAAAATTACTTTACTTAAAGGTTAAGGTTTACTCTTAACCTTTCAAAAACACTAGGTTGGCAGCATACTTGCAACACAAAGTCCACTAATTTGCTTTCTTTTTTCCTCGATGACCACCCAGGTTTGTAGCCACAAAGCTCCAGGAACAAACAACGAGGTGGAATTTGTAGAAGTATTTTTCTGTCAAATTATATTTATTATATCACTGAAGTCCTCTGAAGGTTTTGACAACTGAAGTTTAGAATTAAAAAATGTAATTAGACTCAGAGCCATTTAAAACAGTGTAATAGCCACAGTACACATTATATGTTAAGGAAAAGACTAAAACACTACAGACAGAAGGCCAGGGAGCCAATTATCTGCTATGAACAAGCACTTGGCAGCCATGACAGCAGACTCAGGGGAGGGTGGCCATCTGGTGTGACCGGTTGGGGAGAGGGGAAAATGAAAGGAGAGAAAAGTGTGAAGTGTTCACATTTTAAGGATCAAAAGGCACAGAAGTCTAAGAATAAAATAAACTCACATTGCTAACCAAGTAGATACCTCGTCCTCTTGAAGATGCTACTGGTTTAATTATCCACGGGCCCTTGTCCTTGGCAAAGCAATCTGAGGAAAAGAAAGAAAAGAAGAAGAGGAAAGCAGGAAACGCAGAGAACTGCAGTCATTCAAAATGACTGTAAACATGTCATAAATATAGCCCTGCTAAGACGAACAGGATTATGTGTGGGTGGTATCTTACTGCAGAATTCCTGGTACTCGGCGGGAAGCACAAAGGTCTGAGGAACAATGTGGAAGTTTTTGAAGCCATGAGTCTGTTGCATTCGCTGGATGTTTTTATAGAGACGGTCTTTGCGTGTCAGTTCGTGCGATCTGGACGTGTGGAAGAACAAATATAGGAACACATAACGGCTACAGAACACCCTGGGCCTGACGGTATGATTCACTTCATGCTTCATAAAGACATCGGTCCCAAATAAATCGCACGTTGCAAGCGAAAGCCAACAAACACATTGCCTCATACGGCGATATTTATAACAGAGGAAACAGTGGAAACACACTCTATATTTGAAACCTCTATTATACCTGGGAAAGTGGTTGACCTTCTGGAAGTCTTGAAGGCTGCGTAGTACGTAAGGCTTGAGGTGAGACCCTGTCCACATGAGGTTGAAGTCATTGCTGTTTGGGTGAACCTGAAAAATAGCAAGACTGAACTGAGCAGACAAGCCAGATGAAATGATTTTGATTTAGCGCACAAAAAGTAAAATACACCAGCAAAGGGATCATTAAAAGGGTAAGCTCTCAAGAGTTTCCAGCCACCAACAGAAGCATCGTATTCTGACGTCCATCACGTTTGATTGCTCGGCTGAATCTAAGAAACAGACTCCAGCATCACCACCATTACCCCATCACTAACCCCACGAACTACTGTACGACTTACGCTTTTGACACGATCTCAAAAGGGAAGGCCAGTTCACAGATTTCCATCACTGTCATGTTATTTTATCTCTTTATTTGTGTATTTTTCCAACAATTTGTTAGGAGGCGGGATTCACATGGCCATTCTGTCCGCGTCCCGTGGAGAGCCAGATGTTCGCAATAAAGGCTTATTAAAGTTTGGCTCTGTCCGGGCTGCGGTAGACACTCGTCTGCCTTTTGATGATGGGTTAGCAGCAGTCGAGAAGCATTGAAATGAAATAAAAAGGGAATTAATTGTAGCTGCTTGGAGAGAGCAATAACGGGGATTGTGTGCCCTCGTGAAACCAGATTAATGCTTTTTGAGGTCATTTTGTTTTTTTCCATGGGTGCATTCCCGGGCTTTGTCACCAGCAGTCAAATGAAGATTAACAGACCTACAGTAAAGTGTATCCTACAATTGCATGTGCCGCAAAAAAAAAAGAAAGAAAAAAAGAAAAACAATGTATTTTTACAAGATTATCTGTTAAAGTTGTACGATTTAAGTGAGAACATTACCTCATGGAATCCGTGATTGGTGAGTATTTCTCGTACCAGGCGGCTCTCTGTGCGCACAATCTTGAAGGCCATATTATATCGTTCTGTGCAAAAAGCACAACAAGATATTCTTAGCATTGAACTTTTATAGGCTCCAAAATGACATTTTTATTCCCCCCAAAATGTCATTTTTATTACTCTGCACTGTACCTCCAACAGAAGATATGCTTCCATCTTTTGAAACAACAGCTTCAGGGAAAAACAGGAGAATCGGGATGGTCTTGCTAAGGCTGCCCCATGAGATGCAGGGATGGTCTCTAGTGGGTGACAAATTATACAGACACTTAATAAAAATAACAGGAGCAAAGTTTCAGAGATGCACTTTGGGGTGAATTTCAGTGCCCAAAATCTTCCAGGATGACATGAACTGACCTATATGGGCATCTTACCTAAGGCTGCGGGAATGCCTCGTGACGTGGTGTTTATTTCAGTCAAGCAGATAGAGGCAGAACCACACAGAGCTTTGTGAGGTGCTGGGCAATAACAAACCCATGTACAGTACTCCAAATACCCTTGTAAAAGTCGAGAATGTCTAACAGTACCAGACACAGCCTGCTTATCAGGGGGTCAAAATAAGATAAGGTGACATGATGATGGAGTAGAAGTCAATCAGGTATGACCAGCCTTGACAAGTGGGAGAGGTGGGGCATGCAAGCAACTGCTGCCCTTAGCTCAAGTATCCAGGTATGTGAGACAATATCGCAGATTATCGCACTGACACGGCTGGGTTGCTCACTGTTAAGAGGAGTCTTTTGATAGTATTTAAGCTTGTTGTTTATCATGAGCATAAGCCATCACCGAGACTACCCAGACACCTGCATACACACAAGATGTTAAGATCTTATACAGAAGAATGTGTTAACATCACCACCATCATCTCTGAATATGATCGTGCAATATTAGTACTTTTAAAGCATTGTTGATATTTGTAACAGTAAAATTCAAAGAGGAACTGACATTTCTTTCTATTACATTTTGGTTCCAGTCCCACGTCTACTGCATTATTGTACTTTATCTAAACTTGTTATAGGTTGTCTTTAATGTTTTGGCACATGGGCTAAATGAAGTATATCTTATCTTATTTTAAATAGAACGGCTTATTGGACAGATATCTATCAGCATGTGCAGGGTGCATTTTGTAAAACATTTATTCTCATGATTATGATTTTTCTGTTTTTATTAAATTCAACAAAACGTTGAAATAAAGGCCTGTGCTGTAGACTTGTGTTTCTGCCATGGTAGGTTTCCAATGGATGGTTTCGCCTTTATGTGTGCTGTGCATCTTTTGTGACAGCCTGTAATGTTATACCATGTAGCCATCCCATGTGGCATGAAGGTCCGCATACACTGTAATTAAGGCAAAGAGTGCAACCTTACTTACCAGAAGTGAAACTGTGCATACTCCTGTTATTTTGTCCATTTTAAACTGAACTTAAGAAAAACTGGTACACAATTTCTTTTGCATTTTGCTCACTATAATACAAGCAAGCATTAAAAGGCACCAAACTCAAGGCGTGAACCAGTGTTGTTTCCAAAGAGCTATTAGCTGAACTGTTTGTGTAGCGAGATGCGCAGTGTGTCCTTAAAAGGGAAACTGGACAAGTTAAAGAAGAAAAAGATGTGGCAAGTCTAAAAAAACTATCTACAGCAGATGAAATGTTCATTAAGGAATAGGACAAGTACAAATCTGACACACGACCTGAGAGATGCATCTGGCTCTTCAGTTGATCTGCTACTCTAAACCAAGCCCTCATTAGCAATGGTTTAAGTGGAAGGGTGGCTGTCAAAAAGCCAGTCTTAAGGAAGAGAAACAGGGAGAAAGGACAGAAAAATGCCAAAATTCAAAAGAACTGCACAGCAACAGGCCTTACGGAGTGGTGAATCCAGAATTTGTCTTTAGCCATCTGTAAAACACACTGAAGGCTCTGTCAGGGTTTGGGGCTACATTTCAGCCAGTGATGTTGTGGATTATTTATATAATTATAAACAAAGAAAAGTGGTTTCACATTTTCTTCTACAATGCAACACTATCTGAAAAGCATCTCATTGCAAACAGTTTCATTTTTAAGCATGACAATGATTCCGCATACAATGCCAAGGCAGTACAAGTATACCTGGATTAAAAAACCCACAGTGGAACACTATCAGTCTCACCAGAGCCTGGACCTCAACATTATTGAAGCAGTGTGGGATCATCTTGACAGAGAACAGAACAGAAGGCATCCAAAGAAGAGCTTTGAAAGTCCTTCAAGATGCCCGGAACTTGCCCAAGAGAGTTCAGGCTGTGCTGAAGAATAAAGGCGGTCAAACAAAATATGACTTTCAAGCTCTTTAGAATTGTAAAAACTTTGTTTTTGCTTTATATACTATATTACCTTGTGTGTTTGCTGTTTCAGTAAACCGCGGCACCTATTTCTCATTTTCGCACCAAAACAGTACTGTCCTTTTATCACAGTCATGGTGACTTTCCTTTTGTGTTTTTGAGGAAGGTCAACACTTCTTTCATGGTGTCAAGACTTTTTGTGTGCAAGTAAAAAATTGCAGACAGCAGTTGTTTAAAAAAAACTACTGCAATATTACTCTTGCAATGGAACTGAGATGTGTTTATGGGGTAGATATTTTTGAACAACCATGTTGTAGCATCTCAATGTATAATTACTGCCATGTCAATAAATGCAGCGTTGGTAGCCTGAAGGTTAAATGCTAACTCTAAGCAATCCAAACTAATTTAGGAGATGGAGCCTAAAAGCAGATACAGAGGAACCCAGAAAGGTATGACTAAGCATGGCTTAAGAGGGAATTATTAGACCGAGACAAGAAAGCAAAGACCAGCTGGTGCATCCACAGCAGAGGGATATATACTCATTTGTCTAAATGACAGTCATCAATTATACAGAATGAAAGACACCTGAAGGTGTCATTTTGTTTGCATGTATCTTGACATAAATGATTAAACAGAGCTCAGGACATCTTCTGTAATCCCTCACCGATTACATTTCACCTTAAATTGATTTGGTAACTTGCAATGAGAGAGAAAATGAACAATGCTTTTAGTTCACCATAATGTCATATTACAAGATGTATTATTTGGAAATCTTATGCAGTATGCCAAGAGGATCAGTAGGCTAAGAAGTTAACTGACTTGCCAAGTCCCACAGGGATTGCAGGGACTGTGAGCAATATCCTACTCTTCTCCAGTGTGTCTGCAAACAAGCAACAGTAGCTCCTCTTGAAGGACAAAATACTCAAAACAAAGGCACCAATAGCATTGATTGAGAGAGTTGTTGCTTTTTTCTTTAAATGAGAAAAGACAGATTTGAGGCAGCTTGTTTTATTTGTGATATAAAGCAGATAATCCCAGGTGCTTCTATAACCTCTGACCTTGACTCTGTTTAGATCACAGGCTGTCCTTTATTCTGCAGCAGACATATTAATATGAACTGCTAACTTGTACTTACTCTTGCTCGTCTTCTGAGGAGGATTCAGAGTCCTCTTTATCACGGATCACGGCTGGCATTTTCACTGCAAAGGGGGGTACGATCTGCCCGGAGAAATCTTCGTGGGACCAAGTACCGGTATCTAGTGTTTACCCTGGCATCTGCAACATCCAAGGGAAAACACAACAGTCACTTCTAAGATGATCTCATAAAAACGCCGATGTATTAATAACACTCTGCTCCACGACAGCTTAACACGAAGACTGCAACACTAACAGCGTCCTACAGTGATTTACAGTTAGCATGCTCTCACCTGAGAACCGCTGCTGCTTTCTAAGTCTGCCTGCTGTGGCAGTGAAATCATCTTAACACGTTATAGACAGTCTATGGTTAAGACAAAACCAAACTGCTAAATAAAGCGTTACTTTTATGCCTGCACGCGTTGTCAACTACGCAAAGTCTGCTTAATTTGACACCACTGAGGTTTTTATAATGAAGTACAAATACATACAGCAACAGAAAGAAGGTACTTTCGCCTGCTCGCTTATTTCCCAAGGGATCGCCACAGCAAATAGATCCGCGTATTTTGACTATTACGCGCGGATGCCCTTCCTTTGGGCTGGGACCAGCACTTGAGAGTACATTAGCTTATAACACTCTGAGGGTGGGTTTGTTTCCTCCCGGAAACGAACCGGGAACCTTTCACATGCAAGGCAAATGAGTTAACCACTATACCCGGACCACAAAAACTTGCCTTGAATTTCTGTGGAGGCTGCTAACAGTAAGCTAGTTGGTATCGCCAAGTCCAGCAATCGCCGTTAATCTTCCTGTAACTACAACAAGTGGATAGCAACAGAGAAAGGCGCATGCGCGCGACAATATTGATCCACGTGACGAAACTTTGAACTGCCCGTACATTTAAAATAAATAGGCAAAAACATTTCAATAGAAATATTACAAAGAGCGATTTCCTTCATATGTTCTTTATATTTTGATATTGTTGTGTTGCTTCAGTTGCTGCACAGTGAGCTGGTGTGCCTTAATGTTTAATAACATTTATAATATTTTATAACTTTTTTAAAGCATTTTCCAAAATACTGGGACCCCTCAAATCTACATCTATTTTTATATAAAAGAAATGCATGGCTTTCAAAGAGTATTGAATTAAGATTGTGAGAGAATGTATATATACTTCCAGTGGATAAATGCTTGTTAAAATCGCATTTTAGACCGTGTTTAGTCGTAGATTAGTTGAGTCAAAATTCGAACGTCTTTTGCATTATTTCATAGGTCTTTCTATAGATGCAGTTTTTCATGTTCACAATTACCTAATAATATAATTAATTGGGATTTAGATTCGGAATAAGTGCTCGGAAACGTTACAAAGGTGGCTGCCAAGTGGCAAGCCTTGCTCGTAGAGGCACGTCACCTGCATAATTCTCTTGCTCTACAGCTACTCTTTGTTTGGACGCAGTCTAGCACTGTCCACACGCGACAGGATTGCTATATGTAGATTGGTTAGAGGGGAAAATAGGCGGAACCCTAACGCCTGAAATCACCAATCACAATCATGGTACGATTAACAGGAGCCATTTTAAGCGCTCTTATTGGTTAACCCCACGAGCCAAGATTGAAAGACTCGCCACTCGGTTGGCTTAAGTCCCACTTTTTCTAGCGCCAGTATACTCCTGTTTTGTCGGGAATATGATAGTTTGACAGGCGCAGTCAGGTAAATACATGACGTACTCGTGATGTTTTAAAGTATAATAGGCTAGCTAATTGTATAAACCTGCTTAATCCAGGGTTAGCTTGTTATGTCATATGAGTTACTGATGTATTGCCAGCTAATGTCTTATGTTAGACATGAAATAGAAATACATCTATTCTTCCGTCCAATGCTAATGTTATATAACCGGGGTTTGTACTGACCTGTAGTTCGGAGTGGTGTGTCCTGCAGTGAACCGGCAGTTTTCCTCTCTGATAGGTGCTTCTTCCACACAGAAGAGATGAGTCGCTTTCTGAACGTCCTGCGGAGCTGGCTGGTGATGGTGTCCGTCATCGCGATGGGAAACACCGTGCAGAGTTTCAGAGATCACAGTTTTCTGTCCGAAAAGCTCTACACAGGCATGCCAGAGTTTGGTGAGAAAACTGGATTTTGTTTTCTGACAGAAGTCAAGTCAAGTCAAGTTTATTTATAGAGCACATTTAAAAACAACCAAGGCTGACCAAAGTGCTGTACAGTAAATACAGATAAAAATAGAAGTGGAATGTGCAACCTGACAACCTTAAAAGTAACGTGATTATTAGTTTGTGACTCTAGTATTAGTATAAATTAGGCAAACACCACACGCTTCGAATACCAAGCAACACTTTATGTTAAAATGCACGTGATGATCATCAACTAATTACCTATTAGCCTGCATATCACTGGCGTGCAGAGTCTATATAGAGCACGTATAAATGTTTTATTAATCATAATCAGAATATACAAGGCCATTTCTCCCTAATAGGAGCCAAACCAATAGTAGTAGTTATTAGCAAGACTTCACTTTAGATTGGAAAATATATACTTAGTTTGAAAGCATTCATTTATAATAATTATTAGCCCTTGTAGCCTTTGTAGTATTATGTTGCCTTTTATAAGCTGCTGTTAGCTGCTGTTATTCCCATTGATCTGGACTGCAACAATAATTCTAATCCTGTGAAATCACAATATTGAATTTCTTTTCTTACTTTGTATTAAAAACTTGAATAAACCATAGTAATTTAGGGCATTAAAATCTTGTTTTTTTTATAATCTTCACCATAGTAAGTAGTATTGCAGAAAACTTCTGTACTGCGGCACATTTCCAGAAAAATGCACTTACAGGTGGCATAACAAACCAGACACCGCTCTACGTTCACTGGACGCTTTATTAGGTATACCTGTTCAACTGCTATCTCACCACCTAAACATGTGGCAACAACTCAGTACAATATGTGGACCCTTGAAGCAGCAAAAGACTGCAGCAGATGCTACCACTGCCAGCTAAGAACAGGAAACTGAGGTAACAAGGGATCAGCTAAAATGGACAACTGAAGACCAGAAAAATGTTTGGTGGTCTCATTTTCTACTTTGACATTCAAATGATAGGGTCAGAATTTGTTGTAAAACAACATCAAAGTATAAATCCATCCAAAATCCAAATTTTCAGGCTTGTGGCGATGGTGTAATGATGTGGGGTATTTTGGGGGGGACACTCTGAGCCCCTTAGCACTAACTGAGTGCTAAATTCCACGACCTGACTGAGTATTGTTGTGGCCATGATTACATAAGTGTACCCATCTACTGGATATGTTCAGATCATCTCAAACTGGTCTCAAACATGTCAGTGAGTTCACTGAGCTCAAATGGCCTCTGTAGTCACCAGAAGTCAATCCAATAAAACACGTTTGGGATGCTGTGAAAGAATTACGGCAGTTCTGAAAACGTAACAAGGTCCAACCTGGTACAAGCATGGTGTAACTAATAAAGTGTCTGGTTAGTGTATAGGATCTTAGAATTAGATAATAAATCAATGTCCTCAGCTAAACCTGCTCAAAAGGTTAAAAAGAAAGAAAGAAAGAAATGCTCCAAGAAACCCTCCTGCATTGTTCTCAACTAATAATGGATGCTCTCTATCATAATATATTGTATCTGTATTTATTTAATTTCTCAGTAAATGGTCTCCAAGCTCGAACCTTTGGTATTTGGACGCTGCTGTCATCGATCATTCGCTGTGCCTGTGCCATTGATATCCAGAATAGAACGTAAGCCATCGTGTTGTTTCCTGCACCATAAAAACTCATTTCTGGTGGAAGTCTATGGGTTATTCACTGTGTAACCCTGGCTCTTGCAGGCTGTATCACATCACCTTATGGACGTTTGTCCTGGCATTGGGCCACTTCCTATCTGAGGCTTTTATCTATAAAACTGCACCGCTGACTATCGGAGTCATGGCCCCTCTCATTGTGGCTAGTGAGTAATGAATAATAGTGATAATAACCTCTGTTGGACTCCCCATCAGGACGTCTTAAGTTAAATCACAACACACTGGAATACACAGTTAAAAGTACATCACTGTGTTTTTGCAGGTTTTTCCATCATAGGAATGCTCATTGGATTCCAGTGTTTTCCAGAAACACAGGAGGAAGTTGGAGCGCGACAGAAAAAGCATAACTGAGTCCCAGCAATCTGGAGTTTCCTGTTGTTGAACTGAATCCACCTCCACCAGCCTTCTGTGAACTGGTCCTCGTGTGCTGCTTCTTGCCTTGAAGAACAGGATATACTGATGTAAATTCACTTTCTACTGTGACATTATTTACATTTACACAGATCAGCCATGACATTAAAACCCCTCACAGGTCAAATAAATAACATTATCTTGTGAAACTGCAATATTCTGCTGGGAAACGTCGGGACCTGGGATTCCTGGTCCACGACTGCAGTTGATGATGTGCTCAAACACAGGAAGACGCTAGTAGTCCCTAATCCAAATGAGCCTTTGTAGGATGTGCCCCAGCAAGGCTGATCTTTGGGGACAACTGCTGCTGTCATGCTCCCAATCAGCACATCCTCAAAGACCCTGCCTTCATGAGGAATCAGAGCTGTTTTAGCAGCACAAGAGGAACACAGCAGATTAGGCAGGTGGTTTTAATGTTGTGATCGATTGGTGTATATCTTACAATACAGTGGTCAATGTGTGCTGCTTTAGAATTTGTAATAATTTCATATTTAAAGGAGCAATATCTGGAGTTTTATGTTGTCTTAACAGCACAGATAGCGTATTCTTTCTCAGTCTCGGTTTTGCTATGGTGCCGCTGACTGACCGTAGAAACAGAACCACAGTACACATTTTCTCGTCACCATGATTGTTTTATTGCACCAGAGCATAGAAAGTACAGTTTTCTAGTCTTTCAATCAAAGCAAGCCCAGATGTACCAAAGATGTCGGAAGGCTACGCAGAAGAAAACCACGCACCTCATTAGAAAAATCATACAGCAGAGGTTGGTTTGATGTTTGTTGTGTGCTGTGAAAGATTTGTACATCCTGGAAATTTATGCACAAATAACTTTGTATAAAACTTAATTTTTAAAAATATCTTGATTTTTTATGCTTTTTATTGCTGTAATAATTGTGGCAATAGTATTTTGTAGTCTTGTAGTCCTTTGTTTGAAGTGTCCTTCAAGGTGTAATTGTGTTTTTGCACGGTTTGTGCTAAAGACTGAAATCCCAGTTTTGTTCTGTTCTCATATTTGGGTTAAAGAAAGCATAAATCTCCTGATTTAAACATGGCCACATTGTGGTGAAATACAAAAATACACAGACACATTTAGCTAGGGCTTATTTATCTATAAATATATAGATTTGTTCTTAATTTAGTTTCTGTTTTTGGTACAGTGTTCAAAATCCCATAGTTTGTATTGCAGTTTCATTTTTTCCTTATTGACTGGATCAACTACACATCATGCCAAAATAGCAAAAACTCTAAGGGTGTGGAAAATTCACAGCACTTTAAAGTGCCTAAGACTAAGATTAACTAGAACCTCTCACAGACACATAAAAGTCCTAATTAAATATCAACATTTCGAGACAACTTCCTAAAAATACCTGAAGTAAAAATTTGTACAACTACTGGTTACACAGCATAAAATACACACAGGCAACAAAACGAAGGAAAACACTAAACCACTTGAGCCTTTGACCCTGGGCTCTAACAGGTGGAGGGCATTTGATTGGCACTGTTTAGGTCCACTCAGGATCGGTGCACAACTGTGCAAAGTGGTGCTCAGATCAGGCCACATCTGTTGGACACTTGGGACACTTAATGACTATAAAAAATAAGATGTGTTAAGCCTTTAAAGTCATCAGAATTTAACCACATTGACCATAAAGAGGAGATTTTGGCCATCTTATGTTTGCTTGCCACTACAATTATTCACACAAAATTAGGTAATATTTTCCACAAGAACTGAGCTGCATTACTCCGACTCTGGCATGTATTGGCCCAACACCCAAGACATATTTCTGATGGATTTCCCTTCGATTTGTCGCCTGTTTGTATAATTCTACAGTACCAAAAGTAAAAAGTACACATAAAAAGTGTGCAAAATGACAAGGGCAGTAGATCTGATTAGTCGCAATCTCCCATTGTGTTGTTCTTATTTTCCGCTGTGCTGACATCCTTTACGTTCCGGACATTCTCGCCTCTTGTGTCTTTTTAAAGAAGTCAATCACAGTAAAATGGGGCCAATATTGACCGCCCCCCCCCCAAAGCGAACTCAGATACATTGCATCAGCAGTATTCACAAGTAATACTGTCATCCTGAACGGCAGACGACAGATACGAAAGCCTCAATTAGGCGAAAGGTGACTTGGCTGCCTGACAGGTAAACACGTCGTAGTCCTTAATCTGCATTGAATACACATATTCTAAACACAGAACACTAACATGAGACACCTTCATCAATGTAAAGAGAGAGTTCAATTACACACAATGTTGGTCATATATTAGAAAACTTTCAATATTGCCAGTCAAATGCATAAAACACTACATTAACACCAGTCAGAAGAAAACTAGGAAAGGCATTCAGTTAGATTGAAGGTTGGAGTCACTAAAGTGGCAGATACATTATACCTAACAAGACATGTAAAATGCCATCATCCCATGATGTAAAAACCTTGAAAGTGCATTCCCCCATGGTGGTTTGGGGTGTAATACCAATGTGGATTTCTGCATCACAGAGTCCAAACAGAACTCCGTAAAGCAACACTGTTCTCTGTGATTCAGCCTCCATGTTCTTACAGTTCACAGCTTTCAGCTCCTCAGTCGTTTGTGCATGATTGTGCGTCTCGATATGTCAGTTTTTGTTGTTGTTTTTTAATGTGTCTTATTTGTTTTTAATCTGTACACGGTGATATTCTGAGATCTTGGACAGAGAAATATCTGTCTTCCTCACAACCTCACCTCTTTCAAGATTTCAGGTGGAGAGATTCCTCTTTCCAGATCAGCAGTAATTGTCTGCAAAGGACAGACGTGATGCAGTAAAATGAGTGAAGTGGCAGCAGAGTTCAACATCAATATTATATCAGCAACAAACATCTCTTCACATTCAGTACACCTCATCACGTGTCTTTTCACAATGAACTTCAGATGAGTTGCAATCACCGGATAAACGTTTAATTCCACAATGACACCGAGTCTGTTTGTGCGATTTAAAGGGCTGATTGTGCAGTCGAGTACAATACGCTGCAGTTTAACCGGTAACACCTTCAAGTAAATGCAAACATGATTGTGTGCACAATCGTTAAAACCCTTTTTTCACCCTACCTTGGCAGGTGTGTGTTTTGGTGTTTGTGAGCTTGTGGGTTAATGTCAAGACTGCCGTTGCCAGGGGCTGCCGCACGACGTGGCCCCGTAGTCCTGCACCGATGACAGGGAGCCTGCAGGCTGGAATGATAGCTTTGGGGTCACACCTCTGAGGGGCCCTAAGGGGTCCCCCTCATCTTCCACCTTCTCATTCATAACACACCACCAGTGCATCCAGAGACACCTGCACACCCAGCTATACCACAGCCTTTGATCAGGAAACTGCATGTATCGTTAGTTCTGCTTTGTTTATTATTTAGATACATCTCTTGTTCTTTTTTCTTTTCTTTTCTTTTTTAAATCTACTGCACTACTATCACTTTGACTTCCACTGGTGTGCAGGATTACTGGTGTTTAAGCTGCGTTTGTAGTGTTAAAACTGGAATATCAGAAGGACAAAAAGGCCAAAGAAAGAAAGCAAGAGGTCCCGAGCCTGACGTAAAGCAAGGCGACAGGTGAGCATGAACATCTCCGAAGTTACAAAAGTCACCACATATTTAGTTTTAATACTTGGTTTTAATATAAGTTTTTTTAGCTGAAAATATTTATTTGACAGCTCTCAACTGCACCCGTTGTAAGCATTAAACCAAAGCAACGCTTTTCAAAGCAAAGAATAAGCAAACGTGTTTTTAATGAGAGCGAGCCAGAGAGCTGTTAGACGAAGCATAGCTGAGAGAAAACGACATTTTTAGCAGCTTGCGGAGAAAGCTGCAACCAGGGCAGCGGGACGACCGCCTGCATTCGCTTTGCATCCAAGCCTGCCGCAGCAGACTGCAATGTAAGTGACTGCAGAGAAGCCACCAGCAGAAAACCACTCAGAGCGCATTCAATCCAGAGCCAGGGTGGGCTCTAACACACATCCCACCTCTAACTTCATGTAACACACACAGTCGTACTTACACTCACTGTCTGCACCTCAACCTGTTGGTTGGCCTTCTGCCGTCGGAGGTCGGATTTGATAAATCCTGCAATAATAATAATAATATTATGAAACACATTAAATTACTGATGATTAATTTTGTGCAAAATAAAGTTACATTTAAATAGAACAGCATACTGGTGTGGAAGTTTTAAAATTGCTACTCCCATGTTATCTTCTTGTATTTTATATAACATGTTTTCTTCAAAACTAATTTTCTGGGTCAGCATGCAGAATATCCTTTGGTGCTCAGAGATTATTGAATCAAAGATATCCCCCTTCCTGTGACAACTCAGAGAGGATGGAGGAAGGATATCGAAGGATATGCACAGTTAGACAGTAAGACCTTAACAAGCATGGTTGTGGTAAAAAGAAGGTACTCCTGCCATTAAGGTTTTACATGTCAGAACATAACAAAAAGGTCTTAAGGAAAAAAGACCTACTATTCAAATAAGTTCAGTGCATTTAGAGGCATTTCCAACAAGACAAAACCTCCTGCTGCAGACGCCTCTAAACATGTGGTTTCTGCTCTTAGCTCTGTATGATGTCAGTGACAGTGTATATCCTTACCTTTGTCACTTTAGGCATGCAGAGCACATAAACAGAAAAAAGCTGACTTAAAAGGAAGGGTCAGATTGTTTCAGACTCGGAGTAGGCCGCACCAAGGCTTACAATGAGGCATACGAGTTATTTTTAGCTGTGAATCATGCAAAGCTACTCTAGTAGAGAGCAACGATAAAAATGTAGCGCTAAAAAATAGGTATTTTTGGTCCTCTTTAACTACAACTTTAATATAGTGTGAAAAGTAATTTAGCCACTAGGAGGCAGCATACGCCTATGAAAGAGACGAGTCTTTGCAAGTCCAAGTATTACACAAAATGGTTTCACATAAGTTGGTCTGAGTATCACACACAGACATGGGAAAGAAAACAGCCCATATCTACAGAGATGAGGTTAACATCTCACCTGTCACCACTGTTCCTATTAGCAGAAAGATGCACAAGAATATGTTGCCAGCTAAAGTTCCCCAGTAATCCATGATCTTTCCCTGAGCTATGGTGAAAATGATTCCAAAGATCTGAAATGAGAGTGAGAAGCTCTTTAAAGGCCCAAACAACATGACATGTTATGATATGTTATTTGTTTGTTCTCTGCAGTCATACGTGCTGAACGTTACCGACCTGAGCTGAACAGTTAAGCAGTCCGGACGAGGTCCCCTCCGATTCTGGGTAGGTGAGCTCTACTGCATACTCGAAACCCAGAGGCAGGTATCCTGTCATAAAGAAACTGGAGAAAGACAGAAAATATAGGTGAACTAAAATATAAAACCAAGTGTCTGATCTGTTCAGCGTAGAATTTTGTGACTCAACTATTTTTAACTGTCCAAAAACCAGCAGAAAAAATGCTCCACAAATGTAAAAGTAGGACAAGTATATTGAGGTTTAATACATCCTCTCTGGGTGAAAAGCAGACAAAGGAATTGCTATGGAAACCAGATATGGGCATAATCAGCTTACCATAAATAGCAATTATTGACAAAGCCTGTGGACTGTGGAACACTAAGTTTTGCTCAAAAAGCAGCATTCCTGCTACAAAGAAACTGAACAACACAGAGCTTCATCAGTATCGAGCGGGACTCTAAACGTGACCAATATGATTCAACATTACCCCGAGGTTAAAACTAGTGTCAATGCTATGCCAACCCGCATGGGCCAATAAAGCTTCTGTTTAGCTAAGCAGTTTTCTAAACACTTCCAATAAATGGATTTCCAGCTCCACGGAAACCCTTTAGCTTCAGAAACAGCTGGCAGCCCCTCAGCATTTCTCACTTTGCTGACGCTTGCCGAAATGTTTTCTTTAAATAAATAAAAGTATGAGAAACATCTTTTTTTTCCTCCATCACATTTGCATGACAGAATATAAGAGATCATTCACAGCTCTGTTACCTGTTGGCTGCTAGAGCCTACTGTGATGTTTATGGCCATGGTGGCCATAAACACCATCAGGGCGATCGTGGCTCAAGAGTTGGGAGTTTGCCTTGTAATCGGAAGGTTGCCGGTTCGAGCCCCGGCTCGGACGGTCTCGGTCGTTGTGTCCTTGGGCAAGACACTTCACCCATTGCCTACTGGTGGTGGTCAGAGGGCCCGGTGGCGCCAGTGTCCGGCAGCCTCGCCTCTGTCAGTGCGCCCCAGGGTGGCTGTGGCTACAATGTAGCTGCCATCACCAGTGTGTGAATGGGTGGATGACTGGATGTGTAAAGCGCTTTGGGGTCCTTAGGGACTAGTAAAGCGCTATATAAATACAGGCCATTTACCATATTCTTTAATGGTTACCTACCCTAAAACTCCAGCTGTAACGAACACCACCCACAGGTGACCCAAGTTGAGGGTGAAGGTGTAGGCCAGCATCCCAGTTAGAGAAAGGATATACACGGCCAAGGTGGTCTGTCTGTGGAGACAGGAGCATAACAATAAAGTTTAAGACATTAAGCCATGTATCATAGCACATGTTATGACGGGCACAATAAGGACTAACGCAAGCGATAATGTTCAACCCCCCCCCCCCCCCCCAAAAAAAATGAATGCCATTATTTTGTGACAACAACGCCAATCTGCAAAAACAAATTCACTCTGTTGAAGCTGCTTCTTGTACAACCACGCGTAAAACAAGCAGCAAAACATTTTTGTTAATATTGCACAGTCCTCCGGCTCACTCTGGATCCACATTCTAAATCTGGGCTTAACTGCTCTGACAGATAACCATCCTAATGGCATGTGAGGAATCTGTGGACTGAGGATCTTCCTCTAATCATAAACATTTTTATGCCACATTAATGAAGGCAGTTTATCAACACTAAATCACTAACTTGCAGAATAAAGCAAGTGGTCATTTTGTAGAAAGAAGTAATGTATGATTACTGTTTTTCCATCATATGCAGTGGCAAAAGGCTTGAGAAGCTACTTTGAAGTACCAGTAAAGTACAGCCTGCCAGTTCAGATAAGCAGAGAGCAACACCACACAGAAAACTCGGCTATGTTGTATCCTAATACGTGCCTCTTTTAATCAAATGGTCTAATTCACTTGGACATCTCTCTGTGAATGGATGAGTGACTTAAAGGACATTCATGCAAGGAGTCGATGTTTTAAAGTACAGCTAACATTGCAGAGAAGAAGTGAGAATGCTGATCCTGAGGACTGAAAATTACATTGCCTTTCAGAAGAGCATCTTTTTACATGTGCACATGAAGCTCCATCAGAATCTGACTGTAGAAAACAATGACATTAGTTTATTTGAATGCCATGGTTTACCACTCCCTTCAGCTAACGGCAGGAATCTTAAACTACATGGGCTCACCACCATTGGACAATAGAAGACTGTAAAAGTGTCGCCTGGTCAGATGACTCTCAATCTCTGCTGTGACATTCGGATGGTAGGGTCAAAAGTTAAAATAAATAACATGAAATCATGTATTCATCTTGCCTTGTATCAATGGTTTAAGCTGTTGATGGTGCAATGGTGTGAAGTTCATTTTATACTCAGCCTTTTATGATCACAGTGTAGCCATGTTCTGATGGACATGGTGTATATTTAGGATTTGACTCAAATGTAGGTTCTTGTTAGAAAACACAGCTCTGTGTTTGATCTTAGTCCACATCACTGAAAAACGGGGTTTAAAAGAAATACACTACTTGTAGGTTTTGGTCTTGTCCAGCCATATGCCACATATGAGAGAGCCCGCCATGCCAGCAATGACAATGGTCAGACCGATTCTCCCAGCATTCACCTCTTCACCCTGAAAGAGAAAATGTTGGCATTTGCACCTGTGAAGTCACAATATGCAGTCATTTCCTAGAAGCACTGAGCCGTAACAATCATACTCCTGTTATCTGTGTCAGGACCATATCTTTGGATGCTTTATAGCTCAGTGTTAAATGCGGTCAGACAGTGTCTACCTGCTGGGCCTATTCAATCTGAGCATAAGCCACAAGGAAGACTAGAGAAGGTAAGACAGAAAATATAAAGTTGACAAACATGAAAAAAAAAAAGGCTATAATAGGGACTTACAGGATAGTGCTCAATGATCATCCGGTTCAACAGTGTGGAAATAGCATAGAAGCAGCCAACATTCAAGCCTGTAGACCACAAACAGAAAACAGTTTATTCTGAGACAATCTGCACAGAAAGGTGGTCTCATGTGGGGACCAGATGGGTCCTGGTGCTTCTACCTAAAAACTCTTGAGAGCTTCACACAATATAAGAGACATTATAATCAGATTATTTGGGCATTTTTAGGGTGTATACTCCCCCTACTCAAAAACTTTCTCCTTTTTTGAAAGCTTTAAACTGAAAGATGAACATTTCTGTTTCCCAGCAGCTTATCATGTTAGCATTCCAACTGACTACACGTGAATCAATAAGATAAGATAAGATAACCTTTATTAGTCCCACACGTGGGAAATTTGTTTTGTCACAGCAGGAAGTGGACAGTGCAAAAGTTATGACGCAAAAATTAGAATACAATAAGAATAAATACAGTACACAACTGTACAGAATAGAATAAAATAATATACTATATACAGTAGAATAAAATAGAATAAAAATATACAATAAGATAAAAATAGAATACGAATGCTATATACAACTGAGTAAAAATACAACGATGCCAGAAAAGATTATTGCACTTAGTGTTATTGCACATGTGTGGATGTGTGTGTTTGTTCAGTTAAAGTCTTTGTTGTGGAGTCTGACAGCAGTGGGGAGGAAAGACCTGCGAAATCTCTCCGTCCCACACCGTGGGTGCCGCAGTCTCCCACTGAAGGAGCTGCTCAGTGCTGTCACAGTCTGCTGCATGGGGTGGGAGACGTTGTCCAACAGGGATGACAGCTTAGCCGCCGTTCTCCTGTCACTCACCACCTCCACTGGGTCCAGAGGGCATCCTAGAACAGAGCTGGCCCACACACACCCATAAATGTGTGTGTGTGGGTATTAGTAAAACAACTGCCTTGTGAAACTCAGCACAGGATTCTTCTTATAATAACTGAAGGTAGACAATTGGCAAAAACTAAAGATGGAGGAGAGGAAATGGATTTTAAAAGGATTAGAAAGAAAGCAAGAAGTCTATAGTCTGAGAAACAGCTGCTAACACACTCAAACAGCCCTTTAACATGAACAACTTTGGTCTGTCTTTCCTATGTTGTCACTAATTAGTGACCTTTGAGCCAAAAAATGCTATCACCAAAAACAATCAGATCAGTGCTACACAAACTCTATTCGTTTTAATGACTCGCTCATATATGTGCTCAGAGGCCGATAAGGACTGTGAACGAGAGTTACATAGACCATAATGCACAGTATCCTTAACTCTTGCCAGGGTAAAAGTTTAGTCCTAGAAATGGTGGGGCTGACTGCTACAGTTTGCATGTTTAGTACGGGTAAGAGGGAGGAACCCACCATAGCTGACCACCAGGAGCATGAAGGGCTTGTTGCGCAGCAGACTCAAGATGGAGGCTGTGTAGGAGTACTCATCAGGCTGCATGTTCCTGGCCTGTGCCTGGGCCTGGCTGGGTGGGATCTCAGGTTTCTCCTGAAACACTGAAAAGCAACACAAACAAACGCAGCATTTCTGGAGGTTACTTTAGTTTTTAAGATATAAGATTTAGTAGGACAGCACCGGAAAAACACCGGACTGGGGCAAAGAGCAAAGTTCAGTGTGATGCTGAGGTAAGAGCAAAAGTGGACTCCAAACATGAGTAAACATGCTTATAAAGATAAGATATCAGTCTCCGAAGCAGGTTTTAACACACGTACAGCAGCCCTGAACATCTTTAGACATTGTCCAACAGAGTTACATGTGAGAATTTGGAATAATCTTTAACCTGCCAGCTCTCCAGTACAAGGTCCATGTGATGCTCGACTGAGCCTTTCTAAGAAAATGCAGGTAAGTGTCTAACACAGCGGGTGACATCTGACCTGCCCCCTGGACATCAAGTCAGCCACCAAATTTAACCAAATATAGGTGGCTATTGTTATTACTTTTCTCCTCCTATCATAAGTCGTAGATTAACAGGTTTTATTGAATAACAGGTTGACATTTTCAGTATTTCTTCTATTTATTGATTCCGTAACACTTTCTGTATTGTTATTGCATTTAATCTTTCACTATTGAGTTTAGTGAGTTACCAAATATGATGCATGTTCCTGACAGCATAAATATACATTATGTGTAGTTAGAATTGGCAGTGTGTGCTTCACATGTGATTATATATTTTTTTAAATAAGTAAAACCTGCTTGATTGGGACAAGCAGATATATCTGCGCAGTATGTAAAGTGAAACACAGATGTTCTCCGCACGTGACACGACAATCAGCAAAAGCTGGAATCACAAACCTTTGACCTCAAAGGTCACAGTCACAGGTGATTGTGTCCCAAGGATTTGCTTTGAGTTATTTAGTCAGCATATCCAAGTAATCAAGGGACTGGTTCTCCACCACTGTTTCTCTGACTTTCTCTGACTTTTAGTCCTTGGTGGAGGTGAAGAGAGAATTTAACAGAGCTGGGGGCTGAGGTGGGGGGGTGATTTTATAAAACTCTGCTATGACTCCCTGAGCCCCTGCCTGTATTTCACGTCGTGTCAAAACTCATCTCATCAAAATGTGGACAATTACACCAATTACCGCAGCTGCTCATCTGGTGGAGTTGAAGGGATGTTGAGTTTTTCGCTAGAAAGCACACCTCGGGCAGGCTCAGTTTCCCAGCGGAGCTGGCTGAGGAGCAGACATCTCTGTGTAAAGCTCTGCCATACACAAGTCTGGATGTTCATATCGAGAACTTTGCAGCAAAGATGATTTCAAAGACTCTTTTGTGTTCTCATTTAAAACAGCAGTGTAATTCTTCTAGTGGACAAAGGAGTCAAGGTGAGGTAACACTGGAAACTACAAATTGTCAAGATGATGCTTTGCTTCATATATTTTCACACCAATAGCTGTGGGCGCTGAGTGACACTTAAGGTGACTTGCAGTGGGCGATTGCTGCATGAGTGAGTAAAGAGCTCTGACAAGGACTCTAACCCATTAGCTCTTTTACACAAACGTGAGGCTCAATCAAGACTTGGATCCATGCGTCTCCAAGGCCAGAAAGGGCAGTACAAGATCACATCAATGCTGGCTGGAAGCTGCAAACAGTGGCGTCAGTGTCTACAGGAGACCAATGCATAAAATTCACTGATGATTCTGTGCTCACAGATTTTCTGTTCTTTTCCTGATTTTCTTCCCCTTAAAATTCTCCAGGTTCTTCAACACGATTTTAGGTTTCAAACAGAAATGGTCAAAATGGTTCTACAAAGGCTCCAGCCATAACTGACATGTATAAACACTCATCTTCCCTTTAAACACTTACCGATGACCACAAGGACCAAGATGGCGGTGGCCATGCCTGCGCTAATGTAGAACATGATACTGATATGATGTGCCAGCTCGTCCATGTCATCCACGTTAGGCACGAGGATGGGTGGAACCAGGAACCCAATGGCAATACCCAACTGTAAGCGAGAGACACATAATTAACTATGGACTGATGTGATGCCTGCGCACAGACACATATGTCCAAATTTTTAAAAAGCTATAACGCAAAACACGTCACTGAAGACATAAAGAAGGGTAAAGTTTGCACTTTGATATGATGCCCTGTAAAAAGCAAGAAACACCCCAAAAACATAAACAAAAAATGAAATAAGTAATTGATGCAGAAAATGTCAATGCCTGTTTGGCATCTGACTGACTGCTGCAATCAGTGTGAGTGATGGTACACCTCTTATTATAAAACATAAAATATATGCATATTTGCCATTTGTGGCAAAATAAACCCGTCTGTAGTTTTTTGTTTAACAGAGACAGGTAACACCGTAAGTCACCATTCTTTTGTAAACTGCCTGACATGAAGATTACATGTCACTAAATTTAACTTTTAAAACCCCAGCCAACCTCAGTGAAAAGCAACACTTCTAGTGGATCTTGGGTAAATGGGAAGGGAGTGGGGGTAAACGTTCCAAATTTGAATACCACAGCAGCAGTGCCAACATCCTCGGCTTCCTACTGTCACAAGAACATTCCAGAAGGGACACCGGTGGTGGTCCCTCCACTCTAGGGGAAAGGTGAGAGAAGGAAAGGTGACGCGACACATTCCCGATTGTGAGTAACAAACCTGTGAAGTGTTTGACGAGTGGAAACACAGAAATATGTACGATCCCTTCAGTCGTCTGAGAATGTTACACCCACTGTTACACTTGTTGCCTTCTACAGCCTTCAGACAGATTAGAACCTTCGCTATAATGTTTACCTTGTTGCCAGTGTACTAGAAAAAGCTCTAGAAAACATTCACAGCAGACAGTCACACATTTGAACCAAACTAAAGACTTTTTATAACCTCGTCAAAACTATGCAAAACAGGCTCATTGTTCATTGGCTCCAAATTACAGTGACCTCGCTTGAAGTTTGATGTCTGTTTGATCTTCAAAGCGTCACAGGCTTTTCTGGAACCCTTACCTAATTTTTTGCTAATGTGAACTGTTTCTAAATGTCCAAGGTATTACATAAAACGACTTCAGCCTGAAAACTTGGAAGCATCCAGTGTTAGGGACCGCAGCCAAAGCAATTAAGCCATGGTGAGCAAGTAAACATCGACAGCAGCGCGTCCTTTTCATCTTCATCGGCAGGGAGCGGGTTTAAAGCACAAAACAAGAACATTCATGACAAGCGCCGGTGTTTGGTCTAATGATGGAGGGAGAGGACATGGTTCAGCTTTGGAGGTTAAAGGGCACCACAGCGTGCTCAGAGCGGTCAATAAGATGAGAAAAGTGTTAGAGACTGTGGAGAGATCACAAAGCACTGATATGTAGCCAAGTACACCACATTTGCTCTGTTTATTTTCTCTTTACTTTAGATATGACTTAAAATTGCATAAAACTATCACTCTCCATGTTTCGTGGGTAAATTTAAGGTAAATTAGATTTCAGTTGATGCGTGTTGACATTTCCTGTGACCTTTTTTGGAATTTTCAGATGATTTTGTCTGTCTAATGCCGTTCTCGGGATTTTTAAAAGGAAAGCAAAAGCAGTGAAACACACCCGCCCCAGCAGACCTGACTACCTTGCCATGCACACAGCATTCTTAGTGCAATCTCACTGTATAGTTAATTTACCCAAGGTGAGGAAACTTGCACAGAAGCAGGCAGCTCAAGCGGTGGAAGTCACCCGCCATCCCCAGCAATTTTCCCCTGGCTAGAAAGAACAAACCAAACACACATACAGACACAGAGGAAGTCACTTTGACCACTTAGACAATACCGGTATCCCTGTTTTTACTGGAAAGATCTATACTCTGTTCACTTCTCTCCCTCTACCCTCCTCACAGTTTGGAAGTCTCTGTCAGACAATGGTTCCCTATCATATATTTTCTTCTAGTTTCTATCGGCAGATTTAAAAATGAAGAATTTATGACTTCATATTTTGATACTGGTAATCCAAGTAATGTTTAAACAGTAAAAATGCTCAGTGTAATGTAAACCATGCCCTTCTACTTCCCATATACTGCTTGCCTGGTATGTGAAGTACTTTAATAGAACTAAAATGGTTCAGCATCCAGCATGCTAACATGTACTGCATGCTGGGTTCATCGTTTCTTTAAGAACCTTTACTCTGAAGGGATTACTAGCCATTAGTTTTCACCAGTGGCAAAGAAGGTGACTGGCTTTGTTAAACCTGCGGACTCTGGAAGAAGGTTGGAAAGAAGAATCCACAGGAGGAGAGACACTCAATCACAAATCAAGATAGCTTGACCTAACAGAAACATGCTATTTTTTTAATATACTGCACAAAGAGTTAAAGATGACAGAGCTCTCATTCACTCTCGCCCACTTTAAAGAAGAAAAGTGAATAACACCATACACACATTTTTTTTAACCCAGCAGGTAAACAAAGACACACCTGGTTTCCCAGAACCCCAATGGAACAGGCGGTGGACACTTCCTGCTGCCCGAACCACAGAGATGCAAGTCTGGAAGGGATGCCCAGGATATAAACCGTGGCCACCGAGCACACGAACTGTCCAAAGAAGGTCAAAGCAAACATGCTGGGGTCCGCCGAGCCCGTCTTGATCCAGGCCCCGATGCAGTTGTAGGCGGACCCCACCACCACAACATCTCTGATGCCTCGATTGTCGAGGAGCCACATGACGGGTAGGATGAGAGGGATGTAGGTGAGAAAGTAGATCATGGAGAGCCAGTCAATGGCCAGGGTGCCGATGCTGTAGAAGCGCATGAAGATGTTGCTGATGATGCCGTACTGCAGCCACATGAAGGCGTTGCTCATGGAGTAGGCGCTGAAGATGAAGAGCATCACCCACCGCCGTTTGTACAGCCTGGTCTCCATGAGCGGAAAGAGCCGCGCGGTGTCGATGGCTGATGGCTCCAAGGTGTCATCACCATCTCCCAGAGGCAGGCAGTGCGCGTATTCTCGCAAGCTGTTTCTTTCTTTCCCCGTTGGGGTGCAATCATTGACCCTGGCCTTGTCGAGGCTGTCCGCCCACTCATGAGAAAGTTCATCCTGAGAATTCATGTTGCTCCCAGTGAAACTCTTCCCTCTTCCTTCAGGCTTGTGTGGCTCTCAACAGCTGAAGGGAAGAGCAAACAATTCTTCTTGTGTGTGCACTCTCTTAACACCATGGCAGCTTACCTGACTAGGCCCTCCCACCCAGCAGGAACTTCCTAAATGGTGATCATAACCAAGCTCACCCGCTGATCCTAAACTGGAGATTACTTCCTATTACTGCTGGCTGATTTACCAGAGGTGAATCTGGGGTGCAGTTTAAATATAATGAGCAGTATATGAGTAGGCTCTGATTTCAGTCAACAATTACATACCCAGCTGCAAATGTCGGGGTTCGGCCTTCTTCTCTAGTGGTTTTAACACCAAGGATGCGTTTTACTTTTCATTTAAAACTCCTACTTCCATGTGAGATCGCATAAAAGCATAGCATGTAAATGTAAGGACGAACTACAAGAGCAACTTGGTTTTATTGCTAAGTATAGGCACATGACACTCACAGATACATAAATGCGTCAGACAAGTTAAAGTTCATTGAGAGGAATACTGAATGTGCACAGCTGCCATGCTGTGACACAGAGGGGAAGTGTCCCTGAGCACTGAAACATGAAGTGACGGTAACACACTGCTTGTTGACCAGTTATTAAGGTTGAGTGTTTCTGGTTCCTAAATTGGATTTACCAATGTGCAATCACTTTGTATTATGTCATCTGTCTCTGGCATTACAATACTGGCAGACCTGAGGATGGTCAGTTTACACAGTGCAGTCAGGAGGGATTAGCACAGTGGCACATTTATGTTGTGTTAAGTCACATGCCAGTGCACTGCTGGTATGAGATTCAGCTTTAATTTGAAGATGTTTATATCCACATTTCTTTGAGCATGGGCTACTATTATTTTTCCTGTTTCTTTATTACACAGAAAATTTGAAAAAATAAAAAAGTCGTTTCAATTAAAGAGCTTGTACATACTGGTGGATTAACCATTACAGAAAGATAGCAGAACAAGCAAGCTTCCAAACTGTAACCTGTATAGAGATAAAATTAAATGCTTACATTTAGATTTGATATTCTGGTTTTATTTTGGTGAAGTGTATCTTAAATGTGTAGTTAGCCGAGATGGTAAGTCAAATTTTCAGGTATCTGTACTTTAGTCGAATATGTATTTTTGTGACAACTTTTTACTTTTATTCCCTACATTTTTAGACAAGTATCTGTACTTTCTGCACCTTACATTTACAAAAATGGCTCGTTACTTTTGGTAACGAGCCATTTTTGGCTAAATGGATAAATGGAGGAAACAGTTACACACAATAGAAATTACTGTGAACCATGATCATTTTTGCCCACACTTGAGACACTCAGACTCTTAGAGAACCCCACCTACTGAATGCCACTTTAATGTAAAGCCAAGTGTCTCATACTTCATAGATGAGTTTTTCATGAGTTTTTTTCTGACTGTACTCACGTGGATGCACGACAAGGTGACACTAATGACCTTCCAGTGTGTGCAATGAGTCCTTGAATCTATATAAGCGCTATATAAAAACTACTGCTCTTTGTCTTTGTCAACAATAGAGCACAAAAACAACTGATCAAAGCCAGCGATCATATTGTTTCTAAGTTCTTCGATCCTTGTCATAAGGTGGTGTTACTGACAAATTTTTTTACCCTGCATTCAGACACAAGGACAGTAGTTCAGTCAGCCGTGATTAATTCTGATCATATTAGTCTTATTTTCAACATAAGGCATAATATACTGTTTGCTAAGCAAATCAAACACTAATACTTGCATTAATCAAAGTAATCAAATATTAAAATGTACTATATTATTAAAAAGTGTTGCTGAACGGAATGTAATTCGTAACAACAAAGTAATAACAATACAGTAGTGAAATCCAGTCCTCATACTGATGGATGCTCTGTGTTAATGAGTAATATAGTCCAACATCCAGCTCTAAGCCTGGCTTTTCTTACAGTGAGTCTTTAAACACGCTGGAAATTTCCAGGCTCCATCTACACCACCTCTCTGTGAAATCCACGGAAGGATCGAAGGGAAGTAAAGAACAGTCAAAAACTCATTCAGGATATTGAAACTACAACCACAAACGCGCGCCACCGTGGCTGCCGACAAGCGTCTTTTGGGAAAACACTGTCATGTGAAATTGTAAACTGACAATGTCTGAATGAAAGACGAAACAGTAGTTGCGGAAATACCAGGTTTGCTTTGTTGGCAGTGCTATCGTCTTATTTTCATACAATCAGAGCAATAAAACGGTAAAACACTACTGATAAGCCGATTGTAAAATAATTTCAGGAATATCCTGCTCCATAACGGAAAGATCTTTTTTTTTTGGCATTTATGGATCACGATTAGGGTTGCCAACTCCCTGAAAAATAAATAAGGGACACCTCGTGGCCAAGGCCGGGCAACCCAGTTGTCTTCACCCTTCCCAGTGTGGTAGCTCTTTTGTGTGTGAAATTTTTTAACCATTTGACTTGAATTTGATTTAAGCAGATATTCTTTGTGATATGACCATATGGGAAACAAATGATCATTTAGCCATTTATTTTTAGCTCAAAATGACAACATTAACACAGTAAAACAGGTCTCTTTCTTAAACAGAAGCCTGTCGTGCTTAACTTTTGAGAATATAAGTAAATCTTTCTTTAAAAAAAAAAAAAAACTGTCCTGCTTAACTTAAAATAATAGAACAAAAATATTCTTGTAATTGTGCACATTTAGTGCATTTAGTACAATTGGCTTCAGCTGAGGTATTATTTCAGCTTTTCTAATGCTAATCAGCTGCTCCTGTTTGTAAACCCACTTGTTCCCATGATTACACATCTTAACTCATCATCATTCTTCATCTATGTATTACTTTTATGTATTAGTCCTCTATTTGTTGTAATCATCTATCCTTGCAGTTGTTTATTACACAAAATAAATGATATTATCACACTTCTGGCCACATAGCGCTGATATTCACTGCACATGCCCATATTGTCAGGGCTCTGTGTGCGGGCAGGCAGAGATGAGGATCCAAATGCAGGACTCGAACACAGAATTGAAACTCAAAAAACCTCAGCTTTATTGCTGGCAGAAAAACAAACATGGAGTGAGGATGGAACACTGAGACCAAGGACACACAGGCATAATTCTGAGGGTACGACGCGACACTGAGCATGGGAAAACACAGGGCTTATATACACAGGGTAGTAACGGGGGAAATCGGCAACAGGAGGGAGACACAGCTGGGAGAGATCAGGGCTAACGAGACGGGGGAGCTAAGCTGCACACACTAACATAAGACAGACTTTCACAATAAAACAGGAAACATGAATTACAAAACAAGCATGCAGACTTTACACTGAGAGACAGACAGAATGACACATGGAATCTGAACTAAACTAAACGTGAGATATAACTGAGAACAAATCCTTAAGCACGGATAAACAGAAACAAGAAATAATAATCATCATCATCACTACGAGAAGAAAACAATCCATGAAGCAGAAATAAACCAAAACATAATAAACTCAAAATACTGGGTCCAACGGACCCAGAACCGTGACAGTACCCCCCCCTCTAAGGGCTGGCTCCCGACAGCCCCAAACAAAAAAAAGCACAAGCACCAGGCCAGGCCCAAGCAAAAAAAAAAAAAAAAAAAAAAAAAAAAAAAAAAACAAAAAAAACAAAAAAAAAAAACAAGGAGCACCAGAGTCCAAAAAACGCAGGAAAGCATATCAAAAACAAAACGAAACCAGAGCTCACCAAGAGTCTACAAAAAAGTCCAGGGGGCCGACCGTGCACACGGCAACGGTGGCGACGTGCGAACAGTTCTGGAGGCCGACCGTGCGGACGGCAACGGCGGCGAGGAAGCAGTTCTGGGGGCCGACCGTGCGGATGGCAACGGCGGCGGGAATGCAAGCCTGGAGGCCGGCCACGCGGAAGGCAGTGGCGGCAACAGAAGTCCGGAGGGCGGCCACGGTGGTGATGATGCCCAACAAGCGGCCTGGCAGATGACCGACAATGTGGAGGTGGTAGGAGGGGACCCGAAGGCTGCGTGGCCCCTGCAGCCCCAGGCGAAGCGGAGGTTGGATCAGATGAGGCAGAGGCTGAAGCCGAAGCTGGGCCAGGCGACGCTGAAGCGAATGCGGAGGCTGAACCAGGTGAGGCTGATGCAGAGGCGGGGCCAAACGAAGCTGGTGATGCGGGAGCCGGACCAGGCGTGGGTGATGCTGAAGCCGGAGCCGGACCAGGCGACGGCGTGGGTGGAGACACGGAGGCTGGACCAGACGAGGATGAGGATGCTGACGCGGAGGCTGGGCCAGGCGAAGCAGCTGATGAGGATGCTGATGATGAGACCGCAGCGGGCGAGGATGATGAGACCGCAGCGGGCGAGGATGATGAGACCGCAGCGGGCGAGGATGATGAGACCGCAGCGGGCGAGGATGATGAGACCGCAGCTGAAGGCTGGACGGGCTCCTCGGGCCCTCCAGCTGACGAGGCAGAAGGCTGGACGGGCTCCTCGGGCCCTCCAGCGAGAACAGTCTCAGGACCAGTGGGCACAGGGGCCCCTGGAACACACAGGACAAAACCAGCAGGCGCACGGGCCTCTGGCAGGGACAGAACAGGACCAGCAGGCGCACGGGCCTCTGGCAGGGACAGAACAGGACCAGCAGGCGCACGGGCCTCTGGCAAACACATAGCAGACTTCAGCCGCCCAGAGCATTGACTCTGCTCAGGCAGTGACAGCCGGGTGCAGTCCTCAGCTGGGTTCCTAGCCTCCAGGGGTCCAGAGTAGGCTGAGGGCTGAAACTCAGCCTCTGGGGAGGCCCTGGAGCACGTCACAGTCTCTGAACTGGCCAGCTTTTTAGGAATGATTACATCATCATGAGGTTTGTTGCTCTGCTTAGAACAAACTGATGAAACACAGTTCCTTTTAGATTGATTTGACTGAGCTTGTTGTACCGGGGTAGCAAGTGACACAGGGTGCAGGGCTAGTGGCTGCTGAACAGGAGGCTGAACTGAGGGTGACTGAAACAATGGTTGGGATGACGACGGTGGTGGAATTGGAGACTGAGCTTGAGGCCGGGCGGCTAACTGAGCTTGAGGCCGGGCGGCTAACTGAGCTTGAGGCCGGGCGGCTAACTGAGCTTGAGGCCGGGCGGCTAACTGAGCTTGAGGCCGGGCGGCTAACTGAGCTTGAGGCCGGGCGGCTAACTGAGCTTGAGGCCGGGCGGCTAACTGAGCTTGAGGCCGGGCGGCTAACTGAGCTTGAGGCCGGGCGGCTAACTGAGCTTGAGGCGAAAATGGTGGTGGTGGAGTTGGTGTCTGGGCTACAGGCGGCTTCTGAGCAGGAAACACAGGACACTGAGCTACAGGTGGCTGCTGAGCAGGGGACTGAGCTGAAAGCGGACGGGCAGCTGACTGAATAAACATAGCTCCAGAATAAACAGATCCAGACGGAACAGTCTTAACTCCTGGATCTGAAAAAACATCAGGCGCACAGTCTTCTGAACCAATGGGAAAATAGTCATTCTTAAAACGAAAACTCTTATTTTCCCGAACCGGAGAAACACGAGCTGTAGTGTTCATGTAGCTGGCGTTCGCAGCTTTGGGGGAAACAGTCTGTCTATCCCTTGACAAAAAAGGCGAATGAAGGGAGACTCTGTCACTCACCCTAGGCGGTTGTTTGAGCTGAATCCCAGGCTCCTGCTGGAGCTGTGAGTGCTGGCTGCGTGTTCGCTGCCTCCCTGTTGAAGAGGGAGCGGCGCTGGCGGAATGTGACGAGGGAGGACTCTGCTGTGGCTGCTCCTGCTGTGATGTGGAAATGCTGGGTGAGTCAGGCGGCACGATAATAATCCCTAACATCTTGTAAAAGGCTTGTGCAGGCGTGAGCTGATTGCTTGCAGGCTCGTAGTAATCCTCCCGGGACCGGCTGGAGCGTTTTCTGCGAGACCTGGGCGTCCGCGGGGGGGAAGCAGACGAGTGGGCCGAAGGGTAGGCTGCCAGCGAGGAACGGCAGCACGGAGGCCCTCCAAGCGCTAGCCGAGTCCCGTCAAAACGGGAGCTGCGCTTCCACGGTGAGTCCGCTGGATCCATTACTGGTCGCGTCGTTCTGTCAGGGCTCTGTGTGCGGGCAGGCAGAGATGAGGATCCAAATGCAGGACTCAAACACAGAATTGAAACTCAAAAAACCTCAGCTTTATTGCTGGCAGAAAAACAAACATGGAGTGAGGATGGAACACTGAGACCAAGGACACACAGGCATAATTCTGAGGGTACGACGCGACACTGAGCATGGGAAAACACAGGGCTTATATACACAGGGTAGTAACGGGGGAATCGGCAACAGGAGGGAGACACAGCTGGGAGAGATCAGGGCTAACGAGACGGGGGAGCTAAGCTGCACACACTAACATAAGACAGACTTTCACAATAAAACAGGAAACATGAATTACAAAACAAGCATGCAGACTTTACACTGAGAGACAGACAGAATGACACATGGAATCTGAACTAAACTAAACGTGAGATATAACTGAGAACAAATCCTTAAGCACGGATAAACAGAAACAAGAAATAATAATCATCATCATCACTACGAGAAGAAAACAATCCATGAAGCAGAAATAAACCAAAACATAATAAACTCAAAATACTGGGTCCAACGGACCCAGAACCGTGACACATATTAACCTTAACCAGAGGGTTTTAAAAAAACAAACCAGTGTTTACATACCATATCTGCTTCTGCCATGGCCTGGTGGACAAGAAATTGGTTAAGGGTTCCCCGAGCTTTCACGCCCCTCATGTTCTTCATGTGCCACCACTAGAAGCATGCCTATGGAAAAAGTGCGCCAGCACACAGTGCAGTGCGCTTTAAAGGTGTTATCGTGCATTTTCCCAGCCAGGTGTTTTCCTTTTCCCATTCCTCCCAGTACTTTTGCAGCCTATTTTTCTTTCTCTGAAGGGAACAAACATTGCTGCTCTAATGCTGGGCTTATACTGTGTGATTTTTGGCCCATTTTGAGACGATTTTTGAGTCGTGCGACCGATTTGGTGATCGGCCCGATTTTGGCCTTCATCGTGCATCGTTTAGTATACGTGGGGTAACGAGAAGCACACTGCTCACGCGCAAACACGTAAACGTCGGTGAAAAAGACTGCGCAGCACGGCAGTGCAGCGTGTGATCTGGACACAAGCGATGGAGGCACAACTTGTAGAACTTTGGAAAGCTCATCCGAGCCTTTTCGATGTGGCATCACAAAATTATCACGACCACAACAACCGTGAAAATAGTTGGATTTACACTGCTGCTCAATCACAGCTGCCTGATCATGTTTTTCATTAGCAATTTAGCAAAGTTGATGGTGGTGGTGTGTGTCTGTGTGAGTGAAAGACAGAGAGGGGGAGCGACAGATTTTCTGTTATAACCTTCATTTTAAGGAGGCACAGTGTGAGCACTCAGGTCGCATCAGAGCATCGGGTGAGACCCTGCATCGTGACCTACCAACTTCTAACCCCTGCGAGTCAATCGTGCAGTTTGAAAATCGCACAGTGTAGGGCTGCACGATTAATCGTTAGAAAATCGCGATCTCAATTCATGCTTATGTGCGATCTCATTTCCAAATGACAACGATTTAAAAAAAAAAAAAAAGACGACGATTTTACCGCATTTTGATCCGGGACGTACTCTGCTGTGCCGTGTGATGCTAAAATTAGCAGGGAAAAAACAACGGAGAGCACTTCAGGGATGACGAGAAAGTGACAGGAGAAAATCCGTCCCGGTCAACCACCCAAACATCAATAACGGGAACCTTATACAGCGCTACAGTGTGTGAATGGGTGGATGACTGGTTGAGTAAAGCGCTTTGGGGTCCTTAGGGACTAGTAAAGCGCTATACAAATACAGGTCATTTACCATTCCCTATACACGTCGAACTCCCGCAGGCACAAAGAAATTACGGAGGCTATCACTTATCACCTGACCAAAGATATGGCTCCCATCAACACTGTGCAAAACGAGGGATTTAGGAAAATGATCAACACCCTAGACAAACGCTACACAGTGCCGTCCCGCAACTATTTTTCTATTGTTGCACTACCTGCTCTATACACGCAGCGTCGAGCAACGGTGGAGACGGAATTTCAAGCAGTACAACATTTTGCGGCAACAACAAAACGTGAGACATTTGTTGTTTTTATGTTTATTTATTGTTTTTATGTTCAGTCTTAACTGTTACGAAGTTGATGTGCAGTTAATAAGTGCAATAAATATTTATACTGGAAAAGAAAATCGTGAGAGAATCGTGATCTCAATTCTAAGCCAAAAAATCGTGATTCTCATTTTATGCAAAATCGTGCAGCCCTAGCACAGTGTCTGCCCAGCTTTAGGTTTACTGTCATCCGAGACTTGCACCGCAGTGTCGGCGTTTGTTTCCCTGTTGGCCATGCTTCTTGTTGTGGTCATCTGTTGTCTTCCAGTATTTTCTCTGTAAGCGACCTTTCCTCGACCAATGAGATGAGCGGTAATCTGAATTGTCATACTCGAATTGTCATAAGTGTGCTGTCAGCTCATTGGTCACAAAGCAGGAGAGGGGCTGGGAATTATGTTTTCAAACAAAGCGTTAATTCCATTAACATTTATAGACTACTTTTGATTTTCACTGTATTACGGAACAAAGTGCGTCCCTTATCAGCTCAATACGGGACGATTCCGTATTTTAAGGGACGGTTGGCAACCCTAATCACAATAAGACTTTATTGTACTTCCTGGAACAATATGATGCGTTATGAGCTGTGTAAAAATAGATATACGAAAACATTTAGTTAATTTAATGTAAGTTTTGCACATTAGAGTGTAAACAAATCACTCAAAAAACAAAACTGGGAGATTATGATACCTGGGAAAGACTGCGTGGAAGTAAATACACTGACCCAGCAAAAGATGGCGACAGTGGTCACGTCATTTCCCATTTGGATGCCTCGTTCAAAACCAGCCCGGTCTCCCAGCAAACAAACATGAAATAGTTGGCGTTTGTGTTCGTGGGTAGGGAGCTTCAAGTGTTTTTCGTGACAAGCAGCACAACTTTGTGACTTACGTATTTCAACAGGAAGTATACATTTGTCCAGGCAAGCGGGGCAACCAAGAAAACAGCAAAGGGTTGGATTTCAGCGCAAGCGGTGATATTTTTCTAAACCTGACACATTTTTTTAATTGGCTAAATCTAACAAAATCGTTTTTACGTTAGGTAAATGTTTTATTACAACTTTCCTGATGTAGCTTTGATGTCTACAACACTGGGAGTCATCTCATTTCAACAATATCTGTTTTTTTATTGTAATCCCTTTACTGACTTTTACTTGCATATGCTTTCCATACAGAACTTACTACAAAAAACAAAACAGAAAAACCAACACTGAAACGAATGCAAACGAATATTAATCATTAAAAAAACAAACCTAAACTGAAATGAGGAAGTCCACTCTGGAAACTAACAGAAACTAAACTGAAACAAAAGTCTAAGTGAAATAAAAATAAATGGTAAATAGCCTGTATTTATATAGCGCTTTACTAGTCCCTAAGGACCCCAAAGCGCTTTACATATCCAGTCATCCACCCATTCACACACACATTCACACACTGGTGATGGCAAGCTACATTGTAGCCACAGCCACCCTGGGGCGCACTGACAGAGGCGAGGCTGCCGGACACTGGCGCCACCGGGCCCTCTGACCACCACCAGTAGGCAACGGGTGAAGTGTCTTGCCCAAGGACACAACGACCAAGACTGTCCAAGCCGGGGCTCGAACCGGCAACCTTCCGATTACAAGGCGAACGCCCAACTCTTGAGCCACGATCGCTAACTAATGTCCCGCTCCAGTTCACATACAGAGCTATTAGATCAACTGAAGACACCATTGTCTGAGGTTCAGAGGCTGTCGGATTGGTGTGCAGACAACAACCTGGACCTCAATACCACCAAGACAAAAGAGCTGGTAGTCGACTTCAGAAGGAGGAAGTCTGAGCTGCAGCCTGTCAGCATCAACAGGGAGCGTGTGGAAAGGGTCTCCAGTTTTAAGTTCCTGGGTGTGCATATAGACAGACCTCCAATGGAGCTCAAACACCTCGGCGGTTTTAAAGAAGGCCCAACAGTGTCTCCACTTTCTGAGAACCGTCAGAAAAATGGACCTGAAGAAGGAGCTGCTAATCGTCTTCTACCGTTGCTCCACTGAAAGTCTGTTGACATACTGCATCTGTGTATGGTTCTTCAGCTGCACCATGGCACACAAAAAGGCACTTCAGAGGGTCATTAATATGGCCCAAAAATCACTGGACATCCTCACCCTTATCTGAAGGACCTGCACAGCATTTGCTGTCTCAAGAGGGCACGCAGCATCCGCAGGGTGTTTAAGCTGCTGCCGTCGGGCAGGAGATTCAGGCTGCTGAGGTCGCGGACAAACAGACTCAAGGACAGCTTTTACAACAGGGCAATAGCCCTAATCAGTGCTAACAGTTGACCTGATTGGCTACCTCCCTGGACTTTTTGGGGGGCCCATAACATAATAATAATAATAACAATGTGAAATAAAAACATAGACTCATTCTTTTTATTCATACAGTCATTCTTTTTATTTCTTTTTATTTATTAAGTTAAGTTACTGTGTTGTCTTGTTTTTGTTGTGTTGTGTTGTGCGTAATGCCGAGTGGGACAGTTTCCAATTTTGTTGTACTATTGTACTAGACTGAGGAATGACAATAAAGAGTTATCTCTTATCTCGTTACCTCTAATTGGAAACCTGACTTTACAGTTGCCCCACCTGTCAAATCTCACGCTCGGGGGGATTTTTTAAAAATATATTTCTATCCTCCCAGCAATTCATCCTTGTCCTCTGAGGCGAGCATAATCTCTACGTTAAGTACAATTTATGCAATCTATATGAATCCTACTGTCAAGAGCACAAGCAAGGCTTTCTAATGACGCAACATTTAAGGGAGGACTCCTAACAGACAACATGTACTTTTCCAAATGTTGCATTTGAACAAACCACAAAATTACTGGAATAATATCTTTTGGACAGACAAGCCAAAATTGGAGCTATTTGACTGTGATGCGCAGTGTAAACCAAACATAGCACAACAGCACAAACACCTTATAGCAACTGTCAAGTTCAGTGGTGGCAGGTTGTTGATTCGGGCTTGTTTTGCTGGCACAGGACTTTGCACTTGCAGTCAATGAGTCAACTATGAACCACTCTCTATGCTAAAGTATGCAAACATGAGACCATTTGTCTGACTGAAAGCTTGGCCAAAATTGATTTATGAAACAAGACAATCATCCCAAAATAAGCACAGCAGCAAATTCACAACAAAATAGCAGAAAAATTTAAGAATCGAGGTGTTGCAATGACCCGGTTAAAGTCCAGACCTCAGTCTGATCGTGGGACCTTGCAGAAATGAATGTCCTCAAACCCCAATGAACTGAAGCAATGCTGTAAAAAAGAGTGGAAATTCCTTCAGAGTGATACGAGACTGATAAAATTCCATAGCAACTGATTACATCAACCTATCACTGCTAAAGGTGGTTCTATAAACTATTTAATCATCGAGTGTACTCCGATTTTGACAAGGCTGCATCGAGTGCAGTGAAAAGTTTACTATTTAAGTTTAGAATTCTTTTTTTATATTATACTCTTCAGAAGGCGACTTGAGGCGACTTCTGTTGTGATTTGGCGCTATATAAATAAAACTGAATTGAATAGAATTGATAATTTTTCTTCACAAATCCCTCAAACTACACTGTAAAAAGGTACTTAAACATTGGTGGGTCTGTGTTACTGTCACATATGAAAACACTATCCTGTATATCAGTAAGTAAACTAGTTCTCTGCAGCTTGCAAGGATTCTGGGTACAGGACTTGTATTAAGTGACTTGTAAGGATGTGAAGTGATCATCAGCTTGTGCAAAGTAAACAAGAATAAAATTCAGTGGAGATGTAGCCACAGAGCGGGCAGATCATCTTAAAAGAACCGGTTAAACATCCTGTGTGCACAGTGTCATTTCACATGTTTGCAAACACATGTAGGGGAGACTGGCTGTTTGCTTTAGCATCTGTAACTCAATTAATTTTTGCACTAGTTTTCAGACTTTTACATAAAATGCCGACATTTGTTTTCTGCTCCCTTTGGGGTCTATTTTCAGAAAACAAATATCCTTTCACTGCTACGCAGACGACTGCCAAATGTATTTGCCTTTAGCACCAAATGGCCCAGGCTCCATCCAATTTTTTTGAACTACCTTGAAGATGTCAAAGCTTGGATGGCTCTGAACTTTTTGAGTTTCAATGAGAGTAAAACGGAGGTGATTGTATTTAGACCTAATAATATTTCATGCAACCCGCTTGGGAATTGTGGTTGGCTAGGGTATTATATCAAATAGCATGTGACAAATTTGGGAGTCATTATGGACGCAGATTTTAAATTGGACAAACATATTAGTTCTGTGTTGCAAAAAAGCTTTTTCCAGTTGACGCAAATAGCAAAGCTGAAGCCAGTTTTGTCAAGACGTGACATGGAGAAGGTAATACATGCCTATATTTCAACTCGGCTTGACTACTGTAATGCACTTTATGTTGGAGTCAGCCAAGGATCTGTTGCACGTCTTCAGCTCGTTCAAAATGCTGCTGCCCGCCTCTTGACTGGTACCCACAGGCACCAATCCTGTCTTCTCTTCATTGGCTTCCTGTTCATGACAGAATTGATTTCAAAGCGCTGATTTATAAATGCCTTAATGGTCTTGCTCCCCCATACCTTTCTGAGTTACTTCAGCCTTAGATTCCTTCGCGGACCCTCAGATCAGCTGACCAGCTGCTGTTGGTTGTCCCAAAATCAATCTAGGCTAAAATGTAGAGGAGAACGAGCCTTTTCAATTATGGCCCCCAAACTTTGGAATACGCTGCCTTTAAATATTAGACAGGGATCTTCATTTTGAAAACACACCTTTTTTCAATAGCGTTCAGACTGGTGTGAGTTGATATGTTTATCATGTGTATTATTATGTTTTTATGTGAGTGCAGTGGTTTTATCTTGTGTTTTATCCTTTTGTTTCTGTACAGCACTTTGGGCAAACTTTCTGTTTTTAAATGTGCTACATAAATACACTGAATTTGGTTTTGGGATTTGGATAATAAACAAAGTTTAGTGCTGGTCAAAACAATTACTTTTGTACTCTCCCCCCCCAATAAAAATCTACACGCAGTTGTTTCCTGCCATGTCAATCATCATATGAAATCAGGAATGGAAGTGGGTAGACACCGAAGTGACCATATGAGTCCTATCTCATCTCTGATTGGTGGGATTGGCGGTGCTACAACTCTCTTAATTTTACAAATATACCCAGTCTCCCCCATTTGGTTTGCCAATTAAGGACAACACGCCCAAATAGAAATAACCACTGCAATGGCAATTCATTGATATTGACGGTGCAGTTTAAATATAACTGGTGTAGTGGGTGTATCCATCACTCACACTGTTTTCGAACAATCAAAAACAAATTCCTTCAGTTTTTACAGATCAGATTTAGTCAGGGCCTCTTTGCCTGGTGGACAAAGAAGTATACCAGGTGGCACAGAGGGACCCCCCAAAACCCACAGTTCACTGCCTGCAGAAAGTGAAGAAAACACACCTGATATTTATCACAGCGCAAATTAATGCCCCCCCCCCCCCAAAAAAAAAACAACAACAACAACAACAACAAAACAAAAACAAAAAAACAACAGGAACCAGGCACCAGGAAAAACATAGCCAAAGAAGCAGAATATCATTATTGGCACATTTCTATCATTATTTACAAGCTTTATCAAAACGTCTAGTTTTATACAGCCTAACATTTGCATTTGATTAAATCCATAACTTATTGTTCTATAAAGTTGGAAGGATAAGATTAAGTCAGCTGGGCCCAAATGGAAATATTTAAATTGATTCCACTCTAAGATGTTCATTGAGCCAGTCTACTCCAAGTTACTAATGTCTATAAATGTACCAGATATTAGGCATTATTTTTCATGGGTTTTACGCAACAAACAGAAATTGAGGTCTGTTTAACCGACTCCCTGTGTTAACTCACCTGGTTGCCAAAAACTCCAATGGAGCAGGCGGTGGAAACCTCATTCGCTCCGAACCACACCGACGCCAGGCGGGAGGGCATCCCGAGGATGAAAACCTGGGCAAAGGAACTCATAAACTGTCCAAGCATGGTGACCCAGAATAGGCTCGGTTTGGCACTGGCCACCTTTATCCACGTCCCGGCGCAGTTGAGCGCATTCGCAATCAGCGCTGTGACCCGCAGTCCCTTAATATCCAGGAGCCAGGTGACTGGGAAAATGAAGGGGATGTATGTGAGCATGTAGACCATAGACAGCCAGTCCACCGCGAAGGCTTCCACCTTGTAGAACTTCATAATTATGTTGCTGATGATCGCATATTGGATCCATTGGTAAGCGTTGATCAGAGAGTAAGAGCTGAAGAGGAACACTATCATCCATCGCCTCCTGTATAGACGCGTAGTGACCCCCAAGTCGCTCTCCCTGTTTATGATCCCGCTGTGTTCAATGGGGTCCGCGGCAGCTGGACCTATTACTCCCATGTGTGGACCATTCTCCGTCGTATCCGGAGCGCACCTGTCCCCCATTATCTGCTCCAGAAATGAACTGAACTGAACTGAAGCACAGCCACCGCGACACTAACCTACTTAAGATGTCCTTTAATAAAGAAAAAAGAAAAGAAAAAAAACGAAAATAGGAGGGAAAAAACCCAAGTATCACTTTCGTTCCACGTGACACTGCCAAAAACCATTCAGCTGTCGGACTTCCTCTGTGCCTCGAACCCCTTTAGACTGATCAGCCTTTAATTGAGATGTCTAACCGGCTCCTGAGTATATACACTTGAGCTTTCTGAGAAATTCCCTTTGAAGAACGTGTTGACACCGACTTTTACTCCACCCAGCTGTTGAGATAAGAAATGACAGTGGCTGTTCCTCGGGAGCTCTGAGAGAAACCCTCAACATGACAGAGCAGAGATAACCTCTGAAGACGACACAGTGCAGTCTGTCTGAGCTGCTCATGTCAGTACTGTTGCATGTTTCGACTTCATCCCCTGTTGCAACACAGCAAATTATCACTATGCCGCAAAAAATACCCACTCGGAGCTCAGCTAACTTACAGTAACGTTGCTGTCAGCCTACTTCTCTCCTGAAGCTTTAGTTCCTTTTGCCTCAGCCACTGCGGTTTTAATCTGCGTGTTAAATCTCCTCTGATAACAACAACGGGCGTCTTTGTGCTTATTTGTTCGTGCATGCTGAGAATTTGGTGTTTTTCTTATTTCAATAATTTAAAAAATGATTTACATGTCTAAACCAAACGATGGTCCACATTTAATCTAAAGTAGTATTTTATTATTATTGCACATTAGTTACTACTGGACCTACAAAGAATCCATCATGACTAAAAAAGGTGGAGAGGTATGGAGCAATATATTATAGTTAATACATTTTAAGTAGTTTAAAGATATTTAAGTGTGCCTCTTGGCATAGGCACACTTAATAAAGCAGGAAGGTTAATGAGCTGTGCTGCAGCTCACCACAAGATGTCAGGGTTTACCAGAAACTTTGCTCCTGAAACTTTTTTTTTTGTGCACAAAATATTATTATAAAACGTCTTCCATTTTGCAAGACTCAAAAAAATATTATTCAATAATTTTAAAAAAAGAAACTAGACATTTATTTCTTAAGGAAATACAAAATGGGATTTTGTGATAGCTTATATGCTTATATAACACCATATACAAAAGAATAAAAACATAAACATAATTGCTAGTAACAATATGGTAACAGAAAATAAAGTACAATGTAAACACTTGTATATATATATATGTATGTGCATACATGACGCCTGCGCCAAAAAACAATGGAATAAAGAAAAAATGTTCAGCTGCTGTGCCAACAAATGAAAAATGCTTGAGGTTATTTATGCGATACAAAGGCTTCTTTGACTGTGGGTTTATACAGAAATAAAAAAAATCATCTGCATGTGATGGTTAATGTATTCCAGTAGTTATTTTTTTATACATATATAACTATTTCCCCACAGATTTCAATGATATTTCTACAATTCCCTGCATGTATTTTAACAATTGAAGGACAGTCAAGGTCACATCATGCTGCAAAGATGTCTATTTGTAGCCTGATAACTTACAAACACTGTCTCTTTGGGGTATCGCCTCTTCCCTGCATGGAAACAGTGACTTAGTTTCATCCCACACAGCAACAAATAATCATCTGTGCAGCTGACTGATCGAATGCAGTTCTGTTTTAGGGTTAACTACAAAAAAACAAAACAAAAAGCATTAAAACACAGGTGTAATTACTGGAAATATATCAAAGTAATGCCTCGTGTGTGGCTTGTAATTCTACCAAAAGTTGTGCTGTGTTTTTTTCTTTACTTTCACACTAATTGTGGCTGGACCTGTGAAGACGAAAATGAAGAATAAATGAAAAAGCAAGAAGGAACAATAAAAAACAAAAACAAAACAAAACAAAGACTATGAAAGAAGATTGATTTAACTGCCAAAACAGTGTCTAAGCACAGTGGATCCACATTTTGTGGTGTAGCGCTCAGTGGCTGGTTCTCCTCCACGACCGAGGCCCCAAACGTAAGTGCTGCTAGTTTGTTGCTTCTTCCCAATCGTAAACTGTAGGAACTCGCACTACAACCTTCACTTGGCCTCCAGCTGCTGCAGCAGGGGGCTCACCTCACCCTCCGGAGTTTTGACACTGTCTGTCCTGACAATACACGTGGGGCGGTGGCGGTTGAGCATGAGGATCAGCTGCTGTCGTTCAAGCTTCAGCTCCTCGATCTGGGCTTTAAGGTCGGAATTTAACATCTCTAGCCTTTCCGACTCCTGCCATGGGATTGGAAGGAAGACAAAGTAATAATTGTGGAAAGAGTGAGACACAAGTTGAGTATGTGAGAGTGTGCAATCATGCAAAGGAGGCTCCTTAGATGTGCCTCACCTTTTGTAGATAATCTGTCCTCTCCTTCTTTTTGTTTCGACAGCGAGCTGCAGCCACTTTGTTTTTCTCCCGCCTTCGTTTTCTCCTCTCTTCCTCCTCGTCTCTCTAGAGACAGGCACAAGAGTTTTAAACACACCTTCAGGCACAATTAATCTGCCATACAATAGCAGGCAGTCCATGAACAGAGTAAGGATGGGAATGTGTATGTGTTAATATTAGTATTTAACCTACTGGGTTCTTCTTTGCTATCACTGTAAACAAGTCAAAGTGACATTTCCCCAAACTAAAGACCTTTTGGTTTGTTTTTCCCTCTACATTAGCGTGCAAGTCCTTCTGTTTCAGTCATGGTATGCATAAAAATAGAAAAAAAGCATTTTTTAACCTGGCACAGTCTGGCATGCCTAAGCATCCTTGAACGCCAGGTAATTGATGAACCCGACGTGTTTTTTTTAAGGCAGGAGAAGTCAAATCTCCCCAAGAAAACCTGTGCAAGTGTATGGAGGACGTGATTTCTCACGGACATCTGACACAGCGGGAAAGTTCCTATAAAAAGCCATTTCTTCTCATTGTTTTATATATGTAGGGTGTTGTTGTTTTTAACTCTATTTGTAAACACTACTTTGGGACAGCATTAAAAAAACTACCTGTACTTCTGCCACTATTACTAATCTACCTGCTCTATAAACTACATGTCCCTTTGTGTCCACTAGATGGTCCTGTTGAATAAAATATAAACAGCAAACATATTTCTTTAGGATACAGAAGCGAGATTTTAAACACAGTTAGCAGACAATTTCCATGCCTTTTTTTTAACAGCAGATACATTAAAAGCACACCTTGGAGCCACTTTTTAGAAATGAACGTTTAAAAAGAACATGTAAGCTGAGTAAAAACTTAAAACGTGGCCTTAGTTTAAAGGATAACGGTTATCAACTGATTAGTGTGTCCTATACCTCAGTTTTGATTATTAGAGGCCTCTTCCCCAGACTATCCAGGAAATGCAGAGGTGATAGCATTGTCCCAAACTCCTGGAGGTCGCCAAATTTGAGCTTGTCAGTCAGCGTGGTGGCTGTGATCCCAGCCAGTGGGCCCAGGCTGGGCAGGGAGCCTGCTGTGACAGAGGGATCTGGGATTTGTCCTGGCATCGTGTCAGACTCGGTCGTGACCACAGCTAGGCGGGAGAGGGAGAAAACGGGAGATATACTCAGACAACAAACCAAGTCAGATTAAGGAAAACACATAAAAAACTGAATACATTACAGGAATGCTTTACATTTATGAGTTGATAACAAATATAAGTGCATTATGTACCATCTGTTAGAGGGCTTCAATGAATCATTTGCAAAAGGTGGACTGATGTTGTTTTTATTCAATTTTGCAATATTTTCTAAAAAACAATTTCTAAAACTTCAGGGATCATGGCAAGAAAGTACATCATCTAATGCTACAAGGCCAAAAAGAGAGGTGAACAACACTGCAAAGACTAGACTCAAACAAATTCTACTTTATTCCAAGGGGCGCTAAAGGTAGCAGTTGCCAAGAAATAGTTACAGGGTGACTGTGATTTCCTGAATATGAGACATATCGAGGGGGGAGAGCCAAAATTGAGGATAAAGACGTGAAATTATGCAGCCAAAATATAGCATAATGCAGTAACGTTTAAGAAAATAGTTTGCTTTCTTTAGCTGAAAAACAAAGTTAACTGTGTGAACACATTACCACAGTTTTGCACAGGCAAATATGTAGACAAGGACACTTCAGCATATACAAAGACGGTGAGAGCCACCCAACATACAGGAAGTTACTACAGCAGCTCAGCGGATGTCCAAGTCACATGAAATCCCCCCAAAAAACTTCTGATGTACCTTTATCCCACATCACAAAAACAACCAAGGCAAATTCTAATTAAAATATATAACCACAAGAAACAGCAATCTGGCTTTGTGTTCTTTGTGTAGACTAATGTTTATTAAAGAGGGGGGTCAAATCGCAGTGGCTCTCCTCAGAACATGAACTCACAGGCTACATAATAATCTCACATGGGAATAACTTTTAGTTTTGCAACTTCCTCAAAGTTCAGGTTATAAAGACCAAGAGGAAGTAGAGAGGCCATAAAAAAAACAAAACTCTGCTTGCAATTAAAGCATAACAGCCATGATAAAACGGAGAAATAATGTGTGAGCAGTTTAGCTTGAAATGAAAGCAAAAACACTTAAAGCCAAATGTAACTTTTGCTTATCATTTTTTCTATCCTCAAAATAAAACCCCAAACACACATTATGAGCCAGTGACTGCCATCTGAATGTTGATGCAGGGGCCCCGAAGGTGGTTTTAAACTTTCTCTACTAATAGTCACTTTATTAATGGCTAATCCTGAATGTCCCATAGAAACAACTCGCTTGGTCATGGTTTATTATCACCAGACTATTTGTTTACAATGCTGAAACCCCCAGGCTATGCATGAAAGCACATTTAGAGCCGTTTAATAATGTAATCGCTTGACCAGTTATATAGTGGTGTAGCTGAATTGGTCAACTTGAAAGCGGAAGTTTTTTTTTTCTACAGTGCGGCATTAAGCCCATCTTACGTAACTTTGTGTTTCCATCAGAGACCTGCAGTGATAAAATGTTACAGCTTTCCGTCCACAGCCGCTCGGATAACCCGCATTTTGAGAATCAGTGCGAGGCACTAATGTAAACGGCGGACTAGACAAAACAAGAACATTTTGTTCTGAATTGTGCACGCCGTGATTCATGAAAAGGGAGCATGCAAACAAAAGAAAATGACCTTTCTGCAGCACGATCACTAAAGATGTCAGGTTTGCTTTGACAGAGAAATTCAGAGAATGCATCGATCGCACCGTATAATCGAAAACATCAGACCTGCCCGCTGCCTCTTCGCAAACTATGCTCGTTATGACCTATGTGTGGCGCGCCAATAAGCTATTCAGCATGTACCAAAAATAAATAAATTAAATATGCAACTCTCGACTTCTGAAGTTTTGTATACCGACCTGACTTTGATCCCAGGTGCAACAAATGTCCTTTCTTCTGGTCAGCCGAGGGTCGAGAGTATATTTTAAAAAGTGGAAATCGTTGCATCAGCCCGATTTTAAACGTGATCCCAATCTGGGAGGATTTGGGAATGCGGAAATTAGGCTATGCCAGTCAAACGTAAGCAGGGATGTTAGAAAAAAAAGTAGCCTACATAGTGGGGGCAGAAGTGGGGAAGTCGCACCGCTCCTCCCATAAAGAAACAGGGAGGCTGCATACTGCTGCTGCCGCTGCAACCACAATAATACGACTCAGATGCAGGCCTGCGCTGGAAAAACAGTACGGCCACTGATCTACAGTGAACTCCCACCTCCGCTTCTTCAACAGCAAATATCTAAAGGGTACTACAAATAAAATAAAAATATTTGTATTTGAAATATTTTAAAGGAATTTTACTTTAAGTTTCTTTGGAGGAAAAACCCCCTCATAATTCAAAGTCCACAAAGTGATCAGCACCGAGCACCACTGTGAACGCAGATTTATTGTAGTTATTCAGCAGCATAGTTAAGCAATATATGCCCATTTTACTTGTTTGTTTGTTTTTAAATTTAAACAAATAAGTCAAAGTCTGAAAGGTAAAAAAATAAATCATAAGTTACATCTTGATAAGATATATATATCTATATATATAATAGTATATAGCACTGAATGTTTTCATGGAAAACTTTCAACATTTTAACAATGAGGTCAAACCACACTTGATGAGGTACGCAGGTACTTAGATGGATATGTAAAGACATTTACATCAATCAGTACACTACTGACACCAAAAAACACAAAACCATACTGTTACATTAAATTCCATGTTACAGCTTAGATCTAGTAACAGATCAGATATGAGCTTTGAAAATTATTTGGAATTTTTCAGCATGCGTTTAAAATCAAAACTTACTTCAGTCCTTTCGGTTAAATTAAAAGCCATGCTTTTAGCTACATCACTCTGTTGACTATGTATCTGAAGAGAGTTTATATGTTTGCTTAGTCATGTACAAGACTTTTCATGAATGTGTTCCTTGAAGCATTACAGCATACGTTGTTCATATCATTTCAACGTCGGGAACCTGCAAACAGAGAGACCAGAAAGAGATCAAACAGATCAGCGCCTCTTTGCATTTTATAAGGCTAGGAGAGTCGGAGAGTTGAGGATGTCGACAGAATCGCCCTTGCTTCCTCCACCTTTGTGGCTGTCTAGTCCCTCTGTGAGAGAGTCCAGCTCAGGGCACGCAAATGTGAACACAGACAGGTAGCTGCTGCAGGTAGGGGTGGAGGTGACCACGGGAGTGCTGAGAGGCTCCAGGTCGCTGGAAACCGACTTATACAGAGTCTCCCAGTCCGAGACCCCGAGAGAGCTACTCAGATCTATGTCTGGCACGGATCGAGCTGTCTCCATGGGAGTCTTCTCCTCCAGCGTGGGTAAAATATTGTCCAGTAGCCCCTCCTTAAGGTCCAGGGAGGGCTCGAGATCACAGATGTTGATTTCAGCACTTGCACACAGCAAAATATTCGAGTTCCCAGAGATGGCTGTGGACGGATCGCTGGGGTCGTCCATGTCTTGGAGTGATGGAGCTTCTTGCGTGCCATCCTCTGGAAGCCTGTCCTCGTCTGGACTGGGCGGTAGGCCTGGAGACCCTGTGGACTCTTGGAAAATGGATTCAAGCTCTTCTGACACCTGGCACACCGGCTTATGTGTAGCAAGAATAAATTCGAGCCGTTCTTTCTCTTTGATTAGGTTGGCTATTTCGGTCTCCAGGGCAGCCTTTTCCTCCTCCAGCTTGTCTGTCTCCTTTAAACAGATCGACACCAAAAAATCATCCATGTGGAAAATCAAACAAACAAACAAAAAGCAAAACACACCGCAGTAGGTGTAAATGACAGCTGAGCAAATTAATCACTGTTTACTTACAGCTTGCAGTGTATCTGTGAGCTCCCTCCTTCTGTTGCGACACTTTGCTGCAGCCATTTTATTCCTCTCCCTTCTTATCCTCTTCTTCTCCTCCTCCTCAGGAGACAGCTGGGATGTAAGGGAAATAATTCAGTCATTACCACGAAGAATCCAGCCATTTCTTCCCCTAATCCACAACACCCGCTCCCAGTTCGCCCTCTGAAGAGTGGCAAAAGCATGTTTCACTGCAATGCGTCTAAAAATAGACTATTGTTGCAGACTTGCTGTGACCTGAATATAAATTGACTGCCTAAGGAAGGCACACAGCCCGCACACGGCACCAGAGGAGCATGCACAATAGCTCGGCTGCACACAAGGAATTCAGATTGGCATATGCAAATTGACACTATTGACTGTTCTGTCCAATAGCAGGTAGACTTCATCAGAGCTAACCTACCTGCTCTGTTTTCCCCTTTCTGGCAGCATTTTTTCCCTTACTCCCGCCCGCTTTGGGTGTTGCCTGGTGAGAGCTTCGCGGTTCATTGGCTTGCTTGCTACCCAGAGACGGGGAGACAGATGTAATAATCGTAGGCTGGACCATCCACTGGAAATCTGGGGTAGAGGAAATTGCTGTAACCGTTGGAACAAATGGAGTGTCTTCAGTGCTCATGTCTTGGCAGACCTCCTGAAAAAGCAGAGATAGTACTGACAATGAGGACTACAGTTACATTTATTCATTTATACCAGAGGTTTCACGTGGCTCTGATTGTGATGCTGAAAATCAATAAAAGCCTCTTAATCATTTGTTTATAGTCTAAAACAGAGGACACCCTGCATGTGGTGTCTCTTCTTGAAATATACCCGACCAGAAATAGCCTTCTCCCAGATCAATATTTGACTTTATCATTGTTTCTGACGTCAACACTGACGCAGAGATGCTGTGGAGTCTCCTGAATGGATTTATTTTTCTCAATGAACCGCTGCATCGACACGCTTGCATTTTGGTCCCAGGACGTCGGAATCATAACAACCGACCTACAGGGCTATTTTGTCACATTTCCACATGCACAGATTTCCGATGTCTCACGTCTTATAGGCATATATGTATATATAAATATGATGCTTTAAAATTAACCGCATCCAGTTAATTTAAATCTTATCAATCAGTTCCCCCTCCCCCCCACCACAGAGATGAAAGCATTTGAGCATCCAGTCTGTGGCTCACTTTAAAAAAAGAAGAGAGAGAGAGAGAGAGAGAGAGCGAGAGCGAGAGAGAGAGAGAGAAAATGGTGATCTTTAATCTGTTTTAAACGGGGTGCCTCCTGGGTAGCGTGTTAAATAAATGATCAACAAAGCCATTCATACCTTTGCATTGCTCTCTGTGGAGGACGCTGGAGAGCTCGCCTCCTCTGGCGTCTTCTGGCAGAGTGTCCCGACAGGAGACTCTGCCCGGCAGGTGGGGGAGACTGAATCCATGTCAGGCGTCAGGTTGTTTTGATACATCACGAGGAGAAAAAAAAAGAAAAAAAAAAGAAAGAAAAGCAAAATCACACACACGCACACGCACGAGTCCTGATTAATGACAAATATGACTGTGGCCTTCCGCTGGGGAAGAGCAGCTCGGGTCTTTTCTCCAGGTATAGTCTACCTGGTAACTGGACGACTAGAATGCAAGCCCCTCCTTTTATGCTCTGCTAGAATTTTATGAATGAACCAAGACTGTACCATCCGCGGAGGGGGGGGGGGGGGGGGGGGGTCAGACTGACAGCCACATAGGCATATTTTGGAGTAAAAGGCCATCCTGTTGACATTTATCCACCATTATATGCACTCCATGAGCGATATCTGACACTTTATCCCTTTTGGTTTGTTTTTATTTACGCCAGTTAGGCACCGCAAGATGACCAGACCCCCCCTCCCCTCCCCCCCTCTCTCCCATTCACAAAAATGGCTATCGGCCTCTTATTAATGCAATATGGGATGAAAAACGCGAGTCTATTTATAAATATGCCTATGTAACCATTTCCTGGGCGATAAAAACTTAACGCCGTGCTGTATCAATTTAGTCAAAGGTTAAATAGAGCCGTGGTGGAAACTGCTCCTCTTCAATAAAACCTCATTTGATTCCAAGGTCAAGTGGACATGTTTTGCTCGACCATTTTAAAATACACACTGCAGCTCGCATTTATATTTAGCTCCATAATTTATCCGAATCCAAAAACCCATCTCATCTCCATTCGCCATTTCACATTGATAAAATGCGGACTATGCTGGGAGGTTTTAGCTGTGTGACAGGCATCTGTTGTCGAGCTCAGGCTTTTTTTCCCACCGATGATAAGAATCAGGGATTGTTCACAGACATAATGAAATGATGCTGAATTGTTTACTTGGGAGGGACATGTGGGGGCGGGCAAGTCACGTGGCATGACCCGGAACTGTGGGGGAAGAAGGGGTCTGCAACACAGCTGCTCAATACTCCAATCACAACAAAGGAGCAGCGCTGCGTCGATGCTGTGCGCCTACTGTACCCGACAGCGCTCTCGCTTCAAGTCTCTCTGCCGCCCAACTCTAGAACATGTCTGCAAGAATGTGCTGCTGCAAGGCGCGGAGGCCTGCAAAGACAGCCAAAAGCTGCTATACATTTTAAGACAATTAAACATAGCTCTCCAATTATTATTAATTCACTTTGTACCCCTTTGCTCCAACTGGGAATTATTTAAATGGCACAGCCTACCAGAGTACGGTTACTGATTATGATCATCCCTTTATGACCACAGTGCACCATCTCCTGGTGGCTGATTCAAGCACGTTAATGCACCATGTCACAAAGCTTAAATCATATCAAACTGGTTTCTTGAACATGACACTCGTGTCCCCATACTCAAATGACCTGTGTAATGCTATCATATCACTATGGTCAACAATCTTGAATGTTTCCAGCACCTTGTTGAGTCTGCCAAAAAGAATTAATTATAAGAATTTCTTATAGTAATATCTATTATTTTAAATAAATCATATCTCAATGAGCTATCAGCAATTTTTTTGTGAAGTAACATAATAGGCAAAAAATGTTTGTGGGAACTGAAAACTCCCAGAATAAAGTTGTTAAACTGAACATGATGCGCATGTGGAAGCAAAGATGTGAAGGATTTTCATAGCACTGACATTTATAACATTATGAGCGCCACACGATAAAATCCAAACTACTACAGCTAACAAAACTTACTGTTACTCAAATCATGTTACATACGTTATACTTACAGTCCTTTTTATATGTGGCCAGAGAGGTTTGGATAGCTTCCCCCCCCCTCAACATATAAAGTAATTAATTGAAAACAGCATTTTATATTTAGTTGGATTATCTTTGTCTAATATTAAAATTAGTTTGATGATCTGAAACATTAAGTGTGATAAATATGCAAAAAACTAAGTAGTGTGTAAGAGGGCAAACAGGCTTTCACAGTGCTGTATATATCTTACTATGACTTTCTGTTGCTTTAGATTACAAGAAAAAAGCTTGAGCCATAGAATTTGGGCAAAGAAACAGGAATATCTGAACCATTTAATAAGTTATGAATCTTTTTTTTTTCTTCTTAGAAACAAAACAACACATTTAAAAACAAAATACACACCCTTAAGCATTCCCATATAGCTTCCATGCTTTATACATTCTTCTCAACTTTCGGAGATTGGGTTTCTGGACTTCCTGCAAGGACAACAATACTTAGTCATCATCACAATATTGCACTGGACATTTCCTTGAATCTGACTTTTAGTCCAGAGTTCAAATGTGCAATGTGTTCTGGTACCGTGTGGTCTTTGTCCAAATGAAGGACGTCTACGAGGGGAACAATAGATGGACGGCCATGAGCACACTGGAAGGGCAGCTGGCAGGCAGACAAGGATGCCACCAAGCTGTGGCATTCATCTCTACTTAGGGTGTCGTTGAATTTGATGGCACCTGTTCAATGCAAGCATGTATAAAAATAACAAGCATAAAGATTTCAGGCTCAGAATCACAGAAAAAATATATTCAAGGCCTGAGAGAAGCTGATTGTCTTTACCGTGGCATGCCAGTGAGGCGAGCACTTTCAGAACAGTGAGAGGCAAAGTTCCTCTCACTCTACCTGTTGAGCGGAGTAGCTGGGGAATGAAAAAAGACCAAACCAAACCAAATATATTACTCCAAAGCAAATAGTACATACCATTGTGCATCACAGAACTTTAGTACATAGGAAAACAGACAAAAAACTAGCTTACCTCAATCTGCTCTTGAAGATACTCCTGTCAGATAAAATTAAGCGGTACATATCAGAGAACAGCTTTGTAAAAGCCTCACTTAGCAAAAACAGTGAAACAGTAAACAGTTTTACCTCAGCAATTGGCTTTATAACAGATGGTCTTCCTCGCCTCAGCTCATTACTCTCTTTTTCCATAAAACACAATGGCACTTTCCCGACAAACACTTTTAGATCTGCTGCCCGTGAAAAATGAACTTCCAGGCCCAAACTCCTTAGATGTGGCTGACAGGACCTGTAGGAAAATACAAGAACAGTCTATGAGTACTAACTAAATAACATCTGAACACAAACTCTATGTACTACTGCTAGTCTACAAAGCTTAAGCATGTGGTGCAAAAAATACAATAAAGTAGTATACTTGACCATTTATTAAATTGTATCTCTAGGCACTTTGTTTTTCAGAATGACAATGACTCCAAACACACTGCCAATACAGTAAAAACATGCCTGGATAGAAAAAATATATATGCTGGAACACTATCATTCATGGACCGGCCTCCCTAGAGGACTACAACATTACTGAAGCAGTGTGGGACCATCTTGACAGAGAACAGAACAAAAGGCAGCCAACATCCAAAGAACGTCCTTCAATAAGTCTGGAAAATCCTTCCTGAAGACTACTTAAAGAAAGAAAAGCTTGCTTAAAAGACTTCAGGCCATTCTTAAGGATAAAAGTGGTCACCAAATATTATCACAACTTTACAAACTCTGTTTTTGCCTCATATACTCCATTTCCATGAACATTTTCAATAAACAACTGCACCCATTTCCCATTTTCCTAACAAAATATGAAGAAATGAGGGGTGTTGGAAGATATTTACTATATGTATTCTGTCTTTGCAGGCTTTCCCTCTTTGCTTGTTGCCCAATACACCCAATAGATTTCCATACCTAAGCAGCCTTATCTCCTCTTCTGTTAGACTGATCCCAAGAGGTGGCAAAATGGTTGAAGTACACAGGCATCTCTCTCCTGGGACATCTGGGTCATCTGCATATGAATCTGTGACAGCACAAACAGCTATGACTGCAGAATTACAATAAGCACCTATTAACAGCATTATCAGTGTTTCAATAACAAAACTAAACTACTGTTCACTTCTTCTTCTTTTTTTTACCTGCAATTAAATTTTCAAGTCGCACTCTTTCATGTGCAGCATGTTGATCTACCAGCACCAACAGGTTTCCTGTTTTGTAATTGAAAATGTACAAATAAATAAATAAACATGTCTCAAGAAAACAATAAATGACAAAGATTTAATGTTTCTAACTTCACCTTTAGTTTCAGTGTGTTCCACCAGCTCGTCATCCTTAGTACTAATAAGGCACGCAAGAAACTTTTTATCCACCTGATGAATAACCTATAGGAGAATTGCATCACAGCTTTATGACAGCGTTTTACTGAAATTTGTAAAACTGCTAATAAAAAGTGGTAACAGCTGAGAGATTAATTTGCCTTCATGGAGTGAATCATGGACTTAGAGAAGCGGTATGGAAAAAGGACGTTGTGGATCTTTACGGCCAGTCCGTCAGCTTGTCCACTGGAAATATCCACACCGACCTGTGGAGGGATGATGTAGTATCAAAAACAAAACCACCGAAGTGAAATCTGACTTTGTGTTTTGCTATGAGCCAATCAGTTCGAGTCATTACTAAATCGAGTTAATACAAAGTAAAAATGTGTTTTCATTACCATTGGAGGGCGGACAAACACGGGATTATTCCATTTTGAGTACAATGAAAAAAGCGAGTTTGAGCTTTCACCAACATCACCTGTAAAGACGAGATAATAAAAGGCTGCAAATTATCAACTGCATTTTGTACATTATCTGAGGTCATGACCTTACAGCCTACACGCTTATAAATCTGTGAGGTACCTCTACAATCAGGCCCTGATCTAATCACCCTTTCTGGTCTGGATTTAGGCAGGAATGGCAACACTAGATCCACCTGAAATGGGTAACACCTGTATTCCATCCCTACATGGACATGACGGCATGCATTAAAACAGTAAACAAATTATCTGTATTAATGTGCATATGTGCAATTTTGTGTGCTAACTTACCCATTTCAGAAATGACACTAACTGCTATATTGGTGACATCAGACGTGCAGCGCACTTGAGTTTCCTCCATAGCTGGGTCCTCATATTTGCTGAGCCCGGTCACTCTGTTCACATAAACCGTCTTTCCGACAGATGCGTCGTACTGCTGGAGCCAGTCGCTCGATGTGATAGCCTCTTCATTCATAGCAAGTTCAGGGTTTAAAATGCAACCTGAGGCTGGCCTCATATTGAACTCAGGGTCACAGGGAATCTCATTGCTATCTTGGTTACTGTCAATTCCAGTACTGACACAGATAGTATCCTTTGAGATGCTTCTGGAAAAATCCAATGATACCTCTGAATCATCTGTCCCATGTTGTTTCAAATGACGGAGTTTAGCTGCCAAAGATTTTTTACCTTGGTTCTGTGCTGATTCTGGTTTTATCTTAGTGAAAATAGAGAGAGTTGGCGGGCTTTGGAGGCTGTTCTTTGCCTCATCTTTGTCCTGCATCTCATCTTCTTGTTGAACTTCCTGGAAAATTGATGTATTCAAAACAACGCGGTCTGTCTGAGGAGTGTCGTTCTTCAAATGAGCCTTGGGTAACTGTGATTCGAGTTCACCAGATTTAACACACGTTCGTCGAAACTTGTCAAGAGATCCAGACAATTTATGGCATGAAATTATCTTGGAAATCTTTGAGGGGACAACAGAGGAAGAGTCTCTGTATTGTTTCTGAGAAGATCTGCTTGTGTCTAGTGAGATTTTGCGTTTCGCAACAGAAGCTTTTTCTTCAGATTTTACTGTTAAACTTTCCTCCTGAAATACTGGCCTATTGTTTTGCAAAAGGTCCCAACTCTGCAGACGCTCTTGAATATATTGATCAGACAATCTGATCTTTCTCTTACTTACTAAAGTCTGTGCATGGCAGCTTGTATCCTGACAGTCAGGTACTATTCTCTCAGTGTAGTTTAAAGCAGGCTGGGCTTGTTGAATGAAGCTGTCATCTCCTTCTTTTAAAAGTAGCTCTCTTGAAATATGCAAAATATTAGAACCTTCCCCAGCTTCACTATATGCGGGCTCCACTTCTTTATTAATTTTATAAGATAAAGGTTCCACTGTAGCCAGATCAGACATCAGCTCATCGCTACATGCATTGTTTAAACATTTTTCACTGTGTACATTTTGCAACTCATTTGTACTTATCTTTTGCTGGCCTGGTTGTTCACTTTTATCCGATCTAGCCTCCAGGCAAACACCATCTTTAGAAACACTGTCACCTGTGTGATTACGATGAACAGATTCAGATGCCAGTCTCGTGCCAACGCTACAGTCCATTGTAGAAATAGTGGTAGCTGTTTGGCCACCTTTGTCACCATTCTCTTCTGGTTCTGTTTTGCCAGTTCCAAACACTCTTGGAGATGCATAGTCCAAGTCGTCTTGAGTAATGACAGCCACCAAGTTATCCCTCCTCAGGAAAGCTTTCACTGCTTCTTCAACACAGAGCAAAATGCCATCCCAGTCTTTGAACTCTATTAGAGTTTTGGCAGGCTCGAGGGAAATGTCATACTCCGAGTAAGAGCATTTAATATTGATGATATACACTCCATACAGATCTTGGCTTCGCTTGTGCTTTGGACTTCTGATGACAGACTGCCCATCCGGACTGTCATTCTTCTGGTTCGAACTGGTCAGTCGGCGCAGGAGAACATTCAGCAGCTTGTGAATACGTGTTTTCAACAGCAGTCTTTCATTCACATACAGGAACTGTAAGCTGTTGTTGTAGTGGCCCTCTCTGCCAATGTAACCCATCACTTCAAACTGTTTGTATGTGTGGCTGATTTCTCCCAGCTTCTCTGCTCGCCCGAGATTATGTATCTGAACAAACCTGTGATAAGTGTTTCTTGCTTTCGGGAGCTGCACCATCATGGCTCCTGTGCAGTCATTCTTCAGGGTGAAGGAAACAGAGGGGTGCATCAGGGAAATAGCTTCCACTCTGTGCCTGATCCTCTCACCCTCCAGGACGGCATCAACCCTCTTCCTTCGGACAGGCATGTTGTGGAAGAAGTTACAAATGATGACAGTTGTGCCCGCTGAGGGTCGAGCAGCCTCTGCTTCAAAGACCTCCAAGCCCTTCCCCTCCTTGAATATTTTAACGTGTGTTTTTACAGATGATCTGGTCCGGGAGGAGATTTCAACAAGTGTGGCTAAAGAAACTAAACTCGCCAAGGCTTCCCCTCTGAAACCATACCACCTGAGGTTGTCCAGGTCCGCCACAGAAGTGCATTTACTTGTGTGGTATCTATTCCCAACACAGGCCATGTCCTCGGCGCTCATCCCAGCACCGTTATCGATCACCTGAATTTTAAATGCCTCCATGTCCATTCGGACTCCCACACAGGTCGCCCCGGCATCGATGCTGTTTAAAATCAGCTCCTCCACACACTGCTGAAGCGAGGGGATAGCGACACCGGAGCGAAGCTTCCCCTGAACCTCTTTGGGTAAACACTTAATCATAATGGGAATTAAATTCAGTTCTCTTTGTATCTGTGGTCTATCACCTGTACCGGCGACCGCAAAGTAAGAAGTTAGTTAACCGTTGCTAAGTAGTTAATGCTAGCTAATTCCAAAGGGGACTTTTTGACATTTTGAAGTAAAACCTCTTTCATATTTCATTAAATATGATAAAATATTTAGCATAATAAAACCATGCCCTCAAATACCTCAGCTGTTGTGTACAGTCAACGTGAAACAAAAACACAGGCCAAAACCGCTTAAAACTGGCTAATATTATAATACTGCCACCTTCTGGTGTGGTTGAATTTACTGCTGCGTTCGCGTCGACTCGGAAACTTCTATGCGTATGACTTAATGACTTCAGCTATATACAATGCTAATATTAATGTCTACAGTTTGTCATAGTCACCCCTTTCGATTGCTTACACTTGCGTCTTTGTAGCTGGGAATTCGGAGCTTTACTGGAAAATTTCGATGACCGCGTTGACTTGAATGTGCCATGTTTACCAGACATCTTCTTTCGTAAGTTAGCCTGCTTTTACTGCATACCGCCACCTCCTGTACGGAGTGTGCTGTTCAATGTGCTTATACACCCAGTCAGTTTTCCTTTCTGCAGTTAAGAAGTCAACAAAACAATTTCAGTCACATCTCCCTCAGTTAGCTTGCCCACTGTATACCTCGATATGGATAAAACTCAAGCAAACTCAAGAGTGGCCAGGCCTGCAACATCATCCTAACATGTCTCGATACATCAAGTTACAGTGGAAAAACACATTTTATTAATAACTTTAAATGCCCCGTTTGTGTACAAGTGTGCCAGTAAGTCTGCACAGACACATCAGATACACCTGTGTTTTTCATACCAACATGAAGTCAAATTATTTGCTGACCTACCCACTTTATTGGCATGTGTGGCGTTTACCTGTTATCTTAAACCAGAAGACCCAACAATATCAGGGTGTTTGTCCTTGGAATAACTGAGCTTGTATCAGTATCTTGATAATTTAGCAAAATAGTTTATGTTACCTTATGCGTAAATAGTCTTTAAGAGCTTTTGATGAACCCTGAAAAGGTGTTATTATTACAGCTTTCTTTTGAAAACAGGCAAGCACACACATGTGCCTGTTTGCATGACCATGAGAACAAATATAATTTTGTTAAAGGCTTCTAAAAAATAAAAAAAAATTGAACAATGTAGCCACCTCCGCTAACCACTTTAAATGCAGAGTATAGGTCCTTCACAACCAGGCATGTTAAAGCTGACTGAGTTGAATATTCCTTCACTGCTGTTATTGCAATAAAATCAGACAATGTGAGTCCCAATGAAGGAAGTTCCCATTTATTAATGTTGTTACATATTCCGTGAACATTTAGGAGATCAAACGAATGCAGTACACCTCTTCCTCCCATTCAGTTTAAATGTTAAATTCCAACCAGTAAAAACAAAAAAGACTAAATAAATAAAACATCTGCATAAGTTAATATTAAAGGCACAGTTATTTTACTACGTTGAAAGATGAATGTTCTAGGCTGTCAACTTCTTTCTCATTCTTGAACTCTGCCTTGGTTATTTGTGACTTGGGGCTCCCAGTGGATCTCAGCCATTCTTGCATTTCCTCCACCTTTTTGCGTGGGCCTTGTAGCTGCCCTTGCACTGTTCCTGCTGGTGTGTTTTGGACCCAGCCAACAAGGCCAAGTTTCTTCCCTTCTGCCTGAAAGAAAAAAAAAAAAGCAAAAGGGATTATTATTATTATTATTGAGATCGTGGAGGGCAAAAGAGATGTCATAATAGTAAGAAAATGGTAATCATAGGAATACAGGGACAATGTCAAACTCACCTGCGTGTATTTCCGAAAAAATACACCTTGCACTCTGCCAAAAATCTCATAATCCACTGAAATTAGGTCTTCATCGGCCATAACGGATCTTAAAAAAAAAGAAAAAAAAGGCAGTCCTTTAATGCTTAAAGGTGATTTGTAATCACAGGTGACTGAAGCTATGCCAACATAAATAATACATAGCGCACCTAGCTTAGTATTACTGCTACTTTACTGCGCAAAAACTCGCTATCATTTAATTTACCTGAATTTTATCCAGAAGCCGTGAAACACCGACCCAGTTCCGAATTACAGCAAATTCAAAACATACGAGACGCCACTTCTTCTTCCTCTTCTTCTTTGAGTTCCTAATTGCATTATCGCCACCTACTGGGCTGGAACAGAGGATTACAGGAAGTGGTGTTTGTTTACCGGACCAATCAGAAAACAACCGAGAAGCTTTGTATCTAGGCAACAAATGTAAACGCTGGAAGGACAGGATTTTTAAGGAAAATATACATCGGTATGCTGGTAAGTAGATAGCAGATTATATTTATGAGAGTTTTCTGAAACTGGATTCTATTTTTTATCTAATAAATGTTATTGCAGACAAAGACATGAACATATCGGTATTTTTTGAATTATTAGTCGAGCGCACATTTATGGTCTTTGTTGTTAAAAAGTTAACAAAACCTATCTTGTGCCGTTAAAAACACTTTAATAAAAATAAATAAATAAACATGCTTGTCTCTTTCTGAAGCATTTGACCATCTCACCATGCGCCAAATTAAGCCTAAATATCTGTTGATAAACTGAACTGTAACACAGATATTTTTAAAGCAGTGCGTTAATTACCTTTGTACTTGAGTTTTTTTCCCCCTGCATTTATAGCCTGTTTTACAAGCATGGATTAAACCTAGTCCTAGACTAAAAGAAACATTTAATAAAGGTGATGGCAGAAACATTTCTTTAGAGCTGCTGAAATTTTGGGAGAGGCTGGCCGTCATCCCATTCTTCACTCGTTTAAGATTTCATTTGGTGAAAGGTCCAAGCTGCAGGCAGACCAGTTTGGCAGCTCGTGGATGCAGTACTGCTGTACTAGATGCAGTATGTGGTTTAGCATCATCTTTTGGAAATATGCAAGGCCTTCCTTCCAAAAGAACCACATGGAGAAGCATACATTGCTATAAAGCCTGTATGTACCTTTCAGGGTTGAGCATGGAGCCTTTTCAAATGTGCAAGCTGCCAATTGCATAGGCATAAATGTACCCCCATGCCCTCAGAGCTGAAAGCTTTTAAAATTTGGAATTGATAACAAGCGTAATGGTCCCTCTATTTTTTCCCCAGATTTCCCCCAAATTCTCTGCATCTTTTGATGATAATATGTACTGTATATGATATGATATTGAAAGGTTTCAAATGCAGACACAGTTTCTTTCCAGATTGGTGAACCTCTGCCCACCGCTACTTCTGAGAAAGCCTGCCTCTCTAAAATCTTTTTATACCCAGTGGTGTTACTGAGCTTTTGCAGATAAATCTAATGAACTAAAAAATGTTTTTCAAGAATTTCTTTTTTACTTACTTTTCCGACTTTTTGTTGCCTCATCCCAACTTTTTCAGAAATGCGAAAATATTTTTTTATGAAACAGTAAAACTGCTATTTGATAACATTATCTCAGTTCAAACATGTCATATGCTTTCTATGATCTGTTGTGACTAAAATGTGGGTTTATGAGATTTTCAGATAATTACTACATCCTGTTTTTAAATAAGCTTTTATACATCAACTTTTTTGGAATTGGGGCAGTGATATTGTACAAGCCTTACCCTTTCCCTTTTCTGCTTGCTTTTTGCACAGAAATTATACAATAAAAGGACCCCATATAGTGGATTCAGGTATCTTTGAATCTGTGGAACAACAGCTTATGATCTGTAACAACAGATGAAGTCATGAACACACATAGAAGAAGAGACACTCCTCAGGGGCACCACAACTTTGCAGGGGAAAGATGTGGCGTGCCTAATAGGAAAGCAGATGCAGTAAATCATCCATTTCCAAACAAGCCTGTGAGCCATAGAAGACCTAGCAGGCCTCAGGTTTCACTCGATTTGGATGATTTTGAAAACATCACAGTTTCTACTCAACCAGTAGCCCCTTTGTTACCCCAGGAGCATCATTCACATGACATCACAGAGACCACCGTAGCCTCACTGTCAGACAGACTGCCCAGTGAAGAGCTGCAGATGACCAAAGCAATCCATGCAAAACAGCTCATGCTGCAGGAGAAGCTCTTGAAAGTTGAATTAAAAATAAGACAAAAGCTCCAGAGGGCCAGCGCTGACTATGCTGGAGGTAATGAGAAAACGAGTAGGGAGGAGGGACACAACAGAGGACGAGCTCAGGTGCGAGAAGCTCAAACTAATACCAGAATGTCTGAGCTCCAGTTTAGAGAGCTAGCACGAGGCACAGATAAAGTGATGGAGGACAGAAGGTATGATGATTTTAAGCAAGTTAGGCTCAAACAAGATCAGAGGACTGAGGACAGAATGAGGACTACAAAGGAAGAACAGCAGGACGATTCAGAAACTATTCAGCCTAACAGGAAAGGAAATAAAGGCACTTATAAGGTCATATCCAGCAAACAAGAAGTGAGTGGAGAACTGAACAAATCAAGATGGCACAATGTGAAAGAGCATACCAGAGGAAAACGAGGAGATGGGACAGATTGTGGTACTGGTGGAGAAATAGAAAAAATAAAGTACAGTGATGTGCCTCAGGTGAATCTGCAGAAAACTCCTTATACAGGAAACCACAGAGGGGCAGGAGGAAATCAGCTCTGGGATTCGACTCTTCCATCTAGACCTTCACAATGGAGTGGACCACAACAGGGAGAGCTCGTGCTCATGGAGAGCACAGAAGTCAGCCTCCAGCTTTTTCCTTGCAAAGTCTGCAACAGAAAGTTTGCGAGTGAAAGATTAGAGAAGCACGTCCGAATATGTGAGAAGGTGAATTTTTCATGCCGGCAAGTCTTCAACTCGTACGCTAACAGGACCAAAGGATCCCAGATAGAGCAGTTCCTGAAAACACACTAGAAACAACAGTCCAGAGGTAAGACACTAACATGATCACTCACCGAACACTTTGTCAGCTACACTGCTCAGCTGCTCATTAATGCAAATATATGATCAGCCAGTCATGATGGCAGCAGCTCATGGGCAGGAAAACCTGTAGATGTTCAAACTGAGCATCAGATTTGGGAACGTGGGTGGTCTGAGTATTTTAGAAACTGCTGGTCTGCTGGGATATGCAATCTTTAAGGTTTACAGAGAATAGTGATAAAACCTGAGCGGCAGTTGTTGATGCTAAAGCTCAAGGAACAAGCCAGACTGCCTCAAGCTGACAGGAAGGTAACAGTGACTCAAAAATCTGCTTGTTACCACCAAGGTATGCAGAAGAGCCTCTGAAAACGATAAGCCTTGAGGCAGATGGGCTAAAGAAAACCACATCCTGTGCCACTCGTGTCTGCTAAGAACAGGAAACTGAGGCTACAAATTGCACAGTCACCGAAATTTGACAATAATTTATCTAAAAAAAAGAAAACATGCAAAATCAGTCAATTTATATTGTTACATTCACTTGGTAGGGTCAGGATTTTGCATCAACAAAAGGAAAAAAAATCTTGGCACACTTTGGGCCTCTTTGTACCAACTATCATTAAAATGCCACAGCCTGTCTGAATATTGTTGCTAACTGTGTCCATCCCTTTATGACTACAGTGTACCCGCATTTTCTGATGGCTATTTGCAGCAGGATAATGCACCATGTTCTGTGTGATGCTATCATGTTAACATGGACCAAATATGCTCCTAGCACCTTGTTAAATCCATGCAATGAAGACTTAAGGCAGTTCTGTTGGCAAAAAAGGGGGGTTCAACATGGTAGTAGTCAGGTATAACTAAGGTATAACGAAGTTTAAGTCGTTTTCTTTTTTCAGCTGCTCCCTTTAGGGGTCACCACAGCAGATTATCTGTCTCCATTTCACCCTATCTCTAGCATCTATAGCATCCTCTATCACACCAACCCTCTGCATGTCCTCCTTCACTCTATACATGAACATCCTCTGTGGTGTTCTTCTTTTCCCTTCTATTCAACATCCTTTTTTCAGTATATCCAATTTTCTTTCTGCACATGTCCTAACCATCTCAGTCTTTCTTCTCTAACTTTGTCTCCAAACTACTAAACCTAAGCTCTCCCCCTCGATATACTCATGACTTGTTATGAGTACTGGATTTTATTTTGAACTGTATTTGTTTTTGTCCAGGTTTTAAATAAAAAGAACAGATCACAAAACTGCCAGGGAAACCTAAGCAGTCTGCCTCAGGCTCGTCTCCAAGCTGGCACATCGCAGCCAAAACGGATCAAGAAATCCTCCCCTGACAGCGAGCCTGAGATCTGTGAGCGTCAGCACATCAAAAGTCACCTTGTTATGATGATGGTGTCACTTATTAGATCGGCCACTTTGGAGAATTTATTCATCTGCTGCCATTTCAATATTTCCCTCATTATTGTCTAATATAATTCATGTTCTTAAAGCAGAAATGTTGACATCAATAAATAGTAACACAATAAAGTGTGGTAACTGCTGACTGTACACTCAGAATGAAAGATAACAGTTTTATTTATGGCTTGTACACAAAGCATAGACAGAGTGACTGGGCGAGATGCAGTTTTTTTTTGTTTGTTTTTTTTTACAACCGTTGCATCCCAGCAGTATTTAGTAAACTATTTAAAGAAAAACAAAAGTAAACCGTATTTTTAAAAACTGAACACACAACAACAACAAAAAACAAAACAATTTAAGGCACAGCAGTCATATATGCACAAATTCAAGATTTAATAGCTTAAGGCACTCTGTAATGTATGATGTTTTTCCCCCAACATTAAAAAAAAAAAATACTCTGGAGTTACACAGTTGATATTTGAAGCATGTGAGCGCGCACACACACACACACACACACACACACACACACACACACACACACACACACACACACACACACACACACACACACACACACACACACACACACACACACACACAGCTCATAACATGAGAATAAATGGATTCAACAGAGCTACAAAAAAAGAAAAATGAAATATAAACTTTTTTGTTTTCACAAATGACAAAATTGCAAACAAAAAATGAGGAAATTTCAAAAAGCATCAGAGACAAAACAGTTACAAAGAAAGAAAAATGTTATAGCTTCATGTTCAACTACAGAATAAATGTTTGAAAGACCACAATTGTTTTTACGCAAACTGTTCAAGTGTTCAGTGTCACAAAGAAAACAGGAAAACTAACTCGTATTTAAAAAAAAGAAAAAGAAAAAAAGAATCAGTAGTTTTTTTGCTTCACACAAGTGCTCTTAATACAACAATAAAACATGCAATTTAAGCTGTATGTATATGTTTGCATGAATTAATTCGAATAAGTTTGCAATCGCTAAAATGTGCGATAAATACCAAAAGAGGTTTAGAGGCTGAGTTCTGTTTAGCGCTTTCACCTTTTAGGAATATCAGAAGAAATGAAAATGTAAAAAGTGGAACAAAACATGATGTACATGTTATGTTTTTACTTTGGAAGAAGCTGCCAGCATACAGACTGACAACCCTTTGCATATACATACACTTTGGATACATTTGCATAAGCTAGCCTTACCTGGTATTTGATAAATACTAACTTCTGAGGCACTAAAGGACTGAAGCGTCACCAAAACGGAACAAAACCACCACCAAATGTGCAGACTTGCCGTCTGCTGCACGTGGCAGTGTAACACTATGACCAGATTGTCTCTCCCAGGCGTTAAGGTCTGATGCTTCTTGTTGAATCCAGCCAACATTTCCTGTCTGGAGGATCAGGCTGGCTTGCACTGAGCGTGTGCGATGCATCTTTACATTATTACACCTATGCAATAAAATGTAATCGTGAAACTTAGCACTGTGCTAACATCTGTCATGTAACCTCTGAGTGGAAATGAGGATGACGTCTCTGCTGCCCGTCCACCTCCCGTTGCTCAACTAGGTATGTGCTAGGAGGGTTTGACATTTCACCCATGGCCAGGACATCTGCGCGTTAAGCCTCACACGCTGGCCCCAGCAGATCGGCCTCCGTGATTTGTGAGCCCGCCTCTTCTTCTTCCTCCATCCATGGGCGTACGAGCGGAGGGATGGTTTCCATTACTGTCGCATACTGCTCCCTGCAGCGCAGAACGATTGATGGCCGCCCAGAGCCTCTCATTCTCCAGCCGCTGCTCACTGATCTACAGGCAGCAGAGATGTGTGCTTGGTGTTATTTAAACACAACAATCAAAGTGAGCTCAGAGGTCACTGGATTTGAAACATAAACCAAAAACAATCACCTGTTTCTCAAGCATTTGGATTCTCATCTCTTGACGGGCGACTGTCTCTCGCAGCTGCAAAAAACCACAACAAAAGGGTTTACTGTCATCGAAGCACTGCGGTGAATGCCGCATTTACTCACGCTTCGGATTCTTGAGTATGTTACCTGTGTCAGCTCACTACTTGAATTGCAACACCCATAAGACTCTCCTTTTGCCAAGCCATCAGTCTCCTCCAGTCCGTTCACCTTATCACAGCTCACTCGTTTTGTCTGTAAAGCCAACACAGAGAATTTAAAGTGAATATAGCCACTTTATTAAGAGTGCTTAGTGGAAATCGTATATAAACAGCAGCTGATTGCTTTACCGGTAGGTCCTTCATGCTGCCGACTGCTGCTGCAGCTGCTTTAAGCTCTTTCAGTTCTTCATACGGTAAAGTAACACTCTTAGAGAAGGAAGAGAGCTGGCCTGGAGTGAGAGGCTCCGAGTTGTCTGGTATCGGGATGACCTCTGCATCTTCGAGCTCCTGTTGGAAGAGAACATCACAAAATTAAGATAAAAAAATAAATAAATAAAAATCAAGATTTCCTTATTTATTTGTGCTTCCACAGTAACAAACCTTTCTCAGCCACAGAGGGCAGGAGCTGTCCCCGGTCTGATTCGCCATCAACATCATTGGAGTTTCCAGGAAGCAATCCTCTGTATTAACCTCCATTGTACCCCCAAGACCCCTGTCGCGACACTCCGTCTCGGCACCAAGTTCGATGTCCAGATCCATGGACGTGGATGGAGATTCCTCATGGGCCAGCCCTGACACACACACACGCACACACACACACACGAATTAACTTTCAAGAAAACAAAATTAATCAGAACACAAATGTCAACAAACGTATTTACCCCTATCGGTCGACAGTCCACTGCTGTTTGAGCGGATGGTTTTTGAGTTGAGTACTTTTTCTACAAATTAGAAAAAACGGGCATTAATTAGCTGTTTTATGAAATAACTTCTGTTGGTGTCTGTGCAGTGATTTTCTAGACAGACCCATTATGATGATGGTGTGCCAACCACGGCAAGAAAGGTCTGGGACGTGGTGGAGGGAACCAAATATTGGCCTCGGCATGGCGGGGCAAACCTCAGAGCCGAATCCTTTATCAGCAGGCATCCCGAGTCTCCCATTTCCTGCGTTTCCCCAGGCAAAGATCTGATTGTCTACAAGAAAAAAAATTATGTCATACTGTTCTGAGGAGGAAAAAAAACAAACAAACAAATACTTGATATAAATATCATAATAGTTAGCAATACATGAACCACAGTAGTGCACATGCTCTTACCCTCTGTGGCTGCAATGGTGAATCCATCTCCACAAGACACTTTGGTCACTATCTTCCCTCCAAACGGGCCAACAAGGACCTGGACACATTGGTGTTTCTTAAAGTCCTTCACGCCTAACTGCCCATACTTGTTGCAGCCAAAGGTGATCAGACGACCACGTTCTGCAAAGACAAAAATCATATGAACGAAACCTCTTTGACACAGTTATTTTTTAGAAGAGAAATGATAATAACTATTTTTTGTTGTACCATCAATGGCAGCTGTGTGTGTCTTCCCTGGAGCTATGGTCCGGATCTTGAAGTGAGACAGCTGCTTTACCAAGGTCAGTGTGGTGATGTACGGGATCCCCTGGTAACTCTGGATTGCCAAACATGAGAGAAAGAAAAAGAAAGAAAAAGGCATTTATAAGCACAGCTGCACAAAGCGGTGCGCAAGACTGTTATTATTATAGTACTTTAAATACAGCTAACTACCTCTCCGGGGTGGTTTTTGATTCCAGAGAATCCTTGAGTCAGCCCCAGCTTGTTGAAGTCATTGTTTCCACATGCCAAGACTTTGCCCATCTCGGTCAAAAAGAAAGTCCCATCACTGCTACACGACACTGATGAGATAGTTGCACCTTTAGGAATCTCCACCTGAAAACAAACAAACAAACAAACAGCAGATGTAACATTAAATTCATTTGTATTTAACCAGCTCCTGAGAGGCCTCTGCCAAGACACTGAAGTAAGTCTTACTTGCATAGGAGAATTAAAATCATCCTCACACTCCAGGCCAAGACGTCCTGCCATGTGAAAAAAATAAATAAAAAGAGATTAAAGATGAGATGCAATCTTAAAATGCAGTACATTTAAGTGACACTTTTTCCACCTACTGGCTACAATTATGAAAGTCAAAGAAGGAAATCTGGTAGATGCTTACAAACATCAGCTAAAAACAGCAACCCTATGTACCATACTCTCCTACGCCCCACGAGTAGATGTCGCCATTCTGAGTCAGCACCACCACGTGGTTGTCTCCACAGGAAACCTGGCGCACCGGTCGCTCCTCAAAAAACTCCAGAAGAACTGGCTCCAGAATCTCCACGCCCAGCTCGCCCTCGATTCCAATGCAGCCATAATAGTCCGACCCGAACATGTACATCTGGTCTTCATCTGCAAAAGAGGCAGAGGAATTTTCGATGGCTTTACAGACCCTGTTTTCTTTTTTCAGCTTCATTTGTAGTGCTGTGCTGAACCTTTGCAGAGCCTACATTGTGGTGGGTAACACCACACGCTACATTTATACTCTATGTGCTGATGTGTCTGCATTTAACTGTTTAACAACACTAACTTTTACTGAAATGCATTAAAACAAAAGACTTCACAACATACTCCAGGCACTGTCCTTGTGCTAATTGATATACAGACACTGCAGTCTGCATTACTCAAGTGGCAACCCGGGTGGCAGGCTGAAAAACCAGGCCAACATGGAGGTGCAGTTTCTCAAACAGCCAGATATGGACATTACTCTTCGTTTTATTGCACAAAGGGATAAGAGTGTGATGGTAAAGTGGAAACTGCATGCAGGACAGAAACATCTTTGACTCTTTGCAAGCATCTTCACAGACAGCATGCTGAAGGAGTTTCTGTGTCCTCAAAATTAATCATAATTAAATAATGTACTGCATTACTTTTAAATAAAAGTAACAAGTAACGTGTAACACATTATTTATCTTGTGTAATGACCCCAACACTGCCAGCTGCAGGACAGCTTGTTTGCAGACTTCACAAACCAGTGAGTGACATTAAGGTACCTACATCACTGTGACATGTAGTTTTGGTAAACTGCATATCAGGATACAGCTTCAGTTAGGGTGCAGTGTTATATGGCTATGCTACAGCTACTGCAAACATTTACCACAGCACTATAAATCAGGCCTTAGCAGGAATCCTCTTCACTTACCAGTGACACAGGCAGTGAAGTCAGCCCCACATGCCACCTGTCGGATAGCCTTCCCTATCAGCTTCTCCACCTTCTTTGGTTGCCGATACGAGGCCTGGTCTCCGTGCCCTAGCTGGCCCACCATCTTAGCCCCGCCTTGTACATTCTGAGGGTGGAAAAAGTTCCCTGTAGTGCAGCAAAAACCAGATCAAATATGTCTTCCACAGAACGATGGATTAATACTTACAGCCCAGGTATACAGCTCCTTTTCCACTGACACAACCGCAAAGTGGTTCTCTCCTGCACACACATACTGGGCACTGCTGCCTGCTTTGAACGTGTCTAGTTTCTGAGGAGTGAACTTCCCTCCACCCCAGTAATACACATCCCTCGAGCGTTGAGTAACCACCGCGACAGGACTCTCGCTCACTGTGCTCAGCCTATTGCACAAGCACAACAAATCATTTAAATCATGTTGGAAAGATGTCGAGCCTGCTTCTATGATGGTGAACACACAGCTGAGGAATCATGAACTCACTTTGGTTTCTTCATGGCTGAATTTAGCAGGCAAACTCGCTCTTCAAGCTCCCTGTTAAACAGTGAAGCTGTCAATGAGTGGCAGATTTTTATTATAATGAGGCAATATGAGGATTCGAAGCGTTCTTACTGTCGGCAGGAGGAAATTAATGGCTGGCCGAGAATCTGCTCAGCGGTGGGCCTCTTTGCAGGATCCTGAAAGATCACAAGGGTTAGTGATATCAATCAGCTCTTTACTTAACCACAGTGTTATCTCTGGGGTCAGACGTTTGTTTTTAAACTCGAAACAACACTCTGATTGTTCTTCTCACTTACTTGATCGAGACACTCATGCACAAGTTTCACTATTGCAGATGAATAAATATCCGAGTTCAACTCCATAGTCCAGTTGCCCTGGACAATTTTCACACAGAGATTCAGAGGGTTCTGAAAAGAAAGAAAAACATTATGATAAACTCATTCTCGAGTCAAAAATCCAGAATTTACGCTCGCTACCAGAAAGCCTGAAAACCTACCGTAGCATCAAATGTCCTTGTAAGTGTCAGGAGTTCAAAAAGTACACAACCCATGGCCCAAATGTCGGATTTGAAGTTGTACTTTGCTCCCTGGCACAATTCAGGTGACATGTAATATGGAGTTCCCACACACTGGACATACAAAGGAAGGAAATGGTGCATTAAGATCATTAGTGAAACATGTTATCTCAACTTGATTCATAAACTATACCACCCTGGCATGTATCTGCAAAGCAAACTCTCAGTAAACACTTGCATTTAGTGCAGAGTCTCATTAGTAAACAGCAGCAAGGTGGCTAATGAATGCTAAACATATACACCTACTCGCTTCCATTTACAGTATGTGTGCTATTTTTGCTAAGATAATCTAAACTCAGCTATGCCTCAGCTACAAAGCTACAGAACAAGTTTATCTTTGGAATCTATGTTTAAGTAATCTATGTAAAACAGGCACAAATCTAAGAACCACACTCCCGCTACACCAAGTGTAAATAGAGTGAACGGATGATTAACAACTGTTGAGATTTCCTTAATCGTAGCCTCCAGTTTAGAGATGTCGGGGAGGGAGCCACAACTTACACTCTCCGCCATGGAAAATTCGGAGCCTAGCTTCTTTGCGAGGCCGTAGTCGCCCAGCTTAATAAGGTCAGTCTTTGTCAGGAAAATGTTGAGAGTTTTGATATCTCTGCCATTTACAAAAAGAGAGAAAAAAAAAAATTGTTTCATCTGCGAAAATCATCTGCCGGATACATTCAGTCAGAGCACGAACATCCTACCTGTGTAAGATCCCAGCCTTGTGAATGTGGGCCACTGCTGAAGTAATCTGGTACAGGTACCATATGACCACCTGAAGAAAACATGTTCAAGATTCACATAGAACAGCAAAGAACATAACAATTTTGTTTAAAATAAACAGCCTGTCATAGTCCATTCATACCTTCTCGCTGAACAGTGTCCCCTTTTGCTGGACGATTTTATCATACAGATTTCCGCCTGCAATGACAGGACAATTTATCACCCGGTCACAGATGAGCAACACCCAAACTAACCTCAATCAGATCATCAGAGGTTAGCAGTGCACTGGCTTACCATTGCAATACTCCAACTCAATGAGCAGAGTGTTTTTATCCATGAAATGGTTGAAGTAGGCTATGATGTTTTTGTGCTCCAGGATGGAGAGGATGCTTATTTCATTCATGACATCTCTGCGCTCCTTATCTGAAAGTGAGTTCAGGTCGACCTCCTTCCATACCACCAGAGAGTTATCCTATAGGGAAACAAACCAAATAAATAAGAGCCTCAATTAGAGAGGTCTCAAGATGTTATTAGAATAGCAGCTAATCTTGCAGATACATATTACAAAGGGACTAACAGGCAATGCATGAGAGAGTCATTCATCTTGTTTTCACCCAAGAATTTCTCAGAGCCACAGTGAGAAATACCAAGGATGTGCACAGAGGAGAACAGTGAGGCATTCAATTTTAATAGAAGACACTTGCAGGTCATAATATATTAGCAAGGCATTTCCTCACATAGCATTAGGTATGAAGAAAACCATGCCAATAAATCACGAGAACAAAATCAGGCTATGCTGATACCCTGCTTACCTCTGTCCTTCTGTACAGAGTCGCTTCACCAAACGCCCCCCTCCCCAGGATCCGGATAGGAATGTAATGCAACTTCTCCTCTTCGCCATTAAAATGGGCTAAAGCTGATCGCTCACTGACCACAGACCCGCTGCTCAAATCCGAGCTTATCGAGTCCAGATGTCTCTCATAGCCCTCCAGTGACATTTCTCTTTAGAAACTTGTTAGCCAATGGCAGTGATGGAAATAACCTGAACAGGCCCGACGACAACTCTTTCTGGAAGACTCCTAGAAAGCCGCACACGCGTCTAACATGTTACAGCTGTCGGCTAATGAAAAAAAAAAACCCGTCAAATTTCGGGTGAAGTCAGATTTCTCAAAGCTACTTATAGAATATAACGACTGTTATAGACAACGTAGCTAAACGCGTGCAACTACAGTAGTTGCACTAGTGTCAAGCACGACACAACAAAAATGAGAACGTTCAGTCAAATTTTCTGTGAATTTTCAAAATAAACGATCTAACTTCTGTCGTGTCGCTGTGCGTTTTATATTGAAGGTCACGACGCTTATTTCCGGGAACATTACTGGTGTGTTTTGTCAGTTAGCTTGACTTGGCTAATAAGTTAGCAAAACGAGATTACAGACCGGCCGACAGAGTCAAATACTAAATTGCTGAGTACATGATACTCTGATAAAATAGTTTCGGGAGGTCTTCTTAAGAAATACAGAAGTTACGAGCGTTTAAAATGAGCTGACCTCGCACACACAAACAACAACAACACCGACAACTCGCCCATCCTTTCCTCGCGCTCAGACCCGGAAACTGTCAAGCGCGGTCTGTCTCTTGGTTGAAACATCAACACTTCTCGGCCTTCTCGAGTCTTGCATATGTATTACTATTTTTATTTATTCATTTTGACCCCTATGCCTACAGTTGTAGCTACTATACACTAACACACGTACCATAAAATATGCATCAGGACAAGCAAGACATGTATACTAGTTTTGTTTTTGTTTTTTATGAAAAATTAAAAAGATTAATTTTTGTTGTCATAGCACAGATACTGTACGGCGAAATTTCAGAGTGCTACATCTGAAGACATGTTAAGACATGTAAAACACAATGAAACAGACAATATAGAAGCAACAACGTAATAAAACAGCTCAGATGGGGAGGCCATAAACAGCAATAAATTGACAAGATACTAAAGTCACATATATATCAAGTTATTGCACTGGGCAATTAAACTGAGTATTGCCGGTGTTAGAAACCTGCATTAATGTCCTTCCAACCAAGAAAAGAAGTGGTTTCCTGAGGTATTTGCTCTGCTTTTGATGCTTCTGCACCCTTTGCACTCTTTTCTTGTCAGCCACTGTATAGGCAGCCTACCACACAGTTATGACATATGTCAACACACTCTCAACTGTAGTGCAGTAAAAGGTCACCAGGAGTCTCTAATATTGATTAAAGGTGATACCATAAAAGGTGATTGACTGATTTTAATTATTGCATGTGTTGCTGGACTATCAGATTAATAAATTACTCTGACAGACTAATAATTTTATAGCTTTGTCAACTATCACTGTATTTTAAGGCAGCACATGCATTACAACAATCTGTTAAATCATCCTCTGGTTCTGGGAGTCTATGAGGCTTTTCTTTTTGTTTGAGTCAGCTTCAAGTGGGCATTAGTGGAACTGCACTTTTTAGCTCTTCCACGTTGGCTGTTTTTAAGGCCTGCAGGGGGAGCCAAAATAACATCCATGTGAATTGCAGGTCTCAGTATTTCTCAGCAGAACATTGCAGTGTTATGATATGATCAGCGTCTTCTTTCACTGTAGCTGTCCATTCTGTGGTTTTAATGTTATGTGGCTAATCAGTGTATACGTGAGCAGCATACAAGTCACTGCACAGTCCCAGATGCACTGTGCAATACAACAGAGAAAAAAGTGATTCTTCCTTGCCCCATAAGGGGTCACTTAGAGACTGTAATAGCAAAGTATGGGAGTCAGCATGAGTCAGTATGGCAAGAGAAAAGTACATTAAATTAGCCTGTCATTGGGAGGATATGGAAATATGTGACTTTAAGTAATAGCCTTCTTTTAACAGCTCTGACAAGGCTAAGTAGATAATTTTAAGTTGGTTTTAATTTTAATTCTGTTTAACTAGGTTTTTTGGGGGCGAATACTTACATAAACCAAAAAAGACCACGACACCCTGTAGGACGGATCGGGTTTACAAATATTTAAGCTAAAAGCACAAGGGTGTGAAGAATTTTGGACCAATATCATTATTTACATTAATGATTTGAAAATTAATTAATTTTGTTTGTGTCGTTATATAAGCCCTCTTTTGTACAAGGAAAAGGAACTTCATTAATACCATAGCACCTTTATTTATAATGTCAGTGCGCCCCAGGGTGGCTGTGGCTATAATGTAGCTGCCATCACCAGTGTGTGAATGTGTGCGTGAATGACTGGATGACAGGTTGTGTAAAGCGCTTTGGGGTCCTTAGTGGCTAGTAAAAGCGCTATACAAATACAGGCCATTTACCATAATGCACTTCAACATAAAACCTGGGTTCACAATATGCTGTGCATATACAAATAGCATAAACCATAATACTACTACTACTACTAATAATAATAATTATATAACAAAACAAAACAAATACTTATCAGTTTTAAAGTCTCTCAGCTCACCATTTTTAAATTCGCACATCCCGGGTATCTATAATATAAGTTCAGAGCATTCATCACTCATCCGTATGCCTATATGAGGCCACCGGGTGGCTTGTGAAGACGTAAAACAACTCCTTTGGGGAGGGGGGTTAAAGAGGAAGATACTCATGTTATATTGGGTATAATATACCTAGCTCTGTCAGTAATGTGTAAAACACTGTGTGCCAAATAAGTGGCTGAAGGGCGTCAGTTTCACATTCCTTCTTTGCAGGAGGCAAGGGAAGATTCATATGACATTTAAACGAAAGCATATTTTCAATAAAACACCCAAGTGGAAATAATATATGGGAATTGGAATATCTTGAAAGCATGACAGGACTTCAATAATGTTTAAATAATTTAGTGACTGAGTCACTCCTGTCTGTGTGTGAAGTTGTACTTTTATGATCCACAGATCAGATGGGCCACAATACTTTCAGATATACAAACCTGTAAGTGCATAGCAACCAAGACACGTTCGGTGTAGTTTTCAATATTTTGACCGCAAATTCAAAGTGACTTGAGGTTGTGACAACAGTGACTGCTGTTGTGATTTGGCACTATATAAATAAAACTGAACTGAATTGATTTTCTGTTATCAGGGATTCCAGTTTACGTTTAATGGACTGGCACAGACACAGAGCGTTAGTGATGAACAGGAATGCCAGAGAAGAAATGAGAACTGAGAAATTGGAACATTTTTATGTCCATTTTTTGCAGATTGATCATCAGGAGTGCTGAATGCTAATAACCCCTGTTGTTACTGCACTTGTTATTGTTTGACACCAGAAGTTTCATTTCCCTCTTTTTGGGTCAAATGTTAACTATATAAGTTGCTGAACATGCACTTAGAGAATTAAGATTATTTCAACATCTGTCAGAACCACTGCATAAAAAAGAAAGGAGTACATTTCGTACATGCACAGTATTAAGCTTTTTCACAGCTAGTAATAAAAAAATCTTTTCACTTGTGTAACATAAAAAAACATCCATATTGAAATTAGTCTTAATAAATTATGTAAGAGCACAGTATAATTTGCAATATTTGTTTGGTTATTCAATGGCTCAAAAATGTCTTTCCAAGTTTGTCCTGAACATATTCTAATATTTACGATGACTGCACAAATTGGCAGTAGGCATCCACATTCACTGGTTACTTTCTATCACTGGTCACTGGTACACCTGTTCAACTGCTTGTTAAAGCAAATACCTAATTAGCCAATCATACGGCCGCAGCTCAAGAGATTTAGCCAAGCAGACATGCTCAATATGACCTGCTGAAGCATCAAATGATGAAATAGGAAAAAAGAGAAGATTTCAGTGACTTTGGATGTGTTATGGTTGCTGGTGCATGACAGGCTGGTCTGAGTATCTTAGAAACTGCTGATTTACTGTGATTTTTCCACGCAACCATCTCTTGTATTTACAGAGAGTGGTGTAAAATGAGAAAATATCCAGTGAGTGGGGGTCCAGGCACACCCAATAAAGCCACTCTGAATTTTACACATGCGCTTGACATATAAGTTACACTGATTTGTGTATTTTGGTAATGAAAAAGTTCAAAACCACATCACTAATAAGTTATTGCAGTACAAGCTCAAATTAATTATGCAGTTCACAGTAGTTTAGTGGTTTTGCAGCAATTATGGTAACCAGTGGGACTGAGGGGGATGCTGAGAAGACAGGCCCAGGCACGTCAGGCTTCGGGACCAAAAAAGAGCTCATTCCTCAGCTTCTGAAGCTAGCTTGAAAGCATGAGCCTACATGAAAATTGCAACAGAAATGGAAATGTGTTATGGATGTTGTGCAATCAGACTCAGCTGTCGTAGTGTGTGGGGAGTTCACTGGTCAACTTACAAGCCTCCTATTTGTCGCCTGGTGCAGAAGGTTTTGCACTTTTATAGCTGTGGATGCTTTTTTCTATTAGTGGACTATACATAGAGTATATAGTTGTAAACATACATATTGACTTGAACAACCACGAACAACTGATATGAACCAGTTCTGACTCTAGAAATGCCTTGTTCATATCAGAAGTCAGACATGAACGAGGTAGGATAACGCGCCATGTCCCAAAGCTCAAATCATCTCAAACTGGTTTTCTTGAACATAATGAGTTCATTGTACTCAAATGGCCTCCACAGTAACCAGTAGAGCACCCGTGGGATGTGGTGAAATGACAGATTTGCATCACTGATGTGTAGCCAACATATTTGTAGTAGCTGCTATCATGTCAGCACAGGCCAAAATCTCTGAGAAATGTTTCCAGCACCTTGTTCAATCTCTGTCATGAAGACGTCAATCAGTTTTGAAGGCAAAAGTCCAGCAAGGTGTACCTAATAAAGTGTCTAGTAAGTGTAATTGTTTGATTTTTTGTTCTTATGCACACCATCTTTTAAAAACAGGTTATCATTCTTGATTGAAGTTGTTAGTTGGAGACAATTTGGAAATTATGTTCTTAACAGGTAATTTAAGTTCTTTATGTAAACAGTCATACACTGTGTGCACAATTATTAGGCAAGTGGGTATTTTGGCCATATCATATTTTTTACGCATATTTTCCAACTTCAAGATGAATAAACTTGAGTGCTTATTGGATTTAAGTGTATCAGGTGATCTGTATTTGCATAATGAGTGAGGGTGTGGCCTAAGTAGATCAACACTCTATATAAAGGTGTGCATAATTATTAGGCAGCTTCTCTCCCTCAGGCAAAATGGGCAAAAAAAAGTGATTTAAATGGACTCTGAAAAGTCAAAAATTGTAAAAAGTCTTTCAGAAGGATGCTGCACTCTTGAAATTGCAAAGATATTGGGGCGTGACCACAGAACCATCAAACGTTTTGTTGCAAATAGCCAACAGGGTTGCAAGAAACGCATTGAGCATAAAAGATGCAAGTTAACTGCCAAAGATTTGAGAACAATCAAACGTGAAGCTACCAGGAACCCATTAAGATAAGATAAGATAAGATAAGATAAGATAACCTTTATTAGTCCCACACGTGGGAAATTTGTTTTGTCACAGCAGGAAGTGGACAGTGCAAAAGTTATGACGCAAAAATTAGAATACAATAAGAATAAATACAGTACACAGCTGTACAGAATAGAATAAAATAATATACTATATACAGTAGAATAAAATAGAATAAAAATATACAATAAGATAAAAATAGAATACGAATGCTATATACAACTGAGTAAAAATACAACGATGCCAGAAAAGATTATTGCACTTAGTGTTATTGCACATGTGTGGATGTGTGTGTTTGTTCAGTTAAAGTCTTTGTTGTGGAGTCTGACAGCAGTGGGGAGGAAAGACCTGCGAAATCTCTCCGTCCCACACCGTGGGTGCCGCAGTCTCCCACTGAAGGAGCTGCTCAGTGCTGTCACAGTCTGCTGCATGGGGTGGGAGATGTTGTCCATCAGGGATGACAGCTTAGCCGCCGTTCTCCTGTCACTCACCACCTCCACTGGGTCCAGAGGGCATCCTCCAGTGCTGCCATGCTCCTGAACTGCAACCTACCCAGAGTGTCCAGAAGGTGTTCAGTTCTTAGAGACATGGCCAAGGTAAGGAAGGCTGAAACCCGACCACCACTGAACAAAACACACAAGTTGAAACGTCAAGACTGGGCCAAGAAATATCTGAACAGACATTTTTCAAAGGTTTTATGGACTCATGAGATGAGAGTGACTCTTGATGGACCAGATGGATGGGCCAGTGGCTGGATCAGTAACAGACACAGAGCTCCACTTCGACTTAAACGCCAGCAAGGTGGAGGTGGGGCAATGGTATGGGCTGGTATTATTAAAGATGAGCTGGTTGGACCTCTTCAGGTTGAAGATGGCCTGAAAATCAACTCCAAAACCTACTGTTAGTTTTTAGAAGCAGTCGCACAGGAAAAAGTCTGCATCTTTTAAGAAGACCATGATTTTTATGCAGGACAATGCTCCATCACGTGCATCAAAGTACTCCACTGCATGGCTAGCCAGTAAAGGCCTTAAGGATGAAAAGAAACAGTACACCTCTCTGAAAAGTGTCTGGGAGGCTGTGGTTGCTGCTGCACAAAAAGTTAACTGACAGACTCCATGAATAGAAGGCTTGTGACAGTGATTGAAAAGAAGGATGGCTATATTAGTCACTGATTTTTTAAAAAAAATTTTTTTATTTTGACACATTTTACATTTTCAAAATTACACAGTGTACATTTTGAGTTGTTTTATTATTCTCACTGTAACATTTGCAAATAAACTAGTGAGATGGGAAAATGTTCATTTTTTTCATTTAGTTGCCTAATAATTCTGCACATATATATATAAATATTCTCTTAAAGACAAAACCTCACTTTTACATTCTTAAACATTTGGGTTTAGATTAATTAACATTTTGGATTGACCAAGAGCACTGTCCTTGATCCATAATGAAAATTAATCCTCAAAAATACAACTTGGTTAATAATTGTGCACACAGTGTATTTGATGGGGACTTTATATATTTATTTTTTATCTATTAATCCAAAATGTTTAGGGAGAGTTTTCATATTAATTAGTCTATGACAAAATGATAAAGGCTTCATGAGGCATGTGAGTCCATGAGACATGCCTTGTGTCTGTATATAAGGAGGGGAAAGCAGCTCAGTGGGCAGAACCTGCAGCATTGCAATGGAGACTTCACAGAGGACAAGATCAGTTAGGCCAACGTTTCCTCCAGTTTTCTTCAAAAGCTACAACATATCCGGACAAGGTATGGCACTGAATTCCTATTTGATTTTTATTTTGTGCATTTCTACAGTTTTCCCACTCTTTTCCTTCATAAATGCAGATCAGCCTGTGATTTTATGTATTCACATTTTTTTGGTAGTTGTATAATTTTTAACAAATGAAGAATTTGTGGTATTATGCCCAAATAACTGTAGTTTTAAAGTGATATTTATTATAATTATTATTCATTATGCTACCTACACATTAGTAAAGCCGTAGGGAGAATAATAGATGGCCCAAAGGATGGGAATAAAACGTCTAATAGTTTAAATTTGATAGTTTTATAATATATTTTTCCGAGTTACTTCAGTCTAATTTCTAGCTTTTTACTTATTTGCTGCATTTCTGAATCATCTTCAAGTGTCAACAACCAGATTTAAATGAAAAGTGTTTATCTGAAAATCTTTTTTTTGTTTTCAAAATTTGTATGTTTGACCATGCAGGTGGAGATGGATTTAATCGATGGGTTTTACTGTGCTTGGGACTCTTGAATGCTGTGCTGCTGATAGTCGCTGTTGTTTTTGCGATTAAGTGTGAGTGTAACAGCTCATGTGATGATACGGTTTACTTGTGCTTGGTTGTGTAACAATATTGGTTAGCCAATACAATAATTGTTGAACTCTCAGCAACCACACAAGGGGAAATGCACATTTTCCATATTTCAAAACACTAATCATTTCATAATGATGAACTAATTATATTAATATATCTGTCTCTCTTACCTGTGTAGGTGCCAAAGTCAAAGAGGGCTCCTTGCACATTTCCAACCCAGCTGTAACACAGCTCTTCAATGAGCTCGACTATCTCCGAAGCAACCACAGCGATGTGATCGAAGCTGAAGAGGAGGCCAAGAAGGCGTTAGAGAGCGCGATCAACAACCACAAAGAAGTAAAGGTGAAAATTGAGCAGCTGAAGACCGTCAGTGATGGTTATGAGAAACAGATGGGAGCCCTGCGAATAGAGAAGACAAACCTAAAGTCCAACATATCAGTTTTAGGTGAGAAGTTTTGTTTTAATCTGTGAACTCTGAATACATTAAAGTACCTGAAATGACAAGAAATCCTTTGTTTCTCTCAGAGAACTCTTGTGATAAATGCGCTCCTGGATGGATTCTTTTCAACTCGTCCTGCTATTTCTTCTCTTCCACCGAGTCCTCTGCTGTCAAAAGGAACTGGCATGAGAGCAGAGTGGACTGTGTTAGTCGTGGCTCTGACCTTGTTGTGATTGATAACCAACAGGAGCAGGTGGGTTGAAAATAAGAGAGAAGAAGCTTGAAAACAGATAAGTTATCTACATACATCGTCCACAGACATACAATAGTCACTGAATATGTCTGTGAAGGTTCTCAGTCATCCAGGTCATCGTAGTCAAAGGAGCTTGCAAAGAAAAGCGTCTGGACTTCTTTAAGTTGCTTGAAGACGTTTCACCTCTCATCCGAGAAGCTTCTTCAGTTCTAAGGTCAAATGGTGGAGAGTCCCAGATATAAACCTAGTGGGAGTTTCCCCCCACAGAGGGACAAAAGGACCCCCTGATGATCCTCTAATCGCCTGAGCCAAGGTGGGAAACTGGGTGTGGGTCCCAATCAGCCAGAGTTTCGGGTGTGTTCATTGTGAAACCTGGCCCCACCTTATCATGCGATTTCCTGAGGTCAGATGGCCCAGCATGTGAGTGGGCGTTAAGGCGTCTGGGAAGGATCTCAAAACTGGATTAAAGATGGCAGAGAGTTGGTGTCGTAAACCCCCGCCTCTGTTCAAAGATGGTCGCTCACAGTGGACATAGATGCTTCTTTCACTCCTCTTTCAAACCATCTGTCCTCTCTGTCCAAAATGTGAACATTGGCATCCTCGAAAGAGTGTCCTTTATCCTTAAGATGCAGATGGAGTGCTGAGTCTTGTCCTGTGGAGGTGGCTCTTCTGTGTTGTGCCATGCGCTTGTGAAGTGGCTAACTGAAGAAGCTTCTCGGATGAGAGGTGAAACGTCTTCAAGCAACTTAAAGAAGTCCAGACACTTTTCTTTGCAAGCTCCTTTGACAATAGTCACTGAAAGTGATTAGCAAAGATTTTTAAATGTAGCCTTAAGGCTGTTTAGGAGTTTCTGTGTTGGCATAATTTGCATCCCACAGGCAATCGTGGCCAGTTTTGTAAGTAGGCAATTTACAATTTTTATTGACTAAATTTTAAATGTGTTTTTCTCTTTTTTTGCTCACATAGGCATTCGTGAGTAACACCATCAAACTTCTAAAAAACAATCCTCATCAGTGGGTGAACGGATTCTGGGTTGGTCTTACTGACATAGCGACAGTGGGGACATGGGTGTGGCTTAATAATGTCACAGAGGTGGAACAAAGGTAAGAAAAGACAGATTATTAATTATAGATTTTTATAGATCATTTCCACTTAATTATCTGTCTCGCCTTTTCTCAGGTACTGGATGGATGGAGAACCAAATGTTGAGGAGGAAAATTGTGTGATTATCATTTACTCCTCCTCTAATCCCTGGAAGACCCGCTATGATGGAAACTGCAATGGGCATAACTTAGACTGGATATGTGAAGTACCATCAAGATAGTCTTGATTCACTCCAGAAACCTGGAATGATTCATATGTTTTATGTTTGGGGCATTTTTAAACTTGTATCATTCAAACTGTATTAAAGTCAATGAAAAGTGTATTACAGTTCAGTAAACAATATTAAAATGTTTTGGAAATTTCTATATCTTACATGGACACATGAGTTTTATAATCCGCTTACATCCAATAGAAAGATTTGCTGTGCTGGAGTTCGTACATCTACCAAGTTAAATCATTATGATCATTAGTACCACATTAGCATCAGTGTACTGGAGTCACAGGAGCCCCAGTTTCATTGTGTTTGGCAGTGTAGAGAGATCAAAATATTGTGTGGAGAGATCAGAGTGATGTCAGAACAAAGTTAACTAGGTTTACACACAAAGAAACCCATATGGAAAAGAAAAAACTTATAAAAGACTTGCATAAGATGTGGCCTACTTCATATAGTGAATCATATAAGGCTTATATGATTTACTCATGAAAGTGGCCACTTTCTCATTACTTTCATATATTGTTTTAGGAAGTATCCAAAACATAAGTTTCATTTATATAATTTTTCAAGGGATTTTATATCTGTTTTCACTCTTGTATGCTTTTCATACAAGTTTCACACAAGACGGATACAAACTTTGTAAGATTTATATATATCTTTTCCATATGGGAAGCACTCATAGAAAAATCAAGAAACATTAATGAATCTCCATCTTTAAGTTCCAAAATACTACAAACATTGATTGCATTGGGGGGGGGGAATTCATTTCTTAGATCACATGCTAAGAAGTGACAAAGTCTCCAACATTCAGTGAAAAACAAAACAAAACAAAAAACAGAAAAAAGACTACACATCAAAAGTGACAGTGCAATTGTAAAAAAGGCAGCACAGCATAGGTTTCACATATCTATCTAAAGGATAATGTAGATGTTTGTCCAAAATGTACTCGCCACGTTTAGTAACAACCAAATACAGCAAACCAACCCAACACAAACACCTCATACCAACTGTAAAGCACAGTGGTGGAGAGGTGATGATTTGGGCTTCTTTTACAGTGACAGAACCTGGACACCTTGCAATCACTGTCGAGTTGACTGTAAACTCCTCTGTGTACCAAATCGTTCTGGGGTCAAAAGAGAGGTCTGACAGCTAAAGCTTGTGCCAGACTGAGTCGTGATAGAACAGGAGTGGCCAAATCCAGGCCTCAAGAGCCGGTGTCCTGCAGGTTTTAGATGTGTGCTTGATCCATCACAGCTGATTTAAATGGCTAAATTACCTCCTCAACATTTCAAGTTCTCCAGAGGCCTGGAACTAATCATTTGATTCAGGTGTGTTGACTCAGGATGTTATCTAAAACCTGCATGAGACCGGCTCTCGAGGCCTGGAGTTGGCCACCCCTGTGATATAACAATGATCTCAAACACAGGAGCAGATCTACAACATAATGACTAAATAAAGAAAATAATCAAGGTGTTACCTACTTGAAATGCTGTTGACCTTGACAGGCCTGGGAGCTTGAGGGTCCTGCGCAGTATCTTAGCTGTTCCCAGGACTGCGCTCTTCTGGACAGAGATCTCCGATGTTATTCCCGGGATCTGCTGGAGCCACTCGCCTAGCTTGGGAGTCACCGCACCTAGTGCTCCGATTACCACGGGGACCACCGTTACCTTCACCCTCCACATCCTCTCGAGCTCTTCTCTGAGCCCTTGGTATTTCTCCAGCTTCTCGTGTTCCTTCTTCCTGATATTGCTGTCATTCGGAACCGCTACATCGATCACTACGGCCCTCTTCTTCTGTTTGTCTACCACCACTATGTCCGGTTGGTTAGCCACCACCATTTTGTCCGTCTGTATCTGGAAGTCCCACAGGATCTTAGCTCGGTCATTCTCCACCACCCTTGGGGGCATCTCCCATTTTGACCTCGGGACTTCCAGGTTATACTCGGCACAGATGTTCCTGTACACTATGCCGGCCACTTGGTTATGGCGTTCCATGTATGCCTTGCCTGCTAGCATCTTGCACCCTGCTGTTATGTGCTGGATTGTCTCTGGGGCATCTTTACACAGCCTGCACCTGGGGTCTTGCCTGGTGTGATAGACCCCAGCCTCTATGGATCTTGTGCTCAGAGCTTGTTCTTGTGCTGCCATGATTAGTGCCTCTGTGCTGTCTTTCAGTCCAGCTTTGTCCAGCCACTGGTAGGATTTCTGGATATCAGCCACCTCCTCTATCTGCCGGTGGTACATACCGTGCAGGGGCCTGTCCTTCCATGATGGTTCCTCGTCTCCCTCCTCTTTCTTGGGTTTCTGCTGCCTGAGGTATTCACTGAGCATTATATATATATATATATATATATATATATATATATATATATATATATATATATATATATATATATATATATATATATATATATATATATATATATATATATGTTCTTCCTCTTACGCCCCCCCCCCAATTTTTGCACATGTTGAGGAGCGTGTCAGGTTACATTTCACTGTGTGTTATACTTGTATAACTATGCATGTGACAAATAAAGAACCTTGAACCCCCCCTTTACGCTACACCTACACGGGTATTTTTGAGAACGCAGCTGTTTCTGTCACGGTTCTGGGTCCGTTGGACCCGGTATTTTGAGTTTATTATGTTTTGGTTTATTTTTGCATTATGGATTGTTTTCTGATGTTCTGGTGCTTTGTTTATTATCATTATAGATCTGTTTCTGTTATTCTTGGTGAGGGATCAGTTCTTAGGTTTTGGGTTCTCATGTGTGTTGCAGTTTCTGTTCAGTGTCATGTCTGCATCTGGTTTAGTAATTCTTGTTTCCTGTCTTATTGTGAAAGTCTTTGTCTTATGTTAGTGTGTGCAGCTTAGCTCCCCCGTCTCGTTAGCCCTGATCTCCCCCAGCTGTGTCTCCCTTCTGTTGCCCATTCCCTCATTACTACCCTGTGTATTTAAGCCCTGTGTTTTCCCATGCTTGGTGTCGCGTTGTACCCTCAGACCCTGCCTGTGTGTTCCTGCTTGGTTTCTGTTTTTGTTTCATGCCAGCAATAAAAGCTGTGGTTTTAGTTACATTTCGTCTCGGAGTCCTGCATTTGGATCCACATTTCTGCCTGTCCGCACACAGAGCCCTGACAGAACGACGCGACCAGTATGGATCCAGCGGACTCACTTTTCACCTCTGAGGGAGAGAATCTCGCGCACCTATGGGATTACTGTTGGAGGATAATCCACGCTGTGAGCCCCTACAAGAGGCAGCTGGAGGTAGTGTTTTTTGATAATTTTTTGTCGTCCACTGCCTCCACCGTCAGTTTTCTGAACATAAATGGACTTAAGCAAATAATAACAGCTCTAAGAGCGAGGCTAGCCTTCGAACTGTTTGGCATGAGCGGTCCAGGAATGGACGATTCAGCTACCCTCCTGGAGGCCCTCACCACGTGGTGTTCTCGACGTCAGCGGCAGTTTTTGCCAAGATTTGTCGCCAAATTGTTTGATCCATCCTTAAAGAAGAAATGCAACCCTAGCCATCACCACCCAACCACACTTCCCTTTTCTCCTGTAGTACGGACTGGTGCAGTTTTCATTTCCACTCCGCAGCAGTGTTTCTCCATGTCACCTTTTGCCAGCCCTGATCCCATTTCAACTGGCAAGTGGCGGATGCGCCGCCAGCATTCAGTCCCAGCAGGAGTCTGGGATTTTGTCTGAACAGCCGGCTAGGAATGTTCTGGATGATTGTCATGCTTCAAAACCTGTCAAGCATGTAGAGACCGCTGTTCGTCCTCAACTCAACACATCTGTGAGCGCAAACAACATGTGTGTCATCCCAGATATTCATAAGCCCCAGCCAGGTAACTCAGGAGTAGTTAATTCAGAAGTTGTTGTGCCTACTCCTGTGCCCATGTTTAAAAATGAACAGTGTGTTTCCCGGCCTTCAGTTCAGTTAGCTGCCCAGCAGCCACCTTCAGCTCGGTCAGCTGATCAGCAGCCACCTTCAGCTCGGTCAGCTGATCAGCAGCCACCTTCAGCCCGGTCAGCTGATCAACAACCACCTTCAGTTCAGTCAGCTGATCAGCAACCACCTTCAGTTCAGTCAGCTGCCCAGCAGCCACCTTCAGCTCAGTCAGCTGATCAGCAGCCACCTTCAGCCCGGTCAGCTGATCGAGGGGCCCGCCCAGCCTCATGCCACGTCTGCTGGAGGGTCCGAATCGCCCGTCCAGCCTCCTTTCTCACCAGCTGGAGGGCCTGAGTCGCCCGTCCAGCCTCATGCCTCGTCTGCTGGAGGGTCCGAGGGGCCCGTCCAGCATCACTCCTCGTTAACTGAGGGTCCCGGAGGACCCAGCCAGCACATCCTCACATCTGCTGATGGTCCGGGGAAATCGGTTCAGCCGTCACCTGCTGAATCATCCCCCGCGACTTTCACATCACCGCCTGCAGCATCATCACCTGCAGCCGACCACTTGGCTGCAGGTGATGATGCTGCAGGTGATGATGCCGTCAGGTTCCGCAGCCGTCCCTTCATCCACGCCTGGTCCAGCCTCCGTGTCTTCATCCACGCCTGGTCCGGCCTCGCCTGGTCCGGCCTTGTCTGGTCCTGCGGTTGCTACACCACCGCCAGAGCCAGCTCGACCCGTTCCGCCTCGCCTCTGCTGGCTGTTTTCCGGGCCTCTAAGTTGGCATCATGGCCTTCGGGGACGGCCTCCGGAAAGATTTCGGCGCCGCCGCTGGCATCGCGGCCGACCTGCTCAGTGGCTGCCACTACCTTCCAAGTGGTCGGCCGCCTGATTGGTTTTGCCTCCGCCGCTGTTGCCGTGTGCACGGTCGACCTCCAGAACTGTTTGCCCGTCGCCGCCATTGCCATGTGCACGGTCGGCCCCCTGAACTTTTCATGGACTCTTGTTGGGTTCTGATTTGGTTTTGTTTTTGATCTGTTTTCCTGTGTTCTTGGACTGTTTTCTTGTGTGTTTGGACTCTTGTGCTCCTTTTTGTTTCGATTGAGATTTTTAAAAACTCAGTTTTTTTTTTTTTTTTTTTTTTTTTTTTGTGCAAAATGGGTTCAAAAACACAAACAACTGTGGGATACTATTTGTCCGTGATTTGAACAGAGGGAAAAAATTGTGGCAGGATCAGCCTGATATTATTTGGATCCCACTGTAACTTTAGAACTAACATCTCCGGAGTAGTTAGTCATTAAAGGAAGTGTTTGTTCTGTGATTTGGAGAGCCCAGCGCCTGCTCCAAACACAGGGATAACCAAGAGTTGCCTCAGCCTCCCCTACACACACACACACACACACACACACACACACACACACACACACACACACACACACACGGGGTGGGCCCCACACTTTGGGAACCTCTGTGTATGTTGTGTTGTCCTTTGTCTCAGGTTGTGTTTAAATAATTTCAGAACCTGGCATTCTTGTTAAAAAATTAATGTGTGTGTGTGTATGTTGCGGGTGGGGGGTTACTCATGGACAGTGCAGAAAACATTATTACTGTCCAGCATCTAAGACGGTTAATTCGGCTATAAGAGTCAGCACATTCAAATCCTCTATGTTTGAAAAGTGAATGCTGCAGCAAAATGAATAACAACTATTTCACTTCTCCTTTTTTCCCCCCACACATTCCACATTTTACTGGAATTGATTGTGTTCAATAATTTTTGATGAAATCAGCAAGTTCAGGTTGCGTTATCTCAGGCCAGTTGTTATTCAAATGCACATATGACCGATGTTGACTGAACAGTGAGAATGGAGGAGAGGAGAGAACCCACGGGTGGTAATTTTAATGGTGGATTTAAGGAATTCATTTGTGAAGAAGACTTCTACGATGAAGAGCATCCTCATCATCATCAGTCTAACAGGCACCAAGGTATAATAAATTAAATTTGTGTTTAATGGGCTTCCGTAGTCTGATTCGGGTGTCTGTTGGTTATTTTGACCAAGTTTGAACATACCACTGCTAAAATAAGTTGAAATAAGTTGAATACTTAATTCTCACAATTAAGTATTCAAAACTTTCAGGCACCAAGCAGTTCTTGATAGTATAGTATTTGTAGAGTTTGAGTGGTTTATTCTAGTCTGATGTTTGATCTTTATTTAAATTCACTTTCCTATTTTGGAGTATTTGTGTTTTGTTCCTTTATTACTTTCTCTCTTACTTCCCCCTTGTCTCGTCCTGTGTTTATGTGCCCTTGTTTCCTTGTTCTGGTCATTCTTTCTTGTTTTGTATTTTAGGTTCGTTTTGCTTCCCTCCCTTCATTCCTAGACTGTTAATTAGTTTCACCTGCATCTCATGCCTCACCTGTTTCCCATCCTCATTGAGTTCTGTTTTGTTCTGATTCTCCGTTTCTTTGTTGTTGCAGTATATTTCATATTTGGAAACATGTCTGTTTCCTGTGTGCAGCGCTGCTTGGCTCTCGTGTTCTTATTTATCATTTCTGCACTTTTAACACTTTTTTTAAATTGGGCTTTGTATTAATATTAAAGACTCACTGTTTTGGACTGCTTCTTTTGGGCCTGTCACTACACATAATTTAAGTTCAGCAAGTAGTAAAAAGATACATTAAGTTGCCTTTATAACATGTACTTCAAGCAAGTGTTGGTCACGAAAGATTTGTCATTGTCATTAAGCTGAAAATTCTTCTTCTCTGTATAGTGTCCATGTTCACTATGAGTCCTGGGAGATGTCACAGACTGGCTGCAGTGAGCCTGGCCCTACTCGCTGCTGTTTTGCTGATAGTTGATATTGGCCTGGGAGTCCATTGTAAGTCAGTCTGAGGACGTGCAATGCACAGAATCATTCTTATTATCAAACAGATACTGAATTTTGTTAACAATCCAGAACAAAAACAAAAAAATGTTAATAAATAAAAAATGGCTAAAATTATTTGTACTATGTACTAAAATATGATTGTTGTTTGTCAGTGTCAGTAAATAATGTTATTTACGAATAAGAAAAACGGTAAAAAGAACTAACCCTATTGTGTAGTAACACTGTCTTGTTATCTTGCAGATAACAAACTCACAGATTCTCACCTCACCCTCGATGATACCGAACGCATCAGCAAAGAGCTCATCAACCTCCAGGATACTTACAAGACTGCAGTGGAAACCATGAAGGATGCCAGCAAGCAGCTGGACAGTGAGATGAGCCGTCAGACACAAACCAACTGGGAGCTTGAACACCAGACAAAACGAAGCAATGACTATAAAAGTCAGATGGAAAAAATCACAAAGGAAATTGAAACTTCAAGATCACGCTTCTCAATGCATAGTAAAACGTGTTTTATTATTTCTGTATATAATAAAAATGATTTGTTTCATAATTTTCTATAATAGTGGCATTATCTTTTGGAAACAGGCGATGGCTGCAAACGCTGTCCTGTGGGATGGATTTTAATGAACTCTGTATGTTACTACTTCTCCTTGAAATCAAATGAAATGAAAACATGGAAGGAATCCAGAGATTTCTGTCAGCTGCAGGGAGGAGATCTTATAATCATAGACAGCCAAGACAAAGAGGTTTGTTAGTATTTCTGTGGAGACCATTCATATTGATTTTTTTAAATTAATTTTAATCTTTTTTTTTGTTAGAACTCGACAGTAAATTTCCTAATAAATCATCAAGATGCCTCCCAGCTCTCGACAGACTTCTGGATCGGACTGAGTGATTCCAAGGAGGAAGGGACTTGGAAATGGTTGGATGGAAGATTTCTTGTTCAAGGGTAAGAGTTCAGTATGCTACACACAGTGAAACTGCCACTTACAAAAAATGAACTTCTCCTCAATAATATATGTGGCTGAGAGGGAAGATGAAAAAGTGGATGGATTGAAAGAAAATGTTAGCTCTGTAAAGTAAAGTGTCTTTTACTTCAGGTACTGGAACGATGGAGAGCCGAACAATCTCAATGATGAAGACTGTGCAGCCGTGTATCCCAGAGTAAACTTCTTCAAAGCTTGGAATGATGTTAGATGTGGAGTCAGAAGGAAATGGATTTGTGAAAAAGCACCAGAATCCATGAGCTAAAATGTCTAATAAGGCATACAGTCTTAGATATGTAAACTATCACATATTCTTTAAATCATAACATGCATAAGGTGGTTTCACTTTGTCTTCACTTTGTTTTCTGTACCTCTCACTGTCTCTATCGCTCTCTCTCAGCGTGTCCACCCTTTATGTCATGAGCACAGTTGTTGTCTGGCTGTGGTTGCAGCTATAACTGGTAATATGACGACTCTTTACTGCTCCTAATACTCCTATTATCATTAGCCACAGAAATAATCATGACAGGAGTATACTGGCTGACAGTGTAACTGTGTCCCATCACTTACTGCGAAAGGAAACTTGGCTGCCTGTAATAACATGTAATAACTATAGAAGATGCATCCTTCTATGTGTTTTGCATTGGGATGCTGGCCTTCAACTCTCTGCAAAGTCAATTAGTTACAAACCCTAGTAAACCATGTTTCATCATCATCATCAACTTTATTTATAAAGCACTTTAAAACAACCACAGCTGACACAAAGTGCTGTACATTGGAACTGTAAAATAAAATTACATGAAATATAAATAAAAACCAAATAAATGAAGAGTGAAATCATTAATTAAATAACTACTTCAATTAAAAGAGAAACTGAGTCTCACTGAGGTTAAAAGCCAAGGAATAAAAGTGGGTTTTAAGACGCGATTTAAAAGTGGACAGTGAAAGGGCCTCTCTAACGTGCATGGGCAAATTATTCCATAATTTAGGAGCCACGATAGAGAAGGCCCCGCCCCCTCTGAGCTTCCTCCTGGATCTCGGTACCTCCAGGAGCAGCTGGTCAGCTGACCTGAGAGACCGACAGGGTATGTGGGGATGAAGAAGCTCAGAGAGGTAAGGCGGGGCAAGACTGTGAAGGCATTTAAAAACAAACATGAGAATTTTAAAACGAACTCTAAAAGACACAGGCAGCCAGTGCAGAGAGGCTAGCACGGGGGTTATATGCTCTCTTTTTCGAGTTCCTGTTAGGAGTCGTGCAGCCGCATTTTGAACCAACTGCAGACGTGAGAGCAACGACTGACTGACCCCCACATAAAGTGAGTTACAGTCCAGGCGGGAAGAAATAAAAGCATGTATCACTGTGTCAAGGTGCTGCCTCGAAAGACAAGATTTTACTCTTGCCAGTCGCCTGAAATGATAAAAACTGGATTTCACTGCTCTGATTTGGTTGTCCAATTTAAAATCACTGTCCAACTTAAAACCAAGGTCAGTAACAACAGGTTTAAAATAGACTTCCAGGGATCCTAAAACAACAGAGGAGGACTCACAGGGACCACTGGGTCCAAACACCAACACTTCTGTTTTCTTTTTGTTAAAATTTACAAAGTTTAGAGCCAACCAAGCTTTAATGTCATCTAGACATGTCAAGAGAGGTTTTATGGAGATACCATCCTTGTGCTTTAGTGGCAAATAAATTTGTCAGTCATCGGCATAACAATGAAATGAGATCCCATGCCTTCTAAGGATAGAACCCAGAGGCAATAGATACAGTAAAAAGAGCAGTGGCCCTAAATTGAGCCCTGTGGGACGAGGAGCAGAAGATGATTCGGAACCGAGAAGGCTGACAGAGAAAGTTCTATCTGACAATCGCCTGTATTTGTATAGCGCTTTTCTAGTCCCTGAGAACACAATCAGTCATCCACCCATTCACACACTGGTGATGGCAGCTACATTGTAGCCACAGACGGAGGCGAGGCTGCCGAACACTGGCGCCACCGGGCCCTCTGACCACCACCAGTAGGCATTGGGTGAAGTGCTCCGAGCCGGGGCTCGAACTGGCAACCGTCCAATTACATGACGAACTTCCAACTCTTGAGCCACAATAATAATAATAATAATGTGTATGTGTTAGTCCCCGTAGGGAAATTACTCCTCTGCATTTAACCCATTCACCCAGTGAAGCAGTGGGCAGCCACCAATGCAGGGGGAGCCCGGGGAGCAGTGTGTAGGGATGGTACCTTGCTCGGGTGCCTCAGGGTAGCTGTTCAGTGGAGTCGAACCCCCGACCTTCCGATCATGGGGCAACCACTCTACCTACTGAGCTATCCCTGCACCAATCTGACAGATAAGACCTAAACCAATTAAGTCCAGTGCCACCAATACCCACTACATCATTTAATTGAGAAATTAAAATATTGTGGTCTACTGTGTCAGTGGCAGCAGTTAGGTCAAGCAAGACCAGAACAACATGGTTACCAGAATCACATGCCAGAAGGATGTTATTAAAAACCCTTAATAATGCAGATTCTGTGCTATGAAGGGTTTTAAAACCTGACTGAAAAACCTCAAAGATTCCATTTTCATCTAGAAAATCTTTCAGTTGACTAAAAACAATTTTCTCTAAAACCTTGGAGACTAAAGGCAGCTTGGAAATAGGCCTATAGTTCGCTAAAACTGTGTGATCAAGGCCAGGTTTCTTAAGCAGTGGCTGCACTACTGCATGTTTGAAATTTGCAGGAACCACACCAGAAGACAGACTGCTTTTAATAATGTCAAGGACATACTGTCATATACTAGGAAAAATTTCTTTAAAGAATTGTGGAGGGACAGGATCCCGAGTGGAACCTGTGGGCTTAATATGGCGAACCACATCCTCTAAAGTGGAGAGCGTCACAAGCTCAAACTGAGTGAAAACAACAGCGTAAGGGACAGAGACTGAGGGGTCAGAGTCAGGAGCTGTGATAAGAGCCCTGCTGGTGATGACCTTAAATAAAAAAGTTCAGAAAATCAGTTCAAATCTCAGGAGAAACTTCCAAACAGACATTCAATGGAGTATTGAGAACAGTGTCAATGGTCCTAAATAACACACGTGGGTTATGACAGTTGGAAGAAATAATATTTGCAAAATATTCCCTTTTTGCCTCTTTAACAGTGTTCTGGTAGCGATGCCAGCAGTCTTTGAGAATTTGAAATGATACATGCAGTTTATCCTTTTTCCACCTCCGTTCTGCTCGACGACATTCCCTCTTAACAGCACGACTGCTCTCATTAAACCAAGGCTCAGGTTTGGCCTTGGGCTGCCTGGTTTTTAAAGGAGCCACAGAGTCCAAGACGGTTTGACAGCAAGAATAAAACCAGGAATTAAGCTCTTCTGTGTCAGAGGAGACCAAGTCAGAAGGGCCACCGAGCTGATTAAAAGCAGCAGAAAACTGCGCGGCAGTGGCGGGGTTAATAACCCCACAGCTCCGAGTAGCAGCACCAGATTTAACTACAGTATGTGTAAAACCAACATTGAATAACACAGGCATATGATCTGAGAGTGCACAGTCACAAATCTCCAAGTTAGTGACAGGCAGACCATATGACAGAACAAGGTCCAGTGTGTGTCCGTGCTCATGTGTAGGGCCACGTACGGACTGTACCAGGCTAAAAGAGTCAATAAGGCTTAAAAAGTCCTTTACCAGTGGCTTATCAGGACAACATACATGTATATTGAAATCTCCAACAATAAGAACACTATCATAGTTGGGTATAATCCCAGCTAAAAAAATATCAGAGAAATCACTTATGAAGTTCTTATTGTATTTCGGGGGACGATAGATGACAGCGCAGAAAACCGGGTTTGTACGACTCACCTCAAACGAGGTAAGTAAGTCCGAAGCTGGAGAATGAAGGCTGTAGAAAACACTGCTTACATTTGTAATCCTATTTGTAAACGGTCGCTGTGCCTCCACCTCAAAAGTTTGTGTGACTTCTTTAGTCTCCTCCCAACTTGTAAGAGATAAACTCGTCATGTGCAAACGTACCCATATCCATACTTTACAAGTGAAACATGACCTCTTTAAGTAATTGTTAAATGCCAAAAGAATGATTTATATGATGGGCCTGAGAGGTGAAATGCATTGCAACTTAAACACCACACCATAAGTGATTTTGGGAGACATTATGAAAGAGCTGCAGAAGTGACAGAAATGGAAACACCAAGGATTACACTAAGACATGCTTAAAAGAAGAGGAGGATTCATCCGTGTTGTGAGGGAGAAAAAAGGTACAAGGTAATGTGTGTTCTAACTGAATGTGTCACTGTAGAAGCTCTTCATGAGCTTCTACAGTGTTTTTTTCTGCTTCTGCTATGGTTTCTGTGCTTTTGCAGCAGCAAACCTTTTTTCTTGAACACAGGTTGCTATTGAAACTGTATCTGACAGCATGGCAAATCTGCAAGCACCACTATTGGACCAACTGGTAAGTATTTGCACATTCTTTCTAATTAAAGGGTTTCCAGGTAAGCTGACAACAGTTTTTAACTAAAAACATCAAATAATAATAAATAGATCACACACACATACACATTTAATTTTTTATTAATAGTTGCTCTGTGCAAAAAAAAAAAACAAAAAACAAAAACTGAGCTTCAAGGGTTAGAGTTTCAATTTTTTTTTTACAGTGCAAACTATGTCATCGTACAAACAGAACTGGTTTGGTTGATCTTGTATCACATTTGGATTTTCTTTCTAGGCTATGAAAAAATAAACTAATAAAAGCTTCATAGGACACCGAGGAAATGAGACTATGGGACATGCCCACACGTGTATTTAAGGCAGAAGAAAGCAGAGCAGTGCACAAAACCTGCAGCAGTGCAATGGAGACACAGAGGAAGACAGGATCAGTTTCCTTCAACAACTATAAAATATTTAGAAACGGTATGGTCTTAAAATTATATGTTGCCTTCTATTATACTTTCTGTTGAATTTATCAGTGTTTAGATTTTCATGATTGAAGAATCCTTACTAATAAGAAACAAGGAAAGTAGTTCAGGTTCATCATCATGATCATCAAATATGACATTTTATATATTTAAAAGTGTGCAACTCAAAATGAGCTAAAATACCTTCTGAGTTACGTCATCCGAATTTCTGGTTTTTCATTTATTTGCTGCACCCTTGAGCTGTCGGCTGCTGTCAACAACAACCTGATTAAAAATGAATTCAGATTGTTTTATTTATCTAAAACCTTTCCTCCCAAAAAGCAATATTGTCTGAATTCAGACACATTTTGTCTTTTTAAAATGTATGTGTGACCCTGTATTATAGGTGGAGATGGATTTAACCAGTGGGTTATTCTGTGTCTGGGACTCTTGAATGCAGTTCTGCTGATAGTCGCTGTTGTTCTTGGGATTAACTGTGAGTATTAGAGTTTGTGTGACCTTACAATTTTATTTTCTCTATTGTGTAGAATTTCACAATGCACGTCGACCCTGAGTAATCCCATAAGGAGAATTGATACCTTTTTTTTTTCTTGATTGCAAAATACTTAGAAATGTAATTTGACCCCATCCATTTCAACATGACAATCATTTTTAAACAGTTTTGCTATAATATCCAACATTTAGTTGATCTTTACATGCCTTACATAATCTAATCTAATATAAAATGCAATGTTTCCCTGTTTAGGTGCCAAAGTCAAAGAGGGCTCCTTGCACATTTCCAACCCAGCTGTAACACAGCTCTTCAATGAGCTCGACTATCTCCGAAGCAACCACAGCGATGTGATCGAAGCTGAAGAGGAGGCCAAGAAGGCGTTAGAGAGCGCGATCAACAACCACAAAGAAGTAAAGGTGAAAATTGAGCAGCTGAAGACCGTCAATGATGGTTATCAGAAACAGATGCAAGCACTGCAAGTGGAGAAGGCAAACCTGAAGTCCAATGTATCCGCTTTAGGTGAGAAACTTTTATCCTTATTTATGTTTTCTTGTGTTAACTTGAGAAGATGAGATATCCTTTGTTTCTCTCAGAGGGATCTTGTGGCGGATGCCTCCCTGGTTGGGCTCTTTTCAACTCGTCCTGCTATTTCTTCTCCTACACCGAGTCCTCTACTGTCAAAAAGAACTGGCATGAGAGCAGAGAGTTTAAACTTTTAGAAGCATCAGGATAACTGATTTATGAGAAAATGTCATTTCAAGCAAGTCCCTAGACCAGGGTTCACCAACCTTCAACATCAACAGGGACATTTTAGCCCCTCCGACCATATTCTGGGACAAAAACAGACACATGCGCACTCGTGCTTATGTGTCTGTAGTGCAGCCGGGGGGGGGGGTGAATAGTCCGTTTATACCTAATACAAGAATAATAAGATTTCTTAATAAGATGAAGAGCTTTTTACTTTCAAGAACTGTTTTATAGATGCTATGAAGAGGAGGGAAAAAAATTGGAAATTGGAAAATTCATCAAATAGAAAATAGTCCACTTTCAAATAAATAAAACGCAGCAGTGGCCGAATAGTTTTAAAGTAAAAAGAATAATCGTGATAACTATTTGTCTGTAATTATCACTTCAGTTCATTTTAATGTGCTGTCATCTTCTGTTTTTCATCAAGCCGCAGGCAGCAATCAACCGTCCAGCCCTGGGCGTAAAAAAAATACAAAAGCTGATGGTGGAAAATATACATAGATAGTTATTGAAAAACACCAGAATATTCTGTAACAATCCAGCTCACAAAACCTTAAATACATGTGGACAAATCACCGGATACACACAGCTAGCGTTGCATGCCCACGTGATGTTTCGATGCACATTTAAGGCTGCCAGCTTCGCACCGATCCACAAAAGTCCTAGTATGAAACAAGTATGTGCAAATCTTTGCTTGTGGGTCATATCGTAATGGCAGATTTAGTGCAGAGAACTCTGGGAAATGTGCTCTGAGTTTGGCTCGTAGGTGGTAACTAGCTGTCTGGTCTGGGTCAACTTATCGCAAAGTGGATAGATGGAGAGAGGCATCGGAGGGTTGCACCAGCAGAACTTTATTCCTGGATGCGCTAAACACAGTTTGCAGATTATTGCTAACATTTCGCTCACAACTGGGCCGGTTAGACTCTTTTGGCTGCAGTAGCTCCAACTATAAACATACTTTTCTCACTCTTTAAACTTCGTGCTGCAGATGTAACTCGCACTCACTTGTGCACAGAGAGGCCGTCTCTGTTTTCCCCACAACATTCAACCTGTGGCACGGAATACATTACCATCAGACTGTTTTCTTAAAGCAGGCTATCCCTGTAACATGCAAATTTTTCTTACTTTTATTTTTTCCGCCCAAAACTTGAGGGAGCCACAGCTGAGGACGAAAGAGCCACATGTGGCTGCCGACCTCCATCCTAAATCAAATTACTGGTTTTCACAGAAACACGAACAGATGTCAATGGCCCAGAATTCAAGGCAGAACTGATACACCCACAGCAAGCATTACGTATTCAAAGTCAGTTTTTTGAGGCTATAAAAGAGAAGTCAGACAGATCAGTAGGCATTACAACCAACACTGCAGTCATGGATAATCCACAGAGAAGGCCAAACGAGAACAATGACACACCGTCCAATGATATATTTAGGCAAGGTACGAGTTTCTTCCACAATGACTCGTTTAGCCATCACTTTTTCTCCTCTTTTCTTTCCATTTCATCTTTTTTTTCCAGGTAGTTTCCTGAAGTCAGTGTTGCCTATTTTAGTGGAAGAACATTAGTTGAAATCATTCTTAAATATTTGCTAAACCTGTGTGCTTTTGTAGGATGCTTGCATATGAAGTTGTATTTGTATGAGGTCAGATAAACCTAAATATAGCTACAGTAAATAAGATGTGTTTTCTAATGTAGCTGGTTTGTGGCTTGACCGCAAACTCATTGCAGCTGTGAGGATATACAGTTCACTTGTTCAAGCATGCCTACAAAGCAGAAGAAGCTAAGAAGGAAAATGTAAGTCAATTGTGTTTTCTGCCAAACATTGAAACATTACAATATTTTTATGTTTATTTACTAAAGGTGGATCAACAAAGTACCCACCGATTATACCGTTCCTTGGATTGCTGAACGCTGTGCTGTTGATAACGGCTGTTGTTATTGGAGTTAACTGTGAGTGTGAAAATTCACATTAAGTTTCGTTTCCCACTTTTTTTAATTTGGAAACTTACTGATAAACTGCTGATAACACACTTTCACTATAAGATTTTAGAGTAATCATGTTAACACAAGCAGTAACACATCTTTTAAATAGAAAATGTTCTAGTTTGTTGATTAAAAAACTATTTTAGTTCCTTCTAAACAAAACTGTGTCAAGATTATTTTCCAGTACTTTGAAATGTGATTCAACTATTGATATTTTGACACAAACATTTTCAGGTGCCAAAGTCAAAGAGGGCTCCTTGCACATTTCCAACCCAGCTGTAACACAGCTCTTCAGTGAGCTCGACTATCTCCGAAGCAACCACAGCGATGTGATCGAAGCTGAAGAGGAGGCCAAGAAGGCGTTAAAGAGCGCGATCAACAACCACAAAGAAGTAAAGGTGAAAATTGAGCAGCTGAAGACCGTCAATGATGGTTATCAGAAACAGATGCAAGCACTGCAAGTGGAGAAGGCAAACCTGAAGTCCAATGTATCCGCTTTAGGTGAGAAACTTTTATCCTTATTTATGTTTTCCTGAAATGTGTTAACTGGAAAAGACGATAACTCTTTGTTTCTCTCAGAGGGATCTTGTGGCGGATGCCTCCCTGGTTGGGCTCTTTTCAACTCGTCCTGCTATTTCTTCTCCTACACCGAGTCCTCTACTGTCAAAAAGAACTGGCATGAGAGCAGAGAGGACTGTGTTAGTCGTGGCTCTGACCTGGTTGTGATCGATAACCAGGAAGAGCAGGTGGGTTTAAAACAAACAAGGATGACTGTAAAAAATAGGTGAGATAGACAGAAAGTCTACATGCCTAAGAGACCACAGAGAGTGATTAACATGGATTTAAATTCTGCTAATCGTAGAGCTGATTATAAAGTTCATATCGAGTATGTTTATCTTCATTTAGATGTTATTACCCAAGAACCAGCTGTTCTTTCTGGGTCACCTTTTAACAGAATAGACATCCAAAACTCAAACTACATGCAGTCAACAAATAAATTTAAAGAGAAATATATGTTATTAAAAAATCAAGTAAACAATTAGCAAAAAACAGCAAACAGTCATGTCAACATGCTATAATCTGCTTCCTGTTAATAAACATAAGGTACAGGTGATGGAAAAATTAAAAAATGTTATGTAGTTTAGTTTATTTATTTATATAGCACATTTAATTACAACAGTGGTGTTGACCAAAGTGCTGTACAAACATACAAATTACACAATAAAATAATGAATATCAATTAACATCAATGCCAAATAACAAATAAATAAGTAAATAACTCTCATGCAGCATTAAAAGCCAATGAGTAGAGCTGTGTTTTAAGATAGCATTTAAAAAGATTGAGGGTAGGAGCCTGTCTGATGTGGAGAGGCAAATTTAGGCAATTTAGGCACTGAAACCTCCCGAGAACAGGGTGACTGTATAGAAATTGCAGCTGAAAAAATACATTATTTTCTAAAATTATTGACAGAAAGGGAAGCTTTGAAAGAGGCCTGAAGCTTGCAAGAACAGAGGAATCGAGATTAGTTTCTTTAATCACAGGCTGCACAACACCTGAGTTAAGACTGCTATTAAAACTGACCACCTTGAGAATCTTTTTTAAGAAATGTGTTGGAACAACATCATTTGGACAAGATGATGTCTTTATGTCATTACAAAGTTTTTCCACCTGATCAAATCACACAGGCTCGAACTGCTCAAAAACAGTAGAGCAGGTGAATGTAATGTAGCCACAAACTGGCACTGTACAAGTCAAGGTCGTGCCCTGAAAATGAGTTAATTTCTATATTGGTTGTTATAATTAGGTCATTTGAAAACTTTATTTTAGGTGTTAACTGATTCTTTTTTTCTTTTTTTTCTTTAGAAATATGTGAGTAACATAATCCAAAATATGAAAACCAGTAATAGTAAGTGGGAGAATGGATTCTGGATTGGACTCACTGACATGGAGAACGAGGGGAACTGGACATGGATTAATAATGTCACAGAGGTGCAACAAAGGTGAGAACAGCACCAATCATTTCTTCATACTTTTATGTTAAATAAATTAATTATATTATATATATTATCAATCAAAAGCTTTAGACCATGTCATGGTACTGGGTTGGTGACCCAGCACCATGTTGTTATTCTTCTTGTTGTGGTTATTATCTGACGATTTGATGTTTTTTATGTATTCTAGTTGAGAGGTTTTCTTCCTGTGCTTCCTTTGCTGTGTGCCTAGTTATCTGTCAGTGTGCTCCATCTGTGCTCTGTTTCATTTCCCTGAGTCTGTGTCATGTCCCTATGTCTGTGTCTGTAGTCCAGCCTGTGGGTTCCGGTTTTACTTTTAGGGTCTGTGTCTCTTGTCTCCTCATGTTAATTAGGATCAGCTGTGCCTCCTGTTTGCCATTCCTTGTTGTTCCTCTGTGTGTGTACTTATAGTGTGAGGTTGCCTTTGCTCGTTGTCGGTCCGTCTGCGTTAGTTGCTGTTTCTCAGCATGTCTCTGCTCAACATTCTCCTTGTCATCCCTGCCTGTCTCGCCCCATGTTCCCGTGCCTTTTGTCTCCTCATGCTTCCAGGTATCCCAGTGTTTAACGTTTTGTGTTTCAGTTTGGGTTTGTATGAGGTTAGTTTTCCCAGTTTAGGTTTTGGAGCCCCCCGTTCCATTTTTCCTGTTTTTGTCACTTTGCCATCACTGTAAATAAACGATCACTCGCATCACAGCCTTTGCCTGCATTTTGGGTCCTTCCTTCACAAACACCACATGACTGCCGTAGCAGCCATTTTTTTATTGAAAATTATACAGTTTCATGTGTCATTGCACTCTGAAATGAAAGCATAGTATAAATAAGCCTATCACACAAGCTGTTAACTCTGAGAAACATGTCCTCTGATTCAGTTGTGGCTTTGAGTCTGCCAGACCTCTTCCTGTCAGAGTTTTCCTCAGTTTCTTGCCTTTTGATGGTGAAGCAAACTGTACTCACTGACACCTTGACTTTCTTTGCAGTTTCTCGTTGGGAAAGACCTACATTTTTAAATGTTATGATGATCTGTTTCTCTTCCATTGTTAATTGCCCTTTTCTCACCATTTTTGGAGCAACACACTAATTTCTCCAATACAGTACTGTTCAACTGATGCTCACGAGGTAATGATACCACAATGTGATCCAACACTGCTTTTATGCAGACAGAGGTGGTTGTAAGTAATCCAGAAAAGTTGGAACACCTGTAGGAATTAGTAGCACCAGCTTCCAAGGCTTCATCAACCTCTGTTTTGGGTTCCCTGATAAAGGCCTTTCTGTATAATTCTAAAATGTACATTGGGTAACCTTTTTTTCTTTTTTTTTACCTCCGACAGTTCACCTGATGTGAACCTTTGTACCAATCCAAGCTATTCATTGGACTTGAATGACTTGAATTGCAATAAATAACTGAAAATATTGGGTGTTTTAAAACTTTTGACCGGTAGTGTGTGGTTTGAAGTTAACAATACATGATGCAATTTTCTTAGGTACTGGATGGATGGAGAACCAAACAACGGCGGAGATTTTGGAGAACATTGTGGGGTTGCAGTTCACTCCGCCTTTAATCCCTGGAAGACCCGCTATGATGGAAATTGTGACTTGAAGCAGTTGCACTGGATGTGTGAAATGTAAATAAGAAAAACTCTTTTCACTCCTGATATGATGCTAAAAAAGCATTTTTAACAAGAAATATTTTATCAGTTTTTGGGTTATTTTTCATATTCAGAGTCTACAACAGTGCAGTTAACATTCTAATTACTTTAGAGGTCTGTGTGAAAATTATTTGTTATTAAAAGAAATTCCACTAAACCTAAAGCCAGCCTGGTTAGTATCAAGAAAAAAACTATTATAATAACAATTAACATTATTTTGGAAATAAAAGCATATAGAGTAAATGCTATGCAATAGACAAGTTGACATTAAACTGTAACACGTATACCATATGTTTTTTATGTGGATCTACTTTTTTTGCTATGGTAATTGTTTGATATGCTTGTTCTTGTGTCTTTTAATCGTGTATTTCTGTTATTTTTCTAAATAAATAAGGACAAATGTGGAAACATAAATATGGATGGTTAGGTTCATTGGAATTTGTAGGCAGCACAGAAAACATCTGTGAACTAAATCTGATTTTGCTAAAAAACTTGGAAAGTTGCTCTGAAGTCATGGCAAAGGCAAAAAAGAGAGACTGTTATTAAATGAATTTGATACAATCAATGTACACCCTTCACAAGTTTCCAGTCCATAACTGACATAAAGAGAGAAACAACCCTTCACACTCTGCTGATCTAAACCAGAGTACCTGCAGAACAGGGACCGCTGCACTGTGCTGTACCCAAAGTGGACTATGTATGATCATTGTATTTTATTATAATTATACAGCACAGAAGAAGGATCCTTCCACCATGAAAATGGCCTAGGATTTTATCAAAACTAGGCCACACAGCCATGGCAGCAAGACAGGTGCAGATAGAAATGCTAATTAAGAAAAAGTTTATTAAAGAAACATGAAGAAGAAACTCAAACTCACAATGTAACTGTCAGTGGTGCATGAAGAGTTGGTGGATGCAGTGTTAGGTGCACAAGAGCAAACCAAACAGCAACCAAACTGCAGATGTTGCTCAGGGAGGAGAGAAAACTTAGCGCACGTTTGAATTCATGGCACATGCCAACAATTCATTTTTACATGAACATAATGTACTAACCAGTGCTGAACGTGGGCTTCATTTCTTTTGGACTTACTACATCTTATCTGTAGAAAGTACATTTCGTTTATGCAAAGATATTTTGACTTCTTCCTTTAAAAAATTCTAACTAAAATTTAACTAAAAAGGAATTTATCATTCAGCTCAGCAGTAGTGCCTTATTTTAACTCAGGGAACTTTGTCAAGGTCACTAGAACTCTTGCACTATCTCACCATAAACGTCCTGTTTCCATGAAGATTCATCCCATTTTCTGTATGTCACACTTAAAATCTTTCAAGTGCAGCTGACTGTTAAATCTTAAAAAGCGCAGAGCACTGAGTTTACAGAAGAAGTTTCAAGGCACACAAATAGCCTTTAAATCTAATCATGTATGATAATTATTTTAAATGACTGATCATTGATTATGCAGCACTATAGAATTGACTAGACTTTCAGCACATTCCTTGATTTCTTATAGAAAGTCAGCATATTACGATCTTGTGTATCATCAAATTAAAGGTTACACCAGAGATTACTTTACTTTTATTTTTGATTCACTTTTGTCACTGATAAAAGTTTGAACTGGAATTCAGTGATTAAGAATTAATCAGCAGTGAGTTGTGTCGACACAGCAAAGTGTCTTGCCAGATATGCATGTGACTGATATCAACTACTGGTTGTAATTTTAATGGTGGATTTGATTCACTCTTTTATCAAGAAGATGTGTGTGCCATCCTCCTTACCTCTTTTTAAAGCCATTGTTGAAAATTTATGGCAGTTACATAAGAACACAATTAAAACCCATCTAATAACATTCATATATTTGACGGTCTGAGGTGTAACCCGGAGCGGTCCTCAGCAGGAAAAGGGTGGAATGCCCACTCCTGGTCAGGAACAAGTCAAAGATCCTCGTCACCTCCAAAGCCCACCAGCGGAGCCTCTGCTTCACGACAGCAGCTGTTATTTTTAATTTTTAATATAATTGTTCTGTCCTGTTTCAAATTAAACATTTTATATGGAGATATTACACTCTGGCTTTTCTTCACCCTATACTTCATTCTGCTCAATAAAATGTTAATATTGTCTTAAACAGTAATGATTTTATTTTTTATACTATAAAATAAAGCTATTATCTCTATATGAATACATATTAGCATCATGAAGAGAGCTGTGCTGTGCAACCGATTGAAAGCAGAAAATGTAATGCTAGGTGGTTGTTGTCAGTGTGCCCTCACTCGATGATCTTGTTCTGTATTTAATGATGCGTTTGGCACCAAACTCAGGATGTTGATCCAACCGTCAGTAAAAGTGTTTTCACTTGTTCCCAGCAGAGGGCAGTGCAAGACAGTCAGAGTTTATGTGCCTCTTTTCTCTGTTCCCTTGACTATGATGCTTTAATGCAGATCTTCCCAAAGTGTGGGGCGCAGAGCCATTGCAGGGGGGGAATGAAATCACGGACAAACAGTATCCCACAGTTGTTTATGTTGTTGTTTATGTTTTTAAGCCCATTTTTCACAGAGAGGTATTTTTTGAAAAATGTATTGACATTGACATTTGCCGTGTTGTGGCGTTAACGTCATTTCAACGAGATTAACGCTGACAGCACTAGTGGGAACACAACGAATATGACTGCACATTTACACCGACATCATCCTAGTGCAAAGACAGGTGGAAGCAGACAAAAACAACAAGCATGCTACAAACTTTACCCGAGTCATTTAGACAGCCGTTAGCACATGATTCTCCTTATGGGGACCTGATATGTTTAATATTGTGGCGAGCTCAGACAAGGAGGAGACGGAGGTATCGTTTGGTCTTGCTTCCCGTGAGCTAGCCAGGGAGCACAGCCGTTTATTGACATCTGCAGAAGAACACTGCCGCTAGCTAACTGCTCAGCGCGGCAACCGCACAGCAACAACAACACACAGAGCGCCCTCTGACCCCGGAAGGACACACCGTCTCAGCGAGAAGGCGTCACCTGTCACTATGGCAACATAAACAAAACATAACTGTACAAACAGAACCCCGAACAGCCTTGACCCGCTACATAGCCCCCACCTAAGGGGTCAGTCGTCCCCGACGACCCCATTACCCCACACAAAGTCCTGCAAATGTCCAGGTGCCTTCTTTTGGCGCACCGGCCGGGGTCACTCGGGTCAGAACATGGGGTGCCACCATCATCCCACTTCTGACACCAATGTGGCGAGCTCAGACAACGAGGAGACGGAGGTGTCGTTTGGTCTTGCTTCCCGTGAGCTAGCCAGGGAGCACAGCCGTTTATTGACATCTGCAGAAGAACACTGCCGCTAGCTAACTGCTCAGCGCGGCAACCGCACAGCAACAACAACAACACACAAGGCGCCCTCTGACCCCGGAAGGACACACCGTCGCAGCGAGAGGGCGTCACCCGTCACTATGGCAACATAAACAAAACATAACTGTACAAACAGAACCCCGAACAGCCCTGACCCGCTACAATATGCTGCTGAGAATATAGCCCAGAAGAAGCGTATAGTATAGCTTTTATTTAGGAAAGAGCCATTTCTCTGTAATAAACTCTCTTTTCCAAAGATGAGTGATTCCTCAATCAGATACAGGTGTTACCGCGCCAGATCCGCGGCCCCGAACCGTAGTAAGAAAACCTCTGGCAGTTACTTGAAGGTTCCGTAACTGACTCGTAGCCGGCAACAGCTTACTATACAGGTCAACTCCGCTAGCAAAAAGATCGAAGGAGGCGTAGGAAACTGCTTCACCGAACTTTATTTCTTCTCTAAGGCACGAACACCGCGTACAGTGGGCTGAAACAGTTTACTCACAGCGAGCATCGCCGACACAACTCTGGCTGTCGAGGGAGTTATTATATTCCTTTTATTTATTTTCTTTTCGTCTCTTCTGTAGCTAACCGTTACTTTTTCCCCTTCTCCGCTCTCTCTCTTCACACACACACCAGGCAGTCCCGCTACACACATCGCGAATACATTTCCCATCAGGCTTCATCCTTAAAGGGCCATGCCTGTAACACAGGGCTTGCAAAATCGCTAGCCCGACGTCCCGGGGCTAGCGATTTTTCCAGTCGTACTACCAAAATCTATCTCTGCCCTGCCCGTCGGGCTATTGTAGGAAGGAAAAATATATGTCAATGCTTTTGCATTCTTTCAGAAATGTAGCTGGGTAATTATGTCATTGGCATCGGTGAGCCACTGTCAATATGTGACATATTGAAATCGCGTTTGAATTTGCGCTTGTTTTTTGCTTCCACTTTGCAAATGTCCAGGTGCCTTCCTGGTTAGCGCCATTAGCGGCTAACGTTAGCGCTACCGCACGGCTGAAGAAAAACCTTTCTCCAAGCACCGGACCTGAAATCTGACGGACTAAAGACAAGCTTGTGAGTACCCACAATGGAGATAGAAGCCCGACGAGATAAGATCACCGCCACACTCTGCCAGCTAAGTCGTGATCAGCTCATAGAAGTGGGTTATAAGGTGAAAGGCTTTGCTACACCGCTAAATGAGCCTACAAAAGACACTTCCAGACGCCAACTGATGAAAGTTATAGAACATAAACTGGACGAGGTGGAAAACAGTTATACACCAGACGATGCTGTACAGTTTGTGAAAGAACTTTTATCGTTTTTGGGCGAATATAAAGCTAAAGACAATACGGCCGAGAGTGATTTTTCCCGCCCTTCAGACGCAAGAGACAAGTATGACGAGCTGCAGGAAGAAATTAGAGCGATAGGGCAGAAACTCAAGATGGCGGACGCTGCCCCGAACCTGCTGTCTTCTAAAGTACCAGAGGTGACAATTCGCAGGGAGTTTCGCATCTGTGGCCAAATAGGTGAGGGAGGGCAGCGCGATCGGCTGTCCTATACCAACCTGCTGCATCAGATGGAAAATGGACTCCGCAAAGGCCACAGTGAGTCAGAAGTTATTGAAGCAGTGATAAGAGCCATCAATCCAGGTCTCAAACTGCGTGATATGCTTGAAATAAAGACTGATTTGACACTCACACAGTTAAAGACAATATTAAAAGGACATTACCGAGAAGATGACACATCTGATTTGTACCAAAAACTGATAAATATTTCCCAAGATCCAAAAGAGTCAGCTCAAGACTTTTTATTCAGAGCCATTGAGCTTAAAGATCGCCTCCTGTACGCATCCAAGGACAAAGAAGCAGAACACTACAGTCGGGACCTGGTAAAAAGGAAGTTTTTGAGATCAGTGGGTACTGGGCTGCAAAATGACAACATAAAGTTCCAGATTAAAGCCCTTCTTGACAACCCAGATGTGACTGATGAAATGCTGATTGAGAAACTAAATGAAGCTGCCAATCTCGAGACAGAAAGACTGAACAAGTTAAAGAGGAACAATACAAAACCACCAAGAATCAATGAGCTACATACTAGGGATGAACCACGCAGCAGCTCACAGATCCCCGCCACCAAGGAAGACAAGAAAAATCATCCTCCACCCGAAATGCACGACCTGGTGAAAGAGCTGAGGAACGAGGTTGCAGAGGTGAGGCAGATGGTTCTTGCTTCCCTGAACGCTGGCAAGTCGCAGACTACAAAGAGGACATCAGATGCTGCCGCGGGTACCTGGAGGAAGAAAGGCTGCAGGACCTGCCAGAGCAACGGAGAGGGAGACAACTGCACCCACTGCTTTAAGTGTGGCCAGCCTGGCCACATCTCCAGAGGATGCCGAGCTCCACTTCAGCTGCAGGGAAACGCCAGAGGGCCACTGCCACGGGACCAGCAGTGACCCCACCGCCACATCAGGAGTCCCGCCGCTGTGGTTGCTGCCACCAGAGAGAGTCGGTCAGCACCCCACTCCAGAGGTGTGCAGGCTGCTCATCTGTCAGTTACTGTTCTAAAGCCTGTCAGGGACAACACTGGCACCATCACAAACATGTATGTAAAGCGGTGAGGCTAGTTGAACAACATTTGAGGGAAAGAGAGAAAAAGGGGTGGTTGTCATACATGGGATATTCTGACCTTCTATCAGATAAGCAAGGACAAAAATTAGTGAAGCTGATTGGTAGACGAAAAATGGTGAGATGCACCTTTGACAATGTACCAGTCACCGCATTGTGGGACACGGGTGCACAGGCTACCGTAATAAATGAGAACTGGAGAGTCGAGCACTTACCTCACACCACTATCAGGGGGATAGATGAACTCTTAGGTTCAGAACCATTAAATGGGCTCGCAGCTAATCAGACAGAGATACCATTTATGGGGTGGGTCCCTGTAGAGTTTAGACTGACGGGGGTGGAGACGACCAGCTCGAGTCTCCTAGTGCCCGTATTGGTCTCTAGTGACCCAAATGTAGCTCAGGATCCCATTATTGGATACAATGTTATAGAAGAAATCATCAACGAGCAACTTAAACAACAGGGTGTTAAAAACAGTGACTGTGCTGCAAATATTGTGAGTAGTGCTTTTGGTATTGACGTCGGATCTGCTAAGACTTTTATCCAGTTGATAGAGACACATCGAACAGCTGCGGAAGAGATCCAAGTCAAGACAGGGCGGAGTAAAGTTGTTTTAGGCCCTAGTGAAGCTACTACCATTCGCTGTCGCACACGCATACAGGCTGACGAGGACACTGTAATGTTATTTTGTCCTGTTCTGAACCCCAGCCTGCCTGAGGGGCTTCATTTGCAGGAAGTATTGTTTAAAGTAAAAAGGGGCAACTCAGCCATGGTCCCAGTATCTGTCACAAATACCACATGCCATAATATTACTGTAGATCCGCGTGTGGTCCTGGGGCACATTGAGGGCGTAAAAGCAATATACCCAGCTGCCCTAAAACCTGTAGAAACTCCAACAACTAAAACAGCAGACGATGCAGGTGTCGAAGTCCCATTAGCCCCCACAGGTGAGACAAGTGGTGTTTGGGATCCCCCTGTAGTTCTAGACCATCTAACGAGTGGCCAACAGTCGGCGGTGAGGATGATGCTTAGGGAGGAATGCAAAGCTTTTGCAAAAGACGAAAATGATGTAGGCTGCATTCCTAGCCTTCGGATGCACATCACCCTCAACGACCAAACACCAGTTCAAAAGACTTACAACAGTGTGCCTAAACCTCTGCATCAGGAAGTAAAAGCTTACCTGCAAGACTTGATCAATAGGGGGTGGGTTACAAAATCCAAGTCGCCTTATTCGTCACCGATAGTCTGTGTTAGGAAAAAGTCCGGTGACCTCAGACTTTGTGTGGATTATCGAGAACTTAATCGCAAATCGGTGCCTGACAGACATCCTATTCCCAGGATACAGGACATGTTGGACAGCCTCACTGGTAGCTCCTGGTTTACAGTACTAGACCAGGGAAAGGCTTATCATCAAGGATTCCTAGACGAAGACAGTCAGCCACTCACTGCATTCATCACCCCCTGGGGTTTATACCAGTGGGTTAGAATCCCATTTGGACTCAGCTCCGCCCCAGCAGAGTTCCAGAGGAGCATGGAGGAGTGTCTTTGGGGTCTGCGTGATGATATCTGTCTACCGTACCTTGATGACAATTTGGTCCACAGTAAATCTTTTGAGGACCATGTTGAGCATGTAAGAGCCGTGCTACAAAGGTATCAGAGACATGGGGTCAAACTTACTGCTAAGAAATGTGAACTGTTCAAGCCTAAGGTCAGGTTTTTGGGTAGAGTGGTGTCAAAAGATGGCCATAGTATGGATCCAGCAGAAGTCGCCTCCGTGATGTCACTTAAAGAGAAACACCCTAGTACAGTGGGGGAAGTGAGACAGATTTTGGGCTTCCTATCTTATTATAGAGCCTATATACAGGACTTTTCACGTATCGCCAAACCTTTGTATGAACTGCTAGCAGCCCAAACAAATGCTAAAAGTAGCCCACAGGACTTAAAAACACAGAACAAGAGAAGGAAGGAGAAAAACAAACAGGCTAAAGGACAGTTGCCTTCATCAGCCCCTGTGAAATGGACAGAGTCACACCATCAGGTTTTGTCTTACTTAGTCAATAAACTGGCCAGTCCTCCGATCCTAGGCTACCCTGATCTAGACCAACCATTTGTGCTTCATACTGATGCTTCTCAAGCAGGGTTAGGAGCAGTGCTCTACCAGCGCAGTAATGGCAAGTTAAGAGTCATAGCTTATGGATCTAGAACGTTAACGCCGCCAGAAAAAAATTACCATATGCATGCTGGCAAACTGGAGTTTTTAGCTCTCAAATGGGCTGTCTGTGAGCGCTTCAGAGATTATTTGCTGCATGCGCCATCGTTTGTGGTTTATACAGATAATAATCCACTCACCTATGTGTTAACGACAGCAAAGTTGAATGCATCAGGTCAGCGTTGGGTGGCTGAGCTCGCAGATTTCAACTTTACGATAAAATACAGGCCAGGAAAAACAAATGCAGATGCAGATTTTTTATCCAGGATGCCCCTCGATTTTGAGGACTATATGAACTGCTGTACACAGACGGTTAGCCAGGACGTGGTTGTAGCCTCACAGCAGGGCATATTAGTGCAGCAAACAGAAGCTCTAATGTTTAACGCTGTCTCCTTCCACACCCTTCAGCATCAAACACAAGCAGAGGAACTGCTGGACATGATTCAGCCAATACCGAGAGAGGAAATCTGTGCAGCACAGCGGCAAGACCCCGTGATAGGTAAAATGTACGAGTCTGTAGTGCAAAACAAAAGGCCCACCACACAGGAAATTAAGACTGAGAGCACTGAGTTTAAAGCATTGGCTAGAGAGTGGAGCAAACTGAAAATCAGAGAGGATGGAACTATGTTCAGAGAGACTCGACACAAAAAACAACTAGTTCTCCCCTCAGTTTACCACCCACTAGTGCTCAAAGAACTACACCAACAGATGGGCCACTTGGGATCAGAAAGGACCCTAAATTTAATTAGGGATCGTTTCTTCTGGCCTAAGATGCAAAGAGACATTGAACACTTTGTCAGTAATGTTTGTGAGTGTCTCAAACAGAGGAAGCCAAACAGACAGGCACGGGCACCTATGTTGAGCATAGAGACCACTCATCCATTTCAGTTGGTTTCAGTTGACTTTTTGCACCTGGAGCAATGCAAGGGGGGGTGTGAATACATACTTGTAGTTATGGACCACTACACCCGCTTCGCTCAGGCCTACGCAACTACAAATAAGACAGCTAAGACTGTAGCAGAAAAACTATTCAATGATTATTGTCTCAGGTTTGGTTTTCCAGAAAAACTACACCACGATTTGGGGCGAGAGTTTGAGAATAGACTATTGCACCATTTAAAAGAACTGGCTGGTGTTAAAGGGTCACACACTACTCCTTATCACCCACAAGGAAATGGGCAGACCGAAAGATTCAACAGGACCTTGCTCTCGATGTTAAGAACACTAACAGAGGAACAGAAAAGAGACTGGAAAAGCCACCTCCATAAAGTTGTACATGCCTACAATTGTACTGTTAATGAGGCCACTGGCTACCCTCCTTTTCTCCTAATGTTTGGTAGGTCACCACGGTTACCAGTTGACCTTCTCTTTGGCATTGAGCAGGAGGACAGTTCAGGCTCCTACCAGGACTATGTGGACAGATGGAGAAGGAGAATGGCTGAAGCTTACACTGTCGCCTCCAAAAATGCAGCTAAGTCAGCTGACCGAGGTAAAAGGCAGTACAACAAAAGTGTGCATGGTCCACCACTTCAAATAGGGAGTCGTGTCCTTGTTAGAAATGTTGTGGAGAGGGGTGGGCCAGGTAAAATCCGCTCCTATTGGGAAGACAACATCTACATCATTAAAAGACAAAAGGGAGAGGACAGTCCTGTGTTTGAGTTAGAGCCAGAGAATGGTAAAGGCAGGACAAGGATTTTGCACAGGAATATGTTGTTGCCTTGCGATTTTCTTCCGCTCCCAGCAGATAAGGAGGCAACTGTAACTAGTACTAAAACAAGGAAAAGACATTATAACAAACGGAAACAAACATGCATGACTCCGACACAAGTGGGGAGTGAGGAGGAGGAGGACACAGATGAGTTTTCTGATGCGGTTTTCACCTGGCCTTATCCTGAGCCTCAGTGTTCACCTACATTGGACCCCACAGCGGCAGAGTTTATGCCACTAAGGGACGGGGGTGAGCCAGATGAGCTTCCTCACATGTCAGGAGATGGCCAGGGGGACCCCAGCCAAGCTGATGAGGAGAAAATGGACAATAGGGAACCAGAGGATGTGGCTATTGTGGGGGCAGGGGAGGTGGACAGCAGCTCTGATGTCGAAAAGGCTTTGGAAACAGACCAGCCAAGTCCATACCCAAAGAGAGAAAGGAGGAGACCACAGACTTTGACCTATAGTAAACTTGGACAACCAAGTCTTGAAGAAAGAATAGTGGCCACCAAATGTGTGAATATTCAAGGTTACTGGCGACCTTGGTAAAAGGGGAAGATATAATGTTTACACTTGGTACCACTATTTCAGATTGTAACAAATGTACCTATGTTGATTGAAATATTGTGACACATGGATTGCAGGCCGAACATGTGTATGAGTAAAGGGAAGATGCTTAGTGTTCAGATGAGATGTGGACAAAGTTAATGCCTTTACAGGAGAGTACAAATAGCATGGTAATTTGATAGATTGAATTGTGGACAAAAAAAAAAAAAAAAAAAAAAAAAAAAGCTGAACTGATTATATCAGGAGTATACACAACTACAGTGCACGGTAGTTTGGGTAACTTAAAAAAAAAAAAAAAGGGTGTAATGTAACCTGGTACATAGTCCATGCCATTCTATTGTTCTCTATGGATTGTCGATTATAAGGTACATTTATGTCGGGACGACATTTCTCGAGTGGGGGAGAGTGTGAGAGATACACATATCGACGGGGCCGGGTTATGTTAAAAAGTATAAATGGTTATACTTTGTTCATTGGTTCAAAGGTACCCCACACTTCTTTTTTGGTTGCTTGTTTGTTCTGGTATATTTTTCATTTGAACTGTTATTCTGCCAGAGTACTCATATTAACCAGATGGCATTGAACGCCCCATTGGTGTGTTAGGAAAACTCTTTTGTACATATGTTCCTTGAAGGGGTTTTGGAGTGGTTCTTTTTCCACCGCAGAAAAGGGCTAGGAGTCGGAGAGGAGCTGCTGTATGTTTTTGTTATGATCGGATTGTGAAATAAAGCAGATACAGTGAGAAAGCAACTCCAGGAGTCATCCCTGCCTTAAAGCTGCAACACGTATACCATATGTTTTTTATGTGGATCTACTTTTTTTGCTATGGTAATTGTTTGATATGCTTGTTCTTGTGTCTTTTAATCGTGTATTTCTGTTATTTTTCTAAATAAATAAGGACAAATGTGGAAACATAAATATGGATGGTTAGGTTCATTGGAATTTGTAGGCAGCACAGAAAACATCTGTGAACTAAATCTGATTTTGCTAAAAAACTTGGAAAGTTGCTCTGAAGTCATGGCAAAGGCAAAAAAGAGAGACTGTTATTAAATGAATTTGATACAATCAATGTACACCCTTCACAAGTTTCCAGTCCATAACTGACATAAAGAGAGAAACAACCCTTCACACTCTGCTGATCTAAACCAGAGTACCTGCAGAACAGGGACCGCTGCACTGTGCTGTACCCAAAGTGGACTATGTATGATCATTGTATTTTATTATAATTATACAGCACAGAAGAAGGATCCTTCCACCATGAAAATGGCCTAGGATTTTATCAAAACTAGGCCACACAGCCATGGCAGCAAGACAGGTGCAGATAGAAATGCTAATTAAGAAAAAGTTTATTAAAGAAACATGAAGAAGAAACTCAAACTCACAATGTAACTGTCAGTGGTGCATGAAGAGTTGGTGGATGCAGTGTTAGGTGCACAAGAGCAAACCAAACAGCAACCAAACTGCAGATGTTGCTCAGGGAGGAGAGAAAACTTAGCGCACGTTTGAATTCATGGCACATGCCAACAATTCATTTTTACATGAACATAATGTACTAACCAGTGCTGAACGTGGGCTTCATTTCTTTTGGACTTACTACATCTTATCTATAGAAAGTACATTTCGTTTATGCAAAGATATTTTGACTTCTTCCTTTAAAAAATTCTAACTAAAATTTAACTAAAAAGGAATTTATCATTCAGCTCAGCAGTAGTGCCTTATTTTAACTCAGGGAACTTTGTCAAGGTCACTAGAACTCTTGCACTATCTCACCATAAACGTCCTGTTTCCATGAAGATTCATCCCATTTTCTGTATGTCACACTTAAAATCTTTCAAGTGCAGCTGACTGTTAAATCTTAAAAAGCGCAGAGCACTGAGTTTACAGAAGAAGTTTCAAGGCACACAAATAGCCTTTAAATCTAATCATGTATGATAATTATTTTAAATGACTGATCATTGATTATGCAGCACTATAGAATTGACTAGACTTTCAGCACATTCCTTGATTTCTTATAGAAAGTCAGCATATTACGATCTTGTGTATCATCAAATTAAAGGTTACACCAGAGATTACTTTACTTTTATTTTTGATTCACTTTTGTCACTGATAAAAGTTTGAACTGGAATTCAGTGATTAAGAATTAATCAGCAGTGAGTTGTGTCGACACAGCAAAGTGTCTTGCCAGATATGCATGTGACTGATATCAACTACTGGTTGTAATTTTAATGGTGGATTTGATTCACTCTTTTATCAAGAAGATGTGTGTGCCATCCTCCTTACCTCTTTTTAAAGCCATTGTTGAAAATTTATGGCAGTTACATAAGAACACAATTAAAATCCATCTAATAACATTCATATATTTGACGGTCTGAGGTGTAACCCGGAGCGGTCCTCAGCAGGAAAAGGGTGGAATGCCCACTCCTGGTCAGGAACAAGTCAAAGATCCTCGTCACCTCCAAAGCCCACCAGCGGAGCCTCTGCTTCACAACAGCAGCTGTTATTTTTAATTTTTAATATAATTGTTCTGTCCTGTTTCAAATTAAACATTTTATATGGAGATATTACACTCTGGCTTTTCTTCACCCTATACTTCATTCTGCTCAATAAAATGTTAATATTGTCTTAAACAGTAATGATTTTATTTTTTATACTATAAAATAAAGCTATTATCTCTATATGAATACATATTAGCATCATGAAGAGAGCTGTGCTGTGCAACCGATTGAAAGCAGAAAATGTAATGCTAGGTGACACGGCCATCATGGGGTGTATCTGGGATGATCAGGAAGAGGAGTACAGAAGTCTGGTGAGGAACTTTGTCGCATGGAGTCACACAAACCACCTGCAACTCAACACCTCAAAGACTAAGGAACTGGTTGTGGACTTCGGGAGGTCCAGAGAAGGTCCACTGCCGGTTCAGATAGAGGGGGAGGAGGTGGAGGTGGTCAACAAGTACAAGTACCTCGGGCTGTGGGTGGACAATAAACTGGACTGGTCATGCAACACAGAGCACCTGTATAAAAAAGCCCAAAGCCGACTGTACTTCCTCAGGAGGCTGAGGTCTTTTAACATCTGCAGGAAGCTCCTGAGGATGTTTTACCAGTCGGTGGTTGCTGGAGTACTTTTCTATGCTGTGGTGTGCTGGGGGAGCAGCACAGCAAAGAAGGACTCATCCAGGCTGGAGAAACTGATCAGGAAGGCTAGCTCTGTGGTCGGCATGAAGCTGGACACTCTGGTGACAGTGGCAGAGAAAAGGACATTAAAGAAACTGCTGGACATTATGAACAATGCTGGGCATCCTCTGCACACGGCCATAAACAATCAGAAGAGTCTGTTCAGTGACAGGTTGCTTCTCCCCAAGACAAGAACTAACAGACTTAAAAACTCCTTTGTCCCACACGCCATCAAACTGTTTAACTCCTCCCTGGAGGGGAGAGGGAGGGGAAACAGGAGGACAAAGGAGGGGGGAACAACTAAGCTGTAGTGCCTCTTCACCTCACTGTACAATACCTTGTGCAATACTTTTTGTAAATAGTCAACAGTGCAATAGACTCAATACTTGAAATGTGCAATTCACTTGTATTTTTATTTTTTTTATTCCTATTTATTCTATTTATCCCCTTTGTATATTTTATTTATATTTGTCTCTGTATTTATATATGTGTGTGTGTGTGTGTGTGTGTGTGTGTGTGTGTGTGTGTGTGTGTGTGTGTGTGTATATGTATATATATATATATATATATATATATATATATATATATATATATATATACACATACATACACACACATACATATATATATATATGTATGTGTGTGTATGTATGTGTGTATGTATATATATATATATATATATATATATATATATATATATATATATATATATATATATATATATAAAACAATTCTTTTTGTAACTGTAACTTCGGTCGTTGCTGTGCTTTTCTTTGGAAGTCGAATTTCCCAGAGGAACCCACCCGAGGGATTAATAAAGTTCTATCTTATCTTATCTTAGGTGGTTGTTGTCAGTGTGCCCTCACTCGATGATCTTGTTCTGTATTTAATGATGCGTTTGGCACCAAACTCAGGATGTTGATCCAACCGTCAGTAAAAGTGTTTTCACTTGTTCCCAGCAGAGGGCAGTGCAAGACAGTCAGAGTTTATGTGCCTCTTTTCTCTGTTCCCTTGACTATGATGCTTTAATGCAGATCTTCCCAAAGTGTGGGGCGCAGAGCCATTGCAGGGGGGGAATGAAATCACGGACAAACAGTATCCCACAGTTGTTTATGTTGTTGTTTATGTTTTTAAGCCCATTTTTCACAGAGAGGTATTTTTTGAAAAATGTATTGACATTGACATTTGCCGTGTTGTGGCGTTAACGTCATTTCAACGAGATTAACGCTGACAGCACTAGTGGGAACACAACGAATATGACTGCACATTTACACCGACATCATCCTAGTGCAAAGACAGGTGGAAGCAGACAAAAACAACAAGCATGCATGCTACAAACTTTACCCGAGTCATTTAGACAGCCGTTAGCATATGATTCTCCTTATGGGGACCTGATATGTTTAATATTGTGGCGAGCTCAGACAAGGAGGAGACGGAGGTGTCGTTTGGTCTTGCTTCCCGTGAGCTAGCCAGGGAGCACAGCCGTTTATTGACATCTGCAGAAGAACACTGCCGCTAGCTAACTGCTCAGCGCGGCAACCGCACAGCAACAACAACAACAACACACAAGGCGCCCTCTGACCCCGGAAGGACACACCGTCGCAGCGAGAGGGCGTCACCTGTCACTATGGCAACATAAACAAAACATAACTGTACAAACAGAACCCCGAACAGCCCTGACCCGCTACAATATGCTGCTGAGAATATAGCCCAGAAGAAGCGTATAGTATAGCTTTTATTTTGGAAAGAGCCATTTCTCTGTAATAAACTCTCTTTTCCAAAGATGAGTGATTCCTCAATCAGATACAGGGCTTGCAAAATCGCTAGAGAGCGACAGCACTGATTGGTGAGTGATGATAATTTGTGCACCAATTCCTCTGACATCGTCTTATCAATCGTTAGCTTACTATGCAAACATGACAAGTGAAATCTCCCGCAGCAAGCTTAAACATAGGAGAGGTTGATCGCGCAGAGAATCGCTGACCGTTGTGTGTGTGTGTGTGTGTGTGTGTGTGTGTGTGTGTGTGTGTGTGTGTGTGTGTGTGTGTGTGTGTGTGTGTGTGTGTGTGTGTGTGTGTGTGTGTGTGTGTAAAAGCAGCAGGATATATATTTTAGTTCTGCTGAGCCAAATAAGACAGGTCAGGGTGAAGAAGTGACAGCCAAAGAAAAGCTTACCACAAAACGGAAAAGTTATGACAAATCAGACTATAAGGCAAAAAGAAAGTGCAGCTTTATGGTTTCATGGACAAAAGAATTTCTGTGGCTGCAATATGACGAGCTATATAACCGGGGCTGCACATAAGTGGTCCGCAGGTGCGCATTCGCTGTCCAAAAAAAAAAAACAAAAAAAAAAAAAACGCGCACAAGATATGAAGTTGCAACGCGTGTTTGCATACATAAGATTTTCTGGAGGAGGACAGACTCTTAAAGTTTAGAACTCTTAAAGATGTCGAAGAAGCTCCTTTAAGCAATTACTTTGGTGTTCCTCCACCTCCAAAGAAATGTCAGAAGGAGTCCGAACCACAAAAGAAGCGCGTATTCTCGGAAAAGTGGTTGCAGGAGGTGAGCTGGCTTCAAACAAATGATGAACGCACAGAGATGTGGTGTGGAATGTGCCGTGAAAATCCCACTCTAGCGGACAAAAACACTGCTTTTTATATGGACGCAAACGCGCGTTGCAACTTCTTATCTGGTGCGTCTTTTATTTTGACAGCGAATGCGCACATGCGGACCACTTATGTGCACCCGTGTAAATAACATAATGTTCTGCCTGGTGTGTTGTTGGTTTTCTCTCGATTTCTGAGTCGACAAGCGCCTTTGTTACTGGGACCAGTCACATTAGAACCCATGAGAAATGCATTATTGCTCAGTCTGCAATATCTTTCCCAGAACAAACACCAATTGCAAATAACATACTAAAAATAAACCTGAAAAATCTGTTTAGAACAGCTACTATGTTGCAAAGAGTGAACTACCACTGGCAAAATTTAGCAGTCTTTGCAAACTTCAAAAAGCAAACGGCCTCGATCTTGGTTCCACTTGTCTCTTACCCGTGACTTCAGTGGAAATGTCAGATTCAGGATCTGACACAGACTGATTCATGTCCTACACAGTTCTTACAAGTTCATAGAAATTTCTGTTCAATTAGAACCAAGTATTTGAGTTGATGATTGTAATTTTTATACAATGTTGTAATTTGTGTTTCAACAATTTTTTGATTAATGTTTTGTTTCCTTTACAATATTATACTTTAATGTATAATATTGTAAAGGAAACAAAACATCAATCAAAAAATTGCTCTCTTTTTTATTCGGGCTACTTACATTTATTTTGGGCTACCAAAAACTGAAGAGTCCCTGCCCGAAGGGCTACCAGGGATTTTGAAATTTTGAGAGCCCTGAGATATATTTATTTTTTTAATTACTTTTGTTTCAGCAACATTAAATTTAAAAACTGTACTTTTGAGTTAAAATATATATTTATAATTTTAATAAATGACAAATTAAAAAGGCATGAACATTTTTTTTGTATCGAAAAAACATCGAACCGCGACACCAAAGTATCAAACCGAACCGTGAATTTTGTGTATCGTTGCACCCCTAGTAGTTACATATGGTTAAAATGATTCAAATGCAGTAAGTATACACGTTTTTCATATAAATAAAGTCTATAACTTAATTATTGTCTGTAGCCCACATAATTCAACACTTTAGTTACATAAAACATGTGAGTTTTGATGCTATGTACTGTATAGCCTGTATGATAAAATAAATATGTAGCCCAATAAGTATAAAATCCAGAAAGCTACACAACCCTGGAGCACTTCTGTTGTGTTTTGTACGTGCTTCTGAGTTTTTACGTGTTTTGGAGTTTGTACATGCTTTGTCTGTAGGGGCCACATAAATATACTTTTATTTATTCACTCCACATAAAATGTAATAAATAAATCATATAATACAAAAACTAACTATTCACAGTTCAACTTTTAACTATTTAATTTTTCTGCTTTTTCCTTTTAAACAAATTTAAAGTGAAACTACACAAAACACTGCAAACCACAACACAATTAAATATAAATTAAAATATGAAGATGATGCACATTCTCTGTCATATGGACCTGCATGAATAAACTTTCTGAATCCTTTATCATCCTCAACTGAAAATAGTTGTGGATGATTACTGTACCTTTCTAATGAGACTCTCTTTCTCTCTCTCTCTCTCTCTCTCCCTCCCGCTCTGTTCCTGTGCTACTGCCAGTGTAACTACCGCCCCTCCCCCCTCTTCCCAGTGCAAAGCACAAGGCTGTGGCTAATATTTTTCAATTTCATCCCTAATTTCTTTAATTTCTGAAAGCAGTGAAGGGTCTTGTGTGGTCTTGTGTTGTTGTTCGGTTAAAAAAAGGTTCTCCTTCTCTTTTTTGTACACCTCCTCTCTGTTGTTGTTTTTTTTAATTTACTAAACTTCTTTAGTTCCTCCATATTGGACTTATTATTTAATATTCCCATATTTAGCCTCCATAATGTATTTTTCTCCTGTCCTTTCAAATTAACTATAAGGTGGATTGCACAGTGGTCAGATACATCTGCTTGTTGAATTTCAAACTCTTTTACCCTATTTAAATCATTATTATTCATGAAGAAGTAATCGATTCTAGCATAACTATTGTGGGGGGGGGGGGGGGGGGGGGGGGGAGAGAATAGTGTGTATAGTCTTTTTTAGAGGGGTGAAACTCCCTCCATATATCAACTATCCCGGAGACAGAGGAGAAAAAGGAACAAGATTAAAAACAAAAATCGTCTCTGCCTGCTTGTCTGACAGGATCTTTGGATGCTCCTCAGTGAGGGGCAGCAACATCTTGGGATCGAAACAAAACAAATGGGTTTTCAGTTACACTTAAAACTGACATATGGATTTATACTGTAATACGGGCAGATTCAATTACTCACTTATCATTTCAGCTTTTCACTGGCTATCCAGTTTTTCCACCTCTTCTGTTTTGGGTGGACAGGAGATCTGCCAATACTGACAAGATACACAGGGCCGGAATTTGAGGTGTGTTGCATCAAGAAAAGAGTAATACTGACAACGAGTAACACTCACACAAAAACTTAACTCATCATCCTCTGTGGGGGCATGAAAGCTAAGAAAGGACAAACAAATAAAACATGAAGAGATAAGCCAATGGAGAAAAAAGGCAGACGGTGAGGGGACAGCAGAGCAGACTGTTGTTAGCTGTTCTAATGTAGGTAACACAAAATACCAGTAAAATTTCCCTGTGACTGTACTCGGGGTAAATTGTGAGTAATCCTTAGGCTGCCATCAGCTTAATGTCTATAGTGACACCATTTGAAATCATGTTTCAGCAATAGTTCTGTTTAATTTGAGTTCACATTGACATAAATGTGTGGAAAGTGCTGAGCACAGGTATAACACTTCATGATCACTTTATGGTTTGCTATAGAACAAACATTCAAACACATTTTGAATGTAAATCCCCTTATTCAAATCTATTCAAATATCGCTATGCCTTACTGGCAGACACAAGACTATATCTGGTAAACATCTGTTTCTTTCCTTTAGTGACCTTAACATTTCCATATGCAGATAACAGAATGCAAACTCTGCACAGCATCACATGAGTGAATACTTTTGGTGTGATTTCCAGTTTTAGTTGGATGGGTTTCCATAAAGTTGAGACTGTACTTAAAGAAAACAACAACAAAACGCCCTATTGTTTTTTTGTACAAGTTTTTGTACAAGTATGTTTTCATGACCAAATTGTGAATGAGCTAAAAAAAAAAAAGCCCTGCGTTTTTTTTTGTTTTTTTTTTAAAGAAATAAACGCTTTTATTTAAAGTAAAATGAAACTAACTAGAAAGGTTGGGATACATCGGTTTGCAAATTTCTTAATCCCCAGTAGACTAGAGTCCTGGAATATCTTAAATCAATGAAACATCTATTCAAACCATAGTTTACATTCTGGTTCGTGTATTATAAACTATTACTTATAAACTATTATAAACATTGTTTCACCTTCTTGACCACATTTCATATTTTGAGCAATAGCGTATTTTCATGTACATAAGTGCAATTTAAATAAAATTGCTTCACGTTTATACTGAAGTACAGTACTTAAGTAAGTGTAGCCTTGAGTGCATTTAGGGCTTCTTGTAGCAGAAGAAGTTCCTTCTCAGCTGGCAGTTTCTCATGCTGAAGGATGCAGTACCGTTCTTCTCAAGGACGCCACAAAAGCTGTGAGATGGGCAGCTTGGAATATTTTCATATTGCATCTGCTCTCCACTCACCCACAACCACTTACCAGCCAGGTTACACAGGCCTGTCCACACCTGCCAACATTAAACAGAGAGGTCCACATACAAAAACTTGTAACAAATAAAGAGTTTCTCAATACAAATACAATGTAGGAAACTGGCCAACCTCATCAGTGGTAGCCTCTTGTGCTCTCTCTCGTGCATAAGTATGTTCAAATGGAGAGATCAGCGTGACCAGGTCGTAGCGGTGGTTCCAGTCTGAAAAGGTTGGATTATTTGTGTTGACTCTATCCAGAGACCTGCAGTGATCCAATGCCTCCTCCCACGTCTTATTCTCCTTCACCAGAACCAAAGGGTCAGTATAACATGTGAAATGTCGCTTCAATCCACAATCGCTGGCTACCCATTTTCCATTTCTCTTAAAAACACAGTTTCCCTGTGCATTTGCTTCTGCAAGAACAAGGAGAAGTAAAGTAGTGAGAATGCACTGAGAAGTTTTCAGAGAAGGTTTGAAGACCAAATTGCATCTGAGATGTTGCATCTGTATGCGCTCAAATATTCATCTTTTATTGTTTGCATCAAAAAGGCCTGAGCATGTTTCATAAATGTACTGTAGATAATAGTATAGGCAAGATATAATAGATACAATAGATATAATAGATTTGAACTTTAAAACAAATAAATGTTAGCCTAACAGAAATACTGTAATACAGTTATACAAATATAATTCAGTTACATGTTCCTTACCAGTTATATGTTCCCACATGGTGAAGGTGGCTATCTCATCATCTTGGGACCATTTCCATGGACTTGCTGCATCTTCTCGGTATAATCCGATCCAGCCGTGCTGAATAAAACGTTCATTTTCTTGCTTGTTTCTGACAGTGACCAAATCAGTGTACTTGTGCCTGCAGTATGCCTGTGCATCTCTCCATGTCATGATGATAGAAGGGGAGTCATATGCAACTTTCAATTCCCCACAAACAGGAGAAAGGAAGAGCAGCAGTTGAATGAAAATGCATGTCTTTGTCATCATGTTTTCCACAGGAGGATGACACTAGAGAAAGAAAAGCATCCACAGACAGGAAAGAAATTGAGAGAAATCTATAGTGAAGCTCTGCTTTATTCACTATGTAGTTTTACTCATATATACATATGATGTGAAAAGCTGATTATAAACCTGCATTCATGCACTCTACCTAACTTAAAGTAAGAGAACTTACCTTGCATGTGTTAGGAGGGAAGCTCTGAAACTTAGTCTGATGATGACATTTCCTTGTCAAGTCTGGGAATTACTCATTTTACTAAGACATTTTACTAGTAAATTGTCCCTGTTGAAAAGTCTAACTACTTTTCAACAGGAAGCAAAGCAGCAACATTCAAATGCTTTATGATAAATCAAATGTGTCGCACACGTTTACTCCATTTCTTTTTATTGCCTTCAGTTCCCACTTTCTGCAAGTTCTCACCACTTGCAAGCAGCAAACTATCAAAGTGGAGGTTTTTTGTGTTTACGTTTATGTGTCCAGGCATGCTATGTATGAACTTGTGTGTTTATGTGTGGCTGATTGGGACCTGATGTATGTAAAAACAAAGAATTACGTGATTAAAAAAACCAAAAAAACAATTTTACCTGATTTTTTTTCTGAGGACATTCGTTTTCAATTTCCATAGAACAGTGGCAGAATAATGTCCTCGTAATATCAGGCCCTTGTAGAGCAAAATTTAGTATTTTGGTCTAGAATGAGGCATGCTGTATAAAGCACTTTGAGTAGAAAAGCACTAGATAAGAACCAGTCCATTTACCGTTATAAATACAGCCTTTTTGTGTTGTTATTTGTCTTGTAATATTCGAAACTACCAGACTGCGGCTGCACACAGCAGACAAGAAGAAACGGTTAACTGTTCCACACAGCTGAGACACTATTACGCACAACATTTTAACACAGCAATACAAACAGGCCTAACTGGGCACAGCTAACTACAGTCTATTACATTTTGCATATTTCAGATAGATAGATAGATAACTCTTTATTGTCATTGCACAGTCATACATAGTACAATAGTTCAATGAGATTGGAAAACTGTCCTATGTCGGCACTACATGTAACACAACACGACATGATATGACACATCACAACGCAACACAAACAACACAACACAGTATATTAACTTAGTAATAAAAAGAAGAAGAATAAGTGTATTGCACACTGTCATTATTGCACATTAATTATTATTGCACCTTGTTATAAATATAAATATTATTATTGTTATTGTTTTAAACATTGTTACTCCCCCCCCAAAAAAAAAGTCCAGGGAGGTAGCCAGTCAGGTCAGCTATTTGCATTGATCAGGGCTGTTGCCCTGTTGTAAAAGCTGTCATTGAGTCTGTTTGTCCAGGACCTCAGCAGCCTGAACCTCCTGCCCGACGGCAGCAGCTTAAACACCCGGTGTCCTGGGTGTGTGCAGTCCTGTAGGATGCTGTGTGCCCTCTTGAGACAGCGAGTGCTGTACAGGTCCTTCAGGGAGGGAAGAGGATGTCCAATGATTTTTTGGGCCATATTGATGACCCTCTGGAGTGCCTTTCTGTATGCTGTGGTGCAGCTGGAGAACCACACACCGATATAATATGTCAGCACACTTTCAATGGAGCAGCGGTAGAAGACGGTCAGCAGCTCCTTCTTCAGGTCCATTTTTCTGAGGATTCTCAGAAAGTGGAGACGCTGTTGGGCCTTCTTTAAAACCGCAGAGGTGTCTCCATTGGAGGTCTGTGTCTATGTGCACACCCAGAAACTTGAAACTGGAGACCCTTTCCGCGCACTCCCCGTTGATGCTGACAGGCTGCAGCTCAGACTTCCTCCTTCTGAAGTCAGCTACTAGTTCTTTTGTCTTGGTGGTATTTCACCTGACTCAAAAGGCAGATTTGCAAAACATGCAACGTAGCCAATTGCCCTTCTGCAGAAAGGGCAGTAGTGTTAATACTGCTTAATTCAATGCAACCCTACAGGGACAATTCTAAGAGTTTCCAGGGGGATCAAACCTTTTAATGTGCTGTTCCTCTGTTGTGCTCCGTTTTTAAGCTGGTAGTTAAATAAATATTTAAATAGAAAATAATGTTTTCATATCACTGCCATGGCTTATGATAGGTAATGGGGTTAGGTCATTTTGAAAAAACTGACTGGGTGCTGTGATGCTTGTCTGGAAGTATTAACTTTTTGTTATCGTTTTTTGGCCATAAAAACTGAAAAAGCATTAAATATGTAGTCTTTAAAAACTGGAATTAGAAGAAATGCAAATGTGTTACACCATAATTTGGAGAGTTTTTGTATTCATATATCAAATAAACAACAATTTTTATTCTATGAATAAAACCTGTGTGAACTTCATCTCACATAAAATTATATTACTTAGTGGAGAATAAATTTGTCTATAGTATCGGGTGTTATTTTGGGGTTTAATGAATATTATGAGTTCTATTGGTCGTTGTGGATCGTTTATGGTTGTTTGTTGATGTGATATGCCCCCGGTCCCTCGTCTTCCTGTGTACGCATTTGAGTGTGTGTGCTGTGGTGTGTTAGTTTTGCTGCCACACCAGGCCTGGAGAGTCTCCCGTCTTTGAGCCAGCCACACCTGGGATTAATCACTCAACTGTTGCCGATCTGAATAATCAAGAAGCCCTACATAAGAGAGTAGTGGCGCGATATTGTTAAACTAGGAACACAGTTAGTGCTCATGCTTGTGTTACTGCGTTCTCAGTTATTCTCCTGTTTGAATGGTGAAGGCATATTTGTCGGCTGGTGGATGGGAATGTAGCATAGCATAGCATAGCATCTTTATTTATAACGCACTTTACATCCAACAATGTTGACCAAAGTGCTACAAATATAAAACAGAGAGGAAACAGTTTAAATTACATATAAAATATCTTAAAATTAAAAATAATATAATTAATAAGAAACGTATTAAGAGACATCAACAAGTCCTGCTGTGCTAAAAGCCAAGGTAAATAAATATGTTTTAAGACGTGATTTAAAAACAGATAAGGAAGGTGCCTGTCTAACATGTAAAGGCAACTCATTCCACAGTTTTGGTGCTGCCACAGCAAACACCCGATCCCCTCTGAGCTTACGATTAGTCCTGGGCACGCTCAGGAGGAGCTGGTCTGCCGACCTGAGGGACCGGGAAGGTATGTATGGATGAAGAAGCTCAGAGAGGTACACAGGGGCAGCACTGGACAAACATTTAAAAACAAATAAAAGCAGCTTAAAATGGATCCTAAAATGCACGGGCAGCCAATGAAGTGAATATAAAACTGGGGTGATATGCTCGTATCTACGAGTGCCAGTTAAAAGGCGTGCAGCAGCATTCTGGACTAACTGCAGTCGAAAAACAGAAGATTGACTCACCCCAAAATAAAGAGAATTACAGTAATCCAGCCGAACGGTTACAAAAGCGTGGATTACTGTTTCAAATTGCTGTCTCGTAAGAAAGTGCTTAATTTTTGCCAGTTGCCTCAGATGAAAGAAACTAGACCTTACAACCAACCCGATCTGGCTTTCAAGCTTAAACTCAGGATCCATTTTAAAACCCAGATTAACAATCTCTGGTTTACAGAATGATTTCAGGGATTGCAAATCAACACACGGAACAGCAGTGGAGGCAGCTCTGAACACCATTACTTCAGTTTTAGAATCATTAAAACAAAGAAAGTTTAGCGCCAACCACGACTTGACGTCCTCCAGACATGTTTGTAAACGATTTACAGACGACCCATCTTTCTTTTTAAGAGGAACATAAATCTGGCAGTCATCTGCATAATAGTGAAACGAGAGTCTGTGCTTTCTAAAAATTGAGCCCAATGGAAGTAAATAAAGTGAAAACAGGATAGGGCCCAGAATGGAACCCTGTGGTACTCCATGAGACAACGGAGCACGGGAGGACTCACAATTTCCTAAGCGAACTGAAAAGGTTCGGTTTGTTAAGTAAGACCTGAACCATTTCAGAACCTGTTATACCGACACACTGCTCCAAATGCGAGATTAAAATTTCATGGTCTACAGTGTCAAATGCAGCAGTTAAATCGAGTAAAATAAGAATGACACTTTCACCAGAATCACATGATAAAAATATATCATTAAAAATTCTTAAAAGTGCTGATTCAGTGTTATGCATTGCTTTAAAACCAGATTGAAAAATCTCCTGAACATTTTGTGCATTCAAGTATGTGATCAATTGGTCATATACAATTTTTCCAAGACTTTAGATAAAAAAGGGCAGCTTAGATATTGGTCTAAAATGTACTCACTGTTGCGTCTCTTGTTTCCAGGAGGATTGCGGAAACATGTGGAGGACACCGAGGAGGACAAACACAAACACAGGCGCAGGAAGAACACACACACTGTGATCGTTGGCACTGCTTTCTGCTCTCTTCACTGTAAATAAACGCACCATCTTCATCTAGAAGTCCTGCATTTGGGTTCTCTTTCAACCAACCCTGACAGATATTGTGTTACACAGTTAAACCCAGTTCATCTACAGGACGATGCTGTAGTGTGTTTTTTGATATGTCATATACACAAATTTAAAGTGTTTGACATTAACATAATGTTTTACTGTGTTTTTTATACCCCAGCTTCAGTAATATATTTTGACAAATACACTAATGAGGAGTTATATCTGTTTACCATCTACACTGCTGTGTATCTGGAACAGTCCACTTGTTAAAAATGATTTATTAATGTTTTAAGAATCGTATAATTAGCGGTATCAAAGGAATTCTTGGTTTTAATGACCTGATTATTTACCATCCCTGGTACAGATGGAAAGGTTAGTTTATACAGGTTAAGATGAAAATACTAACAAACACATCAAATTTTACTTTGTATTACTAGCTGTAGAAGACATCTTGGAATGACTGATAATAAGCTGTTCTTCACATTTTGTAACTCACAAAAAATACAAAAGTGTAGCAAAATGTCATAATGTTATTGGGATTACATGGACTTCCTCTGGACTGGATTAATGATTGAGTTAATTAGTTGCACTGGTAAGTAGACTTTATTACCATCACACAACACTACAGTGTCTATTTCCCTTATTTATTGTTAAAGCATCCTGAGCCACCAGGAAAATGGAAAGTTAAATAAAATTAGAGTTTGGTTCACAAGAAACATACTCTTATTATCTGCCCAACTTTAATTTTAATGCAGTTAACATCATTATGTGTGTAAAGTGTAATCAACGTGTTAGCAGTGTTGAGTGGACTATTTCTACTTTCTGTGCTTTGAGGCACTTCTGAAGCTCCACAGCCGAAAGTTACGTCTTTGTTTTAAGATTTAATTGGCTGTGGTTTGATCTTAATGGCCCTGGGCAAATATCTGCTTACAATTAAATCTGCAGTGTTTTAAAAAGTTTGTCTATTGTTAAAATGATTTATGAGTGCTTTATAAAATCTGCACTTTGAAAGAAATTGCTTTGTTTCTAAATTTTATAATCTGAATGCTTAGCAGCCTCTGTCTAGAGGGAAATGAGAGGATTTACAGAGCATGATAAAAAGCCCAAGGAAATTACAGCAAAGCCATTCATTATATTTTAGTCGTGATTTCTAGCTGTAGAAAGTATGTAGGAATCATATAGTATTTTGGATTGATTGATAACCAGATGTTCCTCCCAAATGTTCCTCACAGCATTATTGGGATTGTAAGAAACTGACTGAGCTAATGAATCATTTCTGAATGAGCATTAAGTGGATTTTGTTTAGTCACAGAAAGCTAGGCTGGGTGTTTCCTGTTTTTGTGATAAGCTAGGCTAACTAGCTGCTGTCCATAAATGTGACATATAATATTATAAATGTGCTTCCTCAAAAGAACAAAAGAATATTAGCAAAATTTTAATTAATTGTATATTTAATAATCTAGGAAGATTTTGAACAAAAATGTAATTACCCAGCAGCTTATGCTTCTTCCTGCTCCTTTTTGAACATGGACGTTATTTGGAGTTGTGGTTGCTCGTTTTCCTTTTGTTTGCTTTGTTCATTTGTCTCTTTTAATTCTATTTTTTTTTATACTTTTTCAACATGTTCAAAATAAAGATTCAATCAATCAATCAATTACCCAGCAGTCTGAAAACAAGTTTACATGTGCAGCATCAGTCACAGTATTATTACACAGTATGCTAATGTTTTTCAAACGTTAGAGCGATATTATCTCATTCTTGTAAAAGGCATTACCTCAACATGCAGACCAGGGTTCAAACGCACACACACATAGACACACACACCTTATCGCTGGTACAACCAGGAGAGACAAACAGATCAATAAGCGCTACCTGCACCAGTCAAGAACTCACAATTACCGTCGGTGCCTGAGGAGAAGATGACATTTGAAAAGATTTCTCAAGATTTCAGCACAGATGGCCATTCAGTCTCTCACCGTCAAAGATTTCGACAAGGTACAGCTCACTTTACAATCAAATTCCAAGCAGTTTCTTTTCTGCTTTTTTTTATACCACCGCTTTACTCCCTCCTTGTGAAATCTGACCTCGTGGAGCTTTCACTCGTTTACTCATTTTGGTTTCAGATACATGTAAAACATTTGTAATAAGTGTGTTACATTGTTTAAAACTAAACCACATAGCAGATTGCTCTGTCACCTATTAGGAAAGTCCCCATTATAAATTTATTTGATTTACTGAAGACAAAATATTTTATTAGGATTTTTAACTGAGAGGAACATTTTCAAGGTCTGTTTGCAGATGGAAGCAGACCTGCGTTTCCACACCACCGACTGGTTATACTGAGTCTGAGCCTGCTGAATGCTGTTCTGCTGATAGCTGCTGTTGTCACTGGGATCTATTGTAAGTATGAGAGTCAATAAGAAACTCCTTAATCTGAAGTATAATCCTTGTTCTGTATGATATTAATCGCACAAAGTAGTAGAACCAAGTACGAACGATGGTATGAAACTGCAGAAATTCATATAATTTACTTTTACATATATGAATATCTGATTGATTAGAGTTTATTTCTAGACCAGAGTTTCTTAATGTTTTCAGTGTGCCAAATGACACAGAGCCACACTCAAGAATAATACTGTATTTGTAATGTTTCATTTTGGACACATTACAAGCACAGCATTTGCGGTTTATGTTGGTATATGCCATTTTCACTATCATGAAACAGGTATGTGTTGCTTTGCAGTTGCTTTGGTCGCTAGATGGTTGCAAGTTTTGCTAGTAGTATGCATGGAAGATGCTAACTTGTCTGCTAACCCTCACTAATTACTTACCGAGCAGTATTAAACTGTGAAAAGTGCAACTAAATGAAAATCGTTTGCCTTCAAATCAAAACTTCTGCCTGGAGAAATGTGTTAGTTGCCGCACAACTTTTACTTTGAAAGCAAATGTCGTCTGTTTCTGCGTTTTGGCAGACTGCACCTAGAAGAGTAAATGGTTACTGTTTGTGTGTACAATAGTGTCTTTCATACAAATTAGAGGTAATCAAAGCAATCTGCTGGCAAGGTTTTTCACTCAGCCATAGTCAACAACCTGAGCTCAATTCCAGTCACTGGACCTTTCGGTGAATGTAGTTCTTTGTATAGTTATTTGTATATATTAGCTGGTATCTGTGTCTGTGACAAGCACTCATACTGTCTATAGATGCAATACGCTAACAAATCTACTTTGAAACAAATATGTGGAGCCAACATGACATCTGGAAAACTGAAGATCACAAACCAATGGCTGACATCACTGTGATTAGAGCAATCTTTTATATTGACCCTCTTTTCCTTTCTTATCTTTCAGGTGTCAAAGCCAAAGACTTTCAGGTTTCAGATTCATCTGTTTCACCCTTGTTGATTGAAATGAACCATCTCCGCAACCACAGTGGTATCATCAAAGAGAGGCTGGAGGCCCAGGCAAAACTGGTGAAAGAGCGCACCAACCACGTGCAGCTAAAGCTCCAGGTGAAGCAGTTGAAGGTCGAAAATGATTTGCTTCAGCGACAAATTGAGACACTAAATGCAGCGAAATCAAATCTCCAGACAAATAAAACTCTCTTAGGTAAGTTCAGCCTCCAACCCGTCTTTGTGAACATGCAGCATGCTGTGAATCTGCACGGCTTATTGTGAGATAGTAAATGGTTGTTCGATCTCTCTTGGAACAGAGGAAACCTGCGGCAGATGCCCAACAGGATGGCTCCTTCTTAAAACATCCTGTTATTATTTTTCTCACCATGAAATAAACTCCAGAAAGAACTGGACGGAGAGCAGACAATACTGCATTAATCAGGGCGGTGACTTGCTTGTCATCAATAACTTGGAGGAGCAGGTTGGTCAGAAACGAAGTCTTTTCTGCTTAAATAGTTTATTTTGTAGGCCTCTGTGTCTGGTTTTAAAATGCCAAGAAATTCGAGCCCACCATGTGTGAGAAAGTTATCTTCTGTTAATGATTAAGATTCATTTCAATTTCATAATCTTGGTGCATAAAAAAGTAAAGTCACAATAATATACGTTTAATTTTGGCAATTACTCATTAACTTGTACGTTATTAAGAGCTTTACACTCAAAAACTTTACCATCTCTGCTCGTGTGTGGGTCTGTGTGGGTGGGATTTAATTAGACTGAACTTACTTTAAACTGGCAAAGTAAGAAAAATAGTACTCGTCTAACTTCGTAGAGCAAATATGTGACATCTTGATAAAGGCTAACCACGGGGAGCAAATGTTTTATATTCATGATAGCATTGCTCAGCTATGCCTAAACGATCACACCATACTTATTAGTCATCATTTAAAAATCAAATTGAATGTCTGCTTTCTCATAGCTCCTCATAACCGACAACTTTCAAAAAGTGAGCAGCTCTGGCGTATGGTGGCAGAATGGATACTGGGTCGGCCTCACTGATGTGGTGACAGAGGGAACGTGGGTCTGGGTTAACAATGTGACCGAGGTGGATTCAATGTAAGCGACTCGTGAAGCGCTATGATTCATTACTGACAAATGTACTGAAAACAAGTTCCTCTCTAAGCGATTGTGCTTTACTCAAGGTACTGGAGAAGTGGGCAGCCCGACAGCTCTGGTGAGGAGAAGAAGAACTGTGCTGCTTTTCTTTTCTTTACCGATAATGTGAAGACGTGGTACAATGTAGAATGTAGCAGCAAACAGCTGAACTGGATCTGCGAGATGGAGCCAAAGCAAACCACAAGGGGACCTCAATGATGATGTTTCAAAATAATAATAGCAATAATGTCATAAAATCTCTCAAATAAATTAGCTGTAACTTGACATGTGAAAAATCGTGTTATACACTACTGTAAGTGACACGTTTTCGGTTTTTTTGTTTTTAAAGTATTTTGACAAAACTCAGCATATTCAGTTGTATATGGGGGAAAAATGTCTGCAGTATCTGGTCTGTAATGATTTTAAGATGTTTAATGCTTAACTTGATAAAATAAAAATTCATCCTTAAAGAATATTTCTGATCCTAATCTTGTTTAGATGATCTGAAAACTCTGCTGTTCCTTTACCTCCTGTAAATGGTTAACAAGTAAACTTGATTTTCTGTTTGCAATGTTACACACACACACATGCGCAAACACCCGCAGGGCAATGTCCTAACAAATACTCTCTCTTTCTCGGGTGATCTTGCTGCACTCTTCTCATCTCGTCGATTAAAATGGAGGACAACGGAAATAATGCTGGCTTTTTTGAGAGTACTTATAACAAACTGACTTATCCTGAGGACATTAGTGAAGATGACCACTCTTTCAACTTGAACCAGGAGAGGCAACAAGGTAAATGACAAGAAGATGAATGATGATTAAGGAAATATGTTTAATGTTTCTTCTCTGCCAGAAACTAGCTTTGCTCTTCACAGCACTTTTTATAACTTGTGATTACATATCCACATTTTCGCCCACCACTTGGGTGTTATTTTGATGTTGCTGTATTGTGCATGGCTCTGATATTTATCCACCACTTATCTGTGTAGTGTCCCTGTCCACAATGGGGCCTGGATCCTGTTTAAATCGTTACAAAGTGCTTGCAGTGAGCCTGGCAGTGCTCGCTGCCTTTCTGCTGGCAGTTGATATTGGCCTGGGAGTCTATTGTAAGTGATTACTGCAAGCTGCAGTTTTTGTTATATTGAGAAATTTTTTAAATCTTAAAAAAAAGGTTCAACAGGAGGGAAAATAATCATCTCTTGTGGGAAAATCGAGGTCAACAAAAAGGGATTTGATTTATTCTCACCTGACTCTTTTTATCTAGTTTTAACTCCCTGGTTTGGTTTTCCACCCTGTAGCTTCACTGCTTATTCACCTGTGTTTGTGTCCTCAATAGGCCGCTAATTTTACTGAAAAGTCTCCAATAAATACTGTTTCACTACCTGCCTGCCACTAAAGAGTAGCTAAAGTTAGCAGGTGAATACAGAAGAAACATTAGCATCTATGAAACCGGATGTTATCCCCTCAAATTCATGGAAACCAAAATAATAAAGCCCAGTCTTTTTTTCATAAACTGTATAAGGTTGTTTTGTGTCAGCTTTCTAAAACGTTTGTTTCTGCTGCCCCCAAGTGATCAAAAAAGAACAAAACAGAAAATGCAGGTTTAATTACTAACATTACAAATGTACCTTAAATAACGGTCACTAAAGTAGCATCAGGGAAATTCAGAGTTTGTATTCCCTTAGAAAAACATATTAGTTGACGCGTTTTTTTCACCTGGTTGCAAACACAGAAAACTTTCTATACATGATTTAAGCTACAAAATATGAGGAGCGCTTGATTATTTGATTAATAAATATGTTAATTTATAAAAATGGTTATATGCTTTTGCATCAGTGACTATTATATCAGGTTTTGCCCACTTTATTGGCTAATATTAGATTACTACAGATCACTCATGCCAAATGCCAGACTAATTTGAGTTTTAATTTAATTGCAGTATTTCTGTTACATAATTTATCCATATAAGAGGACCAACAAGCTTAACTCAGTTGTAAATACCTGTTACTTCTTTGTTTAGAAAGGGTCACCAGAGCAGGTGGATCAGCAAACGTGGCATATTTAACCAGGATTTTTGTTTCCAATCTTGAACTGGGATCTTTTAGTTGTTAGGCAAATGTATTAACAACTATACTAAAGAGCTATTCACTATGTTATTTAATTATGGGACAATTTAAAAAAAGGAAAATGTGTAAACTGTCTTAGCTGTGACCTAAAAACTGCCTGTGTTCTAGATAATAAATAAATATTTTTAAGTGAGGTTTGTCTGCTACTGCTCTTTTGTTATTTCCGTTAGAGTTCTTTCTTCAGCTGTACCAACACCGTAAAAATTGTACAGTTTTTAAAGTCTTCCTTTTCTCTACTTTCAGACTACAGACTTACTTATGGGAACCATTTAGTAACAGACATCAGCACTGAGATTGCCAAATTGCAGGCTACTTACAACGCTGCACTCCAAAGCAAGACTGAAGCCAAACAGGAGGTGGCGAAAGAGATCAAGTCACAGCAAATTACCAAGTGGGAGCTTGATCATCTGAACAGAAGGAAAAAAGATACCGAAAAACTAATAGACAGAACTGAAACGGAAATAGCGATGTTGGAATCCCACATGCCAATGCTCAGTGAGAGGCTTTTTCTTTATTTATCATGTTAATAAATGCTCTATAATTGTTATGTCATTCCTTTTTTTTGGTTTTTGTCGACAGAAGAGGGCTGCAGACAGTGTTTGCCAGGCTGGACTGTCATCAATTCCATGTGTTACTTCTTCGCTTTATCTGAGGAACTCTCACGGAGATCGTGGATGGATGCCAGACATTTCTGCAAGAGGCAAGGAAGCGACTTATTGGTCATCAACAGCAGAGAGGAACATGTAAGACTCAACATTTAAACAACACAATGAAACTTACTGACAAACTTACAAGTTCCACTTCTCATGAACAGCACTAGCATATATGAATGTTTGTGTGTGTTTTCACGTACATGTGTATTTCCTATATTGTCAGATGGCCCTTGCTGAAATTGTAAAAATGTCTCGAGACCCCTCGAGATCGCTTGCCCACAGTGGATTCTGGATTGGACTGAGAGATGCAGATGTGGAAGGAAGTTGGACATGGTTGGATGGGACAAGGGTGGAAGAGGGGTATAAATTCTCCTAAAAATCTTAATCCATAATGACAAAGTGAAAGAAGTTTTCTTGCTATTTTTTTTTTCCAAATCAACATTTACATAAGTACTCACAGCCTTTGCCATAGCACTCAAAATTGAGCTCAGATGCATCGTGTTTCCACTGATCACTTGTCAGAGGTTTCTATTAGTTTTTGATTGGAGTTCATTGTGGTAAGGATTGTATCAATGCACAGATCTGGGAAAGGGTACAGAAACATTTCTGCACCCCTGAAAGTCCCGATAATGGCTCCATCATCAGTAGATGTAAGAAGTTTGAAATCACCGGGAATTTTCCTGGAGCTGGACGCCCAGCCAGTCTGAGCAATCAGGGTGTAAGTGCCTTAGTCAGCGAGAACTCGATGGTCACTCTAATAGAACGACTCTCAAAGTTGTTCAGGTCATGTGCAAAATGCTCTGGACTGATGAAACAAAGATTGAACTCTTTGGGCTGAATGCCAAGGATCAGCACCTAGCTAATTCTATTCCTACAGTGAAACATGGTGGTAGCAGCATCATGCTGTGGGGATGTTTTTCAGCAGCAGGAACTACTCAAGACTACTCATGGTCGAGTTGATGATAACTTGCTCCAGAGCACTATGGACCTGGGACTGGGGTGAGGGTCCATCTTCCAACAGGACAACAATCCTAAAGGTGGCAAAAGGTGCTTCAACAAAGTATTGAGTACTGAGCAAGGGCTCCGAATACTTATGTACATGTTGTATTTTTGTTTTTTGCTTTTAATGCGTTTGCAAGAATTTCAAGCAAATCTTTCTGACTTTGTAATTATAGGCTGTTGTGTAAAACTTTGAAGTGAAAAATGAATCAAATCCAGTTTGGAATAAAGTAATGTAATGTGACAAAATGTGGAACAAGACAAGCGATATAAATTCTTTCTGAATGCCCTGTAACCATTATCCACTTGTGATAACGTAATTTAAGTATATGTCAGTTTATTAATTTAAGTATATGGTAATTTCCCATATATCTCTGTCAGAGCACACATAAAAAAAACTAAGCAAAGTTACCCATCTCTTGTTTCAGGTACTGGGATATTGGAGAGCCTAACAACCAAAACAATGAAGACTGTGCTGCTATGTATCCCAGAGAAAACCCCTTTCATTCATGGAACGATGCTCCATGCAACTGGAACCTGAAATGGATTTGTGAGAGGACACCAAGACCTTTTAGCTCTAGCTTAAATGTTTAAACAGAGAGTCAAGTCTGGCTTTAAGGCATGGACGTGTCTTCTGAACTTTTTTTTTCTTTATTGTCATGTCTTTTGCAAGAGACTACAAAATGTCCAAGAAGATTAAAATAAGAAAAATACATCTGAGTTATAAAGGCATCTACAAAATGTATGCAAATTCTGTAACTGTTACAAATAAAACCTTTACCTTTACTATGTACACATATTTTACCACTGTACACATTTGTACACTAACATGCCAGTGTTTCAGGAAAACCTTTACATGCCCTCTAAAGGTCATGTTAGTTAGAGCCCAAACATTTACCATTTAATGGGCTATGACTGAAACACTTGACCTAGACATTTTAGACCTAGCGTTGCATCAACTACAGCCTTTTGAAACTCTACTGAAATAGAGTTTTACAGAGAACAGTGAAAAAATCAAAGAAACCAATGAGCTTATTCTGTACACAACAATAAGTCTACAACAGCTCAAGCTGGAATCAAATAAGGACAATCACATCACTTTTCAACACTGAAGTGTAGAATTACAGTTAACAATTAACACTTCAAAGGGTCACCACTCATTTTGCTAAAGAGCTTCAATTGTAGATGTATCTAATAAACTGGCAGTTAATAAATAAACACAAGCCAAAACTAATCCCACTTTGTCCATTTCCAAGACTAACCTACCAAATTATGACTTTTTTAAAGACTGGGTTAAAAGAAAACCCGGTCGTTTGCAGTGCTGTGGTCCCTCACAGCACTGCAAAGTGCTGTCGAAGTTGCTTGAGAAGCTGCTGAGTGTCGACGTGTTCTGGGAAAGCGTCCTCAGATTTTTGGGCTGCACTGTAGCTGCTCTGAAGGTCCCCAAGCTGGACACAGGCAAGAAGATGTAAAGATCACACTTTGTCACTTTTAATTGCACTGCATGATTTGGTTGGACCTTGATAGCGATAAATTACCTTTTCAGAGAGAATGGAGAGATTGAAGTGTGGCTCGTACATATGGGGGGCCAGTGATGCAGCAGTCTGAAGGAAGCCTTTAGACTGGATTAAAGGCAGGGAAACAATTAACACCTGTCATGAAAATGTATATGAAAATGCAGTGTTTACAGATTTAAAGTTTTATTTTCTTTAATTGGAGCAATCCTTACATCACGTTGCCATCATCATTATCACTATGAAAAAAGCTGGAAAACCCTGAAAATTTAACCTTTTAAATCATGTTGGCAGCAGAAGTGTTAAGCAGGTGGATTGCTCATGCTCCTCCTGCTACTGGAAAAATAAAATCCCATATATCTCATGACGCTTTGTCTCATATCAAGCTATTATTGCTAAATTGCTTTATTGCCTAGCTCTTTGTTGGAGTAACAGGGGCTTACTGAATATTGGATTTATATTACGCAAGTATAATTTGAGAGATATCTTTTGATAATATGAGCTGGATTATAGTTTATATGACGCTAATAACTACATTTTAGTGATTTTCTTATAATGGGCTGTGTTATATCACATTAGAGGTCGAAAGGATCACCATTATGATTTCATTACTCATATTTTAGCAGCTTAACAAAGACAATGATTCAAAACTATGTCTTTACCTGTTCAAGGTGACCTTTTCGCAGCTCCAGCACAGCCAGGTTGTTATAAGCTTCAGCATGGTCATTATTAAATGCCAAAGTCAGTTTAAAGCACTGATAGGCCAGAGTCAAGTCCCCTATTCCCTGTAAACACAGAGCATATTCTAAATTATACAATGTAAGGTTGTCATTTCAATTAACTAAGTGTCAAATTATGTTAACTGTGAACCATATATGGAAGTGAAACATATTAAGTAATTTTCTGTTAACTCACAACAGCCACGTGTCCTATGTTGTACCAGACATCAGCCTGCTCTTCATCATTGGCCACCAGGGCCAGAGCCCTCTCAAACGAGGACAGAGTCATATCGTACTGCTGGGCGTAGAAACAGGACAGGCCCAGGTTGTTGTACAGTTGGCAATTATACACTCCCATCTGGAGCAGCCGTCTAGCAATGGGTGAAACATATTAAATCACAGATAGTAAATAAAATCTCATCAGATAAATTGTAACAACACATTACACAAATTGTACAGAAAGTTTGTCTGACCTATAGAAGCGCAGAGCAATCTCAGGCTGATCTGTATAGAAGTGATTGCTGCCTATGCAGGCTATGGCCTCCACGTGAGTGTTGTCCTGCTTCAGGACGTCTTTATAGTACTCTGTCGCTGATGAAATGTTGTTCATCTCCTGTCAAAATACCATTTTAGAGACAATTAATGAATGGACGGATGGATGGATATCTTTAATGATTCATGCAACTGTTAAGGTTATACTCCATGCAGCTATGGTGGAAAGTTTACATTAGTCCAGTGGTTCCCAAATAGCTTGGAGGCAAGTCGTTAAGATTTTGTGTCAACCAAACACTATTAGTGTAACTGAAAGCCCTTTTGTCTTTAACCTCAGCAATTCAAGTACTAAGGTTAATATTGCAAAGAAGCTGGGAGTGAAGCTGTTGTTAAAGCTGGCTTCCTTTAACTATGACTGCTTGCATTTCTCCACTTCAGTGACTTTGAAAATGTTACTCATTCCTTAATTTCGTCCAGACTTGACCATTAACAGTCTGCTTTCAGGTGTCAGCCTGTCACTGCTTGGCCAACTAAAGCTGGCCAGCTCTTAACTGGCAAGTGTAAGCAAGACCACACATCACTCATATTAGCTTCCTTTATTGGTTGTCAGTAAGTTTTAATTTTTTTTTTTCTTTGATTTTAAGTGATTGCAGGGGTTGGCACCTCCTTAGCTCTCTCATTGAGCAGGTCTGCTGAGCAGAGGCTTTTGACTGTCCTGTGGTCCAGATTAAAACAAAGAGGAAATCAGAAACTTAAATGTACCTTCTCCTACATTGTGGAGCAAACTGCCTATTTACATCAGGGGCATTAGACATTTTTGAAAACGGTCTTTGGTTATTACACCAGACTAAGTCCTGATTACTTTGAATTGTGCTTTTACTGTTTTTGTTTTTTCATTTTGTTTTTTGTTTGTTTTGATTGGGGCTGCAGCTGCAGTAATGCGGACGCTGCACCGGTCCGTCGTGGTGAAGAGGGAGCTGAGTGTAAAAGCGAAGCTCTCAATTTACCGGTCGATCTACGTCCCTACCCTCACCTATGGCCACGAGCTGTGGGTAGTGACCGAAAGAACGAGATCGCAGATACAAGCGGCAGAAATGAGCTTCCTCCGAAGGGTGGCTGGCCTCTCCCTTAGAGATAGGGTGAGAAGTTCGGCCATCCGGGAGGGGCTCAGAGTAGAGCAGCTGCTGCTCCACATCGAAAGGAGCCAGCTGAGGTGGTTCGGGCATCTGACAAGGATGCCCCCTGGGCGCCTCCTGGGCGAGGTGTTCCAGGCATGTCCCACCGGGAGGAGGCCCCGGGGCAGACCCAGGACACGCTGGAGAGATTATATCTCTCGGCTGGCCTGGGAACGCCTTGGTGTTCCCCCGGATAAGCTGGAGGAGGTGGCTGGGGAGAGGGAGGTCTGGGCCTCTTTGCTTAGGCTGCTGCCCCCGCGACCCGGCCCCGGACAAAGCGGATGAAGATGGATGGATGGATGGCATTTTGTTTTCTTTATTTAAGCAGTTTTATTGTCTTATTATTTTATGACATTTATTCTTTTAGCTGTTAAGCACTTTGGGATACATCATAAAAACATTCCACTTGACTTAACGGCACAAAAAACAACAAATTTAATTTAATTTTAATATACCAGAACACATCAGCGTCCCTGACTGAGGAGGATCAAATTTGTGATGATGTAAAACTGAACAATTTCTTCTGAAAGGAAAACCACACAAAACCATCTAAAAGGAAAATAACTGTGAAGAAACTACATCTTTTGGATCCAGCTGAGAGTGCCAAACAAGCTAAAGAGCCACTCTGAAACCCGAAAACACTTCTAAGAGACACTCTGTCTACTGGAAAAGAGCTTTTGAAATGAACCACAGGCAGCTAGAACTTGTCTGAATTGTGTTAAAGTGCCTGATAAGGAGTGGTTATGTGATATTCGACAATGCAATTAAATAAAAAACTGACTATATTCGAGATGATGATGGCATACTGTACCTCATGGATACGAGCTATTCCTGTTAGAAGGGTAACCTCTCCAGGGAAGTGATCCAGGCCTTGCTTGAAAAGACTGAGAGCTGTTATTGGCTGATCCATACGCTGATAAACCTAAAGGAAAATGAAAACAAGAATAGTGATTTCAAGAAAAACATTGCTTTAGAGAGAGAACCTTAAAATGTACAAACCCTTGGCAATAATCACTACCTTTGCGAGATAGAGATACGTATCTACCATCTCTTGGTGGTTGAGAGCTGATCGAAACTGTTTTTCTGCTTCTCTATATAAACCAAGCCTAAGAGGAGAGAAACAGACATTACATAATTTCATATACATAAATGTTAATTTAATCAAACATTGCAGTTGAATAATATGAAGGATGGTGTGTTACTTGCCTGTAGTAGCATTTTCCCAGCTGAACTTTCCACCACCAGTCTTTGAACTGTGCATGTTCAGTAGCTTGAGCAGCTAAATCCAAAGCCTGTACAAGGAATATAATATTTCTTTACATACAGTCCTGTCATCTAATGTGTGGTAGTTTTCTTTACACTGCAGATTTGTGTATCGCTTACATTTTTCACATCATTTTCATGATGGAAGATGTACTCAAATAATGTCTGTGGAGAAAGAAGATTGCTTCACATGCAGGAAAAACACAATAGAAAACAACTGATAAATGTCTGGAAGTCACAGTTTGAGTCTTACCCTGGATAAATTGGGTTTTTGGGAATACTTGGCCAGATTTAGTCTAGACAAGTTTATAAATGGTCCTTCGGGATTTGTTAGCATTGAAGCCTAGAAAAACAATAAAAGAAATAGGTCATGCTAAGAATTTCAGGCTTTCAGTGTAACATAATAAATAATAAAATGACTGTTGCTATCAGTCTTACATTAATATATTGTCTGCTGCATAAATTAACTTGAGAAAATGCAATAGAAACAGGCATGTGTCAAACATGGCCTTTAGTAGGAATACTCACTGTCCCCAGACGAATGAATCTACCAGAAGAAGCGGTGACAGGACGAGCTGTGCTTGCAGTACGTGGGGTTTTGATGGCCTGCTCCATTGTCCCAGGGCGCCCGGACTGTGTGCTGGGTCTCACAAATCCTGTTATAGGGCGTCCTGATTGTGTCATGGGCCTAGATTTCAGGAAATAAAATATATCTGATTAGAGATTAATCACGAAAGCTTCATCAGTTTGGTTTTTTGTTTTCGTTGTCTTGAAAAACCTACCTGACAGCTGGTGTGGGACCTCCACCATGACATGTTCCAGGAAGTCTTAGTGATGTACCAGGTCCTTGCAGAGATCAAGTGTTATAAAAAAAAAATACTAATTAAGAAAATGTTCAAATTATTAATTTAATGAATTGTGGAATTTGGAGCAAATGCTTAAACTTACGTGCAACTTGAGCAATAGAGCTTTCATCCAGCATCATCTCAGCAATCCCCTCCTGGTCAACCTCGATTTCATCTATGTAAACCATCTCTGTAAGAGCACGGGTTTTCAAGCTCCATGCAGCCTATGACGCAAGTACGCGCGCGCACACACACACACAAGCAAGTTTTAGTCATGTGAAATATTTCACATTTATGTAGAAGAAGGCATAAAACAGTCTGGAGCTACAACACAAATTATCCATAAAAAAGAACAAAATGAGATGGAAAACAGAGACATGTGCAGTCATGGTTACCTCTGAGATTAGCAAAGATGAGTCCTTAAGATAGAGTGCAGACAGTTAGCGAGAGAGTAAAGAGATTTAAGAAAAATGTGAATAAATGGGAAGGAAGCAGAACGAACATAAGACACGATAGAAATGAGACTTGAAAAGAAAAGTAGCGTATAGCAACAGCTACTAAGTTTATAATAAACTGAATAAGTATGATGAAATGCTACGTTAGTGAGATATAAACAACACAGACTCGACTAATCGGGATTATGCAGCAGGTTGTCCAGCTGTCCATCGTTAGCAAGCTAGGCTAACCCTGCTAACTTCACCACAGTACCTGGTCGTATGGGTTGTCTTGTAATATTTTCGTACAAATATCAGAACATTGTTGGAGTTTCCGCCTCCTGAAATAGCTCCACGCCAGAAACAATGGGTCCATCGTCACTTCCATTGCTTTTGCTAATCAGGGAGAAATAGCGTAGATCTAAAAGTCAGTTAGCAAGCTGCTAAGAGAAGATGACTTGAAGGCGAGACCGAGGCTTCCTCTGTCGCTCGGCAACAGCCTAGGAGGGCGGTCCTTCACTGCCGCAATTTCCTCAAAAGAACTGAATAAAATAAAATAAAGTTAAATTAAATTAAATTCATGGGACATCACTGTTCTTTTTAAAATTAATGCATTAATTCAAATTTGATTTACAAGAAATATAGATCAAATAAAATAAATAAAAATATAAATCTGTGGAAGCAGTTAATTTAGGTGAGTAAAGAACTTTCTTACTCATAACTCTTTATATAAGTCATGAAACACGCCACACTTAAATAAACACTTTGAATACTTGAATGGACTAAGTAATACATAATTTTAAAACAATTAAAATTTCAATTACCTGCTTTTGGTATTTTTTTAATTATATGGTTGAAAAGAACACATTAAAAGCACAAATGCTGACATTAAATAAAAAATATTCAGAAATAGGGTCTAGCACCCGGACTGCTTGCTTCTTGGTCATGACGGAGTTGTCCTCTCCTGCTTTTTCCTCCTGAGTAAGTCAAAGCATCTGATTGGGTAACGGACTCCTCCGTCATCTTTGTAGGCGGTGCTTGTGGAATAACAGTACAGCTCCATCTTTGTAGGATTTGACAGGAGCTTTGACCCAACTCGAAGAGGACCGCGAGCCCGGGGCTGAAGTACAAGTAGACTGAATGAAAACACAAGCGTAGAAATCAGTTTCTTAAACAGAGGCAGAGGGCTTTCATATTACCAGGCAGCGAGTCTTTTAATTCACATAACCCGCAAAGATGCCCGATTTCAACGCTTGCTCTTGACTCTGGTTGTTTCCAATGGAACTAGCCTAATGGGACACGCGGGCTTCAAATAAATCCTTTTTGGTGAATGACACTATATCCGAAAGCCTGCGTGATAGCGACAGAGAGACACACACGGAAGTGCGGACATGGCTGACAGGACTGCTCCCAACTGCCACCTGAGACTGGAGTGGGTGTACGGATACCGGGGACATCAGTGCCGCAACAACCTGTACTACACCGCCGCCAAGGAAATTGTCTATTTCGTCGCCGGTGTGGGAGTTGTGTATAACACCCGGGAACACAAGCAGAAATTTTACCTGGGGCACAACGATGACATAATCAGGTAGTAATGACATGTTTATATAAACATATAAATGCATTTCAGCACCGTGGACAGCACCAGACTTGAAACGTGTACTGAAAGTGTAGAGTTGTCATTATTGGAGCTGGTGTCACCTTGTGCAATGTAATGCGATATTTTTCAGCTCCACGGGGAGTGCACCCCTACTTAGCAGCATCCCTAGTTTGCTGTGGGTTCAATATTTTGCTCAAGGGCACTCCAGCAAAGCAAGGGGTCCTTTGAAGACTGCTCTTGCTCCCATGTTGGAAGGAACCACTACACTAACATTAATTACTAAACAGAAACTAATATTTTAAAAATTATTTTGTTGAGTTCATGTTTATGCTTTAAAATTATTTGTCACTGACAATCTACTTTTAAACAATGTCATCCTGGGAAAAGCAGCAACCCATTCGTACAAAAAGGACGAATGGGTTGCTGCTTTAATATAAAATGTGGTTTAATGTAAAATATTTGACATTGATGCTCAACATTTAGTCATTTTTAAAAGAAAGGTTGACAGTGTAGACAGTAAAGTGGGCATATTTACCTTTGTGCAGTCCAATACTAATGTGCAGTATCTGAAAAATGCACTTGAACAAAGCTGTCCTTGAAGGAATCCTTGAATTGGAAAATTGAGGTAATAAGGGATTTAGTAGCTCGACCTCTGCATCTCAGGGAAAATGTTGAAACCTTTTTTTTAATAAAAAGTTATCATTAATCATTATATCACTCATCTTTCTCAGCATGCTGCACAACAATGACCTGTGACCAGTGGTTTAGTGCTTGTGTTGACATATGTGCGTCTGTGTGTGGGTTGGCCTGGAGATGACTAGCTTTATACTGTGTCGGTCGTCAGCTGGACTCCTGCTCCATTATTAATCGGACAGTAGAGATACTAACCCTCCGCTGCCCTGTGAGTAAAGTGCCTGAGTTCAAATGGTGAGCAGGAGGAGTCACAGACTAAACAATAATCTGATATATGATCTGCAAAACTGTTGAAAGTACAAAAGTGGTAAATTGGTGTAAAATCTGCAAATTTGATCAGAGTATTTCAGTGTGAAATGCAGAAACCTCTCATAGCGTGACCATGTGCTTTTTGTGCAGCCAGGTGGTTTGAACTAGCGCTATGTACTTACAGTGCAAGCTAAATAGGTCCCTTAAGCTGTCATTTATTAAATGCCAAGTAATAGCCATTTTAAAGGCCTCGAAGGAGTGCTTATGAAGCTCTTTTAAATACTGCCTTTGAATATGACTTCTGCGGCACAACCAGGAGCAGTGCTCGCCACATTCAGATCTGAATTATCACGTTGCACAAACTCATGTGGAAGAGAAGTGGCTTCTTTAGAGGGACTTAAAATTCAAATACTGCTTCTCTTCATTTTCTTGATGCACTGTTGCTGTAGATTCGTAAGCAATTTTTACATTAATTTGTACTTTACAGGGTCATTGCAGCACTCGTTTTGGGTAATCCCGTAAAAAGTCAATGAATGCCTCTCACCTGACCCACTCATCATCACCTGATTTTTTTGTACAATGGCGCCATCAAACCCACCATGGCGCCATGGAAAATTTAATGGCATTATTATTATCAAGACTGGGCGTGCTGCTCATATCAAGGTAAAAAATATATATATATGAATTTAAATAAAATCCTGTAGTAGCTTTGTATACATGTTGTATACATGTGCTCACCCACTCAACTTCATCATGGTTTTAATTTCATGATTTTAAATAGAATCTCTAATTTAATATTTCTCAACTGTTTAAAATTACTGTATTACAAATACATTTTTGGCACAGCAGGAATCAGACATTGAAAGATTATACAAGAAGTTTTATCCAGACAAAAATGGATTCATGAAGGTATGTTGTGTCAAAATGCTAAAATATAATAATGTGAATTAAAAAGTGCAAAATTTCAACCTATCCATATATACCTAGGACATTTATAACTCTGAGTATTTTCACAGGTTAAATTTTTCACAGCTCACTTTGACGGGGTCACATGGGAACATTTGTCAGATTAAACTGATTTTACCCATTTCTCCCACTTTTTTATTCACCCTGAAGTCTGTTTTAACTGGTCTCTGAGTAATGTGGAAGAGCTAATTGGCAGGTTTACACATGAATGAAAGACTGAGCAGACAATGATGCAGTAGTCTAGCCTTCTTTTGGTTGGCCTTTTAGGCGGTTTTAATGCTTTGTTAGAAATGTAAATAAACATGTTACTGGGCGATAACAGAATAGACCTGGGAGACAGTTAACGACCTCCAGTTAGAGCAGAGTACTGTGAGGCACATCATTAGAGTCGGTAGCCTTGTTAAAACTGTTTTTTGCTATTCTTTCCTCATATCTGCCGTTGTTCCAAATGGCTTTTATTCAAGTCAGAAACTCTAAGAGCCCAAGGCTCCTGCTAAACCTCAGCAGAAACAGAGTTTTTCCTGCTTATAAACAGTCTTGGCTCCCACTCAAGAAAAATCATTAGGACTATGATTAAAAATACTCTTCACTCTTCTTAATATCTTTAATAACCTGGGTTGAAGTTACACATAAATACTTTTTTTCTTTATCAAATGTCCAGAAACATGAGAAAAATGAACAGAATTCTATCAGGAAACTTAATACAGTTAAGTTTGGCTAACTGTATACAGACCAATCATGCTTATGTGTGTAGGAGGCATGATTGGTCGGATTGGTAAGCAAACCCTGAAGAGAGGAAACACCCTGGGAAGGTTGGCTATACTGCTGGAATGCACCACTTTAGAAAACCCTTAGTTTTTTCCTACCAATCATTAACATGGTTAACACATTCACCTTACATGTGAAAGATCCCTGGGAGATCACAAACCCTGCCTCAGGGTCGCAAGCTAATGCACTCCAAGTGTCGGTGCCAAGCCCTGATAAAAAGGAGAGTTGCATCAGGAAGAGCCAGTCGGCATAAAATCGGTGCCAAATCAAATATGCTGATCCATCCACCGTGGTGAACCTTAGGAAAATAAAGCAGCAGCTGAAAGCACCATTAACGGAAAAATAAAGTTTGTGGAAACTCTTTTTGACTTTAGTCTCACCTCATATTTTTCACCTGGTTGTCTGAGCCACAGTTTGAGACCCACTGGTCTATACTACAAAGCTTAAACCCCGACACTCAGAGCACATACTGTCCACGCAAAGACCGATTCACACGAATACATTCAAAGCAAAAGGAACAGCTGGCTACACTTTTAACTCATAGGAGTCTTACTCACTCCATCAGCCTTATGGGAAAAAAGAGGCTGATCTTTATCTGCCGTGTTCAATGGTAGTTCAGTCAGTAGCTGACCGGGAAGGGGGTGGGGGGAGATAAATAATAAAAAATAAACAAACAAAAAATACAATGGTACTGAAACAAGCTAAATTTTTAGTTTTAAAGCACGTGTGCTGGTATTGTTCTAGAATTTCACAGTGGTTTTCCAGTTGAGTTACCCATGACCCAAACCTAACTGCACACTCAATTCAGGGATAAAGAGATCGTTAGGAAAGCACGTATTTGCAGGGTTTTTCCTGTACTTAAAAACCTTGGCCTCCACCAAAGAGGTTTTAGCCTCCTCTACCAAGGAAATTCACAAGGGTTTTAATAAAATAATTTAAAATCAATAATTTTTAAGTGGGGTTGGCCAGAAATAAGAGAGATCTACGCAGATTCTTGCAGACCAGACGTGCTTGCAAAGTCAACTCCAAAGGCCAATTTGAGGCAGAAACATCCCTCTTTTGTTACATTTTATTTCATTTGTGGATGTAAATTCACAAAAGCGTGGGAAGATAGAGGCATGGCGGCCTTCTCCGTGTAGTCATTATTTGATGGTCTAGCCTTGAACGCGAGTTTCATCATCACTGTGACATGAACAGCAAACGCAATAAACAGAATACAAGAAGCTGCCTTAAAATGCAAGCAATAAAATAGGCCTGTAACTTACACAAGCTCTGTATTCATGCTGAACATATGTACATGTGACCTCATGTTTCAAACTGAATGTAAATCGAGCAATGAGAGAAAGCACAATTACTCTCTGGCTGGACAATAACAGGCTGATAAGTCATTTTTTGTTTCTGCACTGTGATCTTTTCTGCATGTTTTCTTGTTTTGATCCTGAGAGTTAATGAGTTAACGAGAGGGTTTCATGAACACAGAAATAAAAGGCCATCTCCTGTTACTCAGAATATCATGTTACCTCTATGATGGATCACGGCCAGAATTATGGATTATAGATGCCAGAGTGAGGCTGGTCTTGTCTCGGTGAGCTTGGAGAGATGCTGTGAATACATTTCCATTAATACTGCTGCAGGGTTTGTACAATAACAACGTGTCTGGCTTGCAGAGAAGAGTCTGTCTGTCCACAAACTAATGATATGAACAAAAAAAAGCATTTTAAAAAATAATAAATACAGTATTTTGACTACTATTGAACAAGTTAGAGCTGTGCATGTGAAACAAATCACTGTGATACACTAGAGCAGTGTGTGAGAATGTGCTTTCAGATAGTTTTACTGCTGACAGCAGCTATGAGAGCTGATATGATTTACATATCCATCTTTGCGTCCATCTTCCATTGTCTTAGTGTTGATTAATATGGATGGTTTGTGATGATCTACTTCCTAAGACGTTATCTTTAGCTTATTTTATATGCAGGCGCCAGCCTCAGTATAATATCATTCTCTATGGTAATTGTTCATTTTGCTTTTTCTAGATCGCATGCTGGAAATGTTCAGCCACCATATCCACAAGGAAAAAGCCTTATTGGAACACTAGACTAATCTGTTACCAATAAGACTGCCTGCTTCATATCTTTACATGCATTTCCATATTGCCAATGAGTGTATTTGCATGCCTAAGTATTATTATTCTTCCCAGGTTTTGGGTTAATTTTGTTAATTGTGTTCAGTTATGTTCTATATTTTTCACTATCACAGCAAGCACCTTGCATTTACATAGCTATTATCATGGGGTGGTAATAATAACAAGGTTTTAAATACATGTGTTGTTTCAGTCCTTGTGTTGTCCCAGTGTTGCATTTATTTTGTATATATGTGTCTCCCTCACACATATATACAGAATCATTTATCAGTTCATCCCACTGAGTCACGAAGCAGGTAAAAGTTTCTGCATTTAGTAATAAAAATATTTCTTTGGTTTCAGAGTATCAATAATTGTTGTCACAGTGTATTTTTATATTTATTTTTTGTCCCTAATTCTATTGAAGTATTCCAGGTAGGATATCTAAGTTTCTTAAAACCAGGAAAAGACTTTATCCAGATGGGTGCGTGTGCAACACATAGCCAGGATACTCTTAAAAAGTCCCAGCACAATCACAAATGCACTCACTGTTAGTAGCTGCCAGGGCTACTCTGTAAAAGGAAGCTTGTTCTCTAAAGAGCTCATCTGTCGTACCCAATTAAGATCCTCCAGAGTTTCATACAGTTACTTAGCACAATGGTATGATTCAGCAGTGTTGTCACTGGGGTTAAAAATATATATAACTGACTGTTTTAAGTGGCATTATGAATGTTTTACACTGATGAGGTGGAAGCGGCTACACATGCTCAGATACCCTTATATTATACTTCACCCTTACCATAAACAGCCTAGATGTCAGTGATGCCTTTTTGACTATTATACTACTTTAAGTATTGTTTAATTGATATATGAAGCATATATTGCTTCTGTGAATCCTCACATTCAAAAAAATATCATTTACAAATGATTAGTGGTTTCTTGATAATTAAACCAATTAATTTCTGTTCCTTAACTAATCATTTGAGGAAAAAAATAAAATGACAATTTTGGTTCTATTTTTGTAACGTCACTAAATTTCTGTAAGAGAATCTTTGCCCCGATCATCATCTATCTAATCAAGAAGAGCACTACTCTACATACCTGCTGCTTACTTTATCTTTTCTATTTTTAGTTTTTGGAGCAAGCTGATGGATTAAAAACACTTTGCAGTATCCTGGGAAATATCCTCTACTATATAGACCTTCTGAAATGTCCTAATCCGCTGCTTCTTTTTAATCCAGTGTAGGGAAAATCAGACAAAGAAAACTACTGTTGCATGTGTCTCGGGAGCTTACTTTAAAATGAGGATCAATTGTGGCCTCCTGTACTTTAATGAGCTCTGTTCATGGGGTTTCCTATCTTTCTTGCAAACCAAGCGTGTCGTTCCTGTGCTCTATTTTTGCATCCTCACTGTCAGAAATCAGCTATATCTATAAAAAAACAGGGAGTTAAATCGCTGCTCTGTTTGCCGTATAGCTCGTTTTGTACTACAGCATTATGCAGATGGAGGACAGATGCATCAAACAGCCGTAGCCTATATGAAACAGGAGAACCGTGGAAATGCACTGCAGGCAGAGTCATTAGTGATGGCATTTAACAAGCTCTTCAGCTGACAGGAATGTAAGGGAAACAGTCTGGTTGTAGCTGGCTCGAAGACTGCATTTGATTTTCACGCTGTAAAGGGGACCTACCACATTTTAACTACAGGATAGGAGTTATAAGTATCAGCACTTCCTTTTTTTGGTGACTCCAAAGATGTTGGAAGTTTTCATCTTCATTAATCATGTTTTACGTCAACACACCAGACAGATTTACCGCAAAGTACCTGGTCATGCCAAAGCAGTTTTCTCTGCTGTCTGTCTGCATCTCAGTATTTCTCTCTTCCTCTGAATGCTATTTTTAGCCGCTTTGCTCAGATTATATAATTCATAAAAAGTAAGATGAGAAATTGTGCCAAGTTGGAGAGAGGTTCAACGAAGTCGGTGGCGTAGCCGGGGCAAAGGGAGAGAAAAAGCAGAGAGGGCTGAAGGATGACAAAGATCAGGCTTGTCACATCAGACCCACCTCAGCTTTCAGAGACGTTACACCACCAAGCTTTATCTGCTCTGTGATGACAGCGCATTACGGATGCAGATAAAGTGTCAGCAGTCAGGCAGAAAGATCCACACTGAAAACTTTGAAGGAGAAAGATGAGACAAAGTAGTTTAGAGAGTCAAAGTGGGCTATTTGTTGGGAGCCGCTTTCACTCAGCAGGTTGATGCTGCTCGGTTCGTGAAGCCTCGCTGGCCCTGCTGTCTGAATACACGCCAGGATTACAAATGCTGGAGAGCAGTTGGCAAAACAGGCAGTCTGATTATAATGGAGGGAGCTCCATCGCAGCGTGAACTATATAGGCCAGGACAAGGTGAGAGGAAGCCTTGCCCAGTAAATCACTCAGGCCTGCCTAGAACGTGACTGGGGTCTGGTGAAAGGATGGGTGGAGCGGGAGAAGAGAGTGACAGCTTTATACAGCAGGCTGTTGCTCAGCTGTAGAGTGGGATAGCTTGTAGGTGGGGGAGGTACGAGTGGAGCGAAGGGGGTGGGGGTGGGGATTATGTAACAGTGTTACAAACATATGCCCAGTGATGCGAGGAAACCCCATATGAATTAAAAAAGGTGAAAAGGGCAAAAAATAATTCAAGGGAGGTTATGAATAAAAGCTGAGAAAGATGAAATTCACAGATTTGCCAGTGTTGCTTTTTATACTTTGATACCACACATGAAGCCAGGCTAAGTGTGTGTGTGTGTGTGTGTGTGCACTGAGCATGACTGAGTTAACTGAACCATGTCACTTCATCAAGCTGCCACTCTGTTTCCATTGGAGACTTAATGTGTTCATTTGCTGGGAGGGTGAATCCCTTGTCTGCACACACAACTACACACTCACACATGTACATGCAATCACGCAAAATAGCTATGCTAACCAGGTGTTTTCTCTGCCCGTTTTCTCTCTGCGCAGCTTAGCTCTCCATCCGGAACGAGTGTTGGTGGCCACGGGACAGGTGGGCAAGGAGCCTTACATCTGTGTGTGGGACTCCTACACTGTGCAAACCGTGTCCATCCTCAAGGATGTGCACACACATGGCATTGCTTGCCTGGCCTTTGACCTCGAGGGACAGGTACTGTTCTTGCAGAATAATGCAAATGTTAAAAGACAGTAAGAATCTGTCACATTAAAAGATGAACAGCGCTGCTGTAGTTTTAATCTTTGCAGTCTTTGTCCAGTGCCATAAAATTTGGGGATGTTTCTAGGGAGCCAAAGAGAGCTGGAAGTGTCACCAGATAGCAGATCTGCAGAACTGTATGAGCATTTTGCAGCTGTGAATGCCATATTTCCTATTATTCCAACTGAGATTACTGAGCTACAGTCGTATTGCATCACAGAACTTGTCAGTTTGCAGTGTTAAAGTGAGATAAACTTTCCGTACGTAACAGGCTTGCATCCAGACAATTTAGTTTTTATTCTCTGACACAACCAACTTTCCAGCAACCTCCTTTTTATCTTTTTTTTTTGTCATCGTCTCAATCTTTCTCGGACTTGTCACCAGTTAACGTTTACACACTGCAACCTTCAGATATCATATTGATGTGAACTGTGAAAATCAATACAGAACAGGTTTTGTATTTACACGCCTTTCAAAGTGGACTTTAACATCCTATATTTTTCAGGGAAGGAATATGACCCTGTGTTACTTTCCTGCTCGGGTCATGAGCTGGGGACTTAGATGAAAGGTGACAGTTTTTAAAGCCAGAGAAAAATCCATCGCTTATTAGTTTAGCAGCTCTATTTACCCTCCATCGCTCCCCCTTCCTGGATCAGAGGAAGTGAGAGCTGAACTCAGAGCAATCTAGAATAAATCCCTGGTGCCATTACCCTGTCCATCTATTATAGCAATATAAAAAAAGTACACTGATATTTGACACTTCCTTCTCTCCGAGATATTACAGCATTACTGATATTACTGACTCTTTTATTCTGTTTTAGACAATTTCTGCATGCCAGATTATGCAGTGATCAAGGGTTTTTGCGAACAATTATTATGTGGTTTCATCCGTGATTTGAGATTTTAGGTGGTTGCTAGGGGATGTGATGATTTCATAATATATAACACATCATTTTGTGGATATAAATTAGATACTTTTTTGATGAAAAAAAAATCACACAATTAGTTTTTAAGGTTTTATACATAAATGTATAAATGCTATAGATTTTAGGCCTGGGTTAGTGGTTGCTAGACTTTATGATTATGTCATAACATCTGACATGCCTGAGAGACTAAGATAGTGATTTTGTCTCACAGTCACACTATTAGCATTTTGGCATGTTGGAATGTTTTTTGGAGCCAGAAATCACTATATTTAAGGAAGAGGGTGGAGTAGAAAGTTCAGCAAACAAGTTAGCAAGCTGGAGCCATACAATCTAACACAAAGACACTCACTGAATAACAGTATCATTATTAATATTAGTAGGAGTGTCAAATTATTTGATTAAAAATTCTCCACAAGACAAGTCTGTGTCTTTTTATGCAATCTACGTGTGATCACAGCGTTCTTGCAGCAACCATAAAGTTGTTTGGGACAGCACTGTATACCTCCTTGCTACCAGTTTTACCTAGCAACAACCAGCAATCTTTGTATGCTGACATCCTTTCAGTATCAATATGGGGAAATATAGCTGGTATAATGTTAATCATCTTAGCCGTCTTACCTTAGCATGCTAGCATGCTATAACATTTATGAACTTACAGATTCTTTAAAATATCATTAATACCAGATATTTGGGCATAAAGGATTTTGAACTATGTCCCAAAAAAGGGATTGAGTTACAGTATTTAAAAAAAACTAATTTAATTACCGTCCATACCAATAAGAACTATTTTAAAATGATAAAATGTTTGCCTCAGTCCATGTTGTTAAGTCTCATTAACCCCAAACCAGCAAAATCTGTGTTAGTGTTGTGAAGGGATCCTTGCCAAAAAGGCTCCAATAGCACCAAAACTTTTGCTTTGCTTTGATGATCAAAAAAACCCAAAATCATTCTAGGTTTTTATTGTTATGAATGAATATCTGTACAACTATTCACAGAGATTCATCTAATAACTGCTGAGCGAGACCCGTCGACAGAACATCCCTAGAGCTACGCCACTACCGCTGCTAAAACATTACTTGAGTTTGAATGCACATCTCAGCCGCCTTCATCTGCATGGTTCCACTGGGTTTCAACACTCGGGGCCTCTTTCCTCATCATTAAAACACTGGCTTTTCAAATTCAGTTAAAACTGTGCAAATGCCTCACCAGAGACTTCTGTCCATAGCCAAACACTGATTCAGCACTGCATCGAAGATGTAAACCAAGCAGCAGAGTAGTGAAGGATTTCCATGAGAGTTGCTCTCTTCTCTTCTGCTCCACTGCTGCCGCTGCCTACTCACTCAGTCGGCTATAGGTGGCTCCTCCAGCAACAGCACTCAAATGTGCTCACTGGAAGCGCCAGAGGCTGGACAACTGTTCTCTTCTGCTCTGTAGCCATTATTAGCCCTTTCACTGTGACCTACCATGCTGCAGTGGAGCTAGCTAAGTTTGTTTTGCAGTGATTAGTGAGAGTCTGTGATGTCTCTGTTTTTCTTTGCTCTCTTTACAGTGTTTGGTGTCTGTGGGTTTGGACTCGAAAAACACAATCTGTGTGTGGGACTGGAGGAGAGGGAAGGTTCTGGCAGCCGCTCCCGGTCATACAGACAGGGTAAACACTTTCCTCCTCCCCTTGCTCCTCTGTCACAAGCTCTGTATTGACCGCCTCAATTAGCTATAAATGCAGGATGGAGCACCTGCCCAACAGGGACATAAACAAGTTAGGCCTGATTGATTGTAAGCCTTCCAGAGCCCATCGGAGAGGAGTATACGTCTAATGAAAAGGAATTTTAAAAAGATGAAACACAGGCAGCTGTTGTTTTCTAATTCAGCCCACACACGTTATAACACAGGCAGGGTAAACACACACAGACACACCACACACTTTTTTTTCCCTTTTAATTTCCTCCTCCTGCAGCGAATGTGATTATTAAAAGTCCAGACTTGAAGGTGGATGTTGTGGTATTTAATGCATTGTGTGTTTTCTCCCTGCAGATATTTGACATATCGTGGGATTTGTACCAGCCGAGCAAGCTCGTAAGCTGCGGTGTCAAACATATCAAGGTACAGCCATTTCCTGGTCGTTTTATGCAGTGTACTATAGATGGCTCAGGCTTGCACAATATATGAAAACAGATTATGATTTTTAGAAGTTTTCATGGCGCCTCGGTTCTTCCCGCTTTATCGTCATGGCCACATCAAAGCCTTAAAATAGATCTATGCAAATTCGTTTTATTTCATGGCTATAAGGCACTTAACATAAGTAGGACAGGCAAAGACTCACTCTCTCTCTTCTCTCAAATTTGTAGTAATCTGCACTGCAGAGAGTAAAATGTTTCTTTTTCTTTTTTTTTTTGTTGAAGACCGTGACTCTGCTACTCAGCTCCCCCTTTCAAAATCCCCATTCAACTCTATAAAAGCACTCCGCTCTACAAACTGCAGCTGTGCTCACTTCCCTTTCCAGGCCTATCTCTATCACTCTTTTCAAGAGTGGCGCTCATAAATCTTCAATGAGTTGATGCAGGGTGTCTGTCTTCGCCAAGCCGTCCCTTGGGATGTGTAGTTGTAGTGTTCAGAGGAGGCTCATTTCCAAAACATTGGGAAAAGAATGAATCACGCTCAGATAGGAAATGTACCCTCTGGCTCTGCAAGGCTAAGTATTCAGGCACGCTTAAGTGGGCAATGCAGTCGAGAGGGGGTGTGAGGTCGGGGGGTTAACCTACTGTACGTTTTTCTCGGTGTGTAATGTTCTCTCGTAGTAATTACCCCCTGAACTCTTTCTCAACTGCCTCGATGCAGAAACTGCTGCGCCCAACCCCCCCAGTCTTTGCAGAATCCTTTGGTCCTTCTCCGTCCTCCTCATCTCCTTTCACCCCTTCGGGTTATCTGATGCCAAGGCAATCCAGCAATTGTCCCACATAATTCCCCAGCCCTTCACCCTGCAGACCATGTGACATCTGCTCCCCTGGCCTGTTTTCGCTCTGTGATTATAGCACTCAGAGCATACAGGAGATTTAGCCCCAGTAATCCACTCACTAGCAGGGAGGAGGAAAACACCACCTCTGTGGTGGGGACGCTTTCCTCCACATGCAGCTACTCATCACTTTGTGTTTTGAATTCACAAACATATACCCCACTTATCCAGCTTTTTCGAAGACTGTTGTACATTTATGTTTTGTGTGTTGTCACCCAGTTTCTCCCAGCTGTTTGACTTCTCACAACAAAGAATTAACTTCCTGTGACGCCAAATGACTGGGTCATTTATGAGGAAAAACATCTTAAAATTAGAATTAGAATTAGAATTCAACTTTATTGTCATTGCACATGCACAGGTACAGGGCAACGAAATGCAGTTTGCATCCATCCAGAAGTGCTTTAGTGATATAGATATATTACAATATATATTAGCAATAATATAGATATGTGAGTATATTACAGAAATGGGTCTATTATGGTATGTTATAATGTACACGGTATGAAGTATGTTGTGAATATTCTATAACTATAAGTATGTAAAGGCTGTAGTGAGTACAAGCTATGTACAGGCTATGAACAGGATATAAATATGAAAAACTATACAGAATATGAAATAAATAACTTTACAGAATCTGAGATATACAGCTATACAGAAATGGGAACTATGCAAGTTGTAAACAGTTGTAGGATTAAAAATTATCGTATGTGCAGAATGATTATTTACACAGAGCTATACAGTAGTGCAGTTAAGATAAGTGAGGGTGTAGATAGTTTCTACAGAGGCTATATAAAGTGCTGGTGGTTGTGAGTGGTGGTTCAGTCCATGTTATTATTGTGTTTGAGGGTACAGTTGTCCATTGTGGGTGTGTGTATGTTCAGTCCATGAGTTTAACGTGGGTCAGATGTCAGGAGGCAGAGTTCAGGAGTCTGACAGCTGTGGGGAAGAAGCTGTTCCGGTACCTGGTGGTCTTAGTCCGGAGGCTCCTGTGGCGCCTCCCAGAGGGCAGGAGGGTGAAGAGTCCATGTGATGGGTGACTGGGGTCTTTGATGATTTTCCCAGCCCTTTTCAGACACCGCTTCCTGTAGATGTCTTTTATGGCAGGAAGTGGTGCTCCGGCGATGCGCTGGGCAGTTTTCACGACCCTCTGCAACGCCTTCCGGTCCGAGGCAGAGCAGTTCCCGTACCAGACTGTTATACAGTTGGTCAGGATGCTCTCGATGGTGCAACGATAGAAGTTCACCAGGATGTCTGAGGACAGGTGGTTCTTCCTCAGAGTCCTCAAGAAGAAGAGGCGCTGGTGAGCCTTCTTGACCAGCTTGGAGCAGTTGGTCATCCAGGTGAGATCCTCGGAGATGTGGACTGCCAGGAACTTGAAGCTGCTCACACGCTCCACAGCCGTCCCACGATGAGCTCCTTGGTCTTCTCGGTGTTAAGCAGCAGGTTGTTTCTGTCGCACCACTCAGCCAGACGATCCAAAATTAAAAGAAACTCAGAAAAAGTTACCTAATTTTTTCAGATCATTTCCACCAAATCATATAACAAAAGCCCCTGGTTGGGAATCAGAACCACAGGTTGGCCACCAACCTTAAACCTGTGTACATAACATGAGAATTTCATAATTTCAAAGTTTTTATTTGTCTGGAGTTAACTACCAACTCACTTGTGTATTTTAAACCCACATGGTGATCTCACTCACATGGTGTTCATAGCATATAATAATCTCAACACATTATCACACCACTCAGATATAAATAGAAGCAGACTCACGTGCCTAGAACAGCATAAAATATATCCACAACTCACGGTTAGTAAAATGTCATGGGTACATGATGAAAACAGCTAGCGAGAGAGGTGTTGTTTTTGTGTTTTGGTCATCTGAAAGCCACAAAGCCACAGAGGTCGGCTTGAGTTCAGGTCAGTTAGCTGTCCTTACAGCAGGCTGCCAAATAGTTGACCTCTGTTAGTGCAGCAACAACATTTAGGGTCACTGTATTTGGGCAAGAGGGGGAATTGTGAGTGGGATGCAGGGCGTACAGGGACGTGCAGTGCAGTAGATAATGAATGACTGACCTTTCTATGTTAATTACACTTAAAAGCTTTCCCTTGGGGTGATGGTGGAGGTAACCGAGCTAACGACATACTACTAATCCTGTGCTAAGAGGACGAGCTCGCTCAAAAGTGTCATTGCCAAGACTTGATTTTGACTCAGAGGGTTAGGGTTAGAGTCTCATTTTCAGGGACCTTTCCTCCATGTTGTCCCTACCCCTGTGTGCCTTCCTCTACTGCTCATGGCCTCATCATAAACCTCTCCAGCATCCAGTGCTCTCTCAGTAATTCTGCAGCGAAGGGATTAGCCAGCGCCTGTGTCTCGCAGCCTTATCAGTTGCGGGCAGGGAGGTCTGTGCAGTCACGCCGCATCCATCCCCACTGCTTCGGCAACAGGCTGTGCGACAAAGCCCCCTCCCACGAACCCTTACCAAACCCAGCACTTGACACACTTTCACCTGTGTGTCCCAGTATTCATCACACATTTATGATTTCCACTATTTAACCTTCACCGAAACCACAAAAGCTCCCTAACTCGCAAATGCTCCCTGAAATCTCAGTGAAGAGCTCAAGACCAGAAAAGTCCTGTTCTGGTACGGTGTGTGCAAGCCTTAAATGACTGATGGCATCTGCGATGCTTGTCTATGATAATCAGTCCCTCCTCTTAGAGCGCAACAGCTCTATCAGTCAGGGCAATGGGTGTTAGCGAGGGTGTGACAAGCTGTCACTTTCAAAGAGCTCATTTGTTTATCCTGTTAGTCCCTATCAAGCTGCTGTGCAATCATTCGTGCATTGTCCGAAACACAAATATCCATTTTGAGTCAAGCTATAGGTTTGAATACGAAGCAGCTGTCAAACACATGATCAGGTGAAGCAGAAAATGGGCTGTCAGCGTGTCATTTTTCTGCCGCCTGCCGGTGATGAGTGTCTCGGTTTCACGTGAGGATGGCTGTGTCTCAGTATTCGAGACGCCTTTCCTGAGCTTTGTCCCTGTGATCTCATCTCCATGCAGACAGAGCGTCTCATTTTCACTCTCTCCCCCTCCGTTTGATGGATTTCGCCCTCAGACGAGGCCATGCCTGTGCATCCCAATGACCTTGTTCATAAATCATGAGCATGCGTGTATGTGCGTGTGTCTGTGGATGCTGATCAGGTGATTACAACACAGCCCCCACCCCCCAGCGAGAGTACCCAGTATGGCATACAGAGACTTGGGGTGAGGTGTGGGATTAGGTATTTTGAGTTTGACTTTTCTTTCAAGGTCTGTGTGCGTGTGTGTGTTTTTTAATGGTGGTTGTACGTGCGTGCCAAAACACACGTATTTGGTCCCAAATACTGCGTAATTGTGCCTTTGCCGTTTCAGGACAGGATTACACAGGGGATTATTAGCCACCATACTCTTCCACTCTTTCTGTTTGTGTTTGCAGTTCTGGAGCTTATGCGGTAATGCTCTCACGCCCAAACGTGGTGTTTTTGGCAAAACGGGGGATCTCCAAACAATCCTCTGCCTTGCTTGCGCTAAGGACGAAGTCACCTATTCAGGTGCCTTGAACGGTGACATCTACGTGTGGAAAGGGATTAACCTGATGAGGACGGTGCAGGGTGCTCATGGGGTAAGTGTGTAATCAGGGTGCATTGTGGTCTTTCGCTCAGGCGGGTTTTGCCTGCACACCTGCAGGTACATACAGAGCAGAACTAAAGTAAAAGCAGCTAGTAAACTTAACGGGGTTCATAGCTATGCTCGCTGGATTTATTTGATTCTGCTCTGTAGAAAAGGATCAGCCTTTTCCTCCACAGGATTAAATGATATCTATGGGATCAACAGCTGGGTGAGGGGGGATAGGCGAATGGGGGAGGGGATAATAACTACAGTACATGTCCATTCCTGCTTTTTGGATGACCAAATATCTTACTAGGGGTTGAACAGGGCCAGACCAGACAAACAAGGGCATCAGTAGAGCTTTCCACTTAAGCTATAATAAAAGCAAACATGACAACTTCCTTTTCTCAGTTTGGTTTTATCTCGAGGCCGCTGTAGCCAGTTTGTAATTGCAAAAGCCTTGTTCAACAAATGCCTGGCTGAGGAGCAGCACTATGGAGTTTGTAGCTGAGGCTGGTTCTGTCGTTGCTCATTTCCTGTGCAGATCCTCACTGACAGCCTGTCATTTCCTCCAGTCAGGGATTTTCAGCATGAATGCCTGTGAAGAGGGCTTTGCCACCGGGGGCCGAGACGGCTGCGTCCGGCTGTGGGATCTCAACTTCAAACCAATTACTGTCATTGATCTCAGGGAAACAGACCAAGGATATAAAGGTGATGTCAAATTTGCTCTTTTTTCCCATTAATTTGGGTACAGAAATAATCCAGGTTAAAATTTAAACAACATTGTGAATGAACAAATACATCTGGATTTTTTTAAAAGGCATTCTTTATATTATATATTTTTAATTAATTTTCTAACATTTTCTTCTTGCTCTCTATTTTTCCCCATTTCCTATACTTTTAATCTTGGACCTAACAGTAGCTAGAGGTGAAAATAGCCGAGGTGGGTAATGTCACTGAGGGCGGAGTTAACAACCATGTCAATCTGTTTGTAGCAGTCTCCACATTTGTTCTACTGTTCCTCTTGTTGTTAGTAAGTTCAAGCACTGTTGCAATTTTTGCTCTGTATACAGACGTCTTCTACAGTTCTGTGCAAACGTTTTAAGCTCGTACAGTAAATCGGTGATGCTACCAATAATAGCCTAGTGAGTGTTTTTATTCAGTTTAGTTCCCAAAGTGTCCAAAAACAACTGAATAACATTCAAATGTCACCATGTGGAGAACTCAACACCTGCTCTCAACCTGCTGATTTTGCAGATTTTAAATATGTGTTTTACAAACTCAGACGCCATCAATTAAACTTTCTCACTCAACTGAATTTATTTCCAAATTTAGGCTGAAATGCCGTTTAAAGGAATATGTTATAATTTATAATTCATGTTTTTCTCTTGCTTGATGATACAGAAACACAATCACCAGCTAATAATGCAGCAGTACATCAGCTGTTCTGTCATAAAAAAAAGCAGAACTGAGAAGAAAGCGCAAGATTTAATTAATGTGTTTAACAAAGCACAGAAGGTTTATTTGAAAAAAGCAATTAATTCATGCAAAATGAAGCAAACAAATAAAAGACTAAATAGGATCAATCTTTATCTTAAAGTCATCTTCAGTGAGCTGTTCCGAGCATCGTGGAGAAGTCGTCACATTTTTTCCATTCATTCATTCATTCATGCCTCAGTGTCTTCTGTCTAGTTATGTAATCCCAGACTGACTTCAGTATGTTAAGGTCAGGGCTCTGTGTGGGCCTCACCTTTGTGTTGCTGAAGATAGTTCTTGATGATTCTGCCTGTTTGTTTGAGGCCATTGTGATGCTGCAAAATGACTCAAGGACTGCCTCTCTGATGACTAAGACACCAAACATCAAAAGTGGCTGAAACTTTTGTACAGTACTGTATGTAAAGAGCATTTGCATCCTCCATCCTATACTTGCTGTATTACCAAAAGTCAGTTGCAAATCGGCTTGAAAACATGTGCTCTCCTTGTATTTCTTGTTAAAAAATCCGTCCTAGCTTGCAGATGGGTATTATCACCTCCTGTTTTTATTATCCCTGTTGCGTCTTTAATAACGGCTGCCTTTTATAAGTGGCAAATGTCTGTCTGCTTTCATGTTTGCGTGTTATTTCGTTTCATTTTTGGTTATGTTTACCATTTGTGTTTCTGACAGGGCTGTCAGTGCGTAGTGTGTGCTGGCGAGGAGATCACATCCTAGTGGGCACACAGGACAGTGAGATCTTTGAGATTGTGGTCCACGATCGCAACAAGCCCTTCCTCATAATGCAGGGTCACTGTGAGGGAGAGCTTTGGGCGCTGGCTGTGCACCCAACGAAGCCTCTAGCTATGACTGGAAGTGACGACCGCTCAGTCAGGTAAAGCCTCAGCTTCCGTTCGTGCAGTATTAACTCGTGCATGCAATTTGTGTGTAAAAAGTTAGTCCCCTCCACTCCAATACAAGTTAGATTTGTAATGATGTTGATCTTTTGGAGTAATTGGAACTGCCTGGGTCCGGTTGTAAAGTTAATGTATCACAGGAAAAAGGCCAAATATCATTGACTCTTCAATTTGCACTTTTTCATTCTTCTCCGGTTGTTTTTACCTCTGCATTTTTCCTGCTGTTATGTCTGTACAGGATATGGAGCCTTATAGATCATGCGCTGATAGCTCGCTGTAACATGGAGGAGCCTATCCGCTGCGCGGCTGTAAGTACTGATGGTATTCACCTGGCACTGGGGATGAAGGATGGCTCATTCACTGTTCTAAGAGTCAGGTGGGTATACAATTCGAAAGTTGGATGGAAAATTTAGATCTAGCTATAAATCTCCTCTAAATGAAGAGGTTGCATTATTTGGTGTCCATTAGCTAATACATTCCTCTGCTTCCCTCCAGAGACATGACTGAGGTGGTGCACATCAAGGACAGGAAGGAGGCCATCCATGAGCTGAAGTACTCCCCCGATGGGGCCCACTTGGCTGTAGGCTCAAATGATAACTCGGTGGATATCTATGGTGTGGTGCAGAGGTACAAGAAAGTGGGTGAGTGCATTGGCTCCACCAGCTTCATCACCCATATGGACTGGTCCACAGATAGCAAGTATCTGCAGACAAATGATGGCAGCGGCAGGAGGCTCTTCTACAGGATGCCAAGTAAGTACAGGAATATAGACTGCAGTATACACTGTGACTTAGGAGATAGAGTAGCTCGTCTGCTTACTGGCAAGTTGGTCTCCAATCGGCATTTTGAAGCATCCTTGAACAAGATTTCAAATTGAGAGTGCATGTGTGTGATCAATAAAACACAAAGAATAAAGTGCATTAAATAAATTTCTGTATGATGTTGATCGGTCAAACAAAATATAGAAAAATCCTACAGAACTACCAGGTTATTTATTAAAGATGCTGCTTTGTGAGATAAAATGTTGCTCTCTTTTGTTGAGGTGGGAAGGAGGTCACCAATAGGGAAGAGCTGAAGTTGGTACAGTGGGCTACGTGGACATGTGTTTTGGGCCCTGAGGTTAATGGACTATGGCCCAAATACTCGGACATCAATGACATCAACTCTGTGGACGCCAACTTTAACAACCAAGTCTTAGTAACTGCTGATGACTATGGATTAGTCAAACTTTTGCGATATCCATGTGTAAAAAAAGGTAAAGACTATCTCATTTTATCACAAAAATGGCATTTAGGTAAAACTTTATACTCTTTTTCTAATGCATTGTCTCTTGATTTCAGGTGCAAAATTTAAAAAGTATTTAGGCCACTCGGCTCACATAACTAATGCTAGATGGTCACATGACTACCAGTGGGTAGTAACTATCGGGGGTGCTGATCACTCAGTGTTCCAGTGGAAGTTTGTTCCCGAAAGAAAGTCTAAAGAAGCTCTGCATATAGCACCTCAAGGTACAGTATTGCCCTCACTCTGGCTTTATTTGCATCACTGTACTTACTGTAATGTGGCGCTTTATGTCCTTCAGAACCGTAGGTTTTACTTCTGATCAATCCATTAAGGAATATTGCAGCGTTACATTTTAATGTAGGTGATGACTTGCATTACGGCTATTACTTATTTCATAAAATCAGTGGCTCCTGCCAACAAGACATCAAATTAGTCTGAGTGTGGAAGCCGGATGTCTACTCAATCTCCTCTTCAAACAGGAGGAATACTGTGTACAGCAAATTCTGTCTTACGTACTGTTCATTTTCATTTTATGGAGAGTTACACAAAAGCCCTTAGTCTCATGACAGACATTTTTAAAAGTTATCGAAGGGAAAGCACGAATATATTATTGATGGCTGAATTCCACTTATGGGAGTTCCTGCTCTTGTACATGCTGGTTTACAGTAATGGCTTACTAGGATACTTAATGGACCTGTGCCATCATTAATTCTGCCTGTGCTTGTCCTACTCCAAATGTCTGCTGTGATAACGGTCTGTGATACCACTTTCTTGTCTTTGTGGTATAATTTAAAAAAATGGAGTCAGGAGGTCATTACTTTGCTTTCAAAAAAACGCTGGGAAAAGAGAGATTATTTGGCTTGGCTCTGTCAAAAAATACTGCTGCAACACTCCTCCCACTGTCTTCCTGTGGTCCTAGCCTGTCTTGGAGGTCAATAGGTTAACTTCCCAAGGTGTTCAGCTAATGCAGCTCACCTGAGTGTTTCGACCCATTACAACTGGCCAATGAATTCATTTGATTCCGTTTGCGTTTATGCCTAACAACTCCACGGCACATGTGCTGATATTACTAGCTTCGAACAACATTTGTTTAATTTTCTGATTTTCCGTCTTATTTAAGTGAATGTATTGCGTAGACTACTTGTCATTTGCTTTTCGCCAGTTTGTGGAAAAATTGGGGGCTTGTCCAGGATCTTTTTTTGCTTGCAGACAGCAAAAGGAAACAGCTTAGTTGGGGAGTTTTTGTCTCACAATGTGGTCATGCTACACTTAATTGTAACATAATTGCCTTTACTCTCTGGCTAGCCTCACTCACACTGGATTTATTAATCGGGGCTAAGCACACTTCATTTTGACCTAGCATCTTCAGTTCTCTCTCTCTCTCTTTTATTCACACAAGCTTTTGAAAAACACTCTTGACAAGCACCATGGTCCATGAGTTTATGCATTTTGTGGCTTAATTGGGGAGATTTTGGAAGCATTGTTATTTTGTTCTCTCAAATGCGTTATAGAGCCATTAATTACTGATTATAGGGATATTTAGGGATCCAGCTGTTGTTGACTGTGCTGATAGTGCGCAAGTCTAACTGAGCCATGCTTGGGGCCACCTTTGTAAGCCGACTGGGCTTAAGGTTCACCTAATCATGCTAGGATACAGTACCTAGTGCTCACACTAATCAACTGAACTAGATTTTGGAGTTGTTGTGGACATCGTTGGGCACGTAGTTTGTCTAGTGCCTACGCAAGAGCCAGGTTAACTTTCTTTGATCTTCCAGTCTTTATGTTGTCTTTATGTGAGCTATTGACCCTCTTGGCTGTGGCTCCATATGCACATACAGTACATGGAAGTGGTATCCATTTTCTCATCTGATTTTCCTAAATGCTTCGGAAAAAAGTGTGAAGCTACGACTGTTTGTCTGACTTAAACATTGCCTTTGCTAAATTCAGAGATTTATCACCATATATGTCATTCCTACCAATAATGGGTTTTATGAATGTAGTTTTTTGTCACACAATTAATATACTCCTCACTCTAACCTCATGAACTTGATGTGCTAACCCACGAGAGAGCAATGTGCTAGATTTCTTTCTTCTTGAACTTTTTTTTTTTTTTAGCAAACCGTCATTTCTATAAAGCTCTGCAAAGGAACGGCTATCACATTAATTAAGACAAATCCAATAAAAGTGAATGAACCTTGGAAAGTATAATTGCATTGTCGTTCCCAAGTCATATTTTTTCCAGAGACAGACTGCCTTGTGCTCTCTGAAATTAAACCACATACTAACTGCCTTTCCTTTTAATTTTCTTAATGGATCTTGTGAGTAGCCGCCCTTAGCTGCCAGTTCTGCTTATTGCCATGTCTTGGCACGGCTTTACTGTGCTGCATCAGCATTATTGTACATTTTTCTTCACTGTTGTCACTGTGAAGCAGGACAGTCTAATAAATAGGAGATGTCGTAGTGTTATTACATGACTGACCCTGACTCCCACTGAAACAGGATGGTTTGTAGTAGGATATTTTTCTGATTTAGAAGCGGGGGGAATTTTCTGGCAAGCTGTAATGTAACCTTGTTTCTACCTACAGAGATACTGGCAGACTCTAACAGCGAAGAGTCAGACTCTGATCAGTCAGACGTACCTGAGATGGACTCGGAAATTGAGCAGGAGACGCAGCTCACATATAGACGACAGGTTTGTGTTAAAATCAAAAGCATCTCCTGGGAAAATATTACTGTGAAACAAGCAGTATGTGAACACTTTTCCACATGCATTCAGGTTTATAAAGAAGATCTACCTCAGCTCAAAGAGCAGTGCAAGGAGAAACATCGAGCAACAGCTATGAAGAAGAGAGAAAGAGCACCAGGGAGTGGAGTAAAGCTGCACTTCATTCATGGGTAGGCTCAGAAATTGCATAATCCCACACCATCCCAGCATTAGAAGAATTTCAGCTAGAGAAGTCTCTTCATGCATAGTGATTAAATAAAGCCCCCTCACCCCCTACCCCTTTTTTTGTTTGCAGCTACAGGGGGTATGATTGCAGGAGCAACCTGTTCTATACCCAGACTGGGGAGATAGTGTACCATGTTGCTGCTGTAGGGGTTGTGTACAACAGACAACAGAATACGCAGCGTTTCTACATGGGCCATGATGATGACATCCTCTGTCTGGCTCTGCACCCCCTAAAGGATTTTGTAGCTACAGGCCAGGTAGCCGTTAGACTCCTAACATAAAATATTCAAGGTTTTGGGGGTTTATGGACCCCTTCAAAGCCTTTAAAAACCTTTCAGCTGAGCTATATCTGATCCAAAGGGGTTCACTTGGTAGATTTGTGATATTTGTATGTTTTTTGTTTACCCAGGTTGGCAGAGATTCCTCGATCCACATATGGGACACAGAAATGTTAAAACCCATGTCTGTTTTGAAGGGGTTCCACCAGCTTGGAGTCTGTGCTTTGGACTTTTCAGGTAACACACAGTCTTGCTTTGTCAAACTACACGTATGTAACCTAGACATGCTTTTAATACTAACAAATTATTTTAGACATCCTGTTTTAACAGGGAAACAAAAAAGTAATTTCACACATAAAAGAAATAGGTAAATTCGCAAGTCACCAGTTTTTCAGGCAGCAGTGAAGAACCTTATTCTGCTGTCTTTTAGTCGCAGCAGTCTGACAGCATCAAGGGGGAACTGTGCATCTGACTATCCCTAATTGGCCACAGATAGAGGCATGGTGGTGATCTGTATGTCATAGTCAGTGAATCACCTGCTGTAGATCAAACCCGCTATGGTGCTTTCATGTTGCTAATAAGAGCCAAACTTCACTCACAGACTGACTTTTCCATCCACAGCGGATGGCAAACGGCTGGCCTCTGTGGGCCTGGATGACAATCACACCATTGTGCTATGGGACTGGAGAAAAGGGGAGAAGCTCTCTGCCATGCGGTTAGTACAGTTTTATTACAGCATTTGCACATCTGCAGGGTGGTCTTTCAGGAGAGCTTTGACAAACCTCCCTGTTAATTCTACAGATTGTTTGAGCACTTTTGCTTTAAATATGGACATTTATAGATGAGAGCTAAATTGAAGCCACTTTGCTTTGCAAGGCTGACAATGTGATTGATAGAACAGAGGAGAAAAAGGGAATTACCTTTTAGATTACATGGCGGCTCCTCTGTAGACGTAAAGCCTGCCTGACTCTGAATGGCTAGAGCATGAGTATGCCCCAGGGCCTTGGCTGTAGATCCATAATCAAAGAGAATTACTTTTAACTCGTATACCAGGAGCTGCGTAGATGAGATCCTGGTGAGTTTGAGCTGCTTGATATGTCAGACGCTATTTGCACAAGGAAACGTGTTTGGAAAATGAATTAGAAGACAGTCTTTTGAGATGTACCCTGTTTCCCAAGGTGCAAAACGTACATAAAAGCAAATGGATTGCTAAAACAATCAAGCAATGAAAAGGAAAAGTGGTAACAAGCAAGCAGCGAAAACAATCATATGTCTTACGATGCCTGAAACAAACTGAACAATAAAGACTACAGTCGACAGACTGAAGTCTGCATTTTAAAAATGCATCCGATAACTGAAGACTTGAGTATCCAAGACAAGCATGATACTCTGGTTTTCATCATTACCGTGGTACAACTAATCCCTATATATGATAATAATAATAATAATAATAGATTGGATTTATATAGCGCTTTTCAAGGCACCCAAAGCGCTTTACAATGCCACTATTCATTCACTCTCACATTCATACACTGGTGGAGGCAGCTACGGTTGTAGCCACAGCTGCCCTGGGGCAGACTGACAGAAGCGAGGCTGCCATATCGCGCCATCGGCCCCTCTGGCCAACACCAGTAGGCAAGTAGGGTAAAGTGTCTTGCCCAGGGACACAACGACCAGGACAGAGGGATCGAACCGGCGACCTTCCGGTTACAGATGCGATTCCCAACCCCCTGAGCCACGGTCGCCCACGATGTATGTGAACAACACATAATTATTCACTCGCCAGGCTTGATACAAATGAATTAGATTACCAGACCTGAATTGTGGGTTTATTTAGAGCATTAAAGGTGTCACTTTCTCCAAAAAGATATGGCAAGATTTCCAGTTCTAAAAAGCCGAAGGCACCAGAAATAACTAACAGGAAAGCATCCGCATCCCGAAATATCTCTGCTTTTGTTTTGTTGCTCATCCTACTTGATGTTCGTATTTAGTATTTACTCCAGTGAAATACCCTGTGGCTACTTGGGAGCGGTGCATTGCGGGTTGCTCTCCTGCGTGCTGCTTGCCAGGCTCTCACTGGAGCTTAGGGACAGCTAGAGCAGCCTAATCTCTTTTATAGACACTGGTGGGAAATACAGTGAGGTGGACAAAGAGAAATGGGGCTTGACAGAGCCTGGCTTGTACAGCACCGCTGGCAGAGGGGGTATGGGATGGAGAGCCTAAAGAGGGTGCTTTTATTAGTTTCACTGTTGGATTTAGCTTTTCTTTATTACAGTGTAACTGTATGGGCGATGTTTGTCAGCAGCGAGATTTAAGAAGTTCAGAGCAGCACAATAATAAGATGCAACAATGGAAACAGTTGGCACACCCTTATGTAATCATCTCTGTCAAAAAACATGCATCACAGCTTCCTCAGGGTAGCTGTGTTGACTAAATTTGATCAAGACTAAAATTAAATACATTTTCTGTGTGTTTTTGTTTTAGTGAGATTTGTAAGTACACAACACTTTTCAGTTAGTTTTTCTTTTTTCTAAATTATCTCTGTTAAACATATTTTGTCACTCTTGGTTTTCATTTTTACTTTTAATTAAAGATAAAGAGAGCTTTGTTTCTTAGATCGGTAACATTATGGTGTCTTATTTTGCTCATATTTTTAAAGTAGTTGATGTTTCCTCATAAAAATCATAACATCTTTTTCAGAACATATTTTTTAATGGATCCAATAGAGGAATACTGCATCCATCCAATTTTTTAACCACTTATCCAAATTTAGGATCATAGGGGGGCTGCAACCTCCTTCAGCTGTCACAAGACAAAAGGTGGGATACACCCTGGATAGGTCCCCAGTCTCCTGCAGAGCCTCTTGAATTACACTAGACAAAACCACCTTTTAATCTTTGAATTCAAGTGAATAAAATAAACCACCTAGCCATGCAGTCTGCCTTGACTTGTGAGAGAATGGATCGCTCTAAAGAAGTGAATCCATGCCCGACATTGATGTATGTCACTGCTCACTGCAACGAGTCAGTTTGTGAATGTTTTTCGTTTCTTCCACTGTAAGTGGTGTTATTGAGAAGTGTAAGCGTTTAAGAGCCACAGCATCTCATCCACTAACTGGCAGACCTTGTAAAGTTACAGAGCGGGTTCACCGAGTGCTGAGGGGCATACTGCATAGAAGTAGCCGACGTCAGTAACTACAGAGCTCCAAATCTCCTGTTGTATTAACATCAGCACAGAAACTGTGTGTTAGGAGCTTCATGGCATGCTTTCAATGACTGAGCAGCTCCTGTAAGTGGAATATGTATGCAGCCTAAAATGTTTGTCCACATAGTGCATAATGATGTAACACACATTACACGTAACTACACAAATTAAATATTATTTATCTTGTGATCTAGATATAAGCATTTTAATTTTGCAGCAGTGTAAAAAAAACGTGCAAATTAAAAGTTTGTGTTGACATTTTAAAATGTTGTTTTTCAGGGGAAGCAAGGACAAGATATTTGTTGTCAAAATAAATCCCTACCTTCCTGACAAGCTCATCACAGCTGGTGTGAAACATATGAAGTTTTGGCATAAAGCTGGTAAGACCTGCATTTCACTGTTGACTAGCAGAACAGCCTCTAAAAAGCAGAACTGTGGCTCAGCCGTGACACATCTCATCGTGACTGTCTGGGTCTCTTTCAGGTGGTGGTCTAATTGGGCGCAAGGGAAACATGGGGAAGACGGAGACTATGATGTGTGCTGTGTATGGCTGGTCAGAGGAGATGGTGTTTTCAGGCACATGCACAGGGGACATTTGTATCTGGAGGGACATGTTCCTGATGAAGACTGTCAAAGCCCACGACGGACCTGTTTTCAGTATGCACGCTCTAGAAAAGGTATAACACAAATCCAGGAGGAAAGGCTCTTCCCCTTATCAGGCGAAGTTTTGTCTTTAACTTGCAGATCATTAGATATTGTTCTTCTGTCGTCATTTTAAAGGGATCCTGTTGTGCTTTTTCTTATTTTATGGTGAATGTCCATTTTATGTGAAAGTAATCCCTCAGCTCAAACCTCAAGCTTCAGTCTGCTGATATTTGTTGAGATGTCAGTGAGAGCAGATATTTTTAATATGCTCATCTCAGGCACACAGCTCTGGCTCTGAGTATGTGCTGTAGATTAGAAGAAAGTCGCCTTCAATGGTGAGGGAGGGAGTTAAAAGATATGCTTTCATACAATTGAATGGATTTAAGGCCTGGGCCAAGACACCAAGGTAAATTAGGAGTTACTCAGTGTCCAAGAATAAAATCATGCAGTTGGAAGCAAGCACAATAGATCCCCTTTGAAATATGATATTAGAGTTCCCAGTTACATCTGTTTAGATCTCATTTTAGAGATCATTGCACCTTTACATGTTACAATATTTTGGCCCCGTAGGGATTTGTGACTGGTGGAAAGGATGGTATTGTAGCGCTGTGGGATGACACTTTCGAGAGATGCCTCAAAACCTATGCCATCAAGAGAGCAGTCCTAGCTCCAGGCTCCAAAGGTAAAAAAGGTCACCCTGTTCTCAACTGTCTGCTGCTGCCCTTGGATCATGTTTGTCTAGCCATTATGTAATGCAAATCCATTTAAAACATTCAGTGCGTTTAACTGAAATGAAGATTGCATCCTGTAGCCTGGTCCCTGCTAAGGTCTTTGTGACTTCATTCTTTATTTCACTGACTCTGCAGGGTTGCTCTTGGAGGACAATCCCTCCATACGTGCCATATCTCTTGGCCATGGCCACATCCTAGTGGGAACCAAGAACGGCGAGATCTTGGAGGTGGACAAGAGTGGTCCCATCACTCTGCTCGTCCAGGTAAGAAAAAAATCACATAGCGAATAACATACGCAGTCATCAGCTTCAGCCTGTACCAGCCCAGTCAAGATATTCAGGAGGATGCTATTTTCTCTGCAATATGATGAGCTGGAAGTCTTTAACTTGACACAAGTAGTGGAGTCGAACGTCTTCTGAGCCAGTAAAGATTTCAAAGGTGGAATATGTGCTTTATTTCACAGATAGAAAGCGGATGCATGATGAGGATTGTGATGTAATACATTTTCCTTATTGTTGAAGCGTTCTTAACAACATAATACTGGTGCCATAGATTACTCATCTGTGCAGGTTAATTTTCAGCATGGCGCCTAAATTGAATTACTGGACCAAAAATGAAGGGTCTTTTAGGAAGGTGGTGGAAGGATTAGTCTAAGGTAATGTGTGTGAGAACCGATGGCATGTTTCACTCTATCTTAACAGGCATTAAGGTTGATGTGAAAGTGCCTCTTTATGGGTGCAAAAATCTAAATAAAGATCGTCACAATATGTTACACTTTGTAAACTAGTCTGCAGTAATAGATGCATATTATAGTATGGTTAATAGTCTAAAACATGCAAACTTACCAATGCCGATTCACAGAGGAAATAGTTGTAAATGCTGATGAATTACTGGCACTCAGTGGGAGGTTGTTAATTTGGTTAAGTGCTCCTACAATTTCTCCTCATCTGCCTTGATTTTAGGCAGATGGAGCAAATGCTATTGATTGCCCTTTAGATCGCACAAGAAGCGATCAATTGACGAGAACGAACGGGGACGGTTTATTCTACAAGCTAATGAGGTTAACTGTGTTAGATGAGCAGAAACTCCATGAATACTGGTATGTATAGGCCAGGGGTGGGCAATTCCAGGCCTCGAGGGCCGGTGTCCTGCAGGTTTTAGATCTCACCCTGAATCACATGATTAGTTCGTTACCAGGCCTCTGGAGAACTTCAGGACATGTTGAGGAGCTAATTTAGCCATTTAAATCCGCTGTGTTGGTTCAAGGACACATCTAAAACCTGCAGGGACACCGGCCCTCGTGGCCTGGAGTTGCCCACCCCTGGTATAGGCAGTAAAGAAAGAATACAACGATTTATGTGTGTGCAAGTGGTATTCTTGTTTATTGCTGACATCAAATAAACACTGCTCAAAAAAATTAAAGGAACACTTCAAAAACACATCAGATCTCTGGAAAAAAATCATCCTGGATGTCTATACTGATATAGTGTGGATGTTGGGATTTAAAGGAAGCCACATCAATTTACTGCAATGACAATTTTAAACCTACAGAGTGCTGAATGGAAAGATACCCCGAAAATCAAAGCAAAAAAATGTTGCACCAGGCTAGTCCATTTTATCAAAATTTAATTGCAGCAACTCAAAATAATCAGTTGTTTGTATGGCCGCCGCATGCTTTAATGCATGCCTGACAATGTTGGGGCATGGACCAGTCCCTCACAGAGCCCCTGAACAGTCTGAGGTGCAGACCATTCCAGACTGACCCACCACCAAACTGGTCGTGTTGAATGATGTTACAGGCAGCATAACATTCTCCATGGCTCCTCCAGGCTCTTTCACGTCTGTCAAATGTGTTCAGCGTGAACCTGCTCTCTTCTGTGAAAAGCATACTGTATCAGTGGTGGACCTGCTTATTCTGGTATTTTATGGTAAATGCCAGTCGGGCTCCATTGTGCCGTGCAGTGGACATAGGCCCCACTTAGGCCACCCTGATGAAGTCTGTTTCTGATTATTCGGTCAGAGACATTCACACCAGTTGCCTGCTGGTGGTCAGCAGGGCTCTGGCAGTTTTCATCATGTACCTTCAAAGGAGCAGATACTGGTCCTGCTAATAGGTATGTTAAATACTTGCCCGGCTCTCCTAAAGTGACTGCCTGTCTCCTGGAGTCTACTCAGTACACTTGAGACTCTGCTGGGTGACACAGCAAACCTTTGGGCAAGGGCACGAATTGATGTGCCATCCTGGAGGAGCTGGATTACTTGTGCGACCTCTGTAGAGTCCAGGTATTGTCTCATGCTACCAGTAGTGACACTGACCTTGGCCAAATGCAAGACTAGTAAGAAAAAAAAACAGACAGAAAAGATGAGGAGGGGGAAAATATCCGTGGCCTCCACCTGTAAAACCATTCCTGTTTGGAGGGTTGTTAATTTCATTAACACCAAAGCAGCTGATAGTGAACAATAACCCACTCTGTTATTTAACTGACCAGATCAATATCCCAGCAGTTTAACTGACTCGATGCTCTAAATAAAAAGTGTCTCTTTATTTCTCTATGTTTAAGTGTCTCTTTTAACATCATAGGCTTTGATTTTTCACTTCTAATCACTGCATTGTAGTGTTTTGTAGTGAAGCATGGTGCAGGCTTAGAATATCAACATCAAGTCCTAATGTAGATATTGATTCCCACAGGGATATGATGAATTACAATAGAATATTTATCGCACATAATGGAAACTGTAAAGCCATTATAAAAAGTTTTTTTGTGTGTAGTATTTAGTCATAAATGACTAAAATAGTTCATGAGGACCCCTTGTTTAATTGTATATCCAGTGTACCCATAAGCAGACACAAAATGAGACAGAGTGGACCAATATTAAGTGAAATTATATTTACTGATTCACAGAATACGATAAAGGAAAAGTGCTCCCTTAAGAAAAATCAAGTTTGATCAAATCAGTGCTAAAGAGCTCAGAAGGAATACGCAGGAGGGAGGTAAGGCAAAAAAGATGTATGAGGTGAGCCTTCAGAATTAAGAAAACGCAAAGAGAAAAATAAATTAAGTCAACACAGAAACAGGGAATAAAAAACACAAAATCAGACACAAACAATATGCATATATATTCATGTTGAATCATTTTTCAACTTTTTTTTCCTCCATCACCTGTTGTAAAAGTGTGTTGATCACTTAAATCAAATATTTCTGCTTTTGTGTATTGGCAGGGTCACATGGAGGGTGAAGTGTGGGGCCTGGCCACTCATCCCCATCTCCCTCTCTGTGCTACCGTCAGCGATGACAAAACCCTGCGCATATGGGACCTGTCCCCGAGCCACTGCATGTTGGCTGTACGCAAACTCAGGAAAGGTGAGTCACTGTTGAAAAGCTAACTGATAACAGGAAGTGGATCGTCCCAGGCATTTAACAGACACCTTGTCCGCCGCAGGCGGCCGTTGCTGCTGCTTCTCCCCTGATGGCAAAGCTTTAGCAGTGGGCCTGAACGACGGCAGTTTCATTATTGTGAACGCAGACACCCTGGAGGACCTGGTGTCCTTCCACCACCGCAAGGACATCATCTCAGATATCAGATTCTCTCCAGGTCTGTCTGCTCACCTCCGCATTTCCTCACCGATACAAAACTCTGAGAATAAAATAGACTTCTAAAAGCCATGTGCCCTCCAAAGCACCTGAGTTTACAGTACGTAGGATGCTGTGCAGTATTTCAGCTGGTGTATATATTTTCCTCCCGCTGTGAGTCGGAGAGATATTGCTGCAGGCATGACCCAAATTAATGGCTTTCTGTAATAAGGCCAGACAGAGAAACAGCAAGAGAGGAATGAGAAACAGTGGGGGTGGACAAAGTGAGAGCAAGAAACTAAACTCTCTTTCTCTTGGACACTTAACCTTAATCTACAATGCAAGGGATCCTGTTTCTCTACCCAACACCCATTCTTTACTGAGAGTGCCTTCCTTAGATTAGAAGGCATTATACAAAGTTGTGTAGTAATATTTATTATTATTATTATTAACCTTTATTTAACCAGGAAAAGTCCCATTGAGATTAAAAACCTCTTTTGCAAGGGAGTCCTGGCCAAGAGGCGACAACACGTTGAAATTACAAAGTTACATACATATTATAAATAACAATTACATTTTAAAAACATTTTTCTCTGGCTCTCTCAATCTGGACTTAAAAGCATTTAATGAAATAAGATCTGCTATCTTCCAGTCTTTTTGCATCATGTTCCATGTGAAAGGGGCAGCATAAGTAAAAGCCCTCTTTCCCAGTTCAGTTCTGGCAAATGGAACATTGAGCAATAAAAGATCGCTTGAACGCAGGCTGTAAAAAACAGTACTTCTCCGTGTGAGCAGATCGCAAATGTAGGTGGGCATTTGTCCAAGCAGGGCCTTATAAATAAAGATGCACCAGTGAGCAAACCTCCTGGAGGACAACGAAGGCCATCCCACTCGAGCGTACAGATCACAACAATGGGTCAAGGCCCTACAGTTTGTAATAAACCGTAAGGAGGCATGATAAACTGAGTCAATCTTATGAAGACACTGGGCGGAAGCATTCATGTACAGCAGATCACCATAATCTAAAACAGATAAAAATGTAGCATTTACAAGACGCTTTTTTGTCTCAAAAGAAAAGCAAAATTTGTTTCGAAAGAAAAATCCCAATTTTAGTTTGAGTTTTTTCACAAGATTGTCTATGTGAGGTTTAAAGGTCAGAGAATCATCAATTAAAAAGCCAAGATATTTATACGTATGCACCACTTCTATGAGGTTTCCCTCAAGAGTGGACACCAAGGGGACAGTTTGAGGAAATCTCTTCATGTTTGAAAACAACATTAGCTTTGTCTTTTCAGCATTGAGAACCAATTTCAGCTCCAGAAGTGTGTGCTGAACCACGTCAAAAGCTTTCTGCAACGATTCTATTGCCTTTTCAAAGTTTGAGCCAAAGGAATAAATAACTGTGTCATCAGCATAAAAATGCATACTAGCATTGGACACATTTTGTCCCAAATCATTTATATACATGATGAACAGCAGAGGTCCTAAAATTGAACCCTGTGGCACCCCAGTGTGAATATTCAAAAGTTCTGAGCACAGATTTTCACATTTAATGCATTGAGTCCTGTCACTCAAATAATTAGTAAACCAGGAGACAACATGTCTAGACAGCCCCAAAGAAAGAAGCCTATGCTTTAAAATGGCGTGATCCACAGTGTCGAAAGCTTTTGACAGGTCAATAAAGAGAGAAGCACAGTGCTGTTTTTTATCAAGAGCAACAAGTATGTCATTTATCACTTTTGTGGCAGCCGTGACAGCACTATGCTGTTTTCTGAACCCAGATTGTAGTTTTGAAAGAACTTCATTAGAGTACAAGAACTCTTTTAATTGCTCACTGACGAGAGACTCAAGGACTTTTGCCAAAACACACAAGTTTGATATTGGCCTGTAATTAGTCAAAATGGCCGGGTCGCCTCCTTTTAATATTGGCGTAACAAAAGTTTGTAGTCCTTAATTATGCTATTATTTTTTCAAGTATGTAGACCTTTCTAAACAGCAAGATGAATAATGAAACATCTGATTACTTCTTGTTAAATTCAGTTGTGTAAATCCACAAAGAGCAGTAAACCTCACAGTAGCAGCTGCTGCAGCAGGTCAGCTGATCATAGCCTGTGCACACAGAAAATCTGCTGGAGCTGTCAATAGAAATGATTGTGAGTGATTTTAATTCCCCACACTGAGTCACTTCGAACAATCTTAGGGTTCATTAGAATTTAGAATTAGAATCTAGAAATGCACAAAAATAACTGGTAGAAATGTTCTCCAAAGAGCTACGTCTTACTTTCTTACTTCTACTACAGGGCCTGTACTTTTTCACTTTTACTTGAGTTAAAGAAGTTGAATCACTACTTCTTTTAGATAGTATTTTTTAACATAAGTATCTGTACTTCTGCTCAAGTAAAGAAGAATTATGGAAATCTAGACTTTGAGGTAATCCAATATTTTCTTTGTGGGACTAGAAGAGAAGACAAAGTAGGGAGACTAAGGGGCCGTGTTATTGTTTATTTATATGCCATATGTACATTATTCACCTGCTTGTGATGCTATATGAAAAGTCAGGTGATCACCTAAGTTAGAGTGATTTGATCACAAGGGGACAACTTTTGCGATAATTCAGTCTGGACTGAAACTAACTTGCCCTTTTATCCTCCTTTCTTATTGGCTCAGGAGCTGGGAAGTACCTTGCAGTGGCATCAGGAGACAGCTTTGTGGATATTTACAATGTAATGAGCAGCAAAAGGGTAGGAGTGTGCAAAGGATGCCTCAACTACATTACCCATCTGGATTGGGATCGGAGGGGTAAGCAGGTTCTTAAAATGCTCACTAAATCTCTACAAATGACTGTTTAGGAACCAGTTATAGATTCAAAATCTCGCTGTTAAAAAAATATTCACCAATATACCCACTGGGCTCTTTAATTAACAGGAAAACTACTTCAAGTCAACACGAGTGCTAAGGAGCAGTTTTTTTTCGAGGCTCCTCGAGGCAAAAGGCAGACCATCCCAGCTACAGAGGTAAGCAGTGAAGAAAAGGCACAACATGGTTATGGTGCTGTTGGCACACATTTTCCCCTCGGGATCACAGGAGGCTTGGGGAAGGGCAGTGAAGCATTAAGACGGCCCAGTTTTCACCAGTATCATTCTAATTTTGGCAGTGGAAGTGGGATAGTGTTTAGGGTCACTTTAAAACATTGTGACATTCACACTGCTTGTGAGGCACACAGAAACAGGGAGCGTTAAGAAAATAAAGGTCAGAGATGAGAGATGTCACTAGGTCACGTCTCAGTGGAGCATTAGACGTCCTCCCTTCTCATTTTACCTCATTGTGATCCATTCGTCTATTATTCCCTAACATTCCTAGTGTTAGTCCGCAGTAGTTATAGGATTGTAATTGAAAGGTTAGGTCTGCTCTTGCCTGGCTTGTGTTTTGGTTTTTTTTTTTGCCTTTTTCTTTGTTTCTATTGATGAGATAGTTTGTGCTGTGGAGAGCCTCAAGGCTCTGTTCGTGGTCCTATTTTATTTCCTGTTTATTCACTAAATATTTAAATTTGTCATTTTAATACAGCATGTCATCTTTATGCCAAAATCCGATGTTATGATCACATTAATTTGTGCAAAATCAGATCAGAGAAACGTAATAAACGGGAAATACATACAACAGGCAACTATAACTGTCATGGTCCTGGGCCATGTGGGCCCAGCATTCTTAGTTTTCATGTATTTTTGTATTTTGTTCTTTATTTAGGCCATGCTTCCTGGGTTGATCTGTTACGTTGTTCCTTATGTGTTTTCCCTTCGTGACTCTTACCCCCTGTGTGCCCCTCTGTGTATTTATGAGCCCTCGTCTCTCTTTGTGTTTTATTCTATGTTTTCCCCAGCCCGTTATGTCTGCGTTCTCCCCGTGCTCTCTCTCCTCCTGTTTGAACCTCTGTGTACTTCCTGTTTTACTTTGCCCATCTCCCATCAGTGTTACGTTCACTCCTGCCGTGTCTTGTTATGATTATCAGTGTCACCTGTGTTCCCCGTGTGCATCCACTTCCCCTGATCATCCCTCATGTGTATTTAGTCTCTGTGTTTCATACAGTCTGTGTCGCGTCGTCTGTGTTCCCACCCTCCATGTTTCCATGCCCGGTCTGTTGTATTCATAGCCTTACCTTAGTTCATTCCCAGTTTAGGTTTCTGTTTAGTTATTGCTTTTGAGCTGCCCTTATTCTTGTTTGTTTCTCTTGCGTTACCAGCCACAATAAAAGGCTCGCTTTTGTTTAAAGTTTACTCCCGTGTCACTCGTGTCCGCACCTGAGTCCTCCACGCACTCTCCACACGGTCTGTCACAGCGGACCGTGACAGTAACTATGAATATAAATATAAAAGAATACAAATATTAAATGTGTCTGGGATATTATAGGTGCACAGGTGTGTAAATACACATCGTGGCTTACAATAAGTAATGGAGTGCAGTGAGGGGTGTTTAGTCCTGTTCAGTATGGGTAGGTCTGACCCAGTTAGAAGAATTAAAGAGTCTGATAGCAGCAGGAAGGAACGACCTCGTGTGTTGTTCCTTCACAAAGCGGGTTGAAGGAATGTGTTGCTGAAACGGTCAGTGTGTCCAGTGTGTTATGAAGGGGGTGGGAGTCGTTGTCCGTGATTGCCAGGACTCTTGCCAGCATTCTGTCACCAACCACCTCCTCCATACTGGAGCCAGCAGAAGTTAGCATAGCTTAGCTTAGCAAATATACTGGGAGCATGTGTAAGCAGCTAACTAGTTGAGCCAGGTCTGTTAAACTATTTTCCACTTTTCCAGTTCTTCCTTTAAGGCAAGCTGACCATCTTACAGCTGTAGCCTGACATTTAACAGACATCCAGTGTTATTTACATAGTGGCAGAAGCACAAAATAATAGGGAGTGAATTCCACCAACCATACGATACTCTCTGACCAAACAATGATGATGGTAGGAAACCCATCGTCTGATAGAACTTTTAGCAAAAAAAGGACAATGTCAATGTGTAGTTTAAAGGCAACATGATGATCCTTTGACGATCCTGCAGTGATGAATGCTCGTATTAAATATGACCCTAGTTTCAAATAATTAGGTAATCGTGTCTCTAAGTGAAACTTACTGTGAGTCTAAAACTCAACCTTCAGACTGCCCTAAATGCTCAGTTTCAGACACTTTTTTCCACTATTAACAATTTATGACATCAGTCAGTGCTGATTTTCCTAATAAGGCTTAAGAAGCCCCACCTGCCTGCTGTTTAAACCTTTTATTTGCAGCGGGCAGTATATCACAGCTTGAGTTTTTACATGGGTAAACTAATGTGCTGCAACAAAGCTTCTCTGCTTGAGTCCTGGAATAAAAATATAAAGCTATAAATGACCATAATAGGTCCACTTTAAGCTGTGCACTAAAAGTCTGTCACATCTGACTCTGGATTTTTCTTTTTACATTAAGAAATTTGTGCAAAAGCTTTTCCAAGCAGCACATAATTATTCATCCAAAAGATATATTCTTATATTTTAAATCATTTCCTTTGGCAGCTGGTGTATTATAAATTATCTTCCTCCAGCCACTGAAGATTACAGATGGTTCCAAACGTTGAATCTTCTAATAAAGGCATGGTGTGGGGTTCTGTAGGGTTTAGAATTCAATATAATATTTTAGTTTTACCTGTGAGGCTTCTTGGAGTAAAACCCTCAGACTGTATTTCTAACCTATGTTAATGTCCTTCCAGTTTGACATTTGTTTTCTTATTTCCTGGCTTTATTCAGGTGGAGAAGATCGATTGGAGCACATGGACGTGTGTCCTGGGAACATTTATTGAGGGCATCTGGCCTGTGATAAGCGAGGTCACTGAGGTGACCGCTGCCTGCCTTAGTAATGACAGGAAGGTGCTAGCAACAGGAGATGATCTAGGATACATCAAGCTCTTCAGATATCCTGTCAAGGTTCGACACAGTGCATAATTCTCTGTATTATCTTGTTTAAACATCGCATGACTCGAGTTATAAGTTGTGCAAATTTTATGTTAATTATGTGATAATGTCACAAATGTTAAATAGCGTCCTTCTCCCCCAGGGGAAGTATGCAAAGTTCAAACGCTACATGGCCCACAGCACACATGTTACTAATGTGCGATGGACCCACGACGACAGCCTCTTGGTGACTGTCGGTGGGGGTGACACGTGCCTCATGATTTGGGCCCACGAGCCCGAGGGCCACCGCGAAATCAGACAGTGTGACAGCGAGGAGTCGGATATTGAGAGCGAGGACGATGGAGGCAAGAAATTGAGTTCTTCTAAGATTTTTATTTGTCAGACGTGATCCTCTTGTCGAATGAAAAATCGAGTTTCCTTTTGCCCCACCAGGTTATGACAGCGATGTGACGAGGGAGAACGAAATCAACTACACCATCAAGGCCTTATCCACCAACATGCGACCAATGACAGGCGTGAAACCCCACTTGCAGCTGAAAGAGCCCTCTGTGGATGAAAGGTATTCCTCACTGAAGCAGTGACGCAATAATAATAACGAGGCTTTTGTGTCAAGCTAAAGCCAAACCTGACTTCTTCACACAGCCCTGTCCTGTCCCTTTCCTTTTGAAATAACTCTGCCTTTTCTGCTCTTCTTTCCTTTAATGGCTGTCCATCTGTCACTATCCTGCTCCATTATTTTATTCCACTTGAAGACAAGGGGTAGTCAGGTAAGTTCTTGTAATTATATAGAGCGATTCTGCTAAAGCAATAAGCATAGGCACATAGGCAAACTGTATGTAACAGCAAAAAAAAGAAAGAAAGTGTGGCCTTGATCCCATTACATGTTTTCACACATGCACCATAACCCTTAGTTTTTGTAGACATTACCCAACTGAGATGCACAATATTAACTTTGCTCATATAGCAGCTCTGAAATAAAGATTATAAACTCTTTGAAACTCACTTTGACAGACAAGCAAAAAGCAGAACACCACATTCAAACAGGAAGTCAATTGTTAAGCCCACAAAATGGTCAAATTAAAAGGTTAATATAAGGAAAAGGGGATGGCAAAATGCACAAATCAAATTTTCATTATAAAAAACACCAACAGTTAAAAAACAAAAACACAAGAAAAGATAGGATTACATAAAAGCTGTGCTACAAAAATATGATTTAAGAAGTGATTCGAGGAAAATCTGCAAACCTTATCTTTCAAGTCAGGTCATGCTATATCCAAGCAAAGCATTATCACCTTTAGAGTTAAGCTTTGAATCTAGAGTGGCTCCTCTTGTGAATCTGAGAATCTCAACATTTCTGCTGTGCAGCCTGGGGTACGACACAGACATGTGTTAAATGTACAAATGTTAAAAATGGAAAGAAGCCAGAGTAGGGGTAATGTGCTAAAACTAGTCAAAAGATTGATTTGATGCTGATTCTGAACTGGTTGTAGGCAGGTGAGTGAGGAGGGAGTCACTACAGTGAAGCCTTAAGAAAATAAAGTGCAAAATAAATAACTTTCCCCAAGTCAGAATTAATGTAAGAAAACAAATGACAAAATCAGTAGGAAAGGATGTGAAACAATCTTACCTACAAGCTCCTGAGTACAGATTCAGTGCAACGCTTTAATGTGAAAAAAAGTGCAGATCTGTCTTGTCTTTGACACACTCCAGTAACAGTTTCCAGTTTCCGCTGGAAACTGAAGTTGTAAAATCTTAGTGAGAAGACCCAAAAGTAGAAGGTGATAAGAACAAGAAACAGGCTTCATATGGTAATATGTTAATGCAAGCAGGGATCAAAACACGGATCAGAAGCACAAAGAGAGAAGCTTGACAAAGATGGATGAAGTAGGACTATATGCACAGGTGATTGACAGACACAGGTAAAGATGATAAGGTGTGGCACACAGTCATAAAAGAGGGAAAAAACAGGAATTAAAAGCAAAAATGATCAATGACTTGGACTTATAAAGTGCTCTTTTACTCTAATTGAACACTTGAGCACTTTTAAGTACAAGCCACAGTACTTACAGCGCTTTCTTCTATGGATTTATGCACTAACACACACACGCACACTCATACAGATGAAGTGAAGCCAACTTGGGTTGGGTATCTTTCCCAAGGACACTGAAGCAGGACATGTGAAAAAAACAGCTATAAGTATTGCTGAGACATGAACATGTACAGAGCCCTGCAGGGGACATTGGAGAAAAAAACTGCAAAGCACTGAGTTAATGTCTTTGTAGTTGATGCCAAGCTCAAAGAAAAATCTCTGAATCTCTCTCGCAGGTGTGTGACAGGTTTCAGTACTGATTTGAAAGTGCATGGACTTAAATGAAAAACTTTTGCGCGATCTTGCAAAAATATATCTTCAATTTTTCCTTCTCCAGTGTCCCTTGTAGAGCTCCTTAAACATGAACACCAAACATGGTAAAAAAAGAAAAAGATGAGGGAATACAGAAGAGTGCGAGAGAAGGGACATGAGCAAGACAGAGAAACACGAGAATTAGAAAGAATCACATTAGTAACAACACATCGACGGATGATTGTGTTCATTTTTCGTTCTTGTCTGGAGTTCATGTTTGAAAAAAGCTGGACAAATTAAATCCCTGTTTTGGGCGTTCTCACTACCAGGAAAAAATGGGGCTTAAAGTTCAATAAGACATTGAATTATTTTGCTGCAGTGTCCTGTCCTCGTTCGTAGTCATCGCAACAGAATCTGAACAAGTACTAAATCTTTTCAACAGTCAGCGACTCGGGGAGAAATGGGAGGATTATAGTGATATCAAGCGATAAGAAATATTAACATTATACATGATCATCCCTTTAAAAGTTTCTTATTGTTCCAGATCATGCATTATGAACTTTCCCACAATTATAAAACATCTCGAATGCATCACCGACTGTCGGTGCTTCAGATTTGTTCTTTCACAGATTGATTGATTCATTTATTTTTTTGACATCGACGCAACCAACCACGCAGCATCTTCTGGGCAGCGGTTGTCATAGAAATGGACTTTGGTTGTCATGGTTACACGGCGGCACTGACTCTTGTACTTTATATCCTCAGTGGCTGAGGTGTTGCTTTGCACGTGTCCGCCTGGCAGCAGTGAGCGCTGTGGGAAACCTTTTTTTCTAACTCTTGTTTTTTCTTTGTCATTGCTGCCATGAAGAGGATCGAGGTAAGTTCCTCACTGTGTTTTTCTACTCTTCATTTTCTCCTCGCTATCACTTTTGTGGTCTTTTTCTGACCTGCATTAACTACGGTTTGTTCATATAAAGTTACAGGAGTTGGCTTGTAGAAATCTGCTATTTTTGGATTGTTGGTGGTCCTGCTCTGACCTCTTGCCTCTTACCCTTGACCTCAAACTTGCACAGAATTTCAAGAGAAGCCTAACTTTTAATACACAGCAGGGGTTTCAAATATTTCAATATTGGCTCACCAACAAGTCTAATTCAGCCTATTGGATGGCTTTGCAAAGTGTGAAAACTGCAGTAACATCATTAATTACACCACTGCTCCCTGTGTGGGATGCTAGCTTTACTTTTCCATAGTTTGAACTGTGAATAAATACTGCTATTGTTTAGTCACTAAACCTCAAAAAGGGCACTATTCTAAGATAAATTTTTAAAATAGCTTTTATTTTAATTGCCACATTTCAGACATTAATCTAGTTTAAACAGGAGTCTTTAACCCTGGAGAACCCATGGGGTCAGATCCGACCCCATTGGTTTACTAGGGAAACCATGGGGTTAAATTTGATCCCATGGGTTTTCCAGGGTTAAAGTTTGCAAAAAAATTTATAAATTTTGCCCGAGTGGGGTAAATTGTGTCTTTCATTTGGGTTTGTGTTTCAGCTTTTTTAAACTCTTTGCTGTGATCCAGGTGAACATTATTAGAATTCTGTTACTTATTAAAAACAGAAAATTTGGTGCGACATTGAGATTGAGACTGAATTGAGTTTGACAGCCCTGATTTAAAGAAACACAAGAGCTGAATTGTAAATGAGTAGTTTTCTATTGGAGTTTTGTTTGGTTGTTTTCATCGCCCACAGGGTTGTGCAACATGAATTTGTCTGCCAGGGTGAGGCTATCGTTGCGGTGACATCCTGACCTGAACTGTGCTTTGGTCACGCCAACACAACTTTTCGCCTCGTCAGCCCCATTTCCCAGATTCCAAAGCAACTTTTGTGCACACTGGAGGAGATCCAGCACACTTCGCATGGGAACAAAAGAGGGACAGAACAGGACCTCAGAGAGATCTAAAAATAGCAGCCAAGCTGAAAGCTGTCAAGAGAAGCCTGAAGAGATGATCCTGAAGGGGAAATCATCCAAATTTAAACCAGGAAACGATTTCTGTTTTGTCAAACGCTTACATTAAAAAATGATTCTGTCACCTAAGTGTGCTCGAGGCAAACGAGGCAAGGTTTAACAATTCTTCCTTGTGCTAACTTTTGTATGCACAAAATAATGAAAATGAACAGGTCTAACTGTTGGTTTAGTCCCACATTATGGAAGCATAGTGGTGGCATTCCTATGACTGTTAAAGTAACATCAGTAATATGACCAGTGCACTGAATTGATGTCATGCCACTGCGTTCATATATATTCATGGTTTTTATGGCAGTAGTTACTACTGACCGCACATGTTTATTACTCCTGAAGTCTCTGCTTTATTTGGTGGTGTTCAAGACGTTCATTTGTCCTGGATACTAAACCTGTCGTGATCCTCTTTAACTTAATTTATAGCTTTCATTCTCTTCTTCTTCTTCACACACTACAATAACTTTTGAATTGTGATGGATATTGAGCCAGTTGAGCTACTACGTCATTGATATTCCAGTTTATTTTGTGTTTCAGCTCGAAAACAGTAGAGAGGCAGCTTGCTATTGATATTAACCACTAATTACTTACTAAAATATACTATAAGAAGTGTAGTGAAGTTCTTAGGTGGAACCAGTTGCTGACACAAGTTAATAATTTTAAAAAATGCTTGAGGAAGATGACTCGTCGATCTGACTGAGTACGCACCAGGGAGGAGGCTAATAAGACAGCAGTAAATTAAATCAGACAATAATGAAGGCACGATTGGAAACATAAGCAGGAAACTTACCCTGAAAATTAAACAGGAAGTAACTGAAAGTGATAAAGAAGAGCTCACACAGCCAAATACAGGAGACGCAGAGTGCTGTGAAGAGTAAGCAGTGTTATATTCATGTAACAACGGTAGTGCAATGATCCTTATTATGTTCGTCATCATCATTATTGCTGTCAGCATGAAAAGCAGCTCTACGCCAATTCTCTTATCACAGCTGTCTGTTTCAGGCCTCCTGTCAGCAGAGCGCTGCCACAGCCAGAGAAGCTGCAGACCAACAATGTCGGCAAAAAGAAGAGACCCATCGAGGTAAGGACCTAATGTCATGAGTGCTGGTTTCATTTGAACCCTGGCAGGGGTGCTGTGATCGTCACGTGGAAGATTTTGAGTGTCAGTCACTTCTTTTCTCGTATTGCAGTTCTTTTCCTGCATGGATTCATTGTGAAAATGAATTTATTAAATTAAAAAATGGGCACTCCAGCCTTCTGGACTTTCATACAATTAATCTTATGTAATGTAACACATGTGTAGGTGTGATGCACTCTTTTGTGTTTTATTTTTGCCTGGTTTTAGATTGGAGGGTAAAAGATTAATGAGTTTCCAGTTGTGCCAGATATTTTCCTTTTGCTTGGGGATTTTGATAAGTACGTTTATTTTGATGAAATGTCACAGCCGTTATGTGTTTCTGCGAGATTTCGGCTCGTGCTCTCTGTTCTGGGATGTTTTTAGGAAATGTGTGCACCTCAACTAGCATGCAGGCTGAAAACAAGGTCAGGGAACAATACGTTAAGATTTTCATCAAACTGGCAGCAACACTTTAAAGCTTGGAAAACGCTTTAAAGCAAACAGTACAACGTAATTCAGATATTTTGAGAAAAAAGGCTTTATTGTCACATGATCTCCTGTGACCTTCGTGGTTAACAGTCTGTGTGCCCACAGATTCAGAGAGGTGCCACAACCACTCTTAACTGTTTTATCAGAGGAGACAAATGCATGCATTGTAAATATTGAAGGACACATGTCCCCTGCATCTGCTGAAATCTACACTCATGCCTCATATTCTCACCTGAACACATTAATACAGATACACAAATGATGTATTTATGTAGACCCAAGAAGGCTTGTCTGTCTTAGATTAGCAGATGATTGAGAATGCTGTTTTCTAATGTGATCATTTTAGCCTAAGACACTGCATGCTCGTCGTCAGTCCACATAGCCTCTCTGTGGATGAGGATGATGATGATGCTCTAATCGAATGATGGCGATCTTCAGCGAGCAAGCTGGCCCTGAAGATCTTGGTTGTCATGGCGTTAACCTTTCTGACTTTCAGATCGCCTTTTTTTTCCCCCTGACTCTCCCACAGGACCTGGTGTTAGAGCTGGTGTTTGGTTACCGTGGCAACGACTGCCGCAACAACGTGCACTACCTGAATGAGGGGACTGACATAATCTACCACACGGCCTCCGTCGGTATTGTCCTCAACTTGACGACTTGTAAGTCGGCAGAAGATCGACTAAACCATCAAAGCAAAAAAAATATCACGTATTTAATGTAATGTGTGTATGTGTGTATTCACACAGCCTGCCAAAGTTTCTATGTGGAACACAGTGATGACATTTTGTGCCTGACCATCAATCAACACCCCAAATTCCCCAACGTGGTGGCAACTGGCCAAGTAGGTATGTTTGTGAAAAGTCGCCCTCCTGTGTCAGCAGCTGCTTCTTTCTCTAGTCTCTGTCCTGTGTTGGATTACCATACATCTCCCTCTTATAGGCTTATCAGCACAATCAACCAAATCTCCAGATCACCATTTTTAAAACATGAATACAGATGAGGACAACATTATTAGCACTGCTATGAAATTTTACATTTTTGTTGAAGTTTTTCCAATGCCACTTGATGCCAAAATATAAAAGAAATCAGTTTAGACTTGAGAAAACATGTCAAGAAGTGGACTGAGAAGTGTCATCAAGAAATTCAAAGGAAGCCACGTTGTACGTAACAAGCCTGGCAGAGTAAGGAAGAGACAGATTTCAAAGACTCGTGGGAGATGTGCCTAAAGACCCCAGAACAACTGCCAAGACTTGACGTAGCCGAGTCATTCTCCAGAGGACAATCACTAGAGCTCTGCAGAGGAATGGACTGCGAGGTTGGAAAGCAAGAAAACTGCACTTCTGCAGAAGAGACACCTTCAAGTCAAACTGAAGTATCCTAAGGACAACCTGCAGAAAGATTATGGATACTGGAAGTGTGTCCTTTGAGCATATGAGATGAAACTGGAGCTCTTTGGACACAGAAGCTGCTTATGTTTGGAGAAAGAAGGGAGAGGCCTACAACACAAAGAACGCCATCCCCACCGAAGCTGTGCGGACGCTGCAGTGTGTCAGGAACTGGGAATCGGGTCAAGGTGGAAGAAAGTCATGACGAAAGAAGGAAAGTAAAGATTTGGGAAGAAAACAGCAAAAGCGTGTCTGGGTCGTTGCATTGTCTTCCAATACGACAACAACCCAAAACATCCATCACTCCTGGTGATGAACTATCTCCGAAAGGACAAGATGTTATTTACTGGCCTGCACAAAGCCCTGACTTGAATCCCACTGAAAATCTGTGGGGTGAACTGGAAACTACTGTTGACGTCAGCGGATAATAAAAGCGAGATAAGCTGATTTCCAGAAGAAGAATGCGCTCCGATTTCAGGAGACATGTGAGACTTGATGAAAACTGCAGCAAACGACCGCAGGCAGCAAAATCCAGCAAAAATGATTCACAAATTGATATTAGCATCAGAGGGGTAATAATTCTGACCCTTGTAGTTTTTAGCTTTTGTAAAAGTAAGTTTGAAAAAGCTGTGTTAAAAACTTAACACTTAGGGAAATGCTTAAAAAAATGACATTTTCAAAGTAAGGCTACTAATTCTGTCCTCATCTGTACCTGTAGGAATTTATTAAAAGTATATTTTTCTCACATTGTAAAAGAGAAGTGACAAAGGAGTTGTGACAGGACAACTGATCTCTTTTTAATTTGCAGATCACTTTTGTTAGCTAGTTTAAAGGCTAATGGTTTTGTTGAAGTTTTGGTTACCACTGCTGCTCAAAAGCCATGTTTTTGTCAATAAAAGTGTTTTTTTATTTTGGTTTACAGGTGATATCGGTGACATGTCAGGTAAGAGTTTAAACATTCAACAACTGTTAAGGATCTGACCACTAAGTATGTGAAGTCACTGCCATCTAGTGGCAATATCTACCTTCAAAAAGCTGCCAAATAAGAATATAAAATTTGTAGAGAGCAGTGTATAAAATAAAACAGAACTTTGAGGAATAGAAAATCATATCTAAAGGCGTAATTAAGAATTAAGAATAACTGTGATAAAATGTCTGTTTGCTTTCCCTTAGCCACGTCTCCATCTATCCATGTGTGGGATGCCATGACCAAGCAGACGCTGTCGGTGCTACGCTGTTTCCACGCGGGTGGAGTTTGTTCTGTTAGTTTCAGTGCCACAGGAAAACTCCTGCTGTCTGTGGGCCTGGATCCCGAACACACTGTCACCATCTGGAAGTGGCAAGAAGGTAGGAAAACAAAAAAGCACTTCCCTGATTTTGCTGCTGGGATTTTCACTGACAGAACAAACACGCTTGCTTTCAGGTGCCAAAGTGGCCAGCCGGATAGGTCACACCCAGAGGATCTTTGTGGCCGAGTTTCGGCCGGACTCAGACACACACTTTGTGTCTGTGGGCATCAAGCACGTGCGTTTCTGGACATTAGCTGGCCGAGCTTTGCTCAGCAAGAAAGGCGTGCTCAGTACCCTGGAGGACGCTCGGATGCAGACCATGCTTTCTGTAGCATTTGGAGCTGTAAGTCAATCCCGTGATGCCTGTTCTGCCTCCAATTTTAACACGCTGTTTGTTTTTACCTCGTGAATCAAGTCTAATAATATTTACAGCTCGACAGATGCCACACTGTATGCTTGAATGTGCTGTGAACTGTTTTTGTGCTGCTTGCTCTGCTCTCTTAGGCCACTAGATTAGTGCAGATTTGTTTTCTTTTCAGAATAACTTGACATTTACAGGTACCATAAGTGGGGATGTGTGTGTGTGGAAGGAACACATTCTAGTAAGAATAGTGGCCAAAGCTCATACGGGCCCCGTGTTCACTATGTACACCACACTGAGGGACGGCCTCATCGTCACCGGAGGCAAAGAAAGACCGTAAGTTCTTCTCTGTTACATTCATATGTTATATTCCATATTAGTAAGATGTCAGGTGTCAGTTTATTATAGGCATGTATAAACACTGTGCCCAGGCAAAATATAGCTTGAGGAAACACCTTGCAGGAAATAATATTAAACCTAATGTTGAAAAATGCATATTAACAGGATTAAATACATGTATTTATTTAAGATATGAATGAAAGAGATTCCCATGGTTATTTTCCACAGGTCAAAGGAGGGCGGTGCTCTGAAGCTCTGGGATCAGGAGCTGAAACGCTGCAGAGCCTTTCGGTTAGAAACCGGACAAATCATAGACTGTGTTCGCTCTGTATGCCGGGGAAAGGTAGGTCACAAATCACACGGTGCTTGATTTAAAAAAATTGTCCAATTTTTTTAGAGTACGCTAGACCAGTCTACAAATAATGTTTGTGGTTTGCCACTGGGACCTTTAGGCCAGCTCTTAATCTAGTCTATTACAGGGATTTCAGATATGAGTCTGAGATATTCTGGTGCTCATTAGCTGATATGCTTTCAGCTGTTCTCTACAAGCTCAGTATAACTCTCTGCTCTGTGATAGCCAAGAGAATACTTCCCATGCTGCTGATTCAGATGACTTTCTTTTTAAATCATCATCAAGACAATCACAGCTTTCAAGACCAAAAAAATAAAACCCTCCTTAATTATGCCTTCACTTTTCTCAGGACCGAACTTGTTTCATAAATGCTGAAGTTACCGCTGTTTCCGTGGTAATAGTTATCTGATACATCATAACTAAAAAAAAGATGACAACGGTTTTCAGATTTGGAGTCGGCAGGTGAAACTTTACTAAGTGCAGGTGAAAGAATCCCAGGAGCAAAATGCTGACCAGTGTTATCTCTTTTGATGTGCCAGGGTAAAATCCTGGTGGGGACCAGGAATGCAGAGATCATTGAAGTAGGAGAGAAGAATGCAGCGTGCAACATCCTGGTGAACGGACACATGGACGGACCGATATGGGGTTTGGGCACGCATCCTTCTAGAGACGTGTTTCTGTCAGCCGCAGAGGATGGCACTGTTCGTCTGTGGGACATCCCAGAAAAGGTCAGGTCTTACGTTGAACAGAGCAGCCTCAGATTTACATCAGTTTGTCAAGAAGTTAACAGAAACTCTGTGCTGGTTTTTCATCGCTATGTGGGGGGAACAGAAGATGCTGAATAAGGTGAACCTGGGCCACCCGGCGCACACCATCAGCTACAGTCCTGAGGGAGACATGGTGGCCATCGGCATGAAGAATGGAGAATTCATCATCCTGCTGGTCGCCTCACTCAAAATCTGGGGGAAGAAAAGGGACCGGCGTTCACCTATTCAGGATATTAGGTAATGCACACAAAGCACAGTCAAACTTTCCTTCAGTAAAAACTTTTTTGGTGTGTCTAAAAGTCTTTTCTTATTTATGAAAGAACATTTTTGTAATGAGGAAGGACGTTAGTGAGGTGGACCGTCTTGCCAGTTTTGTCATTATTTACACCCTTCAGCAGCCACTGCCAAAAAACAATCAATTTTTGATTTCAAGCTCCCGACAAAATGTTTGTGTGGATCTCAAAGGATTAGGGCTGAAGTCAGCGAGTGCCAGCTGGATATGGATTAAGAGTAAGACATTTGTCTGGGACACATTATGATTTGCACTGTCCAGAGCAAGGTTAACTAAAACTAAACCAAAAACTATAATTAGATGTGAAAAAAGACATTTTAGTTAACCAAAAACTGAAACCTTGTGAATTAGAAAACTAAAATCAAATATAAGCCTTAGTTTTAGTATCTGTCAAATATTTTCTTACAACTTGCCTCATGAGTCACTGAAAGACACATTTATTGAGACTCTGGATGTCTACAATCGCCACACTATGTGAATAGATTCTATTTTTATTTTATTTTTTATATTTATTGACATTTAATATTTTTTTGATGTGATTTGTCACTGTGATATGTTTAATGAACCATCTAAACTGAAGAATACTCCAACTGTACTTGGCGTACTGTTAAACAAATCTGAGGAGAATTGTGATTTCATCTCCTCCTTCGCAGGTTCAGTCCGAATTCTCGCTACCTGGCTGTGGGCTCCAATGAGTGCGCCGTTGACTTCTACGACCTGACGCTCGGCCCGCAGCTGAACCGAATCAACAGCTGCAGGGACATCCCCAGCTTTGTGATGCAGATGGACTTTTCTGCCGACAGCAACTACGTCCAGGTGTGGAGGGCTCATTAACTTGTTGCAGGAGAGAGTGAGACGCTGGCGAGCTGATACTTCTCTAACCTGCCATGTCTTTAAACAGATATCCACGGGTGCTTATAAACGACTCGTGTACGAGGTGCCATCTGGGAAGCAGGTCACAGAACAGTCTTATATTGACAGGATCACCTGGGCCACCTGGACAAGGTGAGGGTCACACTAATAAGAGTAACAGAAGGCATCCTTATTTATTTGGAAACTAAGGAAAATGTCACTGTGTGTGTACCCAGTGTCCTTGGGGACGAGGTCGTAGGGATCTGGTCCCGTAACACTGACAAAGCAGACGTCACCTGTGCCTGCGTGTCCCACTCGGGCCTTAACATCGTCACGGGCGATGATTTTGGGATGGTAAAGCTGTTTGACTTTCTCTGTCCAGAGAAATTTGTAAGTATGATTGCATAATTTTATGATTGCGATTGTGTTTGATGTATTAGGGCAGCACCTGTTTTCTACTACCGGCATTTTTCTGGCAGTTTTAGTAACCCTTTGGACATTTTTAGGTATTTTTTTGGCGGTCTGTGCTGCTCATCTTAATTCCAGTCTGTGTCTCCACCGCCCCCTAGTGCCAATAACAAACAAAAAAATAGTAATACATGCAAACCTTAGGTCTGAGGGGATCAGTGAGATAAATGGTCTGAAAGAAGTGCACAGACTCTACTAATACTTGTCAGAACTTGTCAGAACATTTTTCAACAATAAAAACTTTTTATTTGATGCCACAAATCCATGTAAAAGTGACACTTTGCTAGTAGCCTTCAGAGCTGCCTCAGTTCCTGTGGAGGTCACTTGAGTACAGTGAACTAATTGTAATGTTAAACAAACCAGATATGATATGAGCTCTGTGGCATCGTGTGTTATCCTGCTGGAAGCAGCCATCAGAAGATAAAGACACTGTGGTCATAAAGGGATGGACGTGGTCAGCAGCAATACTGCGGCAGGCTGTGGAGTTTAAAAGATTCCCATTTGGTGCTAAGCAGCCCAAAACGTGCCAAGAAAATATCCCCCACACCATTACAGCAGCAGCAGCCTGAACTGTTGATACAGGCAGGGCAGATCCATGCTTTTATGTTGTCTATACTAAATTCTGACCCTACCATCTGACTGTTGGAGCAGAAATCAGGACTCATCAGACCAGGCAACAGTTTTACAATCTCCCATTGTCCTATTTTGGCGATAGAAGCTACCACCAAGTTTGTTTTTCTGTTGATGTGCTGGTTCAGTGTGAAGGTTCAGTGTGTTTTCAGAGATGCTTTTATGCATGTTAGTGAGTTACTGTTAGCTTTCAATCAGTTTGAAGCAGTCTGGCCATTCTCCTCTCACATCAACAAGACATTTCCACCCAGAGAACTGGATATTTTCTTCTTTTCCGACCATTCTGTAATCCCTAGAGATGAATCTGTGAAAAAATCCCAGAGAACTAGACATATATATATATATATACTCCTGTCAACATGTGATTTTATGACATATTTGTAATATGAAGCAGCTGAACAGGTATACCTAATAAAGTGGCCATAGAATTTCTTTTTATAATCATTTGTCAGTTAACTGACAAATTGATCACCTAGAAAAATTAACTTTATATAATTGTAATATATAATATAATTTATTCAAGCCTAATAGACAATTTTGTTTATCAAGTGAGCAGAAATAACAGAAAAATGCAGATTTCGGTAAAACACAATGGCACACCCATTGCTTTGCTATAAGCTTACGCATGTGATCCACGTGTAGATAATATATAAATGTGTTACTGCACTTTAAAAACTATCAGTAGCAGTTTATATAAATACTTTCTGTGTTCTGTTTCAGGCCAAACACAAACGATTCCTGGGCCATTCTGCTCATCTGACAAACGTACGCTTCACAAACGGAGATCGCTTCGTCGTCAGCGCCGGCGGGGACGACAGAAGGTATGACCGAGAATCCAAATTACACCATCGCTTACAAGTGTTTCAGTCTCAGTGTTAAGTGATGCAAGCCTTTTCTTTTATGTCCCTTCCAGCCTCTTTGTGTGGAGGTGTGTCCATGCCCCGCATTGAGGATCACACTGGGATCATCCAACATCAGAAAGTCAGGGGTCAGAAAAAAACAGAAAAGAAAACTAAAGGAGACATTTAAACGAGGAGGAGGAGGAGGAGGAGGAGGAGGAGGGACCTGGCAGCTTGTAAATGAGATAAACCGGTGATTCGACTTACTGCCTCAAAACTAGGTGCATGCATATGTGCAAGGCTCATCTTCATCACAGTCCTTGATTGTGAAAACAGGCAGAGGGCATACAGCCCTGCTCTCCTAACATCACATCGTCACTGAGGAAGAAAAGAATAAAACACCTAATATGTGCATATCATTTCAGTGATGCATTATTTCTTTTTTTGAAAAACAAGCTTATCTGTGTACGTGTCCCAAATAGCAGTTTTGCCATGTGGCAGGCCTCTGAAATTGTGTTACTGACAATGCCATTTTTCAAAAAAGGAAACAAACATGTAGCAAACTGAATTAGCCTTAATCTGAGCGTTTAGAAGGGTTTGGATTCTTTTTGTATTGTTTCATTTTATTTATTTATTACCTTTTTTTTATTTTTTTTTCATCCATTTATTCTGTTTTTAACTGGTAATTCCAAATCCTGTGGCCTTCCTCCTGAATGTAACATCCACTGTTATGTTCTGGATGTCAGCATGCCAAAGCATACTATGCACTGTACACCTGACCTGCTCACTGTGTCGCCCTGGTGGTTCATTTAAGACGTGATAACGTGGTCGTGCTGTTGACTGATTGACCTCAACCCCCACCCAACCTACCCCACCCGCCCTCTGCAGTGTTCCCCTCATGTCATATTAACGTCCGTGTTTGAGGATTCGTTTGTGATTTATTAAAGGGTGTGTGCATGGCTTACGGGAAGACAATCTGTCTGAACCAAATTCCTCAGAAAACAAAAAGAACAGCTGTAAATTGAGATCTCGTTGCACTCGTTGCAGTTCCAGTGGTCACTTTTTAGTGTGCTGCTACGATATGTTGTTGTTGCATTTTCATGATTATGAGCGGTGTGATGTTTTTTCAACAGTGCGTTGATGTTTCGTGAAATAAGATATTGCTTAAATGGAATGTTTATCAGAGAATATTAAAAAAAGTGCAAAAGATTTCCTCCTTGCATTAAGACTAACTACTAAAAAAAAGTTGCTGCATATTTTGATTTACATTTCATCAGTGTATATACCATTTGTAGATATTCTTTTTGTATATTTTTGTGAGATGTTTCTTAAATTCCACTTTATTAAAAAATAATTAAAATAAAACACAACCATGATCTTTGAAACTTGGACTCATCCGTGTTTATTGAGACTGATGATGCTTGAGAATTGCTCAAATATTCCCTAATGCACTTATTTTTAGAAAAATTATATTGCTACAGTTGTTTTGCAGTTGGGTGAATTCTGACAAACCCATCCCTGGTTCAGGTTTTCCTTTCCAAGATGAAGTATCCTAGATCACCTCCCAAGTGCCGGTGATCCAGCTCCACGTGTTGCCATCAAAAAAATTAGTGACAGCAAAAAATTTGAACCACAATGTTCATCGATTTAAGAAGGGCGACCACAAGAAGCTCGGCTTGCAGATTCTGCCCCATGATCTCCTCCCCAGGTACACGTTTGCTCAGATTTATTCGGGACCACAGCTTTTGCCACATTATGAGTTATAAAGTTTAGTTTTGTTGCACAGTAGGTTGTTTTACAGTAGCCAAAGCAAGAACTGGCTCCACACCAGCATCATGTAGGAACTTAAAATGTGCTTGGCACTTTGTGAGAACCAGGTTTGAGAATTAGTGCGTCTTGTTGAATTTGCACTGTGAAACTCTACTGAACTTTCTTGGTCTCAAACCTGTCCATGTGAAGGTTGGTTCCCAAAAGACAAATAGGAAAAACTGACTGCACTGACACCATGGCAGTAAAAAAAAGTTAGATTAGCAGGAAGCTTAAAGATTCCTTTATTTGTGTTGTGATTGTACTATATACAAGGGTATCTCTCAGTTGTCCTTCATTCTACTGCCTGTGACCTGGAAATCAATTTAGCTTACCATGTTAAATGAGATCTCAGTTCATAATATGGGACTGCAGAAGAGGAGACAGAAGGAGACTTTAACCTCCTAGGACCTGGCATCCACATATGTGGACATCACATTTTGGGACGTCTAGACCAAAATACTTAATTATTTTCTACAAGGGCCTGATAGCCACTTACGAGGACATTATACTGCCACAGTTCTATCAAAATTTGAAACAAATGTCCTCATATGTGGATCTCATTTTTCTCAAAAACAAAAATTAGGTTGAAAAAAATAATCTGGTAATTCTTTGTTTCTACATTCTTTAGGTCCCAATCAACCCAAATAGCAAAGAAAAATTCAAAATGCATGCCATGAAAGAGTTCGGGTCTTAGGAGGTTAAAGGAGGATAACCAGGTGAATCCTAACTGGAATATACAAATTGACAAAAGAAAGAAGAAAGGGGGCCATCGTCTTTGTACTTAAGCCTACCATGGTTGATACCTACGAGCGGCCCAACATAACAGATTTCCTGGGATCACTGAAACACTTGAAACACCTCCGCTAAGCAAAGGAGGCTTTTCATGGAGCTGTTGTGTTTCACGAGATTGTGAAAGTAACAAATTAAAAACAACAGAACAGGTGAAAATCTTAAATGTGCTTAATTTATTACATATAAAACAAATATACTTTAGAACTTTATATTTATCGCCTATTTACATATTTTACAAGAACTGAATACTCACATACTTCATGTCAACCTTTTTTAAAGTACTGCTAAATATTGACTGTCAGTGAGCATCATCGTCTCCTATCTTGTACACAATTTGAAATAGAATACTGTTTACATCTGTTGTTCATTCAGTTCAAGTCATTTTCACAGCAAAAAAGACTAATTTTAATCTACTAGTTTTCATGTCGAGCTGTTAAAAGTGAAATGAATTATGATCCAATGTGATAAAATGATCTGACTTCTCAGTTTATTAGGTACAGTTATATATATATTAGTTATATATTATTATTATATTAGTTATCTTATGCACTCAAATGAGAAATATCTCTTCATATTTTATCGTTTTGCACATGTGCACCCAATAAACTGTGAAATCAGAGTGCTGCATATTACTGCTGCAGGTGTCGGGGAATGAGTTAGGCAGGATCATAGTTTAACAGAAAAGGAACTGCCACAGGAGCAGCCGTGATCAGCTTGTGGGTTCTTGAGCACTTGGAAGGCGGAGCGAATAAGCTCCTGACTGAAGTCCACCGTGGATCCTTTCACAAATTCCAGGCTCTCCTGGTCCACAATAACGCCAACTCCTCCTTTCTCAAACACTCTGAAATCACAGCAGTGGCACAGCTGATAAAAAGCCCATAAGGAAACAACAACAAGGAACATGTATCACTAGATTATGCAATAAGGAAATCTTGATTCGGGGTTGTTTACCTGTCGTCCTCGTTCTTCTTTCTGTCAACCGAAAACTTGTACTGAAACCCGGAGCAGCCTCCTCCCTCCACATATATTCTCAGGTACTCGCCCTTTTCCGTGATCTCCCCTAGTCTCTGTATTAAATAAGCATATTAGATATAACACATGAGGTACACATACTCATTTATCAAAACAGAGAATGAATGATAACCAATTTTAGCCAGCTGGGGTCTTCCTGTGTGGAGCATTTTCCCACTAAACAATTTGGAAATAGAATATTTAGCAGAAAGATCAAAATGATAAAAACACTGATATCTATTTCTGAATTAAAAGGCATCATAAGGAATGTGGTGAAAAAGATGTGGTTGTCTTTCCTGAGCTGCTGCCACTGCTTTTTGTTCTGGGTATTTGTGTATTTTACATTACATTTGCTGTTGCTGCATTTCTGATATGTTAGGTGTTTGTATGGCTGTTAGCTCATAAAAAGGATTAGATCTAAAAGCACATGGGAGTTCCTGGTAGAATAAAAGTAAGTTTGAAGGAAGGAAAACATTTTTTTTAATTAAGCCTCTCAACGTGTAAAAAGTGTCTGCAGTTTTCTGATGCTGGTGTTTGAAAGTTTGAGATCAACTGTATCTCGTTGTCCATGAGCTAATTATTGTATACAGTATATTAGTGTGTAGCTCTGTGTTCAAACATATGTTCTCTGATTGGTACAGACCTGGGCCCGTATCCCTAAAGAATCTTTGTGCAAAAAGTGGCTCCTAGCGGCCAAATTCTAAGAAAATTCTCAGAGTCATGACGTTTTCTTAGAATTTCCCCTAAAAGTGACACGACAATCCCAGTTAATATAAAAGCTATTCCTCAAGATTCCTAGCGCTTAAAAGGGCTCCTAAGGCGAGATCTGCTAAGAGCAGGGAAGAGGACTTTTAGTGGCTTAGGAGTTCCCCTAAGCAGCTGCACAAAATGGCCAACAGAAGAGGCAGGAGAGATGTCCTGCAAACACTGGATGACAGGGAATTATTGAGATGCTACAGATTGGATCGTGCAGGAATCATGTTTGTGGTGGATCTCCTTAGAGATGCAATTACTTCACCAACTCGACGCCACAACGCTATTACACCGGAGACGAAAGTAATCACAACCCCGAGGTATTTGGCAACCGGGAAAATGCAACAATGCAGCAGTGATGACTTGGGTCTGCAATCACAGACATTGCTAAAAGCTGAGCCATGTTACCCTCGTTAAGACCACACTGGACTTGTAACGTTGTGATTTCTACTTCATTAAGGACAGCCTCTTGAGATAGGCCATCTTGTTTTCAACGGGGTCCATATGGGAGTGAAAGTACAAAATATGCCAGCTAGGATATTTATATGAGCAAATAAGACACGAATCATTATTTGAACAGGGTGTAATGAGTTTAAGTTTTCACATATTTTAGATTCTAATGGCTATAACCCCTACAGCTTACTATTCATTTTCCAGATATTTTCTTGAATGTGAAATATTATTTACAATTACAGTCAGCATAAGATTAGAGTATATAATATGTTTATTGATTTGAGGGTACATCCTTTGCTCATTATCACCAAAAGCTCATTTCCATCAAACTTGTAGGATCAACCAATCACGGCTTTTGAAATGATGACTCATACCTAGCAACGGGGTCAACCACACCTCCTCACTAAGATAGGATTTTCCATCCATTCCTTGCTCAGAGTTAACTGAAAATGTTCTGGAATCACTTCTAAGCTAAAACTCCTGGCAAGGAATTTTTAGGTTAAGTTAGGAGCTCTCTGAGAGGATTCTCAGAATCTTTAGGGATACGGGCCCTGGAGTTTTTCAGGGTGGACCTACAACCTTAGCATACTTTGAAAACTCAAGTTTAAATGCATTTTGATCTGAATAACTTTTCACCTTGATGAACTCTATTGGTAAACTTCAGAATCAGAATCAATCAGAATCAGAATACTTTATTAATCCCGAAGGAAACTTGATTTCTTGATGATTTTTTTTTTTTAAAATTGTGTGTTTTAGTATTTACAAAAATTAAACACTAGAAAAACTGACAGTGTCATGGCGTCCCCAAACAACAGGGTTAAATAAGCTCAGTCTAATTGGTCTCTAAAGGAGTCAAACTCTTAGCCTGAATTATGGTGACTTGGTGTTTCAGCTTTTGAGGTTTTAGCAGAAAACAGCAGTTTAAGAGTGTGTCCTAACCTTCACGCATGACTCAGTGAGGTGTACTTCAGATGAACCTGACACCCCTGGCTTCTCCTGGGTGGAGGCGCTGCTGTAGCACCGAAGCCCGGCTACATACAGCGACTGGGAGTTGTGAGGAAGACGGTGTAATTGCTCAGTCACGTTGAGGATGTTTGGGAGAGTGGATGCCCTGCAAAACAACAGATCACACTTGCAGCGTTGCTAACAAGCCTTCTAGCTCGTTAGCATAACGTTACTTATTGGTAGCATTGAAGGCTAACCTGCTAGCTAGCTAGCTAGCAGTAGCTACATTTTTTACACAATCAGGACTTTATTAGTTATTACTTTTTTAGAGAGACGTTTAATATGTCCTGCAATTTGTGAGAAATTAACTTTACCTAGCGAGAGTCAATAATCTTGACTTCGACGCAGATATCATTGCTCCTCTCACGAAGGACATCTTCCATAACAGATGTTGCTAAACCCCGCCCCTACATCGACGTATATTATCGTGCCCATGTTAGCCATTTGATTCGTTGTACTAGCTGCCAATCATGACTCATTGGGTATTCGATACCTTAGTCGTGGCTTGCAGGCATATCTCTTCTCAGCTCTTTGCCCTTGTAGGTGGAGCTTAGAGAGAATTTGTGCGTTTCACGTCTGATGTTTTGATCCTCCAATTACAAGGCAGAAGGCGGGGTATTAAGAAGGGGTTAGGTTCCTGACAGGCTCACCGTCGGGTGGAGAACACGCCAGGAGCCTTTTAAATACGCGCCGCCTCTCGTAGCTGACAGTGCAGGAAGAAAGGTGGTAGCTCTTACAACGTCGTCAGCTAAAGGTATAATTTATAGAGTTTATATCGTGGTTTTCAACAAAAATTATACGTTTTATTTTGCAATTTTACTAATTTTCCATCAAGTTTAAGTAAATGTCGTTGTTATTAAGCTTTGTACTCAGTGCTGTACTAGGGACGTCCGCGGGACGAGCAAACAAGTCATCTGACTCAAACACTGACTGCGGGGACTGAGTTTGTTTTCCTGTGGAGTAAAGATTTTTTTTGTTCCTTAGGCTCACACACAGCAAAGGGGAAAACATGGACGCCCGGACCAGTTTCATTGTGTTGTGCTTGATTGGATTCAGCTGCGCGGAAACGGTGAAATTTTTAGATTGCGGTAAGTTACGAGTCACGCTGATGGTGATGATTCACTTCATTTAAATGCTAACTAAGAGACTAATTTTAACCCGTGTGATCCGTCGAAACTGTTGAATGTGCGATTAATACACTTGTTTGTTATTAAACTTATTGAATCTCTTTAATCGGTTTCATAGACTAGTTTTCTGTCACTTATAGTCTTGGATATTTTAATTATTTTTGATTTTCGTCCTTCAGTTCAGATTCCAGGATGGGTCTCCATGATTCAGCTTAAGTCATGTGTTTTTGTAATATGAGTGGTATTTGTCAGGAACAAGACTCAAGCCATTCAAAACTGGTATTGGAGTGAAAGTAGATGACTCATAGATGTCGCTAACATGTACCAGTGCTTCCTCATGCTGCTGTATCAAGAAAACAGGAAAGCTGACTGACAGAATTGTGCACTTTGTTTTTTAAGTTCACTATATGCTTTCAAGTTATTCAACCTGTCCTCCTCCACCACGCTTAAACAGAGGTAGCACCGTTCACGCCTAGATCTACATGCGCGCGCACACACACCCCTACATGTCCATAATATAAACAGCCACACAAGCTCTTCTTATATATTTTGAACAACATTTACCACACAATAGTGAGGCTTTGGTGATCTAACCAGATGCCACCCTGAATATGACCTAGACCTGTATTTGTCTTGCAAAAGCATGAATCTGGTGGTTTAGTTGCACTTTGCGATGAGTTCACTTCAATTTTAAACTTTTTTTTTTTAAAGGCAGAACTGTAAGCATGCACACTATGAAATCCCTCCAATCCTGTTTTGTTTTTCTGTCTCTCTTCAGGCTCTGTTTCTGGGAAAGTGGTGACGGTTGAAATCACCCCTTGTCCCAGTCAGCCCTGCAAGCTAAAAAGAGGAGACTCCTACACAGTCAATGTGACATTCACCTCTGGTGAGTGAGCCCCATCTTTTAGAAATGTTTCTCCCAACGTCCAGAATATAAATGCATTTCTTTTACAACTAAAGCTTTAATCACATTGTCATGTTTGCTTCAAGCTGTGCCGAGCCAGGAGAGCACTGCAGTGGTTCACGGCGTCATCGCTGGCGTTCCTATCCCCTTCGCTATTCCGATTGTAGACGGCTGCAAATCTGGAATTGAGTGTCCCATCCAGAATGGGCAGACTTATCACTATGTGGCTACATTACCTGTAAAGGACGAGTATCCAGCTGTAAGTAGTTCATGCCACCCTGGCAACAGTCGTTTGCTCCTCGATACTGGTCATTATCAGTTTCTTTCCTGTCTGCAGGCTGTTGTAATGTGACAAATCTGCATTTAAAGGTCTCTTATGGTTTTATTCTATGGAGATTTAAACAGTAATTGACTCCTTCAGGTCATGGCAAACTGTTAGCTGGGAAAATGTGTGCAAGCATGACTATAGTCTCTAATATTCCATCATGATGATTTTGTTAATGTGTACGACTAGTTTTGCTTTAAGTTTTCAGCCTGTATCAGTAATTCTGGACTCTGCTCTTGTACCCTTTATTTCTCTTTTCATTGACATCGAACATGCACTCTGTTCACTGGCTACTTTTCTTTTTTTCCCCTCCAGCTCAAGCTGGTTGTGGAGTGGGAGCTACGAGATGACAACACGAAGGATCTCTTCTGCATCAAGTTTCCAGTTCAGCTTGTGTAGCAAACAAGTAAATGCCTCTGAAAGGGAACTAGTTTTGACAAGTGTTCTACTAACATTGAAAGATCTTGTTTTATATCGATCAAACTGATTTTTAAGTGTTCACTAGTTTGCAAGACTTTATCGCACATCTAAAATTCTGCTGAAATTAGAGGCTTTTGTTTTTTCTCCCCACGGTCTTCCTAATAATCAAATTACGAGTTGTGGATGTGTGATTGACCCTGAACTACATTCCACTGCTGTGGAACTGTCTTGTCTTACTGGCTGCTGTGTAGTCAGAAGGTACATGCTGTACTGATCTTTACTATGAATTTTGTAATATTTCTTGTTGACCGTGTGCAGCAAGATTTAAGGAAGGGAATTGTTAAAGAAAATTCTAATGGAGCTCTAAATGTGTGCCCAAATGGCATTTTTGTTACATGAATGTGTTTTCAATAAAACTAACTTTGTCAAACACCCAAGGCCTGTATTTTAATATTCAGGGTATCCTTCCATCATCTGGGTTCACTTACCCGAGCACTGTCACACAAGCCCAGGATTTACCATAAGTGACTGTAGAAAGCTTGGTTCATATGAAAGGCTTGACACCGGCAGCATCTGACCAATAAAGACTAAAATGTCAAATGCACAACAGCTGATTCTTTAAAAAAAAAAAAAAAGGAACATGAAACTTTACTATACGGGAACTGAGGTTAAACATAAAAGCAAGAAAACGGTAGTATGAGTGTGTAAGAGGAAGAGCTTTGTAGAGTGTTATAGTTGGATGTTCAAGAATTGATTCATATTTCATTAAATTGTGTTTTTTTTTTTTTGTTTTTTTTTTATAATATAAAAATGCTCTGAGTTAAAGAGTAAATATAAAAGTGGGCTCAGTCTAAGTACAAATAAGGCAGGTTTTATAATATACTGGGACTTTATAGAATTTGTTTTTTGCAGCTAACAGAGGGGGGGGACAAAAAAACAACAGCAAGGGATAATCACAAACGCTGACATGACACACTACTGAAAAACTTTCAGCCCTCATAATCTGCACGCAGGCCTGAGGAGGAATCTTCAAGGAATGGTGATGCTGTTTTCTGGTGTCATTAGGTGATTTCATACCTGCTGATCTCTATTCTGAGAAACTACCCTGCTCTGCAGAATAAGTTGCCATGGCAAAACAAGAAGTGAGCCAGACTTCTGGATAAGAGAAAAACCTGTTTTGTAGTTCAGGCATCTGGTTACCCGTCGGGGAACTTCCATAACAACTTGTATAATAAAGTTATATAGTCAGACTGGTACGAGGCAATTGCTTTTATTTCCTTTTATTTCTTTTGGCTCAACCTTTTTTGGTGTCATCAGGTCTAATCAGGCAGCTCGGAAAACACGTTCTTCAAATGAGGAATGAAACTACACTAATAAAAAACCAATAAGGGAAAGCTCAATCATCACAGTTTAATGCAGTTAAACTTCCGAGATATCAGTCTGTGCAGTAAGGAAGTGTAAACTGTTGTGACTCCATTTCACCTGCCTTGGTACAAATGAAAGTGACAAAAGGTGCACTGCCGAGGCAACAAGACCACCTTCAAGAAGGGAGCCAGCCAGTGGCAGCCACAGGTCATCGCTCTCTCCTGATTCCTCTTGACAAATTTTCTAGTTTTGCTTCCCCCCCCCCCATGTCCTTGTCATTGCTGATAACATTAGACCATATCTGCAGCCCTCGCAGGTTACACGTCAAGTTAAGCTTCTCCTGGTTTACCAGGGATTCAAGTACTTCTGATTTGGGCCTTTTTCAGAGGAGCTACAGTATCCAGAGTCATACACAGTGAAGTTGTAATACTATTAACAAGATAATCAATGTCTGTGGGAGGAGGGCTTCTTGTCTGTCCTTGTATGCTGCGTGCACATGCTTAAGGCTCTACGCCCCTGGGTTGCTTTGTGTTGTTTTACTGTTCTGTTTTTGAAAGAGCAAATTAAACCATCTTTTTGAGTGGTTGGATGTTTTTAATTGGATCTATAAAAAAAATTACTGCCCGGATAAAGGTTTTTATGCTGGCTTTAAAACTGAAAACCATGACAAGGCAGAGATGTGCGAAGTTTCCCACTAGCTCCTTGGGAATTACCTTGTTGGTGCAAAAACCCTCACTCATGTCTGGCAAAGCAAATTATGTGTTTTTCTGACAGGCTGTAAGTAACAAAGTCCATAAAGATACAATTTAAATTTGGTTCTTTGCCAATGTCTGCTGGGGTAGTTAGTTGCCTTTTTATGGTTGAATGACTCATGTGTAAAAGAATAAATAATTGTAAATAATCCCTCTGAAAATGGTCAAGTAAAAGGACCAGATTAAAAATGAGGGGAAAAAGCAGCCAATGTAAAGAAAAACTTGCCTGGAGCCTTGAGAACTATTGTACAAGACCACTTTAAAAAAAGGAAGAAAGTCTGTCTCCTTGGAAGCACAGTATAAAGAAGAAAGGGGTGACTCAAGAGTTTTGCACAGTTCTATTGTAAAATAAATGTAAAAATAGAAAAAACTAAATCTGTAAACTGCTGGTCATGAGACAAACTCAAAAACTGCATACTTCAGAAATTTTATTGGTCTGAACAAAGGCCAGAAGCAAGGAATGACAGTATGAATGCACAGATGTAAAGAGTCTGTAGAAGTTTAACCAGGTCACATGCAGAGAAAACCAGCGTTTTAAAGCAGCTCTGGAAATCCTCGCTGAGCGTTAACACAGGCTGTGCAGTTTGATAAAAAGACCAAAAGGTTTGAACAGCGAAATATCTTCAAGCCTTTCACTTTTACAGCTAAGTCTGAAATGCAATGAATTGTGCAGTATGCAAGAAAACCCCCCAAAGCAGAATAATAAAACACAACTTGATGAGTTAGTAGATACTCAAATTACAACGTAGTTAGAGCTGTTAAAATAAGTGCTGTCCCTGACCTAGTTAGATATATATATATATGGAAAATGAGATTAAGGCAGTATATGCTTGGAACAAAAACAGTTTCAGCACTTTCACAGCTGAATAAAAGCTAGTTGAGCATATCTGAGCATCAGGTCACAGGTTTAGTGCAAGCAGGGCACGGGGGGTAAACAGGACCAGTATTAACGTAGCTCGCTGCTTCTCTCTCTTGACATTTCAAAGGACCACAAACTTTGCAGAATTCTTAAACAATGTGTGGCGTTACAAATTTTTTGAAAACACAAAAGCTGCAGTCTTTCCACAGTAAAGTCAACAACACTATCGCCACAGAGCCCTATACAGCCAGCCCATATCAGCCACTAAACCTAAGGAAATAACATGAAGTAATTCAATGGCATGAAACTTAGAACAAAAGCAGTCGTAGTTGGGTATCCCTTATTGTATGGGAGCTAAGCAGTTGGATATCACATAACCGGATAAAGTATATGAACAAACTTAGTGTTGGCTCATACTCAAACATTGCCGTCATCATCAACCCCCGTGTCACGTGTACAATGTATGCAGCATCTTGGTCCTTTTCATTGTCCGTTTTGCTTCAGCCTCTCCAGCCGCTGGAGCAAAGCATTCCCAAAGGCTTCTCTGTAACCCGGACTGAGCGTGTCTAGGAGCGAGTAAACAGTCTCGTGATACTGAGTCGTCAAATTCTCGTTCACTTGATCGAATGCATAGCCCACCACCTGTTTGGGAAGAAATCAGTGATTTACTGTAAAACCTCTGCACGGTTTGAAGTCTTAAAAGTGAACGCATGTGGGTAACGTGTCACTGCATCGTCTCACCCTCAGCCCAGCCTCAGTGAGCTCCAGACAGTAACGGTTTCCCTCTCTTGTTTCCACATTTATGTAGGCCACGTCGGACGCGCTGTTGAGACTTTGTGACACGTGCATTTCAGACACAGCAAAGAGGACGTCGTTGACCACTGCTTCAGCCTCTAGTCTCATGTCCTTGACGTCACCGAGCTCAACAGACTCTTCATCAAAAGCAGAGACCATGGACTCCTCAGCCTGGCAGTCTACCTCCATCCCCTATAACACGTTAAAACAACAGCATTGGTTGATTCAAGTGTGATGGGCATAAAAATTGAAAAATGGTGGTTTTTAGAGGTTACATTCAAGATTTTTGAGAAGATTAATTAGTTTCAGACTATGCTAACAAAAAGAAATTTAAAAAGACATTGAATAAAATCAGAATTCTAGAATTAATCATTTGATATCATTGTGAATTGAATATCTTAAGGGCCTTTACTAACCTAAACTGCTAACCAAGATTTTGACCCGTGAGGATCTCTTTTGCATTTCAAAATACCAGATTAGTTTAATTTAAAAAAAAGAAAAAAACTAAACAATCATAATGAACAAAGGAAAAAAAGGCTTTAAAAAAGGAAACGGGATGCTAATTTATAAACAAAAATTCCAGTCACATAAATGGGATGAAATATGCAGTGAAGCATAAACTCAAACTCACGGAGAGAAGTCAAAACGTCCAAAGTATCCGAAATATCTTCTGAAGTAAATGAGGTACACAAACTGGGACTGACTGGTCACCTCCAAAATTAGATACATAGTTCACCAAAAATGTTGTAAAAGGGACAAAGTTTGCATTGCTCAGGTGAATTCCAGCAGGTTTTGAAGGATTAGCTAGTAAACGTCTGTTATGATTATTTTTGACAGCAGCAATTAAACGCATCATGATTATAAAGTTAAAACTAGATCTGCCAACATACCATATGGGGAATCTATCTGATAAAAAAATAACCTTGAGATCCTAGAAAGATTTATTTATCTAATGATAGAGCCATATTTCTATGATATTTAAACAATGAAGCCAGTATGTGCCAAATCTGTGTTTAGCTGTTAGCATGCAACCTTCATTTCACGTATCCGTCTCTGTACTTTGGCCCCCAGTTTTTGTGTCTTTATCTGATTATTAAAAACAGTCTGTCATTGGTGGAATCTGTACAAGCTGCTTAGGTGTTAAAAAAAAAGTTAAGTTCTAAAGAAAAACAACCTCTTTAATACAGGATATAACTAAACCAAAGCCAAGTCTGATCATGAGCTGGTGGATGTTAAAAGGTTAAGAGATGCCTAGTCTTAAAATTCAGTTTGGTTGGTTTTAGACTTTAAGACTTTTTTAGGAAACACAAAGCTGACCATCCACCCATTTTCTTCTACTTATCCAACTCAGGGTCACAATGGGACTGGGGCATGTCCCTGCATAGGGTGAGAGGCAGGTTACACCCTGGACAGGTCACCAGGGCTACAGACAAAAACACATCTGTGTGTGTCACATCTGATCTTCCTGTGACAGTGTATCTCACCATGTCTAAAGCAGAAGTGAAACATGAGGATCTGACGTGTTTGTTTAAAAAAAAATGCAAAGTAGACTATTTTGAATACTTAGCATCCTGTAGAAGCTGACTGTGTGACTAAAGGTTAAACCTGTATTTTTTGGAGCAACCACTGGACAATTTTAAATGTTTGCTTCACTTCCAGAGTTCAATACAGCTCCTCTGAGAAGGAAAACATTGCACCAGACACGTATCTGAAGGGGATTTCTCAATCTGTTGTCAGCTGAGGGAACTTTAAAACACTCCCTCGACACAAGAATGGTTGTGTTGCTCCCGGCAACACAAAACAGCAAATTTTGATTGATGGTGGTGTCAGTGTTTCCCAGTGCTCAACTGGACAGATTTACAAACTTTTACAGGCTTTTATTTTAATTTTCAAATTTGACTGAAAGCTGAAACCGTACCATACGAATCAGTAAAAACTACTCAACGTATCACGTGTTCGACTTGCTCCGTGGCAACAGGTATTTGTTGCGCAAGTTCGGTTTTGTCACACCACGTTTACGTCAAGCTGCATAACATTAGGAGCTTTTTTTCCTGCATATCTTGCCGTCTCGTGGTTCCTAACTGGTTTTTCATCATTCACACGGGTGGCTTGATGCCTGTATGGAAAGCAGCCTTGACCTAATCCATACCTTCGATGTTAAAAACACAGAGAATGATTTTTATGGGATGAGAAAGTAGAATAATGGACATTAAATACCATTCTTGAACCAGGAAGAGTACAGTTTTTTAGTTTTCTGCTAACCAAAGTGTTTTAAGACTAGGTTTTTGGCAAAATATCTTATAAACCTTAGATTATAAGGTTTATCCATCAAACCACTGAGGTAGTAAAAATGCTAGTGATCAAAAATTATTGGAATAAATTCTAATTGTGTACAAACAAATTAGTGTATAGTCCTATTTGCTTATAAAAAAAATGTCAACAGATGTCTACAGCCACTCCTCATTTTTCAACAGTTTGCCAGAAAAATGGGAAGGTGGAGTGATTAATTGAAACATGTGCAAAGACACATGGAAATGCAGTATATAAGGTGAAAACAAGTTTGAAAGTCAATATTTTTTTGTAATTTCTTTAAGTAGTAGAACAGGCTTCTTAAAGGGCATTTAAAGCTTTTCTCTCTATGTTGGCTGCCTTTTGTTCTACTCTCTGTCAAGATGGTCCCAAAATGCTTCAATTATGTTGAGCTCCTCTCTGGGGAGGCCAATCCTTCACTGACAGTCTTGTAATCGTATGTTTTTCTATTCAGGTACGCTTTTACTTCATTGGCAGTGTGTTTGGGATCACTGCCATGCTAAAAAAAATGAATCTGTTAAAAAGCTAGTAGACCAAAATCTGCAAGTACTTTTCTGTGTTCATAATTTCATGTATTTTGACAAGATCCACAACACCACTGGCTGAAATGCACCCCCCAAACCATGACAGAGCCTCCACAGTGTTTCACAGATGGCTGTAGATACTCACTGCTGTCCTTCTCTGATTTAAACTATCATACCTCATAGGGCTGAACGATATATCGCATTTGCGATAATATCGCGACATGATCAAGTGCAATTTTCTAACCGCAAAGGCTGCGATTATACTCTGGACATGTCCAAATTCATGGGCTGCATCCTCCTGAGGCCGCATTTGTAGACCGATTACGTCACACCGACGCGCCGAAGGCTGTCCAAATTACTACCATATCCCAGAATTCATAGCGCGGCCCAGCCAAACTCCAGTTTTCAGCAATGGCGGCCGCTACTAAGTTTTAAAATTACTCATACTAATCTTTCTGGGTCACAAAATAAACTTTTAACATATTTTCAGGCGAGAAAGTAGTTGTGTAAACATCAAATATCTGCTCGGTTTATCAAGATATCCCATATTTGCAAAAGTGCTTCGACGTTTTCAGAGGCGTCTGCTACCCACCAGCTCGACAGCTAGCCGGGAGCTCGAGGGTTACTGATGCGGCCGAGAACGGCACAACTCCCGGCACATCATTTTCAGATCACCGCGGAGTTTCGCTGCTCGGGTTAAACGTAATATATAAGTCACTTAGACAACCTAAAAATGTTATTGTTGGGCTTTTTTCAGTGTTTTGTTTGTTCGTGAGTAAATCGGTTTGGCTGAGATTAAAGTTATTAGATTAGATAAAATAAAACTTTATTAATCCCCCGGGTGGGTTCCTCCTTGGTTTTCACACAGCTGACTAAACGTCAAACAGAAAACTTATTAAACAGAAGTATGAGACAGTCGAGAATTTACACCAGTGTCTGGTTATATTTTAGATTGCAAGAAGCAGACGGCCGAGTTTATTAAACTCCACCGAGACAGCGGTGACGCTAATCAGAAGGCTAGACCGTCCAATTTCACGCCTTTAAATTTTAAAGGCGTGTTTGTGTGTGTGTTTATACAATTGCTATTATGTTTGCACTTTATGTGTAATGTTACTGACTGCAGAGATCAGTAAGATGTGTGTATTTTTTATTTATTAGTTTTATTTATTTAATATTATTTTTTAATTGAATGACTGTCTAGTAGTTCACAGATGTCGAAAAACTGAGTGTGGTAAAGTCACTGATTTTTTTTATGTATATTTCTGCAATCTGCACATTGTACGGACTTTCATTTTAATGTTTACACCAGGGTTCCTTGTCAGCACTTTATGCTCAGATGTTTGTAAGCTAAAAATAAACTATTGTGTATGTTCAAATATACTGTTGTGATTGAAGAAGTTAAATAAAAATGTCAGTCATCAATTCATGCATCACCTCATGTCATCATAACAGAGGTCTGTCTTCCAGGAAAGAACAGTTTAAAATTAATGTAATATAGTATTGGCCATACTATATGATGTATTGCTTGTCTTTGTTTAATAATACAGAAGACAAAGACCTTAAAAAATAATCGCATATCGCATCGCAATCGCAATATTGGGGCAAAAAATCGCAATTAGATTATTTTCTATAATCGTTCAGCCCTAATACCTCAGCAGTTTTCCCTGTTTGCCTTCCTTAAGAATGGCCTCTCGACAGCCACACTTCCACTGAGATAATTTCTGATGACTATGTGTTTTCCTGACAGACTGCTAGCAGCAAAGAGCCTCAAGATACAATTTAAAATTGGTTCTTTGCCAAGTCATTTGTTATGTGCAGCCAGTTATGTCTGCTCTTTAGTTAGTTCATACCTTGAATTATGTGCATTTTTATGGTTGAATGATTTCAGAGTCAGTGTGAAATGGTTTAGTAAAGAAAGAAAGAAAGGAAGGAAGAGCAGCCAAGTGTCAAAAGAAAAATCTGCCTGCAGACTGAAGATTTTTTGTTCAAGACCACTTTAAAAAAGGAAGAAGGTCTGTCTCCTTGGAATCAAAATATGAGAAAATGAGGGTGACACACGACTTTTGCACACTACTGTAATATAATAAATGTAAAAATAGCATAACATAGAAATGATCAAATACAAGGAACTTAGAAATTTAAGTGGTGGTCATGAGACATACTCGAAAACTGCTTACTTCAGAAATTGTATTGGTCGGAACAAAGGCCAGCAGCAAGGAATGATAGTATGCATGCACCACAAAGACTTTTAGAAAGCCTGGAAAACTGTTGCTCAAGAAAACTTTAGAGAAACACAGAAAACTCTGAATAAAAAGAATCTGAATGAAAATCTACATACTGCCAACGGAGACATGCCAAACTGTGTTTCATTGTTATTGTAACAGTTACAATAAAGATCTATTCTATTCTTTTGCATTAAAAATAATTCACTGTTTAAAGCGAAAGCACCAACATAAAAGCAAAAAAATAAAACAAAACGTGCACCATCAGCATCTTGTCCTGTTATATAGCCATTATAAAGCGTTCTACTTTCCATTATCTGATAATTACTGTTGCACCACAGTGTGTGGTATCTGATTGTAGTAATAAAAGCAATGTAACAGCGACATCTCGAGGACTGTGAGTAACCTTACCTTATTGCTAGCTGTGCCCTGTCCACAAACAAACATCATAGTCAGTGGTAATGAATAAGTGTGCGAATTTAAAGCAGCTATTATAAATAAAGTCCGATCAGCTGTGGCTAATTTAAACAGCTAACAGTTGCTACATTTTGGGGGAAACTCGTAACTGAACCACTGCCCGCCATACCATACTTCTGCCACTTTCTTTAAAATTATACAGCGAGTTCTAGCTTAGACCCTAACTGATGGGTTTACTCAGATCACGAAAAAAAAAATCATTTCTAACTAAAGTGCGTTTATTTTTCTCACCTCCTCGCAAGCGGTGTTCTTCCGGCTTGTGGAAGCTTCCAGCTCTCCGTGGGCAGGACAGTCCAATCAGCGCCACCTCACGTTAAGCTGCTATCTTTTGTTAGTCTAATTTATTCACAGCCGGATAAAAGCACATAAACCGACGCTATCTTTCTTTTTTCAGCGTATTATATTTATGTTAAAGTATATTAAACCTTGGCCCACTAAGTGCCCGGTGGACTACACAGCTCCGCCATGTTATGACATCACTGCCTAATCCCACCCCGGAGCGTGTAGTTGGTGCGGAGTCATGAAAGTGTTTGTAAACAACTCAGTCAGAAGGTAACTTAACAGCTCTACTAATATCCTCAATTTTTTTTAATTATCCCACGCGTGACTGCTTATAGAATCAGTGTGTATTTAAGCAGCGCTTTGGTCAGTTTGCATCTGACGTGTGAGGGTAGATATCTTTAGTTAGTGTTGGGTTTTAGGGTTAGCACCCATGCTAAATGCCAAGCTTGACGTTAGCCGGCAATGCTAATGCTGCCTCACTCTTCCCACAGAGGTGGTAAGCTAGCTAACGTCATATTTGCTAGCCGGCTAGTTAGCTCAATGACTTGCCTTTGTCTTGCCGACAATAAAAGCGCAGTTCCTGCCGTTGCGTGACAGCTTTGTGTAGGTTAATATAGCCATGGGTAAATGTGTGCCATCAAGTTTGTGACATGCTGACAGGTATTTCCAAGGCCTGCACCGGCTTTAAACGGGGTCAGCGTACGCTTAAACAAAAAAAAAAAAATCGACAGTCTAGATTGCACTACATTACAACGCTCATTGCTGCTAGCAAGCAATTTAAAACTACCTTAAACTAAAGCATTAGCATTAATTTAACTTGCTGTTTTCGAGTATTTTATGTTAAGTCACTTGTTGTGTCAAGTGTCAAATTACACAGGGGGGTGGCACCATTTGCATGTTTTTCCTGCAGGCGTAGCAAACTGGAGTCGGACCAATCCCCATACACATCTCCGAGTGTCATCACATCCTCCCAAGTGTACCAGATTGGGGGTGATGAAGGATGTTTGAGGTCACGCTTTCTCGACGGGTCAACGGGATGACACAGCTGTAACGTCACTGACTAATTTGTAGCTGTTGAAGCAGCTGTAGGATTGCACGTGCAGAGCATCAGGGCGCCTTACACTACCTGTGTGTTGTTCACCTGCTGAAGTTAAGATGCCTTGGCCTTTTTCTGAGTCCATTAAAAAGCGGGCCTGCAGGTACCTCCTGCATCGGTACCTGGGCAACTTTCTGCAGGAGAAGCTTAGTCTGGATCAACTCAGTCTAGACCTTTATCAAGGCACTGGGTCTCTTGCACAGGTTCCACTGGATACATGGGTATGTGTAGTGCATGTGTGTTGCTGAAAATACGCCAGATTAAATTATCAGTTAAATAAACTAAGAGGTCCTCTAATGTTTTTTTTATTTTTTTTTAAAAAAATTTAAAATTTTGTTCCTCAGTCACTCAATGAGCTACTGGAGACTGCAGATGCTCCTTTTGAGGTAATCACAGGGTTCATCCAGACCATCTCTCTGACAGTCCCTTGGGCAGCACTGCTGCAGGAGAACTGTGCCCTAGAAATCAAGGGTTTGGAGATGGTTCTCAGACCAAGACCAAGAGTGGGTAAGGATATATATATATATATTTGTCCCTCTACAACACCTGAGAAAAAGCTTAAAATTAGTAAAAGTAAACAGTTTTATTTTATACATATGAGTAGACAAGTAAGGTAATCACTGCTGGTTATACTTCCAGCATCTGGCGTTGAACCCATGTACTGGTCCAGTTTCATGACAAGCAGCATGCAGCTTGCTAAAGAATGCCTGAGCCAGAAACTAACCGATGATATGGGAGAGAGCTTCCAGCCATTTGAAGGACTGGAGAAGTTTGCAGAGACGATAGAAACAGGTAAACTGCTTCTGTGTTTTTTGGCATTCAGCAGGTTTACCTCACAAATACTGTGTAAAGCAATGTCTTTTAAATTTCTTCTCTCACAGTTCTGCGAAGAGTCAAAGTGACATTTTTGGACAGTGTTTTTAGAGTCGAACACATTCCAGAAAATTCTAAAACTGGAATCGCTCTTGAGATTCGAATCAAAAAGTAAGTTTTTGACAGTCAGTGGCACCTCAGTTTCCACAATAAGATAATATACTTCAAATTGGTGTATATATGGTCAAAGATTTGAACACATTGAGCATGGGGAGGTACTGGTGCTGATGTTTAGTGAGAAGTTTGTATTTTAATACTTGATCTCCCCTGACAAATACCGTCTCTCTTCAGGATTGTGTACTGCGATGAAACAGGTGAGGAGAGTTCAAGTGTCAATGTGCATCAGCCAACCACGTTTGCACATAAAAACGTGCAGATGGAGGGAATTACTGTATTCTGGGACGAGTTCTCTGATGCGTCTCGCGCTGCTTGTAAATCGTCACCTACTCCATCGGTTAGTGTAGCAACTTTCACATTGTAAGACTTGTATATATGCATGTGGCCTTTTTAATCAAGTCTTTCTGTATTTTGCAGGAAACTGAGCCAAAACTCTCACCTAGCTGGAATCCAAAAATAATATGCGAGCCGCATCCCCAGTTCACAGAGCCTGTATCCTCTTCAGCGCCTTTTGAACCTGTGCAGGTTGGCAGCCTCTGTGGCAAAATTGAGTTGTCCCTCACTCTCAAAAATAACCTAGCGATGCCTGGTGCAAAGGTAAATTATCTATTTTTGAATCACAAAGATTTACGAGGAAAACAATTTCCCACGTTGTTTATCCAGTATCAGACTTTTGGGGTAATATCCACAAAATTTTGCCAACTTTTCTTCTCAGCTGGATGTTATTGGACAGATCGATACACTGATTATTCTGCTTTCCCCACGGCAAGTTCACCTTCTTTTGGACTTATTTGGAGCCTTCTCTGGTGGAGGTGAGAACCACTCTCTTTCGAGAACTTTGGGACCAGATGGGGTCTTACGGGGTTATTTAGAAATTGTGAATGTAAGTGTATTTCTAACTCTTCATTTAAGGTGCACAGGAATGGACTAAGGATAGGAAAAATCGCCCAATACAGCAGGAGGATGAGTATCGCCTCCATATGGAACTGAACCGGTGCCTAAAGAAGGATACTGCCGTCCCAGGAGCAGATCCTGACCTCTTTGAAAGCCAAACAACCAGAACTGTGTCGAGTCGAGGTTGAGTTGAAGCACCATCCTGTAATGTCTACATTTTCTTTGATTTTGGTGATTGATTAGCTCTTCTGATGAATATTTTTTTGTTTTTGTTTTTATCTTTTTTGTTTTGCTAATGTAGACGACGTGTTTTTCTCCATGGCTGACATGGACATGTCTCATAGCTTGTCATCCCTGCCTCCTCTGGGTGAACCACCCACTGTTGATTTGGACTTGTCACTCACCAGTAACTACTCTGCCTCACCAGGAGAATCTCCCTCTGGAAATGCAACAGTAAGCCTTCATTTGTGTGATCATGCTTACAGAAATGTTCAATATGGTTTAAATCAGGTGAGATTAAGGACTCTGAATGGTCTGGAAACTCAGTAGTTAGTGATCTCATACAGGAAAAATGAGTTATACAAATAAATATTTTGAATAGTAGTGTTTCATTTTCATCTGCGTTTTGTAGGCTCTGTGGGACGAATATATGGACGTACCACGACAAAGAGAGAAGCAGACTTGTGAAACTCCCCTCCAGTCACGGGATTCGCACCTGCCTCAGAAACTGTTGAGGCAAACTTGTAAGCACTACAGTAAATTAATAGATACATAAACATATATTATGCACTCACCCTCAGTTTATCCAGTGTGTGAAACAAACAGTTTCAGCAGTTGTTGAACAGGTTATGTTCAATCAAAAGACTTATGCTGAAATATTCCCAAGATCAGTTCCCCCTTTGTGTTCATGTACATGGTTGTAGCTGGACATTATTTGCTGTTTGTGTTTCAGCCCATTCGTCCAAAACCCACAGTGATGAGTCAAGGCCAGAGTTAGTGCTGAGGTTGACACTGGGCAGTTTGGCTGTCTCAGTCCTCCACATTGACCCGCTGCCGCCACCACATGCTGCTCCCAGTCCTCTTGGCCCCATGGCTGCACACTTCTTCAGCATGGTGGGCCCAGGACAGCTTGAGCCAGCCGCTTTCCTTCAGTCTCGGGTGGTGTTTAATCAGGCTTGTCCTCATGACCACCTCAGGTGCACTTCTAATTTTAACAAATTCCTGTATTCTGAAGGAATGAGCATGTGAATGAATCAGATCACCTGAATCACCTGGGCTTATGTTTGCAGGTTTGTAGGCCAGGGTCTGAAGTTAAACTATGATCACTGGCAGGGATCCAACTTAAGGACTTTTAGCACTGACATTACCCTGAACCAGATGGAGTTTCTAGAGTGTCTGTTCACCTCTGAGGCTGTTATTGGTGGCTCGCAAAAAGGAGTTCAATATACTGAGGTGAGACCTTCAAGCCTAAGCTTCGTACATCTCTCACTGCATAACGCTTTGGATGTTTGAACACTGCGTATATGTATTTATACAGAACACTTGAAAGGTGCAGCTGTCTTGACATTAGTGTTTCACTTTAGTTTTTCTCTCACACCTCAGCTGCTGACATTTGACACCAAAGCCAGTGCTGATGCGCCGCTTACCACCTGCCTTCACCTGCTTTACAAACAGGCTGAGCGCAGAGGTCCTCAGGTAACTGCATCCGTTAGCTCAATATGAAACCACAACACTCTAACAATCAAATGCCGTTCCTCCACAATGAGTGTCTGGCCTCTACTTCTAACCCTTTGCCTCGCTGTGCAGGGCGGCCAGGTGCGTCTCAGCACCATTCCCAGGAAAGCTGAGATCCAGGTGGAGCTGGGTCCTGTGCACTCTGAGCTGGACATCAGTATTGTAGACCGCCTAAACTCACTACTGCAGCCTCAGAAACTAGCAACCACAGAGGCGATGGCCTCCCACATGTATACATCTTACAATAAACCTGTCAGCTTGGTAAGTGTGGTCCATCATGTAAGCCTATGCTTTTTGTGTATATGTTCTGACATTGAGGTTTTAGTGTAGGCACAAACTGCTTTTCTCCTACAAAAAACAAACAAACAGTAAGTCGGTACATAGAAAATTCACATTTCTTTGTACTTGGCATATATGAAAGTCATCTAATCTACATCTTTGGCTTTCTTCATAAATTTCACAGCACAAGGCTTTTACAGAGGTTTTCCTTGATGACAGCCATACTCCTGCCAACTGTCATGTGTCACTGACAATTAATGCACCAGTGCTGGGCATTGCTGTGCGCTTCCCCATCCCTGATCTGCGTTCAGATCAAGAGAGGGGCCCTTGGTTCAAGAAGTCGCTACAGAAAGAAACGCTGTACTTGGAGCTGGAAGAGCTGGAATTGAAAACCGAATTCATGGGTGGCAATTCACCTGACCAAACCAAAATGGAGCTCACTTTTAAGGAACTCACTGGTGTGTCAAGATTTCAAAAGCTCCTCTGAAGATTTAATTGTCTGTTGACTTGGACTTTAATTGTTTTTACTTTTACCCGTTTGCACAGGGAGGTTCCAGGAAGAGGACGATCAAACAGCTGCCCGGTTCCTCAGAGTGTCACACACGATGGATGGAGACATGACAACATCTGAAAGTGTAAAATTTGATTGGCCAAGGTAAGATCACATAACCAACCAGTATACATATCTCTTTGTTTAGCAGTGTCAGTAATACTACATTTTTCTGGGCAGGGTTGTGCTCAAGATGAACCCAACTGCAGTCCACTCCATCCTTGAGCGTGTGACAGCTGAAGATGAGGGGGCTGAGGACCATTCTCTTGAAGAAGAGGAGGAGGAGGAAGGGGCTGCTCATTCACTGAAGGATGTATGTGACTTTGGGAAGCCAGAGCCATCACCCTTTTCTTCACGTAGGGTTATGTATGAGAATGAAGAGGTAGGTTATGGGTCAACAATGTCCAGTTAACCTATTCTTGACACAACTGTCTCTTTGATTTTAACTGTTCATACTGTAGCATCTCAAATCTGCATTGTAGCCCCTGCACCTGAAAACTACAGTGAATAATTACCAGACAACCTCACACTAAACAGCTGCTTTCTGACGCTTCTGCAGAAAGCTGAAAGTTTCTCAGCTCACATCTGTCTTTAAGATTTATATCTCCAGATATTTGTTTGACACACATGTTATCTGGAGGACATTCCTAATCTGATTCAGTTTAATGTAATGTGGAAACTGAAAGCTTGTGACACGTGTATGCTGGAAAGACTCAATTATATCAGACGAGCTGTAACCAGTGGGAAAACCCATTGTGGAACATTGTATCAGAGTTTCCACAGTCATTAGTCATATATATATATATATATATATATATATATATATATATATATATATATATATATGTGTGTGTGTGTGTGTGTGTATATATATATGTGTGTATGTGTGTGTATATATGTATATGTATATATGTGTGTGTATATATGTATATGTATATATGTGTGTGTATATATGTATATATGTGTGTGTGTGTATATGTGTGTGTATATATGTATATATGTGTGTGTGTATATATATATATATATATATATATATATATATATATATAAAACACCCAGCACGCCCCTGCGGGCGGTTTATCCTTCAAGCTCGGGTCCTCTACCAGAGGCCTGGGAGCTTGAGGGTCCTGCGCAGTATCTTAGCTGTTCCCAGGACTGCGCTCTTCTGGACAGAGATCTCCGATGTTGTTCCTGGGATCTGCTGGAGCCACTCGCCTAGCTTGGGACTCACCGCACCTAGTGCTCCGATTACCACGGGGACCACCGTTACCTTCACCCTCCACATCCTCTCGAGCTCTTCTCTGAGCCCTTGGTATTTCTCCAGCTTCTCGTGTTCCTTCTTCCTGATATTGCTGTCATTCGGAACCGCTACATCGATCACTACGGCCATCTTCTTCTGTTTGTCTACCACCACTATGTCCGGTTGGTTAGCCACCACCATTTTGTCCGTCTGTATCTGGAAGTCCCACAGGATCTTAGCTCGGTCATTCTCCACCACCCTTGGGGGCATCTCCCATTTTGACCTTGGGACTTCCAGGTTATACTCGGCACAGATGTTCCTGTACACTATGCCGGCCACTTGGTTATGGCGTTCCATGTATGCCTTGCCTGCTAGCATCTTGCACCCTGCTGTTATGTGCTGGATTGTCTCTGGGGCATCTTTACACAGCCTGCACCTGGGGTCTTGCCTGGTGTGATAGACCCCAGCCTCTATGGATCTTGTGCTCAGAGCTTGTTCTTGTGCTGCCATGATTAGTGCCTCTGTGCTGTCTTTCAGTCCAGCTTTGTCCAGCCACTGGTAGGATTTCTGGATATCAGCCACCTCCTCTATCTGCCGGTGGTACATACCGTGCAGGGGCCTGTCCTTCCATGATGGTTCCTCGTCTCCCTCCTCTTTCTTGGGTTTCTGCTGCCTGAGGTATTCACTGAGCACTCGGTCAGTTGGGGCCATCTTCCTAATGTATTCTTGGATGTTCGTTGTCTCATCCTGGACTGTGGTGCTGACACTCACCAGTCCCCGGCCCCCTTCCTTCCGCTTAGCGTACAGCCTCAGGGTGCTGGATTTGGGGTGAAACCCTCCATGCATGGTAAGGAGCTTTCTTGTCTTTATGTCAGTGGCTTCTATCTCCTCCTTTGGCCAGCCTATTACCCCAGCAGGGTACCTGATCACGGGCAGGGCGTACGTGTTGATGGCCCGGATCTTGTTCTTACCATTCAGCTGACTCCTCAGGACTTGCCTGACCCTCTGCAGGTACTTGGTGGTTGCAGCTTTTCTAGCGGCCTCTTCATGGTTCCCATTCGCCTGTGGGATCCCCAAGTACTTGTAACTGTCCTCTATGTCTGCAATGTTGCCTTCTGGTAGTTCAATCCCCTCAGTTCTGACTACCTTCCCTCTCTTTGTTACCATCCGACTACACTTCTCCAGTCCGAACGACATTCCAATGTCATTGCTGTATAGCCTGGTAGTGTGGATCAGTGAATCGATGTCTCGTTCACTCTTGGCATACAGCTTGATGTCATCCATGTACAGGAGGTGGCTGACAACTGCTCCGTTCTGTAGTCGGTATCCGTAGCCAGTCTTGTTAATGATCTCACTGAGGGGGTTCAGGCCTATGCAGAACAGCAGTGGGGACAGAGCATCTCCTTGGTAGATCCCGCACTTGATGGTGACTTGTGCTATGGGCTTGGAGTTGGCCTCTAGTGTTGTACGCCACATCCCCATTGAGTTCCTGATGAAGGCTCTTAGGGTCCCATTGATCTTGTACAATTCTAGGCATTCCAGTATCCAGCTGTGGGGCATTGAGTCATAGGCCTTCTTGTAATCAATCCAGGCAGTGCACAGGTTGGTCAGTCTGGTCTTGCAGTCTCGGCTGATTGTTCTGTCTACCAGTAGCTGGTGTTTTGCGCCTCTGGTATTCTTGCCAATTCCTTTCTGTGTCCCGCTCATGTATTGACCCATGTGCCTGTTCATCTTAGCCGATATGATGCCTGACAGGAGCTTCCATGTAGTACTGAGGCAGGTTATTGGTCGGTAGTTGGAGGGGACCGGTCCCTTCTTGGGGTCCTTGGGGATCAGGACCGTCCGGCCTTCAGTTAGCCATTCCGGGTGTCTCTCGTTAACTAGCAGCTGGTTCATTTGTGCTGCCAGACGCTCGTGGAGTGCAGTCAGCTTCTTCAGCCAGTAGGCGTGAACCATGTCGGGCCCTGGTGCTGTCCAACTCTTCATACTGGAGACCCTTTCTTGGATATCTGCCACTGTGATGGTTACTGGACCCTGTTCAGGGAGGTCGCTGTGGTCAGCCCTCAGATCCTCTAGCCACTGAGCATTGCCGTTATGGGTTGCATCCTTCTCCCATATGCTCTTCCAGTATTGCTCCGTCTCCAGCCTTGGTGGTGCTGTTCTCTTATTGTTCCCTTGCCACTGAGAGTACACCTTTGCTGGTTCTGTGGAGAACAGCTGGTTTATTCTCCTGCCTTCTATCTCTCTGGTGTACCTCCTCAAGCGGCTGGCCAAGGCTGTGAGTCTTTGCTTGGCAGTTTCCAAGGCCTCAGGTATGGACAGCTTGCTGTATTTCTTAGGCACCTTATTTGTCGCACCTTTCTGCAACTCCGTTAGTTGGCTAACCTCCCTCCGTGCTACTTTGATCTTGCCCTCTAGCCTCCTTCTCCATGGAGGGTACTGCCCCTTGTCGCTGTTCAACTTGTAGCCAAGCATCTCACTGATCACTGTTGCCGTATTGTAGATCAGCTTGTTAGTGTCGGTAATCGTGGTTGTAGGTATTGCCCGTAGTGCTGCATTAACATCATCTAGCAGACCTTCTGAGGGAACTTCACGTAATCTTGGTAACCGGCTACGCGGGATCCAGGTTTCAAGCTTGGCCATGATCCTATTTTTCAGGTCAGTTCCTCTCGCACTCAACGATCCTTCTCCTATCGCACTTGGGGCTATGTACCCAATCTCGGGTGGGGGTGATGATATCTCCCCCCTGACCTGGCGTCCTGACTCCTCCTTGCCGTAGCATTTGTGTTGTACCTCGTCAATCTCTAGCTGTGAGAGCAGTCCCTTCTTTCGAATGTTGGAACACTGAGCTACTAGTTGTTTCGCCGTCATTGTGGATGTTGGGTATCGAAGAATCCATAGGTCCCTCATCCTATTCATGTAGCCCCTTCCGCCAGGGTTACTTGCATAGTAGCATTCCAACAACGCCCTGTTTTCGTCTCTTGCCCACCGATGCCTTCTTGTTCCAGTAGCCCACTTTTCGTCAGGGTGCCCTGGTTCCTCAACACCTGACGCGGACCTTGTTGATCCGGGCGACGTCCGAGCCGGCATGCCTTCATATTTATCTGTC